>NC_140490.1:84567624-85775124 GCF_964271855.1 Acomys minous | reverse complement strand
CCATATTTTAAAATTTGTGTTCTGTGGATCAAACTCAGATCTTCACACTCACTCCCACAACAAACCTTTTACTGATTGAGCACTTCCTCAGGCTAGAGTCTTTCTTTTCTTTTGTTTTTGTTTTTGTTTTTGTTTTTTGAGACAGGGTTTCTCCTGAGTAGGCCTGGCCTTGAACTCAGAGATCCACCTGCCTCTGCATTTGGAATGCTGAGACTAAAGGTGCCATCACTGCTTGGATAGATGGTCTAGTCTTCAACAAGCCAACTAACCAACCAACCAACCCATCCCTAATCCAACCCTGCCTGGATAATTGACACACATTCTGCAACTCGCTTTTGTGGTTTCTGTCAATCATAAATCCCTCTGGCAATGCTTTCATCTTCCTCATCCTTTTTAGAACACTCCTATCCCACCCCCTACTCCCTGGGTGCTCTCTTTCTCAATCCAAGCTGGAGAGAGTGTTATGAATACCTTCCTACTTTCCTGATAGCGAGACCTGTATCAGTATACAGAGTGCCCCAGCCCCTCAGACTCACAGCATAGAAAGGGACCCCCTGGTAACCAATCTTGAAGCCCTCAGGACATGGAGGAGAGAGGTTTGAATTCACAGTCTCAATTTATGTGAATTTCTATATGCTAGACCCCCCAAGCCAATAGCTAAGACCCTTCCGAATTATGATTGTATTTGGCTAACACTGATTGTCAACCTCACAGGATGTAGAATGACCTTGGAGACAAGTCTCTGGGCATGTCTGTGTGGTTGGATTAGGCTAACTGAGGTGGGAAGATCCACCCTCAATGGGCAGCACTAGACCATGGGCTGGAGGACCAGACTGCATAAAAAGGAAAAGGAGCTAAGCACCACAATGGACTGTGTCCCTTCAAACTGCAAGCTATATGAAAGTCTTCCTTCAGTTGCATCTGGGGAGGTATGTTGTCTCAGCAACAAGAAAATGGAGGGCAATCCTGCGCTCCCAGGACTTGAGGGTTCCCAAGACCCTCACTATAATTCAGATCCCACAGGATCCCCAAATCTAAGGAGTTACTACCAATCTTGGCAACTATAATGAGACTAAGGCTGATCCTAGCCACAAGAGGGAAGTAGAGGGAAGGATTTCCTACCAGTTCCTGGCGAAGCTGGGCTGAAGACCCCCTCGATGGTCTCACAGGCACTGCCATCACCCCCACACACTCGACATTTGTCCTCTCGGAGATCAGAACCCAGGACCCGGTCACAGCCCACATGCTACACAGGAAGACAACGGTGGTGTTGACGGTGTCGTGGAAATGTCTTCCCTCCCATAACCATCTCCCCAGCCTCTTTTTCTTCCTCTCTGTGAGGCTCCCATACCTTGCACTCGCCGCTGACACAAATGTCCACTGTGTCAGGGCGGCAGGGTGTGCCGTCCACCACGGCTGCTGCTCTCTCCGTGTAAAAGTTGAAGCCTTCGGCTAGGCAAGTCAGTGAACAGGCCTTCACGCCCCCTGGGGGGCACAGCCCCATCAGACCTGGAGCCAGGTCCCCCTGGAGCTCCCTGCCTGAGGGGAGGTAAGGACAAGAGCAGCAGACCGCCCCCCCCCACAGCCCCCCCCCCTCCTATGGCAGAGGGAACAGGGAAATTCCATCGAGTTATATCAAGGACAAGTGTTTCCTTGGGCGGAGGATGAGGGCTCCGTGAGAATATAAGCCAACTGCCGCTGTCCTCCACGGTCCCACGGCCTCCGGGAGGCTCACTCACCTCCTCGATATGTCTTCCACGTGTAGAACTTTCCACGGAAAGGAACACTGTCAAATTCGGAGCACTGCATTTCTCTGAAGTCCTGGGAGCCAGGGGGGCAGTCCTGGAGCAAGTGTGAAGGAAAAAAGTTAGGGTAGGGAAGTGTTCAGAATGGCATGGGTCGGACGAGTCAGGCTCGAGGGAGGGGTCCAGGTGAGGATGGATGGTGGGCGGTCTGCTCTGGCCGTAGACGTTCTTATGAGGTGTTTTGTGCATGGTGAATATTTGTGTCTGTAGTCATGTTTGGGTGCTGGGCATGGCTTAAGTTAAGTAGTAATAAAACAGTTTGAAGAGCCAGGCGTGGTGGCACACGCCTTTAATCCTAGCTCTTGGGAGGCAGAGGCAGGCGGATCGCTGTGAGTTCGAGGCCAGCCTGGTCTACAAAGTGAGTCCAGGACAGCCAAGGCTACACAGAAAGACCCTGTCTCAACACCCCCCCCCCACAAAACAGTTTGAAGACTACATGACCAGGGAGGTGCTGGGGTGCAGGGAGGGTGACAGATAGGACAGGGAAGGTAAGGACCAAGGCTGGAGCAGAGCCATTGAGGAGTCAGAGAAAAGGTTACTTGGGAAACTCACATCAGTGTTGCAGGACCGGTGCCTCCGTCTCTCGCCCAGACAGTACTTGCCTCCAATGGTTGGCCTGGGAGGAGCAGGGGACAGTGAAGAGAGATGAGCCACGGGGTGACTTAGAGGTTGACGGTTGTCTCACTATTCGGAGAGGGTCCCAAGGACTGACCTGGGGCTGTCACAGTGACGACTGGAAGATGACACACCACCACCACATGACCTGCTGCAGTCACCCCATGGAGTCCATGGGCCCCAGGCCCCATCTACACCCTCCGGTCGAGACCCAAAGGGGACACACACTCGTTTGTAGCACCACTGCGGGGAGGGGTGAGAAAGGAAAAACAGAATGGGACTTTGTAGAGCTTTGGTTTAATGTCTCTTCTCTGTCCACTATCGCCCAAATTACAGGGACCAGTCCCCTGTGGAGTGGCGGGTGTGTATGTGACATGAGGAAAGGCTGGATCTGAAGGCAGGGAGTCCAATACAGTGGGTCACAGCTTGAATCCAGAGGCATGGCTAAAGAGCTTACGCTGTCCAAGTAACAGACATGGCTTAAGTAGAAATAGTGCCAGGGCCTAGTGAGCAAATGCATGGCTTGAGATGCCAGGGGCTGTGGCCCCAAGCAGGGTGGGCAGGGCCCAGGGGAATGTTTCCAGCTGGTGCTCACCCCTTTGTCGATGGTGTGCGTTTGGCACAGCGTTCCCTCAGCAGCCGGGATGCTATTGGTGATGCACCGATTGCTCTTGCTCAGACACCACAGTTCGCTGCAGACTTCCTGCAGAGCGGAGGAGACCTCTCAGGCCCATTGCCTCCCCACAGGCATGCCTCGGGGGACCCGGTACTTATCTGGGTCTTAGTGATTCCCCTGTGGGCCTGGTACTTCTCTTTTGTCAGTACGTATGGAACACTTACATTTGCTATAAGAACTCCTTTGGGCATTGTGACCCCTACTTCAGGGGAAAGAAAACCAAGATGTGGAAAGACAAGGTCCCTCCAGGCCATGAAGATGGCTCATTAGATAAAGTCACTTGCTGCCAAGCCTAAAGACCTGAGGTCAGTTCCTGATATCCACATGGCGGAAGGAGGAAACAATTCCTGAAATCTATCCTCTGACCTCTACACACATGGCTGTGGAATAAACACATCCAAAATAAATAAACGTAATTTTGCAGAAAAGAAAAATGTGGTCACTAGCTAGACGTCACCACCACTTCTGCAGGACAGCCTAATCTAGCCCAGGTCTTTGAAGGAGGCATTTGTATTTTACTGATTTTGTGTTCTTCCAAAATCTGGGACCTACTATGGAGAACAGGAAGGATTTTCTTTTTTTTCTTTTTCTTTTCTTTTCTTTTCTTTTTTTTTGACCAGTGAGAGAACAATTTGAAAAGTCAGGGCTGGCTCAGGACAAGAGTTGCATTTGTAGTTTTTCTTTTCAGCTATGACAGGTTCAAGATTGGATAGGATCCGACTAAATCTGTGGGCCATTTCTCTACTTCCTCTGAACCTTGCTTGGGCTGGCTCAGGCCGTTTATTTGTGGCACAAAACTGAAGCAATCCCAGAAAGCTGCTCTGACCCTTAATGTCAAGGTTAGTATCTCTGGAGAGAAGCCCCACCAGATTCAGAGATGGCCGAATTTCATAGTCTGTAGCCTATCTCTCCCCCCCCTCCCCCCCCCCCCCCCCGCCTCGCTAGGCCAATGAGATTTCGATTTGAACTAAGCAAAGGCTTTAAGAAGGTACCCTTCTCGGGTCTGCCCAAGAGATACCTTCACACACACACACACACACACACACACACCTCAAAAACACTCCTTCAACAACAGCCCCCCCCGCACCCAGTACCTGTCTCTTCCTCACAGGGACATGCCAGGTTTTCTGTCTTTACCTGCCTTGTACTTTCATGGCTACTTATAAGAACATCAAGCCATTTCAGCTGCTACCCCACTTCTGACACTCCTTAAGTGCTTATTCTAGCCCTGCGTTAGACCTCCACGCCACAAGGAGGCACGGTATATGTAGTAATTCCTAGGAGATTTCAATTGTGCACTGGCTTGCAATTCACAGCCCTTATCTGGGCCTGTTTCCACCTATAAGATGGCCAGCCCAACACCTGTTCTCTGACAATATCAACAAGATAGCTTACATAAATGTCCTCTGATTGGATAACAGTGGGCAGAAAATGCTGGACCAGGAACTAAGCTCTACATATATAATCCAGTTATTTTTATTTTTGAGCAAGTATCTTCTGTAGCCCAGGGTGGCCTCCACCTTACTATGTAGCCGAGGATGACCTTGACTTTCTTACCTTTCATTTCCCCAGTGCTTAGACAGAGCCCAGGCTTCATACATGCTAGGCAAGCACACTACCAGCTCATAACAGCTCCTATCAACCAATTTCCATGTAGTAAATGACTTTCTACTATTTAGGAAGATTCCCCCCCCCCCCCAAAAAAGGTCAGGGTCTAGGGAGATAGCTCAGTCAGTAAAGTGTATGCCACACAGGCATAAGGATCTGAGTTCATTCCTCAGAACCCAAGTGAAAAAGCCAGGTAAAGGTGTAAGGGATGGCTTAGCAGTTAGGAACACTTGTTACTCTTGCAGAGGCCTTGGACTTGGGTCCCAGCGCCCACAGAGTGTCTCCATAACTCGGGTTACAGGGCATGGAACACTGTCTTCTGACCTCTGCAGGGACCAGGCCCCGTGCATATATGAAGAACACTCATATGCATAAACATTTAGATGCCATTAAACAAATAAACAAAACCAGGTGTGGTGTCGCTTCTTTGTTTGTATACTCTCAGCGTTGAAGAGGCAGAGAGAGGTGGATGCCTGGGGCTCTGTGGCCAGCTAGGTTAGCCTAACAGATGAGTTCCAGCCCAACGAAAGACCTTGTTTCAAATAGTAACGGCACAAATAAATAAACGGTCCAATTTAGCATATTGCCAGGCCCAGATCAAGCTTGTGACTCCCCATGATATCCTTTTGTAAAATATGGAGTCAAAGAGTGGTTTTGGGGTAGAGTGTTGGAACAGGGAGACAGGTCAGCAGTTAACAGCACTTGCATTTTTTTGAGGACCAGAGTTTGGATCGCAGCTCGCAAACACCAGTAACTCCAGCCCCTCCTCTGGCTTTCAGTCACTTGTGTAATGACCACACATGCGCACAAACACATACATGGAGGCAGACCGAGAGCTATGCTGGCAATATGGCTTAGTGGGTAAAACTGCTCTCATGACCTGAGTTTGCTTCCTGGATCCTATGGTAGGACATCTGACTGCCAAAGGCAATTAATTCCCTGGCTTCCACGAGTATGTGTGCCTTCCACATAATGCAAAAAATGAAAAATTTAAACACCGATGCAAAACGCTGACTTAAAAGAGAAATCTATGTTCAAAGGACAGCCGTTTGCGTGCCTAAAATTGTGGTCAGGCACACACATATCACCCTCCTGAGGTAATAGGTTTACTGGGAGGTTAAGTGAGACGGTACATACCACATGCTTGGCACATACTAGATGCTCATTAAGCACCAACTACTATCACCCTTGTTAAGTTCCAGGTCACAGAACTGGAACAGGTCAGAGGTGGGCCCAGAATTCCTTAGAAGACGCTGTGGTGACCAGCCAAACTAATGCTGGGGTAGGGTGAGAGTAAAAGCGTCTGGCAGTGTGCAGTGACACAGACCTTTGATCCCAGGAGCAAGTGGATCTCTGTGAGTGAGGGCAGTCTGGTCTACACAGCAAGTTCTAGGCCAGCTGGGGCTAGATAGTGAGACCCTGCCTTTAAAAAAAAAGTGTAAAAATGTCAAAATATAGCTTACTTCAAGATGTACTTCTTGGCCTTACACTGAGAGGAGGTGAGTAGTTTGGCAGTCACCTGTTCTCTTTTGCATCAGTCTTGGGGACAGCTGTGTAAACAGGGGCTTCCTTGGGGACGTTGTGGAAGACCAAAGCTGGGCTGGGATCACTAGTGCTAAGGCTGAAGGGGTCCAGAGAGTGTGATTAAGGAAACGGTGGGGCTGAGCAGCAGAGGGGCTGACTAAACTGTCACCAAAGTAGGAAGCCAGCAGATCTCCAGCTTCCAGGGATGGGGAGGGCAAGCTGGCAATGGGGGAGAGTTCCCTGCATCCCAGCTTACTTCCTTTTCTTCTGGTGTGTCACTCTGTCACATTCTGCCTTATTCCCTCGAGATAGGGTCTCTCACTGAACAGAGTACTAGCAAGTCCCAGGAATCCTCCTGTCTCTACCCTATACGGCTCTAGGGGTGCTAGGGATACATGGCTAAATCCAGCTTTTTCTTTCACGAAGGTGCTGGCATTTTGAACTCACATACTTGTGTTTACACAGCAAGTGCTCTTAGCCACTGAGTCATCTTTCCAGGTACCCGGCTCATTTTTTGAGATGGGGGGGGGGTCTCACTGGCAGGCCTCGAACTTGTTATGCTATCAAGTCAGATAAGCAGACTGACTTCAAACTCAAAGAGATCCACCTGCTTCTGCCTTTTGAGTGCTGGGATTAAAGGTGTGAGGCGCTCCCCGCAACCCTGGCCCAGCCCAATTACTGATGCCAAGATGGAACTTTTAAGTCTGAACCTCAAGGAAGACAGGGGAGTTGGTCAGAGTTCCTGGAAGCCTCCTCCCAGTTCTTTGCTTAATAGTCCCATCTCTAGGGCAACTATTTCCACCAAGAAGTCTAGATATGTTGCTCAGAACTACCTAGTTAGAGGCCTTAGAACCTAGGTGTTGCTGCAGCCCACAAGTGGCTTTTAGTGTGGAAGAGAAGTGGGCTCTCCCTAGCGTAGCCCTCAAATTAGTTGTCTGGACATGTAAGCCATCCCATTATCCAGGTGTCGGTCAGTCAGTCGGTCAGTCAGTCAGTCAGTCAGTCAGTCAGTCAGTCAATCTGTCTGTCTGTCTGTCTGCCTGCCCCCCCCCCCTTTCGTGGTGGCGGTGTTGGGGCTCCTGAGTGCACACATGGCACAAATGCATGTTGAGGCCAACTAGGACTGTTGTGCCTCTTGTTCTTTGAAACAAGGTTTTCCAACAAATCTGAAATTTGCCAAGTGGGCTGGCTCATCAGTGAGTCCCAGAGATCTATCTGCCCCTGCCTGCCCAATGCCTAGATTATAAACACGCACCACCATGCCCAGCTTATACACTCAGGACCTTAGGCTTGCAAAGCAATTTTTTTTTTCCCCTGACTGAGTCTCTCCCCCAAGCCCAGAACCAAAATCTTATTTTCAATCTTTGTTGATCTGCTTGGCATGTGGATACCCCACACACTTTGATCCTCCCACATCCCTAGAGGGAGTAGGCAGTTCATTTCATCCTTTCCCCTGCTGTCCTGTCTCTCTGCTTCCCCAGGAGGGTGTCCTGGTGAAGCTTCCTACCCTGCGGCTACCTCCCTTCCCAGGAAGGAAAGCAGGAAGGCTCTCTCTACCCCGTATTTACACTGACGCGATTTGACTCCATGCTGGAAACGGCACTGCTCATCAGCATCATAGGCCTGGCCGGGTGCCACCGTCGGGTACACGAAGTCCTGTCTGGGAGGCCGGTTATTCAAGCAAAGCCCCAGGCCCGAGCTACAATTAAAAGAAAACATCTGTCATGCCAAGGGGCTGTGAGGCCATGACCTCAGGCTTATACCCAGCTAGGTGGGATGGGGGAGGGGGGCAGTCAGCTCCCCTCAACATGTCTGTGCCCTGCCGAGTGGGCCCATCCTCACTCCAGAAAGCTGGTGATGTAGTCTCGGCTGCAGGACGACCACACGAATGGATTAGTCTTCATCGTAATATGGGCAGCCATGAGCTTTGCTGGGTCCTGCCCACGGGCCCCACAGCCGTTTCCAACCCCATCGTGGTTCATGCCGAATCTGAGGAAGAAGGGGTGTCA
Organism: Acomys minous; assembly: GCF_964271855.1. Lineage (NCBI taxonomy): Eukaryota > Metazoa > Chordata > Mammalia > Rodentia > Muridae > Acomys > Acomys minous. Next base: position 85,766,887 of record NC_140490.1, on the reverse strand, counting down.
GCTCTGCTGGCCACTGAGGGAACCCACCCAGGCTTCTCTCATCCCCCCCCTTATCTTGTGTCCCCTGGCCTCACGTGTGCCCGATCTCGTGGGCAATGGTGAACGCCGTGGCCAGGCCGATATCTTCATTGATACTGCAGCTTCTCTCACGCTCACACATCCCACCCACAGGGGCCAGGCCTGGGAAACGGGGAGGAATTGTGGGATTGGTCAAGGGACCTAAGCTGTGCTGGCTAGTGTCTATCCACCACGGGAGATCTCACCCCAGGGTCAAGGCCACCCTCTACCCTCCGTGGTGCCTGCAGCCAATGCCATCCAATAATACCTAGAGTGCCACACGGTTTGTTCTTGTAGACGCAGATGTCATAGCTGTGGAAACAGATCGCAGTGAGAGGGGCCAGGCAGTCTCCTTGGCTTATGCCAGAGTCCGCAGTTCTGGGGTAATGTGTGCATGCCTGTGTGTGTGTGTGTGTGTGTGTGCATGCCTGTGTGTGTGTGTGCATGCCTCTGTGTGTGTGTGTGCATGCCTCTGTGTGTGTGTGTGTGCATGCCTGTGTGTGTGTGTGTGTGTGTGTGCATGCCTGTGTGTGTGTGTGCATGTGTGTGTGTGTGTGTGTGCATGTGTGTGTGTGTGTGTGTGCATGCCTGTGTGTGTGTGCATGCCTGTGTGTGTGTGTGTGCATGCCTCTGTGTGTGTGTGTGCATGCCTCTGTGTGTGTGTGTGTGCATGCCTGTGTGTGTGTGCATGCCTGTGTGTGTGCATGCCTCTGTGTGTGTGTGTGCATGCCTGTGTGTGTGTGTGTGTGCATGCCTCTGTGTGTGTGTGTGTGTGTGTGTGTGTGTGTGTGCATGCCTCTGTATGTGTGTGTGTGTTCATGCACCTGGGTGTGAGTGTGAGCCACAAGGTCTTTTGTAACCCTGGATGAATTTGAACTCTCCACAGTAGCCAAGGATGACCCTGACCTACTGATCTTTCTGTTTCTATGTTACAAACGCTGTTATTTTAAGTGTGTACTAACACACCTGGTTTTCTATGGTACTGGAGGGCAAACCTAGGGCTTCACAAATGCCAATCATACACTCTATCAGCTGAACTACATCCAAGCCTGCACCCACCCTCCACCCCAGACAAGGTTTCATCATATAGCTCAGGCTGGCCTTGAACTCACTGTGCAGCCAAGGATGACCTTGAACTCTTGTTTCCCCTACTTCCTTCACTGCTGGGTTGAAAAATGTCAAAAGAGCTGGCTAGGAGGGTTAAATCTTGGCTAGGACTCCTGCTGTGGCCCCACTAGAACCAATCAACTGGTCTTGGGGATGCTGAAAATACATGACTGACTGACTGACTGGGTGGTTAGGGCTCGAATGTTAACCTCTTATTTTCAGGTTCTCAGCATTTTTTTCTTAGTTCCTTAAAGGTACACAGCCCCTTCTATCCTTCACCTGCTTCATTGGCCTCAGCCCTGGAGTCCTCCCTGCTACTTACCGTGTGATGAGCACAGCTGTGTCATGGTTTGCCACACCATTCTCTGGGATGGCGTTGCCATGGCCGCTGTGGCTCACGATGGATTTCTGCCACTTACAGAAGCTGTCTAGTGACTTCCCGGCATGGTGGGTGATCTCCAGGGTGGGCTAGAGGTGGGAAGGTTGAGGTGCATGGGTGCCCAGCCACGACGGAGGCATCAGACAGCAATGGTGTGGATAGAGAAAGGGTAAGACACACCCCAGATCCCTACCTGGTCCTCTGTGAGCAGGATAAGCCGAGTGACGAGGATGTTGACGATGTTTCCCAGACTCGAGTCCTGGAAAAGTTTGGCAACCTGACCTCCAAGAAACAAGAGAGACAGAGTCTTAAGAGGAGCTCAGGACAGAGAAGGACAGACCTGTGGTGATGGCTCAGGTGGTAACGTGTGTACCTGAGCTCAATTATCCATTGAAAAAACAACAACAACAACAACAACAAAATGCCAGGCACAGGGCATACACCTATCTGTGGTCTCAGCATAAGTGGGACCCTGGGGGCTCACTAGCCAGTCAGGTTTGTTGAAGCGACAAGTTCCAGGTTCTTGCCTTAAAATGTAAGGTAAAGAACAAAGAGGGTGGATCTGGGCCCAGGGGTCCTGCTCAAACTATGACACCAGCCAAGGACAATATGGGAGGTAAACTTTGAACCCCTACTCAGATCTAGCCGATGGACAGGACATTCTCTACTGTTGAGTGGAAAGTGGGGACTGACTTTCACACGAACTCTGGTGCCCCATTTTTGACCATGTCCCCTGGAAGGGGAGGCCTGGTGGCATTCAGAGGAAGGATAGCAGGCTACCAAGAAGAGACTTGATACCCTATGAGAATATACAGGGGGAGGAGGTCCCCCTCAGTCACAGTCATAGGGGAGGGGAGTAAGGGGAAAATGGGAGGAAGGGAGGAATGGGAGGATACAAGGGATGGGCTAATAATTGAGATGTAATATGAATAAATTAATAAAAAACATTGTTAAAAAAGGAAAAAAATTTCCTTCTTTGCCGGGTGGTGGTGGCGCACACCTGTAATCCCAGCACTCGGGAGGCAGAGGCAGGTGCATCTCTGTGAGTTTGAGGCCAGCCTGGTCTACAAATCGAGTCCAGGACAGCCAGGCTACACAGAGAAACCCTATTTCCAAAAACAACAAAACAAAACAAAAACAAGAAAAAACCCCAAAAACCTAAAAAACAAACAACAACAACAACAACAAAGGAAAACAAAAGAAAAAAGAAAGTGGAGAGCCAACGAGGAAGATAGGTGTTGTCAGCTGTTGGACTGCACATCTGTGTACACATGCCCCCCCAACCCCAAAACTGAAGAGTAAAAGCAGTGGCAGAAGTTTGCTTTGAGTACCTACTTTGTGCTGGGTGCTGGGCGCTAGGTGAAGTGTGCTGCCCGTATCATTTCATGAACTGATGTTATTTTTATTCCCACCTCCAAGCCGAGTGCTGATGTGCAGATCCCAGTCTTCACTGCTTACCAGCACATCTCTCCCTGACTGTCCTAACTCTGATTCCATCACCCGCCCTTGTCCCCTCCCCACAAGCCCAGCGGTTGCCTGAAGGCTGTGCGCGTGTCCCATTCCCGCTGCCATCTGCAGGTACCAATTTAGGCATCAGCACAGGAAGGTGGAAGTGAAGAGGGCAAGAGATGATGGAGAAGCAGTCAGGCCTAAGGGTTGAGTGGACCCAGGTGATGGAGATCAGGCTGTGCAGGGATCTTGAGAGTCTCGGGCTAAATCTAACTTACTGGAAATCCCCAGGAAGCCTGGCAAGTTTTAGAAAACTTTAAAAGCCCGAGAAAAGTAATGTGGGACTGGGACAGAGCACCGACACGGGGTTCTGTCAAGCCCGTGTAGCATTTATTAGTCTGCTAAACTTTGACTTTAAAAATTTTAAAAATCACACGTGGGTGTACACGTGCACGCTCTGGAATGTGTGGGTACCACACAACTTCTGGAGGTCAGTTTTTCTCCTTCTACTATGTGGACCCAGAGGAGAGAAGTCTGGTTGTCCAGCGTGGTGGCAAGCATCTTTACCTGCAGAGCCATCTTACTGGACCGTATCTCTTTCTTTGGCTTCAATGAAACAAGAACCCATTCTTCAGACCTTACTGTAGGCTGTGTGTTCTGCCACTAACCTTCATCCTCTATAGAAGGCACATTTAAAGTTATTATAGACCCTGTTAACAGGGGAGGGAGTTGAGGAACAGGGAGGCACGGGACCTGGATCAAGTTCTAGTACCAGAACCGAGTACAGACAGCACGATGTATCCTCTGGGCTCTGCACCCAAGAATTCAGCCAAACACAGACTCAATATATCGTACAATGGGGTGTGGTGGGGCACACAGATAATCCCAGTATTCGGGAGGTGGAGATTAAGGAGATAACGGGTTCAAGGCCAGTCTCAGTTACCTAAAGGGTTGAGTCTGGACATCATGAGACCCTGTTGAAGGAGATAAAAGAAGAGGAGAAAAAGAAAAAAAGTATCTCACAAAAGATTTGTATGTCGGGGAGATGGCTCAGTAGGTAAAGCGCTCGCTGTAGAGATATGAAAATCTGAGTTTGGATTCCCAGCACCCATGTCTATAACGGTAGTGCGAAGGGGGCAGGGACAGGCAGATTCCTGGAGCTCACTGCTGGGCAAGCCAGCCTAGCCAGACGGTGAGCTCCAGGTTCAGGGAGAGGCCGTGCGTCAAAAAAATAAGATGGAGAGGCTCTAGGGACAGTTCTAGAGTACCCAGGTTTGATTCCAGCACCCACATGGCAGCTCCAACAGTTGGTAAGTAACTCCATTGCCAGGGGGTGTAGTCTCCAAGGGCCACGCATGCACATGGTGCACAGACCAACATTCATGCAAAACACCCATACATACAAAACAATAAATAACTGAAAAAATAAAAATAAGATGGGGAGTGATTGATGAAGACACCCAGTGTCAACCTCTGGCCGCCACATGCATGTGCACATGAATGTACACATAACTGCACACAAATGAATACATACATATGCCATACACAGACATAGGCACACACAAATTCATGTGCACCAGACACATACATACTCTTCCCCTGATTATTATTCTCAAATACTGTCTAAAGCTGTTTAGCATCTTTGGGAGGATGTGCGTAGGTTATATTGAAATTCTCCACTGTCTAATGTGAGAGATACACACCTGGGATTACAAGCATATTCCACCGTGCCCAGCATTTTTTAAAACAAATTATTGATTTGTGTGTGTATGTGTACATATGCCACAGGATGCATGGGGAGGCCGGAGGACAGCTTGCATTAGTCAGGTTTCTCCTTCTATGCTGTGAGTCCTGGGAATCAATAAACTCAGATCCTCAGGCTTGGCTGTGGGTGCTTTCTGTGCTGAGCCGTCTCACTGGCCCACTTGCTTTTTAAATTTATTTATTTACTTAGTATTTTTTTTTTTTAATCGAGACAGGGTTTCTTTGTGTAGACTTGGCTGTCCTGGAACTCGCTCTGTAGACCAGGGTGGCCTCGAACTCACAGAGATCTGCCTGCCTCTGCCTGCCTGAGTGCTGGGATTAAAGGCGTGCGCCACCACCACCCACTTATTTTTATGTTTTAACTGTGGGTTCTTATGTACAACCTGGCACTTTATACTGACTGTGCCATCTCCCCAGCCCCTGCAAGTTTATTTTTATACAAAGCAAACGCTTACGTGGCCCCTACCACAGGCTATGCACTGTCTCCTCACCTGCCCACGACCTCCTGCCATCCTGTGCTCCTTTGGTTTTTTTGATATTAAGGTCTTTCCCATAACCCGGCCTCATCTTGGACTTAAATCCCCCTTCCTCAGCCTCCAGAGTGCTGAGATGCTAGGAGCTGGGGGGAATCCCAGAGCCTTGTGTGTGTTAGGCATGCCGTGCACTGTTCTCAATGCATCATCTGTTCCCTGGCTCTACCTTAGTCTTTTCAGGTTAAGGCAGAGAGTGAAGTACCTTACCCAAGGGCAGAGTACTTAAGGCGCTGGTTTTCAACTGTATTGCTTTGTCCCCTGGTTGCAGATTCGGGGTGATGGTGTGACAGACACCCTTTCCCCTGACACCCTAGAGGGTAGCTGCAGGTCCTCGGGACTCCAGGCCTAGGAAGGGGGAGGCACTTACAATGTTCATGATGGCGAGCACGTATTGCTCTACGTCTCTCCGTCCGTGGTAGGCAACCATCATCTTGTCAGCGACCACCAGGGTCTCCACGTAGCGCTCTCTGCTGACCGACCGCTTCAAGCCCGGCTGGCCTCGCTCTGTTTCGTTCCCCAGGGGCCTGGCAGGCGGTGGCTTCAGGGTGCGCAACCACCATGGACGACCCTTCCAGGGTTTGTCATCTACGGGACAAAGTCAAGCCACTGAGCGCCTATTGCTGGCACAACAGGTCACAGAAAATGCCTGACGACTGTCATACAGAATTCTTAGCTATCTGGTGACTCTTCTGCTCAACAGCCTTGTTAGACAGCGTTTGCTCTTAAAACCTTGATCCTTCTGCCTCCACTTTCCAGGTACTTTGATAACCAGTTTGTGTTTCCACACCCAATTCAGGTAGCTTTCCTATTCTCTCACTCATGACTGGTCATGTTGTGAACGTGATTGTATATACGGCAGCCTGAGTTTGTGTTGTGCGTGTGGAGGCCGGATGTTGACATTGGGTGTCATCCTTACATTGTTTTCCACCTTATACGTAGAGGTCAGGTGTCTCACTTGAACCTAGAGGACACTAATTCATCTAGTCTAGCTATGCAGCTTGCTCTAGGGATCACCCATCTCTGTCTCCCCAGCCCTGGGATTTTGGGTGGCCAGCTGTACCTGCCTAGATACTAGGGATATGAGCGTATGACCTCTGGTCAGTCTTCATACTTGCAGGGTGTGGGATTTACTCACTAAGCCATCTCCTCAGGCTGGCTTTTTATTTATTAATTTTTAAAATTTTCTCTTATACATTTTATACATCTTGACTGCAGTTTCCCCTCCCTCCACTCCTCCTAGTCTCCCTACCCCTACCTTCCTTCTCCCCCAGATCAACTCTTCTGTTCCCAACCCCCAAAAGCAGGCCTAACACGGCCTAACAAGATACAACAAGACCGGGCACAAGGCAGGGCAGTGGTTGCTCATGTCTTTAATCCCAGCAGAGGCAGAGGAAAGCGGATCTCTGATTTCAGGGGCCGCTTGGCCTCCAGAGTGAGTTCCAAGACAGGCAAAGCTACACAGAGAGACCCTGTCTCATAACAGAACAACCAAAACAAAAAAAACCCCAAAAACCAAAAACCAACAACAAAAAAAGACCAAGGGGCTGGAGAGATGGCTCAGAGGTTAAGAGCACTGTCTGCTCTTCCAGAGGTCCTGAGTTCAATTCCCAGCAACCACATGGTGGCTCACAACCATCTATAATGAGATCTGGTGCTCTCTTCTGGCCTGTAGATGTACACTGTATACATAATAAATAAATAAATCTTAAAAAAAAAAAAGAAAGAAAGAAAAGAAAAAAAAGGACTGTGCACACTGTGCACAAACTCTCATATCAAGGCTGGACGAGGCAACCCAGTAGGAGGGAGAGGGTCCCAGTCACATCAGCCTGGCTTTGTAGGGCCTTGTGCCACTCGGGGATAGCAATCGACTACTGAACTAGCTCTTGCTGGCAGTTTGGCTGCTTAACTACCCAAGTGTCTGCCTGCCATGACCACACTGCAGCTTAACTGTGTGATCTGGCAATAATTCTAGGTAGATAGACAATGGTTCCCCCGATCCCCACTCCCTATTACTGCTAGACAGCTGGTCACAGCAATGACAGGTCACTCCACTGCCTCACCGCATCACCTTCTTAGGATCTATGTCCTTTCTGGCCCCTGCCTACAGAAGAACGGAACTCTTGAACTCACTGTTTTCTTACAGCAGTTTCTTTCCCCCCGTTATATAGTGTCCGGTTGACCTCTGGGGTGGAAAGACTCTGCTGCTTCTTTGTGCCTTAAAGGAAAAGTCATATAACCTCCCTGCCCATCGCCCAAAGCACAGAAGGTACCTCTCACTCCACAGGCTGTGTCCAGATGCGGGTGACGCAAAGAAGACCGCTTGTATACCACGTGGGGGCCACTCTCCTCTGGGCCACGGGGACCTTTGGGCCCACCTTGCAAGGGCTCAATCAGATATTCTTCCTCGTCTGCCACAATCAGGCCATGCTGGATGGGGAACAGAAAGCTCAGTTCGGCCTCTGGTCTCTTGTTCCTTTTTCAGTACTGGGAATCGGCTTGTTGGTTAGAGTGGCTGGCTATCAAGCCTTCCAGAACCTGCCTGTCTCTGTCCACTGCCCCCCACCCAGCACTTCAGTTCCAGGTGCGCACAGGCTGGGGGATCTGAACTCAATTCCCTGTGTATATAAACTCTACTAACTTAGCAATCTCTTCAGTCCCACTCTTAAAGGAAAGAAAGAAAAACAAACAAAAAAAAACCCCCACTTAAATTAAAAATGCAATTCCATTATTTCTCCCTTTTCCTCCCCTCAACCCCTCCTAAACTTTTTTAATTCCTCACAAAAGATTTTTTTTTTTACTACATGTATTTGTGTGTGGATGTGCACATGCCCCTGCTCACGTGTGGAGGTCAGAGGACAACTTGAGGAAGTTATTCTCTCCCCTCCAAGATGGGGGTCCTGAGGATCGAACTCAAGTCTTCAGGCTTGGCAGCAAGTGCCTTTACTCAACTGAGCCATCTCATTGGCCCTACTTTTAGTGACTTTATTGTGCTATGTTATTTGCCTACTTTCTTTACACAGATGTCCCTTTATGCTCAGCCTTATATTCAGGTTTTTCCTTTGTAAGTACTTCTTCAGTTTCTTCTCAAAGGGCTGATTAGCTCAAGGTACTTTAAAAATACCCTATGTTATACCTTGTTGATCATGTGTTTTTCTTAACTTCCAGAAAGAAGTGAGCATCCCCCCCCGCCCCCCGCTGTTGTGCCCTCCACCCCGGTTCCCAGAATCCTCAGCTCACCAGGCCCCCACAGGTGCTGATGGCTACATGGGAGCTATCAGCCTGGCCTTGCAGGTGGCCAGCGTAGAGGCAGTGGGCCCGGGCAGCCCTCTGCCAGGCCAGGCCTTCCCGTGTCCAGTATTCCACCGAGACGTGCCCTGCCAGTAGACGGGGGCTGCGGGTCAGGTTCAGCAGGAAGTGAGTGGTGGGTGCCGCCACCTTGTAGAATAGGCGCGACTCGGCTGTGGCCCCCACGCCCCGACGCTGCCTCCTGGGAGCAGGTGGAGAGAAGGCCAGCATTGCCCCGTTGTGGTCCACTCGGGTTGGGAAGGCAATCTCATAGCTCTCCAAACTGGACAGGAGCTCATCTATAAGCAAAAGAATAAGCAGACTTAGGTGGGTCCCTACTGCCAAAGCCAGCGATGCCTCACTCATCACTGAACCCAGTCACAGACTTGACTTATACACTCCCAGGCCCTTTCAACCCACAAATTCCCCCAACCCTAGCCAGCTGACTTCTCATTTTCTCAAGGACCAACTGGCTTTCTTAGTTTCTTGTTCCCTTTGAATTGCCACCAGTGGACAGTTTCCTACCTTGAGATCTGAAGGCATGTGTGACCTTGAATGTGAGGCCCAGCCCCAGGGCAAGGGCCCAGCGGAGGATCTGGCAGGCAGAAGCCATAGGGGCTACGTGTCCACATGTCTCTCCCCAGCCCCGGCTGCTGGCAGCCCCTACAGTGCTGCCTCCCCTGTTCACAGTCTGCGCAGCATCACTGGTCTCCTGGGAAGAGAGACTGAGTCAGGAGGGGACCTGGTCACACTGCCCCAGCATCGCCAGTGCCAAGGTTCCTTGCTAGACCGAAAGCGGGATCCTGTAGCCTTCTCCATGACCAAGGTACTTCTATCAGAAAGTTCCGGAACAGCCTTGGTATTGGTTCCCATCCCCCACATCCTCCCTCCACAATCAGAGGGGACAGGGACCGGGACCCCTCTGAAGGTGCTGATTGGGTTCAGTGAGGTGGGAAGAAGACCCAGGCTAATAATGGGTGGGACCAATTCCGGTGCAAGGGATCCTGCACAGCAAGAATAAGGGAGGTAGTGCAAGCAAAACTGATACCCTGAGTTTAACGCCTCTCTCCCCTACCCCACACAGGCAACGGGAGGAACGGACTCTTTATAGCTATCCTCTGACTTCTACATTTGTGTTGTGTTGTGTGCCTGGGCTGGTGTGGACTGGGGGGGGGGGCAGAGGAGATGATGTCATGGCTCCCCACGTTGACAGCAGTGCTGTCTTCTATCCTCCTGAAGCTTTGCACATCAATGTAGAGAAAGGAAGGCGCCTCAGACTGTGACGTGTTCTCTAGAGAACCCAGTTGGGACGCTGGGAAGCTGGGTGTTTGAAGGACAAAAATAACCAATCGTGGGGAGGAGAGGATGGATCATGGGGGGGGTGGGGGGGGTGGGGGGGGATGGGAGCACGGACTGCAAAGTCACAAGTCTGGCTGGGGGAGAGTGGACAGTGAGTTGGCTCAGCAGGTGAAAGCGTTTGCTACGAAGCTTGCCTGACCCCAGATCTTGTACGGAAAAAAGAACAGATGCCTCAAAGTTGACCTCTGACCGCCCCCCCCCAAAAACTAATAAATAAATACCCTTTGACTTCCATAGGCACAGGGTGGTACTCATGCACCCACACCCACACACATCAATAATAAAACAGAAGAATAAAAACCTTGGAGATCCTGCAAAATTCATCTTGGCTCAACACCAAACCTTATGTCCTAGGATATAGACTCACAGACACACACACACAGACACACACACACAGACACACACACACACACACACACACAGAGAGAGAGAGAGAGAGAGAGAGAGAGAGAGAGAGAGAGAGAGAGAGAGAGAGAGAGAAATGTAATTTAAAAAACAAAGCAAGCAAAGGAACCAATCTGTAAAACAAAACAAAAACAAAAACCCCTCAGGTTACTTGAAAGCTGGGGCAACAGTCAGGGAGAATTGCCAGCCCATAACTAAAGTCAAAGCAGGCTTTGGATCCCTGGCTACAGGTATTTCCACCTCCCCCCCCCCCATCCCCGCCTTTAGTTTTCCAGACAAGGTCTCTCTGAGCAGCTCTGGCTGTTTTGGTTACCCTGTAAAACCAGACAGGCCTTGAACTCAGAGATCCACCTGCTTCTGCCTCCCTGGTGCCTGGATCACAGGGACATTGTTACCTTTCCACAGTGTGATCACACGTTCCCAGGGGCTTTATCTTCACCCTACATTTCTAGCCTCGCTTGTTAATTTTCTAAAAATTATGTTCCCTTATTTTTGTGTGTGTGGAGGTCGGAGAACAACTTCTGGGAGTTGGTTCTCTCCTGCCATGTGCAGCCAGAGGATGGCTCTCAGGTCAGCAGGCTTGGCAGCAAGCTCCTTTACCCACTGAGTCACTTCCCTTGCCCTCTAGCCTTACTCTTTATCCTGCTTTTTGCTCTCAGATCCTTTCTTCTTAGTCTGAGTTAATCCTGCCGCAGGCCTGTTTCTCAGGCATCTGCCCCAGGCTAGTCTGCTGGAGACACTACTTCGGGCTCACCACTCTGCCAAGCCCCTTCCCTGCCCTCTGGTCTCCACCCTCCACCTCTTCTCCTGTACAAATCCAAGCCCCCCTTAATCACACACTGTCTTGTTTTCTTTGCATTTCAGCCAAGTCTGAGAGTCGATCCCCAAACAGGGCAGTTTGGCAGAAGAGAGAGAAGCCGGAATTTCTCCAAGATGCTAGCAGAGAAAGCCACATTCCCTACTTCTGCTTGGAACCCTCTGGTAACAGGCGGCTCTCTCACAGATATTTTGAGACACTGCTGTATGTTCAGCTAGGCTGTGTACCCTTGGCTGAGTGGCAGGTTCCTTTACTCTTGCTCTCAGGCCCGTTTTTTTTGGGGGGGGGCTCACTAGTTAGTACAATGCTGAACCCTTGTGTGTGGAGTCTTCTGTCAGTTGGCCCGGGGCAGGGAACCCAACCAGAATGGGTACAAAGGGAAAGCAGGTTGTTCTTCAACCCCAAACTAAGTTTTTTTGTTTTTGTTTTTGTTTTTTTGTTTTTTTGTCTTTTTGAGACAAGATCTCACACATCCCAAGTTCACCTCAAACTTTTTATGTAGCTAAGAACTTGAATTTCTTATCCTCTTGTTTCTTCTTTCTATGTGCTGAGGAGGCAAGTGTATGCCACCATACCCAGTTTACACAACATTGGGGATGGAGCCCAGGCCTCACACCCTCTACTGATGGAGCTACATTCCCAGCCTCCTTGAGATGAATTTCAGGAGTTGAATCTGGCGAAGCTTCTGACTCTTTCCTTGGGCTTGGTAAAAATCCTCTTGGCCTTCATCCTCCCTCAGTTCTTAAATTAATATCTCTCACTCCCTCCAAAGCCCTTCTTTCTTTTTCTTCCCGCCTCTTTCCAAACACTCCCTCCATGTGGAGACCTCAGCAAGATCTGAAATTACCTCGGGAGGTTGGCGAGACGGCTCTGTCCTTAAGAACGCTTGAGGCTCTTAGAGAGGACTTCAGCTTTGTTCCCTCCCAGCACCCACGTTAGGCAGATCATAACCACTTATAAACCTGATTCCAGAGGATCTGATGCCCTCTTCTGGCCTCCGTGGGCACCTACACATACATGGCACACATAAATTCATGCCAACACATACACGTATACATTTATATCAGTAAATACATGTTTCAAATAGATTTAATTTTTAAAAAGACTGATCATGATCCCCAGGGCCTTAAATATCCCACTTCCACTCAAGGTAGCAGCAGTCTCAATGCAATGGTAGGGGACCCAGCCTCCCGAGCTCTGCCCCTTCCCCCTTTTCTAGCCCTACCAGGAGTGGAACCTAAAGCTGTGGTGCCTTTGTGATGAACCCCACCTCGACACAATCCTCCTGTAACTGCACAGGCCAGCTAACGCTTCTGGCTGGGTATCAGGTGGGCTATCAGAGGCAGGGTAGAAGGACTTTACTGGGTTAGTAACTGATGGAGGAGTGTGTGTGTGTGGGGGGGGATGGGGGGTGTCAGCTGCCCATAGGGTAACAACTACTGATAGGAGTGGCACAACCTGGCACAACTACAGGGCCATGGGTGAGAGCACAAACAAGTTAGCAGGTCTGGGACAGACAAGATGGGCGGCAACTGAGAGGGGTCTCATGTTTGGCTGAGCACAAGACCACAGAAGGTATACATACACTACGGGTATGTATACATGCTTGTCTCTTTGTGTGTGTGTGTGTGTGTGTGTGTGTGTGTGTGTGTGTGTGTGTGTCCCTGTACCTAGGCTTGGCCCTTTCTCCTCAGGCCCCACCTCCAGCAGGCTGGAGAAAGGCCACCAGTTTGGGGGAGGGGGGTAAGTGCTGGAGGAGGAAATGCCTCCCGGAAACTATGGCTCCATCCCATCCCAGGGATCCTGGAGGGACCAGCACTCCACACACCGCACCGCTCCGAAGACTTCTGTAAGGCCAGGCTGTGGGGGAAACCCTGCTGAAGAGGCCAGAGGCTTCCCAGTGGAGGCCAGAGCCTCTTTGGCCAGGAACAGTCGGCCAACAGGCTCTCTCAGCCATTGCACATCTGGCCTGGCTGCAGTGAGCAGACAGACAAAATGCCCAGCCAGAGAGAGGAGGCCTGTGGGGGAGGGGGCTGCGCTGGTCACTACCCCTAGTACCACCAACCAGCTGCTAATTAAAAGGTGTCTCCCCTTAGTTGGGAGACACCCTGCCTCAGTGTACTTGTGACCTATAGATGACCAACAAAGGGGAAGTGGCAGCCCCAGGTCCACTCTCACAGGCAGGCGCGCACACACACACACACACACACACACACACACACACACAGTTTAAAGGACAACCACACCTGTATAGCTGGAAGGCCTGGTTCACTACACCCAAACAACACACAACTGCATACTCCTGGACCCTGTGTTATACACAAACACGTATTTCCACATGGACTTCTCCACAGCCCACAAACCCAGACAAACATGTACGGCAGAGGCCTATGTGCACACAGTTACACAATCCCAGACACTCCACAAGCCTAGGGGCCTATCCACACTCTTTTAACACAGAAAGCCAACACACACACACACACACACACACACACACACACACACACACACACGTCTGCACATTCACAGCAGGGGCGACCAACTCAAATTCTACAAACTCAGACACATAAACACAGACATTTCCACTAATACCACTCCAGAAAAAAAGTGCAAATATCCAGAGACAGACACACTTGGCATTTACACACATGACAGGCACTTTTCTGAGTGCAAACGCCAACTTACCATCACTTAGGCAAACACTCAACACACCTCAACAATCTCCCCGCACAGCCGCTCCCGGATGCTGACAGCCACAGGGCACACAATCCGCCGAAGCACAACTTTTTGGATTCGCACCGACCCCAGACACAAACTGGCGTTCTGTATCCGCACACTTGAGGACACATTCCGCACCAACACAACACAAGCACACCGAGATCCACCCAGCACATCTCGTCCCGAGACACACAGAGTGACTTAGAGTCACACTGCATACGGGGGATTGCGTTGCCCAACAGGGTCCCCCAGATGGCCAGTACCTGCGTGCCGGGAGTCTCCGGTCCGCTGTAGCCGCACAGTCTCACCGCCCGGCGCTCAGGAAGGGAGGGAGCAAAGCGAGCGCGCGGCGGCGTGGCCGGGGGAGGGGGCGCGGGAAGGCACTCACTTCCTGAGCAGCTTGCCAGGGTTATAAAAAACCCCCAAACCCCGCCCGCCGCTGCCGCCGCCGCCGCCCAGGGCCTCAGGCTGGATCCAAGCCAAGGACCCCGGAGCCCGGATTACCCCGCCTCGCGAAGGGCGCCCTGCGCGGGTGGAGATGCTAGGGAGGAACTTGGGTTGGGGGTTGGGATGAGGAGTTGGGGAAGGTTGGGGGAGGAGGCTAGGGGAGGGGATAGAAGGCGGAGGGGGGGGGTTAAGGGAATGAGATGGAGAGTGGGGGAGGAGAGGACGCACACGGTGGTGGTGGGGGATGGGCGGGGAGACCGACAGGCTTGGATGGGGGGGGGAGGCGGAGATGAATGGGGGAGGAGAGTTTGAATAGAAAGAGGTGGAAGTGGGGGCAAGGAAGAAGGGGCAAAATTGAGTTGGAGGGTAGTCGGAGGTGGAGTGCGGGGTGGGGGGTGGGGCGGTTGGGAGGGGGGTGGGACAAGGGGAGAACCCACTGCCTCGCCTCCATCAGCGGCGTCAACAACAGCTGTTATTTATTGAGGGCTGGTCCATGCTCAAGCAAACATTTATTGGGCGCCTCCCCGTGTGCCAGGCGCGGTGCAGGGGTGGGGGTGGGGAGCGGGGGGTGGTGGGGAGCGGGCGGGGGGGGGGGAGGTTGGGTGAGGAGTGTGTGTGTGAGTGAATAAATCTCAGTTGGGTCCCAGCCTTCACAAAGCTCCCGTCTGGGGGCTTTGATCTGCTTTGGCTTTGCCCTTGAGTTCACTGCTTTAACTCTCTAGCTGTGAAGTGAGCCTAGCCAGTCCCATTTTACAGATAGGAAAAAAATAAGGCTAGCTATCTTTGGGGCACAGTGTTTAAGTCGATGAGTAGTTCCTATATGAAGGAGATGACCAATATAGCGGAGCAAGGCTGAGATTCAGCCAGCTTCATCCCAGGCCTGATTGTGTGTTACCCTTGGCCTCAGAATTCCAGCCATGGTCCCCAGAGAGAGCTTTGGCCTTGGCCTTGACTGTCTTTGATTCTAGGTTTACTTATCCTTAGAAATGGGGTAATGACAGCCTTTGTAGGGAGGAGGGGAGGAAGAAGGGTGATCGTGGGAGGGAGCAGGGGAATGTCAACCACAAACATGCACTCTGCTCCGAGTTCAGCTAGGGATACAGGTAGCGCGCTGTCTCTATTCTGAACTTCGTCTTAAACTTGGAAATGGCATGTTAGGGCTCACGCATAGAGCATGCACTGCACAAACAACTCCTATGCTGCTTGAACCCTCCCTTTCCTGCCCAACTTCTCTGGACACCGTGTAGAGACCAGAGGGACTGCTAACCTTTACACCTCTACAGTCCTTAGAACCCCCACCCATCCCTGGCGGGTTTTTTTTTTTTTTTGCTTTTTTCAGGTTGTACTGGTGCTGAAGGCGATTCCAGCCACCTGTCCCCAGTCTGGGGATGGCTCTCAGACTCACAGTGGGACTATTTTCAGGGCCATTTTGAGTGGGGTAGCTTTGAACTAGGCCATTCCAGGTCCTGCTACTTACTAGCTTTGGAGTCTCTTCCCTCAATTAATAAACGTGAAACCTTGGCTTCCCCTCCCTTCAAATCCCCTTTCTATTACTGCGCCAGAAGTTTTTTGGGGGCCCACCTTTTCCCATAAGGGTGGGACATATGGCTTCAGCAGCTGGAGGGCGGTGGGAGTGCATATGATGTCTTATCCTCAGTGAGCCACCTTGGGACTTTTGCTTAGTATGTATTTTTAACTTAATTATTATAACTTTCGCATATACACGTGTCTGTGATGTTGGGAGCATGTGTTTGGGGGGGGTGCACGAAGAGGACAGAGAGTGATGGATTTCTTTCTCAATTGCTCCTCAGTTTTATTTACTGAAGCAGATCTCTAGATGAACCGCAAGCTCTCTGGTTCACTTAGCCTAGCTAGCCAGCTTACCCCAGGCGTTCCCTGCCTGCTGCGGGTCCTGCCTGGCTTTTCCATGGCTTCAGAAGATTTGAGCTGAGGATTTTTGTTGTTGTTGTTTGTTTGTTTGTTTTCTTTTGTGTGATAAAGAAGGGCTTTTTAAAAAAATTATTAAATTAGGGTTGAGGAAATACACACACACACAGCAAGGAGCATAGAGAAAAAGACCCCCCCAGCAAAGCAGAGTGGGGTGGGGGTGGGGGTGGGGTTCACTAAGGACGCTGAAACCCTGAACACAAGTTCTTGGGTTCAGACAGCGAGCGCTTCATCCTTGGAACCATCTTCCTGGCCTTTTAATTTGATTTATTCATCTTTTAAAAATATTTATTTATTTTTTCTTTTATAGGTGAGGGTGTTTTTTTGTCTGCTTTTTATGGCAGCACGCCATATGCATTCAGTGTCTGGGAAGCCAGAAGAGGCCATCGGATCCCTGGGACTGGAGTTAGGGAAGGCTGTGAGGTGCCGTATGGGTGTTGGAGAGCACCCTCAGGCTCTCTGGACGAGTGATCAGTGTTCTTAGGCACCGAGATACCTTTCAAACCCTCTCTGTTATTTTTTTAATAGTCAGGTCTCACTGTGTTGACCGTGTTGGCTGGGAACTTCTGTGCTCAACCATCACTCCTCCCTCACTCTCCTGAGCCCCCGAGACAGGTTACATACCATAGAGCAGGAGGCCTCTTCCAACATGAAAGTAGCAGGTGAAGGCGACAGTGCCTCCAAAGCCATCGTTGTCTGAGCTCTGAGTGCAGTTGTTCCTGAAAGCCACAGTTGGACCTTCACTGATATACCCCATCTGTATTGATCACTAGTTTGTGCCAAGGTTTCTTTCTTAGTACTGTGAGCACAAAACCTCAGGGGCAAGTTTCCATTCCATGGGAGACATATTCTGCCTCGGGGGCCTATGAATTTGCTCTTCCTACTGTCACTTGTTTGGATAGGAGTATCAAGTCTATTTTGTTTTTTTTCTGGTCTCAACTCAGACGTCATCCCTCAGCAAGCCTGTCCTGACCTCACACTTCAGTGTCACAGTCTCACACATCCCCGTTCCCATTTCCTGGTTTATTTTACTCTTGCCAGAAGTCACCAGCTAATCCGCTTTAGAGAATGCTTGTTTGTTTTTATTGATATTCTGTCTTGTCCACCAAAAGACCAGGTTCATGAGGGAAAGATTTTTTCCCTTCTATTTATATATATGTATTTTTTTCAAATATATTTTTTAATTTTGGGGGATTATAATAAAATTCTATCGTTCCCCTCTTTTCCTTTCTTTCCAACATATTCCACGTAGCTCTCCTACCCACCTCTCTCAAATACATGGCCTCATTTTCCTCTTTTTCAGATGTATGTGTGTGTGTATATATATTTATTAATAATGCAACCTCCTCAGTCCAAATAGGGTTTGTTTAGGTATGTTTTCAGGGATGACCATTTGGTATTGGGTAACAAATTGTGCTCTTCTTGGGAAAGACCGTTTCTCCCTTTCTTTGCATTCTTCGGTTGCCTGCAGTTCTTTCTTTCTTTCTTTCTCTTTCTTTTTTTTTTTTTTTTAATATTTATTATGTATACAATGTTCTGTCTGCATGTGTGCCTCCCCACCAGAAGAGGGCACCAGATCTCATTATAGATGATTGTGAGCCACCATGTGGTTGCTGGGAATTGAACTCAGGAAGAGCAGACAGTGCTCTTAACCTCTGAGCCATCTCTCCAGCCCACCTGTAATTCTTTTTCTGAGGTTGCAGTCTATGAGATTTCCCCAATTCCATGTTAGTCCTTGTTCAGGTCATGTTTAGGCAGTCATGTTTATAAGATGTTATGGGATTTAACTTTGATATTAGTAGGAGACACAATCTTACAGCAAACTCCTTGAAGTCCTGGCTTTTACTATCTTTCTGCCCCTTCTTCCATTCCAAAATGGTCTCTGAGCCTTCAGTGTGGGAGTGAATGTTTTGTGGATTCATCCACTGGAATTGGGCTCCACAACGCTGCATTTTGATTGTTGGTGATTTTTTTTTTTGTACTGTTCTCTGTTGCAAAGAGACGTTTCCTTAACGAGGGGCAAGAACTACCCTTATTTGTGAGAGGGAGGGTGGTTTTCTTTTTCATCTCTGTGGCTCACAGAAATATCTTCTAGAGTCTCAAACATTGTTGAATAAATAATACTATTGAAAGAATGAAGCTGAGCATGGTGGCACATGCCTTTAGTCCCAGCACTGAGGAGGCAGAGGAAGGTGGATTGCTGTGAGTTTGAGGCTGGCCTGAACTACAAAATGAGCCCGGGACAGCCAAGGCTACATATAGAGACCCTGTCTTGAAAATCCAAAAAAAAAAAAAAAAAAAAAAAAAAAAAAAAAAAAAGCTAGTGGTGTTTTTGTTTGGTTGGTTGGTTTTGGTTTTTTGAGACAGGGTCTCATATAACCCAGGCTGGTGTTGACCTTGTTGAGTTGAGAATGACCTTGAACTCCAGATCCTCCAGCCTCTACCTCCCAAGAGCTGGAAGGCCACCCTGGGGCACCATGTCCTGATGACATAGTTTGAATGTTAAGAATTTGGTCTAGGCAGGGTGGCATATGCCTTTAATTCCAGACCATACATTCTGCATGAGAGTTATTAACATAGCATCTTAAGGGTTAAGAACTTGGATGTGGTGGTGCACATCTTTAATCCCAGCACTCAGGAGGCAGAGGCAGACAGATTGCTGTGGGTTTGAGGCCAGCCTGGTCTGCAAAGCAACTCCAGGATAACCACAGCTACACAGAGAAACCCTGTCTCGAAAAACCAAAAACAACAACAACAACAACAAATTTGTTCTAGGACAAGGACCCAGGAAGGGCAAAGCACATGTGACTAACAATGTTTTAAGCCAGCTTGGACTGACTTTAAAAAACTCTTGGGAGAAGATTTAATTTACAGTGGGTGTTTAGAATCCTAAGGGATTGCACTGCAGGGCTGCCCCCTGAGCATGCAGTAAAATCCCATTGTTACTTTAGGGTTTCAGAATATGGCAAAAGATTGAGTGGTTAATAACAATATGTTAGGCTTTATATTTCAGTCCTGTGTGTGCATGTTTAGTGTGTGTGTGTGTGTGTGTGTACAGATGGAGGTCTGAGGTCAACCTTTGGCCTCTGTCCATTCTGCTTTTTTAATTGTTTTTTAAAAAAGGTTTATTTTATGTTAAATTATGTGTATATGTGTGTGGGTGTGAGTGTATATGCACATGGGTGTAGGTAGGTGCCTGTAAAGGTCAGAAGAGAATGTTGGCTTCCCTTGGAGTTGACAGGTGACTGTGAGCTCGGAAAATGAACTTGTGCCCACTGCAAGAGTCTTACTCTTAACTGCTGAGCCATCTCTCCAGCCCCATATTTTTTGATTTTTTTTTTTTTTTGAGATAAGGTTTTTCCGCACAGTCCTGGCTGTCCTTGAACTAGCTCTGTAGACCAGGCTTACCTTGAACTCAGAGATCTGCCCCCCTCTGCCTCCCAAGTGCTGAGATTAAAGGCCTGTCCCACTACCAGAGCATTTAAAAAATAAAAAAAGACAAGGTCTTATATATTTCAGGCTGTCTTTCAACTCCCTGTGTAGCTGAGGATGACTTTAAACATCTTGTTTCTCCAGCCTCTGCCCCTCAAGTGCTGGAATGACAGGCATGTGCCACCATAACTGGTTTATGCAGTGCTGGGAATCCAACCTAGGGCTTCATGCGTGCACTTTCCCTACTGAGCTGTGCCTCAGCTCTCACCTTGTGTTTTGAGCCAGGATCCCTGTCACTGGTTAGGCTAGATTGTCAGGGCAGTGAGGCCTCAGGGAAGTGTCCTGGCTCTGCTCCCCAGAACCTGGATTGTAAGGATGTAGCACCATAGGTGGCATTTTGCCTGTGTGCTCAGACTCAACGGCAGCCTCTCATGCTTACCTAGCTCTTCCCAGCCTTAACTTCACACCAACCTCATGGGGGTAGACACTGCCCATTTTCCACACGAAGAAACAGAGGCACAAAGAGGGTCAGTGACTGTTGTGGTCACATTTCCATAAGCCACTTGACTGGCCACCAGAGGGAAGGAAGGTGGGCTCTGATGCTCAAGACACTTAGAGAGACTCCCAGAGGCCTCTGGAAGTGAGGTTCTGAGGAGGGACGCCCCTTTCCAATGGCCAGGACTCCTATGTCCTCCCTAGATCATTTGCCAGGTGATTTTTCAAGATGGCTTAGAGGCCTCTTAAGTCTTGAGACAAATTGTATCTGCTAAATGGATCAGGTGAGTTACTAAAACAAAACAAAACAAAACAAAACAACAACAACAAAAAAACCCTACTGCCATTCTGTTTAGAGGATATTCCAGGAGCATAGATGTGTTGACACAGCTCAGTCTTATATTAGTCAGGCTCTCTTAAGGAACAGACTGATGGCATGAATATATATTGAAAGATTTATCGGACTTGAGTTGGGCTCCAGCACTTAATGTAAAAAAAGCCAAATGCAGTGGCACACACCTATGATGTGATCCCCGAAGTGGGGAGGCAGAGACAGGAGGATTCTTGGGGCTTACTGGCCAACCAGTATAGTCCAATCAGTGAACTCTAGGTTCAAGGAGATACACCGTCTCGCAAAATAACACAAGGAAACCGAGTTGTGTTGGGAGAGTGTGTTCTTTAGCATGCAGTGCACTCTGGGTTTGATCTTTAGCAGTGCATAAAACTGGGCATAATGGGACACAGCTGTGATCCGTCTCCTCTTGGGAGGAGGAGGCAGGATTCAAGGTCATGAGCCTGTGAGATTGCTCAGTGTGCAAAGGGGGGGCTTGCTGCTAAACCTCACAACTTGAATCTGAGGCCCAGAACCCACATCAGGGAAAGAGAGCAACAGTTCCTGAAAGTTGCTCTCTGAACCCCCACATGCTTAAACACACACACTAAAATAAGTAAACAAATACAATGGAAGGTGATTTTAAAAGTTCAATCAAGGTCATCAACTACATGAGTCTGAAACACACCTAGGATACAGGAGACTAAAAGAAAAAGAAAAGTAAGAACACTCGCTGCTCTTGCAGAGGACCTGTGCTTGGGCCCCAGCATCCAAATGGTGACTCACAACCACCTATAATCCAGGGGTTTGAAGTTCCTTATGGCTTCTGTGGGCATGCTTGTGGTACATGTACATATACGCAGGCAAAATACTCATACACATAAAAAATAAATATGTCTTTAAAAAAGTTTATAGAAGGCTCTGTGCTATGGTGCACGTCTTTAATCTTAGCACTTGGGAAGCAGAGGCAGGTGACTCTCTGTGAGTACAAGGCTGGCTTGGTCTATAAATACTGAGTTCCAAGACAAGTCAAGTCTACGTAGAGAAACTGTGTTTCAAAAATAAATGTAGAAAATGATTAAAGAAGGTACTTGATGTTGACCTCTGACCTGCATATATATGTTCACACAAACACAGAAAGAATCCCATCCTTTGCTGTGAAGTTTGCTTACACAGACACTCCTTTTGTACAGGGATGTTTTAGAGAGGAATGTCAAATTAGCTGGGAGCCATGCTTAAGGCTAAAATGTATTGAGACTTCCTTTCCAAGCTGTAAGCCTTTGCCTTTCTAGAATTTTTTCTGTGTTTTTTTTTTTTTTTTTTTTTTTGAGACAGGGTTTCTCTGAGTAGCCTTGGCTGTTCTGGACTCGCTTTGTAGACCAGGCTGGCCTCGAACTCATAGAGATCTGGCTGCCTCTGCCTCCCAAAGTGGCTTTGAGCTACTGGAATTGTATATACAGCGAATGTTAAAGATATTTGAGAAGTCCACACACCACAGTAGATGTCTTACCCTTTTCCTGAGCAGCCTGTGCTTATAAGTGTATTATGCCCTCTTCCAAGTAAACTTTTACCGTGCTTTATACTGGCTTGTCCTTATTTTTGTTGTTGTTTTCTCTTTTGTTTTGTTTTGAGACAGTGTCTCACCATGTAGCCCTGGCTGTCCTGTAACTCACTATGTAGATCAGGCTGGACTCAAACTCAGAGACCAACCTGCTTCTGCCTCCCCTGAGTGCTGCGATTATAGGTGTGTACTGCCGCACCTGGCCCCTGAAATTATTTTCTGCCAAAAAATTAATAGTCCCATCTTCCCTTGAGTAACAGTCTCTGAAAATAACTCTTCCTGGGCTCAGGAGATGACTGAACTTGGCCACTTGGCCAGGCACCAACTTTGCAAGCATGAGGAACGGGATTTGGATCCCTAGCGCCGGCTCACATAAAAGCTGGGACATATTTGCACATGTTTATGACCCCAACGTAAGGGGGCCATACTGGGGAGCAGAAATGATGGATCCCTGGAATTCACTAGCCAGCTACTCTTGCAAGGAACCCAAATTTGATTCCCAGCACCCTCATCAGGCAGCTCACAACCACCTGTAATTCCAGTGTCAGGGGATCTGATGTTCTCTTTTGGCCTCTGAGGTTACCTGCATGCACGTTGTACACGTACACATACATGTACACATACACATATGCACACACATATATATAAAGATACAGTAAAAAGTAAGAGATAAAGTGGGGAGTGATAGAAGATATTTGATGTCCACCACACGTGCAAACCTCTTTAAAAAAAAAAAGATTTATTTATTTATTATTATGTATAGTGTTCTGCCTGCACATACTCCTGCAGGCCAGAAGAGGGCACCAGATCTCATTGTAGATGGTTGTGAGCCACCATTTGTTTGCAGGGAATTGAACTCAGGACCTTCGAAAAAGTAGCCAGTGCTCTTAACCTCTGAGCCATCTCTCCAGCCTGCATCCCTCTTTTTTGTCCCCTCATCCTTGGGACTTTCCTTTGGTCTAGTCTCTGTAGTTGGTCCTCCAGTGGGTGATATATATATATTTTATTTTATTTTTTTTTAACAAAGATTCCATTCTCTAGACTGAGGCAATTGCTCAGTGGTTAGAGTTGTTTGCCTAGCATGGGCAAAGCCTTGGGCTCCATCTCCGTCACTGCATAAACCGAATGTGGCTTATACACCAATGGATCCCGAATTCAAGAAGCAGAGGCAAGGGATCAGAAGCTCAAGGTCTGTCTTGGGATGCATAACGAGTGTGAGGCCAGCCTGGGCTATGTGAGACCTTATCTTAAAAATAAGATATATGTATGAAGATTTTACTAGCTGCTATGGTTTGAATATGAGGTGTGCCCCATTGTCTCCTCATGTATGTGAACACTTGGTTTCTATCTGGTGGGCCTCTTTCAAGCCCACCCATTGAATCTTTGGGACCATGGCTTAGTTTGTAGAAGTGGGTCTCTTGGTGGGCCTTGAAGGTGTTACCCACTTCTGATTTCTGGCCAGAGGCCTCAGCTTTCTGATCTTCCAATGTAAGAGGAGCAGCTGCCTCATCTTCCTGAGGCCATGATGGCCTTTAGAACCTGTGAGTCAAAACAAACCTCTCTCCCTTAAATTGCTTCTGTCACGTATTTTGTCATAGCAAATGAGACCACAAGCCATGGGCTTGAATCCTACCCTTTCCTATTATTTAATTTCTCGGTAGTTTCTTATATGGAAAAATAAGCCTAGTAGCTTGGTGAGGCTGTATACCAAATCACGGCTCACAACTACCCGTAGCTGTCACCAGTGGATCTAGCACCCTCTTCTGGCTTCTGTAGGCACCTGCGCTTTTGTGTGTGTGTGTGTGTGTGTGTGTGTGTGTGTGTGTGTGTGCTCGCGTGCGCGTGCGCGTGCGTGCACACAAATTAATCGACAAAACAAACAACAACAACAAAACCTCAAAACAATAACACC
Source organism: Acomys minous (assembly GCF_964271855.1). Taxonomy (NCBI): domain Eukaryota; kingdom Metazoa; phylum Chordata; class Mammalia; order Rodentia; family Muridae; genus Acomys; species Acomys minous. The sequence continues at coordinate 85,742,889 of NC_140490.1, read as the reverse complement.
CTCCTCCATGTACCACAAAAGAACCCAACAAACAAACAAAAATAACAATGAAGATGAGTGCAGTGGTACGTGCCTGTAATCCCAGCACTCTGGGAGGCAGAGGCAGGAGACTTTCTGTGACTTAGAGGTCAGCGTGGTCTACAAAGTGAGAACAGCCAAGGCTACACAGAGAAACCCTGTCTTGAAAAACCAAAAACCAAACCGAACCAAACCAACCAAACAACAAAACAAACCCTAAAAAAAAAAAAAAAAAAAAAGCCCCAATGAGTTGAACAAGAACAACGTAGCTCTCGTAGCCTCTGCAGGGTCTCGTGTGAGTATATGGATGTGAAGTTTGCATGTCTGGTCAGAATGTGGCGGCAGATGCCATTGTTGGTAAGCAGGATGTGCCCAAATACCTAGGCCACATGACAGGAACAAGGACGAAGAAGAGGCAAGAGATGGTTATGACCAGGTGCAGTCATGTGCGTCTGGGTCTGACTGCCTCCATCTCCCCTTTGAGCTCACCTGATGTCCAATCAGTTTGGGCCATGGTTGGTCAGGGTGTTGTTCCATGGAACTGTGGTTAAAAGAGGTGATAGGACTACTTCGTGCAGTTTTTGCTACAGCCTTTAATATACTCCGGTGCTTTGCACAGCTTTCCAGTTTGTACCTTATTAAAGACTACACCCCAACCCCATTGGAATAATCTTTTAAGGGCACCGGGGTTTTTTTTTTTTGCAAGTAATACTGGAAGTGGTGCCTTAGCCCAAATGGAAGCTTGAATACGGAATTTCAGGCAGGCACAGACTTCTGGCCGAACATCAAAGGTTTCTTCTTGGTTATTCTCCTCTGAGGACCTGGGCACTGAGAACAAGGCTGGCGTCCCATAGCTCTCTCTGGGGTAGCCCAGTGGGGTTGCAAACTCTGGACAGGCCAAATTAGGAGCTCAGGGGAAGATTGCTCACGGTCAGGGCCAAAGTGGATGGAGCCTGGGCTGGGGAAGAAGGGGCTGATGGAGACAGAGAGGGGCACCCTGAACTGCAGTTCTGTTTCAGCCCTTGGATTGCATCCTTTGATCTGAGATTGGGGGTGGACGGTGTCCCAAGGCAGGCGGGTCTTCTGGGAAGGGCCGTGGAGTCCCCTGGGATAAAGTCCCGGGGTTAGCTCAACAGAGAAATATTTGATTACTTTTCCTGCTCCTCTGTCCTTCCCCAGTTTGGGGGTCACAGTGGGAAACTGCAGATAGCCCCACTCTTTTGAACGGAAACACAACACCATCTCTTCTTGGCTTCCGTCCATCCGTACCAGCTGCCAGCCTCTTGCTCAGTTTCCCCCTCCCTCTTGAGTTCCAACGTCTCAGCCTCCTCCAGTCCACCCACCCCTGGACACTCGCGATAACTTCGTTGTGGAGAAGAAGGGAGGGCACCCTGGGGATTTGATCAGTCCTGGCTTTACTCTCCCGGCATTCTAGAAAGACTCGGGGAAACTGAGAGGGATGCAGGACTTCCTGTCCCTCGTATGAAGTACGGGTGGCTGCCATCATTGCTGTTGTTATTGGAAAGAAGGAAGGGAATCTGGGAAAAAGTTGAGAGTGAATGGGGTCGGCGTTGCCACCTCCTCCTCCTCTTCCCCGCCCCCCCATTCTTCTGTCCTCTCTCCTCCTCTTCTTCCTGTTTCTCTTCCTCTTCTACCTCTATCTCCTCTCACCAGGCAGATCTTGTCCTGTTTCAGCGTCTTAAGTGTTGGGATTGTCAGAACTGGTGGCATAGGCCAGAGACACAGTTCCATGTTGCCCGCTTGCTGTGACGTAAGGAGTTCTTTTCACAGACCTCCATAGATGAAGATGGGATTCTTGGCTTGGCCATGGAATTTCAGGCAAGCCATTACAACCCATAATATGAGTTTATTTAGGAAGAAAGCAAAGGACTAAGCAGTGGCGTAGTAGAAAAGAGAGGTGTCACTGGGCAGTGGTGGCATATGCTTTTAATCTCAGCACGTGGGAGGCAGAGGCAGGTAGATCTCTGTGGGTTTGAGGCCAGCCTGGTCTATAGAGAGCATTCCAAAACAGCCTGGCTACACAGAGAAGCCCTGTCTCTGAAAAGAAAGACAAACAAACAAACGAACAAACAGAAACCCCAACAACAATAACAAAGTAAGCAAGAAAAGAGAGATGTCTTGTTTATGGCACACCATTGAACTCAACTGTTGTAACAATGCCCATACTTGGGATTTTGGTGACTTTCATCCTGCATCTCAAAGGGTTGATAGGGAACTTGATTATATTTTTCCCCCTGAGAAAGGAAGTTATGGAGCTGGAGAGATGGCTCAGTGGTTAAGAACACCAACTGCTCTTCCAGAGGACCTGGGTTCAATGTCCAGCACCCACATGGCAGCTCACAACTGTCTAAAACTCCAAGATCTGACACCCTCACACAGACATACATGCCGGCTAAGCACCAAAGCACACAAAATAAAAAAATAAGTAAATTTAAAAAAGAAAGTTATGAGAGGTATTTTGGATATGGTCGTATTCTTGCTCACAAAGGTTGCTTTAACAAGGGGCTAACATATGTCTTTTATTGAAAGTGGAGTTCCTGGTGAGGTTCCTAGAAAACTGAAGCTTTATAGCTGGGAAAGGAGAATAGGTCATTGCTATTTTAAGATTTGCATTTGAAATATCTTTATGTAAAAGAGATAACATCACTATGTAGGCAAACTTTACAGAAAATGTTAATTGTGTCAAATATTTTCTCTCTATCCTTTAAAAAATACTCATTTACTTTTAATTTTATGAGGATGATAATTTTGCCCGCATGTATGTAAGCGTGCCTGGTATACTGAGAGGCTGGAAGAGGGTGTTAGATCCCTTGGAACTGGAGTTACATACTGTTATTAGCTGTCACATGGGTACTGGGAACCAAACCTGGGTCCTCTGTAAGGACAGTTAGTGGTCTATCCATTGAACCATCTGTCCATCCCCAATATTTCTTTCCTAAAACAAAACAAAACAAAACAATTTTATTAAATTGTTCTTTTGACAGTTTGATCTATGCGTATAATGCATACTGGTTGCTCTCACACCCATTGACTCTTTTCTCTCCTTTGTCTTTGGGACATAGCAGCCCCTCTTCCTCACAAGTCTCATTCTAACACAGTACCTTTTGTTGTGTCCTGTGACCCACTGAGATTAACCAGGGCCAACTGTTTCCTCACGGCCTTTGAAGTATCCATTTGTGGTGGTTTGAATAGGTTTGACCCCCATAGACTCATGGGTTTGAATGCTTGGCCGATAGGGAGTGGCACTATTTAGGGGGTGTGGCCTCGTTGGAGTGGGTGTGGCCTCGTTAGAGGAAGAGCATCACTGGGAGCTTTGACGTTTCCTACGCTCATGCTCCACCCAGCGTGAAATGAAAACCTCTTCCTGGCTGCCTTTGGGTCAAGATGTGGAACTCTTGGCTCCAGCACCATGTCGGCCTGCATGCTGCCATGCTTCCTGCCATGATGGTCATGGACTGAACACTCTGAAACTGTAAGCCAGTCCAATTGGATGTTGTCCTCTACAAGAGTTTCCTTGGTCATGGTATCTCTTCACAGCAATGAAGACCCCCAACTAAGACACCACTAGAGCCCGGTGAGCTCACCAGTGAGCTCACGACTGAAGACAGTGACTGCCACTTCCCCAGAATCCACCAGTGCACAAATGTTCAGCAGGATGAGGCGAACCCCCGTGGACTTCTCCCCATTTTGGGATTCACAGATGGCAGGCCCAGTCTAGTGCTTTGAGATTACGCGTGCAACATCTGTATCATACCCAGATACCTTCTAGATATTACATTCTTTCCATCTCCTCTTCCTTGATGGTTCTTGTCTTAATGATTGTTTCTGTTGCTGTGATAAAGCACCACGATCAAAAGCAAGCTGGGGGCGGGGGCTGGAGAGATGGCTCAGCGGTTAAGAGCACTGGCTCATCTTCCAGAAGTCCTGGGTTCAATTCCCAGCAACCACATGGTGGCTCACAGCCATCTGTAATGAGATCTGATGCCCTCTTCTGGCCTGCAAGGGTACTTGCAGGCAGAATACTGTACATAATAATAAATAAATATATCTTTGAAAAAAAGCAAACTGGGGAGGAAAAGATTTATTTCAGCTTACAAAGTTCAGGTTACGCTCCATCACTGAGGGAAGTCACTGCTTACTGGTAGCTTGCTTTCCAGGCATGTCAAGCTGACAACCTTCCCCCCAATAAAACAACCCCAAAATACAAAAGCAAAACCAACCAGGGCAGTCCCTGAGCTTTATAGGGAGGGATATAGTATCTTGTTAAGCCATGTTAAGGGCTGATCACTCAACTGTCGTTTCTCGGTGCCTTGAGCAGCCATGCATCTCTGCATTCATAGGGAAGCTTCTCTGATTAAAGTTGAGAGTAGAATTTGTCTATAGATATAAATATTTATGGGGCGGTTTGGCACCATGTCAGTTTAGCTAAGTAACTGGAGTAAGCTCTGTCTAGGGACCATGACCTCCTGAGCCATGGGTTTTGACTATGTTTACAATCCAGCTGGTAAGACTTTGATCAGACTGCAGGTGAGGGACTCCTTTATCTTCCCGTGTTCTCCTAATTTTTCATGCTTCCTGGGATGTTTCCACAGCCCTCATAAAGCAGTGTCCTCTGATGATACTGAAATTTGTATCCTGACTTAAATTCCTGCTCTAAAGATAAGGTCATTTGAGCTGAGAGCTGTAATCCTAACACTTAGCATCTCTGTGAGTTCAAGGCCAGCCTGGTGTACAAATTGAGTCCAGGACAGCCTAGGTTACACAGAGAAACCCTGTCTCAACAAACAAACAAACAAACAAACAAACCAACAAATAAACAACCCTTACCATTACTACTATCACCAAAACCAAAATTAGGTCAGTTACTCTGATTCAACTGTGTCCTGGGTCAAGCCTTCATGCTATGGGTGATATGAGCCCACCCATATCAATTATTAATCAAGAAAATGTGCCACAGACTTGTATACAGGACATCTGATGGAGGCATTTTCTCATTTAAGGTTCCTCTTCCCAGATAACTCTAGCTTGGATCAAGTAGACAAAGATAACAACCAGGACACATGTCTGTATAAACACCTACATACAACACACACACACACACACACACACACACACACACACACACACACACACACACGGGGGCAGGGGGTGGGGGGGGAGAGGGGCAGACAGACACAGAGAGACATAGACACACACACAAAGGCAGACACATAGAGACAGACACACACGCAGAGACCAAGGAGCACTTAGATATAGAGACAGAAAGAGACATACACACAAAGACGCACAGATACACACAGAGAGAATCACATGGAGAGATAAACAGGGAAACACAGAAAAAGATAGAGAGACATATAGAGACACAAAATCACAGAGACAAACACAGAGGGAGACACTGAATAACATAAAATGACAGACATAGAGAAAGACAGAAAGAGACATGCACACAGAAACACGCACACAGAGACACACAATTTTCAAGTGTAGTTCTCCCCCCCCACAGTGTGGGTTTAGGATAGAACTCAGTTTGTCTTTCTTGGTGGCAGTGTCTTTCCCTGTTGGGCCTCATCTTATAGGCATAGTACCCAAGTTCTTTTTTTTTTTTTTTTTTTGGTTTTGGTTTTGGTTTTTTGAGACACGGTTTCTTCGTGTAGCCTTGGCTGTCCTAGACTCATTTTGTAGACCAGGCTGGCCTCGAACTCACAACCATCTGCCTGCCTCTGCCTCCTGAGCGCTGGGATTAAAGATGTGCACCACCCACATCCAAGTCCTTAACCCTTAAGCTGCTATGTTAATAACTCTTACGCAGAATGTTTAGTCTGTATAGATTAATATGTAAGGTTGGTTAGAGGGTTAGTGAATAAGGGTGCTTGCTGCCAACCTAATGACTTGAGTTTGATCCCTGTAATGTAGAAGGTGGAAGGAGAGCCAACTTCCCTACATTGTCCTCTGACTTCCACACATGCACTGTGGCATGTGTATGTGCATGGGTACACACACACACACACACACACACACACACACACACACACACACACACATATGCACACACATACACACCCCACATAAATAAATAAGTATAAAAAATGAAGTGATGGTTCACTGTCATGCATACTGAACGTGCATTAGATATTAGGTTATCATTATGTGTGGTAGACTTGTGTGTGTCTGATATGTAGGCGAGCCCAGGGCTCTAGGAAAGAATCTAACACTATTTAACCCCCACCTTCCTTGCTGGGTGTTTGAAAGGCTTGCTGAGGTTGTGGCTTTCTGGCTTGGGGCAGATCTTTTGTATAACAGATGTTACCCAGATGTCAAGCCAGGGTCAATTGGAGAGTTGGCTCCTGCCTCTCTCCCACGGCCTGCAAGGGAGCCCAGTGCCCTCCCTGAGATGTCTGTGAATTCCCAGGGCCTCTGTTCTCATGGTTGCATCTTGGCTTGAGTTCCTGCCTGCTGCCCCATCCTGGGGGGCTGTCCTTCTTGCGGGGAAACCAGCCCTGTTTGTTCCTTCTTGCCCCAGACCAGCCTTGTGACTGCATCTGATTGCTTGCAAGTCCATAACTCTCTTTTCAAAACACTGCGCCCTCCCCGAGATTCCACCATTCCAAAGGTTCTGACATCGGTTAGCTTCCTCCAGTAAGATCGTGCCTGACAAAGAATTCCAGTGCTGGCAGGAAAAACTTGCACAGTTCTTGCATAACAGAGCCAAGAGTGTTATGACTGGCTTAGAGCTAAACAGGCTGTTGAGAGAAGGTGAAAGCTTGCTGAGGACACCCAAGGTCAATGGCTGCGTGAGGACACTGGACAGGCGTTTTCCTTGGCAAGCTGGTGTAAGACTGAGGCTGGGAGTCCAGTCTGCGGGTACAGGAGCTGGTCTAGGCCTGACACTGAGGCTGGCTGTCAGATTGAGTTAGCGACATGAGGACATGAGGGGAGCAGTTAATCCCAGCTCGGTATCAAAGGATCAGCCGTCAGTGTTGTGAGGCGGTTAGCCTCAGTACACCGAGGAGTTTTCATAGACGTCAGGGACTTCCACTCAGGCCAAACTGAGATTGGTGGCTGCAGAACAGAAAAGAATGTTAGGACTAGCCAGTTTATATAGCAGAGTTTGGATTTAATTTTAAAAAAAAAAATATATATATATATATATGGGCTGGTGAGCTGGCTCTGTTAGTGAAGGTGCTTGTGGCCAAGCCTGCCTTGCTGAGTTCAATTTCTGGGACCCACAGAAAGGCAGAAGGCAAAAACTAACCCCACAAAGCCGTCCTCTGACCTCCTTATGTGTACCTTCCCCTCTCTCCGTCTCTGTCTCTCTGATTCTCTCACCCACACCGTAAAAGTAACAAACTAATAAAGGTATATGTGTAAAGGTTTTACTTATTTATTTATTTTAAAATTTATTTTGTTAATGGGTTATTTTGTTAGTGGGTAGCACGCATGTGGAGACCGGAGGACAACTCCCACGGAGTCCGTCGGCCTCTTATCATGTGGACTCTAGGTTTTCAACCCAGGATGTCAGGCTTGGCTGCAAGCCCCTTTACCCACTGAGCCATTTTTGCCAGCCCTGGATGCCTTAATAGATAGACTCACACATGAGGCTTAAGAGGAAGAGAAACATCCAGAAGACAGTAAGATACACCTGAGAGTGTGGGTGCAGCTACTCAAAGAAGAGTCAACAAAAAGTATGACTCACCGAAAGGTGGATATGGGCTTCTCACTAGGGAGTGTTAGCTAACCGTTGCTTTGTTTTGTCTTTGAGACAGATTTCTCACTGGCTCCATCTGTCCTGGATCTCACAGAAATCCACCTGACTCTGCCTCCTGAGTGCTGGGCTGAAAGGTGTGCGCCACCATGTCTGGCCACAGTTCGAATTTGATGTCACTGCCTTTAAAGGATTGCTGAAGAGGCTATAGCTGTGGGCCCCCCCTAGGAGATATCTGCCAGTATTATAATTGATAAGGTAAAGTCTAGCTCACAGGGATGTTTTTTAACTGCAAGCAAAGTTAATGTTTTTGTTTGCTTGTTTTGTTTTGTTTTTGTTTAGATTCCTAAGCAATGTCTGGGGAAAAGAATGGAGCCCTGGCCAAGCTTGTGTGTATTTAGGAATTAAGCCAATCTCTGTGTATGAAAGCAATTTAACTCTAGGCCATTAGCCTTAACACCAAATACTGTGATGGGATTCTGCTTTCACAAATGGAGTGAGGGATCCAGTTCCTTTGCTTTTTTAAATATCCCCATAATTCCTACGTCTTTCTTTTCTTTTTTTTAAATCTTATTTTATGCATATGAATGTTTTGTTTACATGTGGGTCTGGTGCCCTGGGATGCTCTGAGACTGGGGTTTCAGATGGCTGTGAGCCTCCATTTGGGAACTAGGAACTGAGCCTGGGTACTCTGGGAGAGCAGGCAGCATTCTTAACTGCTGAGCTAAGGCTCTAGCTCCCTTTGGTGTCTTTCAATTCTGCCTCATAAGTGGCAGCCATGTGAATCAAGGCTTCTAGAAAATTAGACAGGGGCTACAGCTGCTAGAACACGTTAACGCATCGAACTTCTGGTTCTTGTCATCACAGGCCGGCTCCTCAGGGTGTAGCCCACCAGGGATCACAGGCTGAAGTTACAGCAACTGGAATTTTCATGAGATTGAAGCATCCCTGGGTTGGTCAGGATGAGTTGGACGAGCTCAGAATTGGTCCAGGTCTAGGATGAGGGTGTGAGGTGTCTTAGAGAGCTATATAACACTCAAGTCTGGAAGACAGGCGGTGTTCTAATGAATGTGAACATATCTCAGTAATATGGACTGAACTGTACCTAAGTCTGCTTCATAGAAAGGCTTGCTTGCTTCCTGCGCAGTGTGTAATAGCATTTGGTATGAATTTGAATGGAAGCTTGGTATGGGCAAGGGCCATTTGAGACCAGAAGGCCTGCCTCTGTTTCTTCTCCTTCCTTCCTTCCTTCTTCCCCTCCTTCCCCTGTCTTTTCCTTCCATTTCTACCCCCTCCTTTTCCACCCCGTCTCCTCCTCTCTTCCTTTCTTTCTTCTCCCGTGCCCTATCATGCTAGGAGGTTTGGCAGATGTATCAATTGATTTTTTGGTGTGTGTGTGGGTATGCTTTTGGGATAGATTGAACTACACTAGGCAAATCCTCTGCCTCAGCTTGATTCCCACCCCCTTTTGGCTTTTCTTTAATGTTTCAGGCTCAACTCTTATATTGGAATCCACCAAAATCTAATTCTTTGGATCCTCAAGTATATTTAAAATATATTGATCTGAAATACACACACACACACACACACACACACACACACACACACACACAGATATATATATATATATATATATATATATATATACACATACACACAGATTTATATATATATGTTTGTTTTTACATGACAGGGTTTCTCTGTGTAGCCTTGGAACCATGACACACCCTTGAGTTAAGAACTTCTAATTTAGTTAGGTTTGTATGCTTTACAAGTGAGGAAAGAGATACAAATGCCTAAAGCCTTGCTCAGGGCCACACAGATAACCAGGGCAGCACTGGCATCAGTCCAACATGGCTATTCAGCTAGAATCAGATGTGTAAATCTGAGAAGAATGTAATGTTCTTGGGCCCTATTTTCCTCATCTGTAAAATGGGGATAACGATGCTGAGGCTGGAGCCGGGTATCCGTGAGCAGAAAGGGTCAAGGGCCCGTGATGAAAACTGAGAATTGTTTTGCAGTGAGAATAGAAGCGGGGTTAAAAGGAGGACTGAAGGTTAAAGTGACAGAGTCTGGAACCCTGAGGAAGAAGGCTGGTGGCTGATATGAGATAAACAGTTTAACCGCATAAGAGGAGGGAGAGGATTCTGGGCCAGGGATGACAGGCTGGCTTCTGCAGAACCCCTGAAGCCTTTGAGAGACATCTAAGCCACTCTTGTCCTTTCACAAAGCCTGGCTCCTAATGCAGCTGTAGCATATTAAGTATAGGTAGCATTTAAGAAAGCCTATGCTTACTTTAGGAGACTGCTCCAGAACACGTAGAGACAAGGAGCTAACCAGAGACAGCTTCCACAGCTTGGTGGCTGTGACAGGCGATTTCACTGCCGTGGTAAAATGACAAGGAGGTCACGTAAGCGTGAGAACAAAGAACATCAGAGACATGGGCAAGTGTGTAGTAGGTAGCAACTCTGGCCAGTGACTAACAGCTCACAGAGTCAAGCTCAGTAGCTCCTGAAGGAGAGCGGCCTCCAGCCTGCGCTAACTGGGTGGGCAGCGTACTGCACCAACTGTGTACAGTCACCTTCCTGCCTGGTGCACAGGTCATGTGGGCCCTGCATTGCCTCAGCTGAGAGAACTTACCAACCTCACACTTGCCATCTCAGTCCCCTGTCCACTCTTTGCTATGAACCTATCAAATCTATAGACAGAGAAGATCAATGGCTTTTCTCTCTCTTGAAAACTGCTGCTCTCAGGAGTTTGCTCCATCTTTCCTTAATTTCTCACCTTTCTTCCATGTCTTAGTTTTCTGTAATCCTTCTATTTTTTTAAAAATTTCATTTGCTCATTTTGGGTTTTTGAGACAGGGTCTCTCTCTCTCTCTCTACAGTCTTGGCTGACCTGTAACTCCCAATGTAGACCAGACTGGCCTTAAACTCACAGAGATCTGCTCGACTCTGCCTCCAGAGTGCTGGGATAAAAGAGGTATGCGCACTACTACACCGGCCTGTAATTCTCCTTCCTAAGGCTTGCGTCTGCCTTGTATACTCTCAACAGAGTTGCCCCTTTACGCTTCACTGGTGAGAGACAGCAAACTCAGGCACAATCTCAGGTTGATCTTTGGTGACTGCTAAGTGCCTGGCTCCTTACAACCTGACCTCAAGCACAGCCGGGGTTTGAGACATCTAGTTAGACCTAGAAGTTAAAGCCATGGTGCCCACACTGTAGGAATTCTATGTAGATGAGGGTAAATCATGTAGAATTAGTTCTTTCATAAATTCTTACTTTCATCAAAGTTTTTTATTTTATTTTATTTTATTTTTTTAGGGAGGGACTCCCTTTGTATTGCCTAGACTGGCCTTGAACTCTTGGAGTCAAATGACCTTTCTGCCTCAGGACTGTAGTAGATGGAATTCTGGGTACATGCTGCCACACTTGAGTTAAGAAAAACAGAAAACAACTTAATTATTTTATGAGGGGTTTGCTTTAATGTATGTCTGGGTACCATGTGAGCAGGACAGCAGATTCCTTGGGTTTCCTTCGTTGTTATGTGCTAGGAACGGAGTCAGAGTCTCTGGGAGAGGGCAGTCAACGTAGGTTCCTATTGTTTAAACATTGGACGCATAAATTGATTGCTCAGCCTGTAGCAGCTACGGTGTAGCTCAGATGTTAAGACTGGACTAAAGAACGCTTGCCACCTAGTGGCTCTATGGGGGAATAACACAGTTAAACAACATTTATTTTATGTGCATTGGGTGTTTTGTCTGCATGTGTGTCTGTGTGAAGGTGTCATGCATGGCTTCTTCTTGTTGATTGAACACCTTACTCATGCGATTATTCTTAACCCTAGGAGTATACATTTCCTGATTTTTTCTGAATAAAATTGGCTATTGCATGTTAATTTAGTCTTCCTCATTTTTAGGCCCCACTCTCCCACGTTCACGCCGTCACAGAGTAATAGTACCAGGGCCAAGGACCTATCTAGGCCCAGGTTATTGGCCTCATTAACAGTGCTGTGTTGGAGTCCATCTCATGGAGAAGTCCAATCAGAAAATGGTTGCCTACTTGTTGGGGGTTGGTCTGGGGCTACTATGTATTCAAACTGCTTGCTCCCCATGATCCTTACAAGCCAATTGACACTTATCCGAAATGATCGATGTAAGCCTTGCCTCCCAAATTGTTCCTGTTTGGCGAATGAAGTTGCCTACACCTGGGCTGGGCAGGCAAGAGTAGGTGGAGCCTAGGTTTAAGGCCTTTGGGGTGTTGGAGAAGGACCGCAAGGAGGAGAGAGGAAGGAGGAGGAAGGAAGGAGCAGGTCGCCATGGATTACTCTGAACTAGGAATGCGTGGCAGGGAGAAGCTGGCTCTGACGACTGGCATGACAGAGAGAAGCAGCCCAGATGGGAAACAGGTACAAGTGTTTATGAAGGTTTTGCATTGGGAAGTAGACAAGGTAGCTAGCTTAAAAGGTTACTATCTGCCCAGCCCCAGGGTATTAAGGCTTATCAAAACTCTCACATGTTTTTGTGTCCTTTATTTACGTAATAGCAGGTTAAGGAATAACTGCCAACTTAATAATTATATGAATCAATATTAAATATTTGCAATGCTTCAACAGCTCCTCCCATAACCAGTGGTCGCGTCTTGTCAGGTTACACTTGGCTTTTTATATGAATATTAGGGAGCTGAACTCTGTTGTAGAGAATATAAAAAATAGCTAGCAATGTTATTATTAAGCCCTGTAAACATCACAGTGGTATTATCTAACCTGCTGCCATCGCTCCAGCCCCCTTGTGTTTGTTTGAATGTGTCTTTTTAGGCTGTCCACAGTGATGAAATCTCAGCAACATGTGCACTCATCCATGGTTTTTTGTTTTGGTGACTTTTAAAACCAAACCAAAACAGTTCCGTAAGTAGTCTCTTCATGGATACAGCAAACAAACAAAAACCCAGAAATGGCTAAGATTAGTAGAAGAAGTGGCAGCACGTGCTGGTGGGTATGTTGAGTGCAAACTTACACAATCACTATAGAAATCAATATGGTGGCCCCTCAAGAAGACGGGAATCAATCTATCTCAACATCCAGCTATACAATTCTTCGGCATGTACCCAAAGGATGCTTTAACCTACCACAGAGATATTTGCTCAGCCTTGCTCATCGCTGCTCTTTTTATAATAAGCCAGACATAGGAAAAAGCCTGGGAACAGAAGAATGGATAAACACAGTGTGGCGCATGTACACACTGAGGACATCACCACTCTAAGGTATGGTTGAGGGAAAGGTTTTTATTGCAGATATGAGGGACAGTACTGCCACAGGCCTCTGGATGAGTTCAGAGCAGGCAGAGAAAGTAGGGCACTGAAAATGGCCAGCAGACTTCAACCATTTTTATTTTCAGTAGATTGAATGGGTCATGAGAGGAGAGGGGTGGGGCAAGCATGGGAGACGAAGAGAAAGAGACACCGAGAGAAAGGGGCAAGAGAGAAAGACAAAAGAGAGGACCAAGAGACCATGTGGCTGGAATTATATGGTTACAAGTCTATGTATATGAAAATCTGGGGGGTTGGTGGAGAAGTTTAGGATAGGTGTGCCACAGGGTAAGAAATGCTAAGAGGAGCCATAGGCACTGGCCCTGGAGGCCAGAATACACTTGGTATGCTAATAGGTACCACAGCTAGCTAGTTGTCTCTTCTGACAGATAAGGAAATGGCTCCTTTGATAAACAGTTTCCACTTTGATAGAGAGAAACAGTCTCCAGAGTTTTTTTTTTTTTGGGGGGGGGGCTTCCTTTGGATCTGACAGTACATTTATGTAATCAAGTATTTATTACACAGCAGTTAAAAAAATGAAGTTATGAAATTCACAGGTAAATTGATGGAACTGGAAAAGATTATCCTGAGTGAGGTATCCCAGACCCAGGAAGACAAATAAGATGTGTATACACTCGTATATGAATATTAGCTTGCCAGATCTCAGCTCTGGATGAGGGTCGGGCCCAAGAAGAGTGAATGCAAGAGCGATGAGGGAAGGAAGAATCAGACTCAGAACACCGCTCAATTTCTTTTGATGAGAGATGGGCCAGAGAGGAAGCCCTACTGGCTTTACCTCTTCTGACAACTTGTGTCTCTTGTAAGCTTTATTTATACACAATATCATTTCCTTAAAGACTTTAATCATTGGTTACACAGCTTGAAATCTTTTTTGGTTACATAAGTATATAGGGACAAGGGGGAACAAAGCAAGCAAACAGCAAATTTCCTGAGAAATGAAAATTAACTTTAGGATAAAATCAGCTTTCTTTTAATTTAAAAATTTCTTCCTTATTATTGGTATCATAAAGCCTAACAGCTACAAAAGATATTAAACAAAATGACTCTATTTGAGTTTGTTGGCATGTTGAGTTAAATTGGCAGGTAATTAACAGATCAAAGATCAATCCCTCCACCTCATACCCTAAACTTGTCTTCCTGACTTTTAGTTGATCCTTTCTTTTCCTTTTTTATATTTAAAATAAACCTATCATTTAAAAATATCATATAACCTTTTTACTTAGAGGCGGCTTGTCCTTTTGTCTTTCCAAAACATCATAAAAGTCCTGGCCTGTCAAGTTTATTCAAAAGGGCAGGCAGCTCACTGAGCCAACATGCCTGTCTCTCTGACTTTGTCTTGAACTCCTGTATCAATACAATTTCTATCTTTACTGTAGTTTTGTAAAGAATAGAAAACTGTTAGGACTTTAGGACTGTCTCCAACGTCTTCCTTTAACCTCATCGTGAACTTTTACTTCAATAAAATTTCTATCTATATTATAATCCTGTAAAGGAATATTAGAATTTGAAAACTGTTTTCTTTTGCTTTTAGGCAGGCACCAAGGTCTGTTGATAATGGCATAATCAAAATCTCTCTCCTTCTAAACTAGTTCCTTGTTTCTGAAGCTGAGCATAAAGACCTAGTGATTTTAATTACAGCTTGTCAGCTTTCAAAGTTTCCCTAAACTTTCTTCTTTACTAATTCTTCTAAAATCCTCTACATCATGTACCAAAATCATTTATTAATAATCTAACAATGAATCTGAATAAATTCTATAGGTGACTCAATTTCCTGCACAGCTGTATTTTCCCAGGGAATCACCAATAACTTTATTAGTTCTTTTATTAACATCAGCTTTTTACTAATCTCCAGTTCTAGCCTTTGGAGAGAAGCCTCTAACAGTGAGGAATTTGCACAGCGAAGGGTCAATCCAGGGCATCCAGGGACTGGAAGTTTGTCAGGCAGGCCTTAAGGACACCTGGTTGTTGGGGCGCAGGAACTTTGCTAGGCAGTGTCCCCAGAATTCTTGGCCTCACCATTAGCTCTTAAAGCATTAATAATCAAGTAATTCCATAGAATCATAGAGATTAGGTCTAGAGTAAGGGACTAGGGGAAACAGGTCTCAGTAGAAAAGGACAACAGAATAAATGGTTATGATTGGATAGGGGAGGCTGGAGTGGGAGGATCAGATGGGGAGGGGGAGGAATGAGGTGGTGAGGGAGGAAATATGGAGAGAGACAAAACTAGGGCTATTTGAGAGGCAGTATGGAAACCTAGTATAGTCGAAGCTTTCTAAAATATATACATATATGAAGGGGACCTAAATGAAGTCGCCAAATAATGGGGAAACAGAGCCCCAAATGTTGCCAAATGAGGTGTCCAGCACACGGACCGAGTTCCATTTTGAGGTTGTTGGTTAACGGGGTTTCCTGGAGATTCCCAAACCACGCAGGCTATTGCCAGGACTATAGGTTGCTGTCCACAAGCTGACAGTAAGGCCCCATTGTTCGAAGACAGGGTCTGCAGAACTGATTGAAATATGAAGTCAAACTTGTGCCTCCACAGAGTCTTCACACCCTACATCCCGGCATTTTTGGTGGAGGAAGATACTCTGCATGCTACCGAAGGAGACGTGTAAACACCAACGCAGCCACAGATCCCTTAGCTCTACAGTGCTGTCCTGCCTGCAAGGTATGCTAGCGCAAGGCGGCACAATCTTGTGGGAAGAGTAACCAACTAATATCCCACCTGACGTAAGACCTACTCCATGAGATGGAACCCATACCCGACACTGCTTGGGTGACCAAGAACCTGAAAGCAGATAGCCAAGTGACCTAGGGTAAAACCAAATACTACTGTTCTAAAAAAAAAATAAATACAAGGATAAAATGACTCCTGGTGACATTCTGCTATGGTTATAGATCAGCGTCTTTCTCAGCTATCATCCTGTAGCAGTTGAAAACAAATACCCACAATAAATAGTAAACAGATGAACAAAATACATAAATAAAAATGTCTATTTAAATTTTTTTCTTTCATTGAAAATAGATTTTTTTCTATTGTAATGAGAACGTGAGGACATAAAAAGAATGTAATGAAGATATATTTTGTGAGAAAAAGTTAGTTTTCTATAAAAGGAAAAAATTCAAAATACATATTCATTATGTGTATGCTTGCTTATTTATTTATTTATTTATTGACTGTTTATTATTTATTGTGGGTATTGCTTGTGTGACCCACAGCCAGACATTATGTAAAGAATGAGAGATCTTGGAAAACTTAGCACTAAATGGGATGTCCCCACCAAAACCTTCCCCTCAGGCCTCCATGAACCCTTCAGAAGAGGAGGCAGAAAGAGTGCAAGAGGCAGAGGGAAAGGTGGACACCAAAAAACAAAACAAAACAAAACAACAACAAAAAAAAACCCAAGGCCTTCTAAATGAACGTAATCAAAGCTCATCTGAATTCACAGAGACCAAAGCAGAAAGCCCAGGACCTGCATCAGGTCCTTTGTGTGTACGTATTAGAGCTTCCGGTTTAGTGTTTGATTAAAAAAAAAAAGATTTATTTATTTATTATTTATACAGTATTTGCCTGCATGTGTGCCTGCACTCCACAGGAGGACACCAGATCTCATTATAGATGGTTGTGAGTCACCATGTGGTTGCTGGGAATTGAACTCAGGACCATTATGGAAGAACAGACAGTGCTCTTAACCTCTGAGCCATCTCTCCAGCCCGTGGTTCAGTGTTTTGATGGAATTCTTGAGTGTGTGAATGAGTGGGCCTCTGACTCTTGCACCTTCCCTTGGGCTTCTTTCCTCCTGGTTTGTTCAGTTCCAATGTGTTAGTTTTTGTTTTATCTTATTATATTATATCTTATTATCTTCCCTTCGAGGCCAGCTTGTTTTCTAATGAGAGGCAGAAAGGGAGTAATTCCGAGAGGGAGGAGAAATGCGGCGGAACTGAAAGGAAAAGAGGGAAGGGAAACCACAATGAGGATATACTGTGTGAGAGTAATGTCTCCTCAATAAAAGGAAAATATTAAAAATGTACATATGTATTCATCCATGGTGTGTTTGTGTGAGGTGTATATGCACTTGTGTGTCTGGGTGCATGTGACTGTTAGCATGTGTCATGGCAAGAGGGTAATTAAAAAAAAATTTTTTTAATTAATTTATTCTTGTTACATCTCAATTGTTATCTCATCCCTTGTATCCTCCCATTCCTCCCTCCCTCCCATTTTCTGCTTATTCCCCTCCCCTATGACTGTGACTGAGGGGGACCTCCTCCCCCTGTATATGCTCATAGGGTATCAAGCCTCTTCTTGGTAGCCTGCTATCCTTCCTCTGAGTGCCGCCAGGTCTCCCCCTCCAGGGGACATGGTCAAATACATGTTCATAGCAGCCTTATTCATAATAGCCAGAACGTGGAAACAGCCTGAGTGTCCCTCAGTAGAAGAATGGATAAAGCAACTGTAGTACATATACACTATGGAATACTACTCAGCTATTAAAAACAAGGAATTCCCGAAATTTGTGGACAAGTGGCTTGAGCTAGAAATGATCATAATGAGTGGGTTAACCCAGAAGCAGAAAGACTCAAATGGTATATACTCACTTATATCTGCAAGAGGGTAATATTGGGTGTCCTGCTCTGTTATGCTCTGACTTATCCCCCTGAGACAGAGTCTATCACCGAAACTGAAGTGAGGCCGGCAGCCAGCAAGCCTCGGCCTTTGTCTCATTGCTGGTTACAGGTGCTAGCGGCCATGCCTGGCTTTGTACATAGTTTTTTCTGGGTTTAAACTCAGGTCCTCTTGCTTGCATAGCAAGTGCTCTGATCTGCTTAGCTAACTCTACGGACCCATCAGTGACTATTTCTGTGCCCCATCACTCCTACTTAGTGGCGTCTGAGGTTAAATGGTCACCGTCTGAAAAAGCCTCTTCTGTAGTTAGAAACTCTTCAAGGCGTGGTCTGTGTGGGAAGAGTAGAAAGGGCCTCTCCAAAACATGCATGCTTAAGAGTGACTGTGTGCTGTGAGAGGGGAAATTAGTTTTCTCAGATGGAGTGTTACTGGGCGTATCAGCCATAGTCCAGAAGAAGTAGCTGACTCACACAAAGTAGATTGGATGGGAAATTTTTTTTTTGGTTGTTGTTCGATTTGATTGTTGTTGTTGTTGTTATTATTATTATTTACTTATTTTTGTCTGTTTTGAATTTCATTTTTGATTTTTTTCTGAGATAAGGAGAGAGGGAGGGAGGGAGAGAGAGAGAGAGAGAGAGAGAGAGAGAGAGAGAGAGAGAGAGAGAACAAGATACTAGAAGTTGAGTGAAAGGAACTGAGAGGAATTAAGAGAGGGGAGGAATGCGATAAAAAAAAAACACTGTATGCACTCCCCCCTGCCCCACACAGGGTTTCTTTGTGTAGCCTTGGCTGCCCTAGACTTGCTTTGTAGACCAGGCTGGCCTGGAACTCATAGTGATCCACCTGCTTCTGCCTCCCTGAATGCTAGGATTAAAAGCCTGCACCACCACGTCTGGCTGCATTTTTTTTTTTTAGTTAAAAGAAAGAAAGAAAGACAAGAAAAAGAAAAGAAAGTGACTCCTGTCACTCAGGAGGCAGAGGCAGGTAAATCTCTGTGAGTTCAAGACCAACCTGGTTTACATATTGAGTTCCAGGACAGTTACGAGCCACACAGATCTTCTCTTAAAAATAAAAAACCCAATCTGTTTTGAAATTATTGAATTTCTTATCAGCTTCCTCCCATATCCCATCCCTTAGTGCTGTATTTTGAGGAGGTCCCCCAACTCTACGTGTTGGGGCTCTTATGTGTCAGTGCAGCAGTATTTGGATCTGGAGGCTTTTGGATGATGTTGTGTTACGGATGTAGATTAGATACAGATGTAGATTAATACTTTTTCCTCTCTTAACTAATTAATTTGCAATCTATTTAGTGCATTGTATGTGCACGTGTGTGTGTGTGTGTGTGTGTGTGTGTGTGTGTGTGTGTATGTGTGTGTACATGCCACAGTGTGTGAGTGTAGGTGAGAGAGTAACCCAAGTCTGGCGTCTTCTCTCCCTCTACCATGTGGGTCCTAGGTTTGAACTCAGATCTTCAGGCTTGGTGGCATGCTCTTTACCTGCAGAGCCCTCTTATTGGGCCCTTCCTTTCCCCTCCCCTCCCCTCCCTTCTCCTCTTTTCTTTCTCCCTTCCCTTCTTCCTTTTTTTTCCTTCTTCCCTTCCCTTACCCCTCTCTTCCCTTCCCATTCAGTTCCCTTTCCTTCCTGCCCTGCCCCCCTGGCTCTCAACCAGGTTTGTCCTTTCTCTTCCTGCTAAAGTGGCAGGGGAGTCTTAACCAGTAACAACAGCCCAGAAAACAAAGGTACCGAAATACCACCCCTCCTTTATATTTCTAGAAGAAGAAGAAGAAGAGGAGGAGGAGGAGCAGTAAGGAGGAGGAGGAAGAGGAGGAGGAGGAGGAGGAGGAGGAGGAGGAGGAGGAGGAAGAAGAAGAAGAAGAAGAAGAAGAAGAAGAAGAAGAAGAAGAAGAAGAAGAAGAAGAAGTAGTACTCCATCTCTGCTGTTGTAGCCATAGAAAACAGATGAAGTGGGGATGGAGCTGCGGTTTGGGGGCCCTGAGTGCCATCCCAGAGTGGGTAGAGGTTGGGAGAGAGATTTAGTTCCTTAGCGAACCCAATGCAAGGAAGGGTGCAGTTCTAGGCCTTGCCCACCAGGGGTAGCTGTTTATAAATCAAACTGGGCCCAGTTTCACTACAGTTAATGTCCAAATCCCTGTCTGCGGTCCTCAGGCTCCCTTTTGTGTCCTCAGCATCTCATCCTTGGTCTCCAGTGTGTTTACACATAGCCCAGGTGGGAGATTTACCCCCAAACACCTCAGGTCGGGTTCCTCTAACTCAGTGATTCTCAATCTTCTTAATTCTGCCACCTTTTAATACAACTCGTCATGCTGTGATGACCCACAACCATACAATTATTAGTTACTGTTATAAATTGTAATATAAATGTATGATACGCAGTTTATCTGATATGCGACCCCTGTGAAAGGGTGTTTTGATCCCACTCATTGGTGAAGAATGCTGCTCTAACTTCTAACAGGGATCCTCAGATATCTCTCTGCTCACTGTTAAAAACTAAAATAATTACTTTTGAGTCAGGGTTTCATTATGTAGTCCTGGCTGGTTTTGAACTCACAGAGGTCTGTCTACCTTTGCTTCCTGAGTGCTGAAATTAAAGGCATACACCAGCATGCCTGGATAAAATTAATTTTATGTATATTGTACGTGTGTATGTATGGTGTGTGTGTGTGTGTGTGTGTGTGTGTGTGTATGTGTGTGTGTGTGAATTTAGGAAGTCCTGTGTAGAGGTAGGGTATTGGTCATGTGTTTGAAAACATGGGCTTCTGATTGTTTGTTTTTCTTTCTGTGATGTATGTCAGGCTTGATAATTCTGTCTCTATCTCCTATCTCTTCATTTGAGTGTTGGGATCATAGATGCCCAGACTATCATGTCCGGCTTTATGTGGCTCTGGGGATTTGAACTTGGGTCTTCACACTTGTGTGGCAAGTGATTCATCCACTGAGTGCTACCTCTTCAGCCTTTCTCTCTTGACTGTTAGACCTTCTTCCTATTTCCTGCTAACCATAAGGAGAACAAATATTGCACATAAAGGGCACGGGCTCAGCTTATCCTGAGAGACACATTACTTTCTTGTTTTGTGCCTCAGTTTTCTCCCTTGGGTAGATTAGACATTGAAGGTATATACAGGGCAAGTTCAAGGTGAACAATGAGAAAGTGAATGTATTTTTTTTTTTGTAAAGTGCCTGTCCAGTGTGCATGAAGTCCTGGGTTTGATCCCTAACACTGAACACATTGGGAATGGAGGCCTATTACCCATGGGAAATTCAACAGCAGCAGCAGCACTCTCAGAAATTATGAAAGGCACTGCGTGGTGTAGAGGATGTTTCATCTGGAGAGTAGCCTCCTTTTATAAGGAGAAAAAAAGGATTCTGTCTTTTCCCTTCTAGAAAAATCCTAAGTTGTTGCAATGAGAGTCTCTAGCTTTTGGCAGGCCTAAATGGTCTGAACAACATCTGTCCTTCCACATGTGTCCTCCTCAAAGGGCTGTGTGATTCCAGGACTCTTCCTACAGACATCAGGGAGGGGACAGCCTTGGCAGGAAAGCTACCAGCTTCAGGCTGGGGACGGGGGTGTCACCTTTGACGTAAGCATCAGTAACTCTACCGCAGAGTTTGAAAGTTTTTATGTGGCTGATGTGGCTCATACAATACTCGCAGGGGAAGTGGTGACCAGGCTGAGGTGAGTCCCAAACAGCTAAAGGCCCTGCTAGGGTGGTCAGTTTCAGGCAGGGGTGGGGTCCTTGGTGGGGCTCACATGCAATCTCTCACCCCCTACCTTGGCTCCTTCTCAGTCAGATTCAGCTCTTCCCTGTGCTCCCCCTCCCCCCACTGCTTTGGACTCTTACATGCTCTCTGGGTCTGGATACTTTTGGCTCTTAGAATTTCCCACTTGTTTTATCTCTTCCTTAGTTTCTCAAAATCTCTCTCTCTCTCTCCCTGACCACCATCTCTCTCTTTCTAGGTTTTGGGAGTGGTGGGTCTGTTAATCTTTCCCAATTTCTGGCTCTCTTTCTTGGTATATCTCCCTATCTAATTGTGTCTTTCTGTCTCTCCCTTATTCTCTGTTTCTGTCTGCCAGTGTCTTTAAGGCTCCAAAAAACCCTTGCTTCTGGCACGCAGTGGTGCACAGGCTCTTACTGTTCATACAGTCCCTCCTTTGTCTTCTTAGGTTGTGTTTTCCTGATACCTCAGTCCCAGAGAAGGAGGATATTCAGCACACAGCCCAGTTTCTCCTTAGACCACCACCCCTATGCTTTTTCTTCAGCTCACTATCTCCTTATCCCACCTTCTCCCCTCAGCCCACCTTCCCCTCAGCTCACTTTCCCCTTAGCCCGCCTTCCCTTCAGCCCACTTTCTCCTCAGCCCGCCTTCCCTTCAGCCCACTTTCTCCTCAGCCCACCTTCTCCTCAGCCCACTTTCTCCTCAGCCCGCCTTCCCTTCAGCCCACCTTCTCCTCAGCCCACTTTCTCCTCAGCCCGCCTTCCCTTCAGCCCACTTTCTCCTCAGCCCACCTTCTCCTCAGCCCACCTTCCCCTCAGCCCTCCTTCCCTTCAGCCCACCTTCTCCTCAGCCCACCTTCTCCTCAGCTCACTTTCTCCTCAGCCCACCTTCCCCTCAGCCCGCCTCCCCCTCAGCCCACCTTCTCCTCAGCCCACCTTCTCCTCAGCCCACCTTCTCCTCAGCCCACCTTCTCCTCAGCCCACTTTCTCCTCAGCCTACTGTCCTCTCAGCCCATCTTCCCCTTAGCCCACCTTCCTCTGAGTCCACCTTCCACTCAGCCCACCTTCCTCTCAACACACCTGCCCTCTGCCCACCTTCCCCTCAGCTCACTTTCTCCTCAGCCCACCTTCCCTTCAGCCTACCTTCTTCTCTCAGTCTGTCTTCCCCTCATCCCTCCTTCTTCCTAAAGCCCACATTCTCCTCACAACCCATCTTCTCTCAGTAGTCCAGTTTCTCCAGCCTGTCTTCCACAGAGCCTGCCTACCTTCTACAAGTCCTCCTTCTCCATCCTGCTTTCTCTTCCAGCCAGTTTCTACCCACAGCCCACAGTCTCTCTACAGTCTCCACATTCTCATTTCTCACCCCGCTTTTTCTCAGAGGAGATCTGGCCTTTCATGTCGTGTCTTTACCTTTCCCATAGGTATATTTCCCATACCCAGCCCTCTGCAGTGAAGCTGTGTGTGTGCCTCCTGTTCACCACCACCAAGCAGCCTTAGTAACACCAGCAACTGAGCAAGCATAGGTGCCAGACAACTCAGGAAACACCACTGAGTCCTTGGTCTTTTGGGGCTCTGACTCTGTGTGCTTGGTCGCAGGGTGGGGTAGGAGGAGTGGGGCAATGGAGGCCTCCTGAAGATGATCTGTGGGTCTGGTTGCTGTGAGGGTCCAGGGAAGTTATTCTTGGGAATTTGATGAAGGAATTGTTGTAAAATCCAGCTTTGTTCTATGACCTGCTGCTCAGGAGGCTTAGTAGACTCTCAGTGGAAATCTGGGTGTCCCAAAGATTTGATCTAAGTTCAACAACTCTTAGCTCAAATTCTTGGGACCATAAGATTTCCTTCCCCAAGACTTGGGAATATTCGCATAGACATAATGTCTATGTTGTGGGCGGGGTGGAATTCTAGTCGTGCAAAAATTTCTGTGTTTTATGTCCACACAGTCCAGAGGTCAGATTAGATCAATTTTTAAATAGGTTTGTATGTAACAGTATTGAATGGTATGAAGGCCAGAGGTGAGTGTAGGCTGTCTTCCTCAGTCAAGCTCGACATCTTTCCCTTTCCTCTTCTGTTTTCTTTTTACTTTGAGACAGGATTCCATGTAGGCCTGGCTGGTCTCCAACTCAGTATTGACTCTGTCTCAAGCCTGGACCTTCTGAAGGCTGGGATTACAGATTGTGCTACTATGCGCAGTTTATCTTTAAAAACATTACTTTGGGTATAGAGGGGGTGTGTGCACCATAGCACAGCACACATAGGAAGTGGTCGATGACACTTTCAGGAGTCATTTTTCTCCTTTTCTCCTGTGGTGCCTAGGAATTGAACTCACTTCAGTCCTCGCTCCTTTTCCTTCCCCTCTCCCAGTCCTCTCCTTCCCATTCTGCCCTTTCTGCTTTATCTGGTTCTCTCTCTCTCTGTCTCTCTGTCTCTGTCTCTGTCTCTCTGTCTCTCTGTCTCTCTGTCTCTGTCTCTCTTTCTCTCCCCCCCCCCCCATGATATATGTATATACACACTTGTGTTTGGGAAGGCAAGTGTATATTTCTGTCTGTCTGTCTGTCTCCCCCCCCCCCCCCCCCCCGTGATATATGTATATGCACACTTGTGTTTGGGAAGGCAAGTGTGTGTGTGTGTGTGTGTGTGTGTGTGTGTCTGTCTGTCTGTCTGTCTGTCTGTCTGTCTCTCCCCTTTCTCCACCCCCCCACCGCCATGACATATGTATATGCACACTTGTATTTGGGAAGGCAAGTGTGTGTGTGTGTCTGTCTGTCTCCCCCTTTCTCTCCCCCCCCATGATATATGTATATGCACACTTGTGTTTGGGAAGGCAAGTGTATGTGTGTGTGTGTGTGTGTGTGTGTGTGTGTTGGTCTATCTGTCTGTTTGCCTGCCTGCCTCTCTCTCTCTCTCTCTCTCTCTCTCTCTCTCTTTTCTCTCTCTTCTCTCTTCTCTCTTCTCTCTTCTCTCTTCTCTCTCTCTCTCTCTCTCTCTCTCTCTCTCTCTCTCTCTCTCTGTGTGTACCAAGGCACATGTATAGATGGAGGTCAGAGGGTAATGGCAGGCGTCAGTTCTTGTTTTAGGCGGGGTCTTTTTGCTCCCTTGCCCCTGCATGTTAGATAGTTGGCCTGGGATCTGCTGGGATCCCTCTAGCCCTACTGGGATTACAGATTACATGCTATACACCTGGCTTTTATGTGGGTACAGATTCAAGCTCTGGCTCTCACGCTTGTGCCACCAGTGCTTTTGCCCACTGGGCCATCCCCCCAGCACCACAGTGAATTTTCATTTGAGCTTTTGTTGCCGTTGACGTGGTGGAGCATGTCTGTGGTCCCAGCTCTTGGGGGGGGGGGGCTGATGCAGATGGTGCCTTCTGTATTTGACCTGGAGCTGCGCCTGGAAATCTTTTCTTTTAATTTATGTTTTTAGACTTATGTATGTATGCATGCTTTTCCCACCTCATCTGTGCCTGGTGCCCATGGAGGTTAGAAGAGGTTGTTGGATCTCCTAGAACTCTACTAAAAGATGGTCGTGAGGCATATGTAGGTGTTGGGAACCGATCCTGGGTTCTCTGTAAGAGCAAAAAGTGTTGTTAACTGCTGAGCTATTTCTCCAGTGCCACCATGAAGTCTTAACCATACCGTTAAGGGAGGGAGAGAGTCAGCTTTTCTAGAAACAAGCCCTGATAGGTTATCCAATCCCAGGTGGTCAGCCTTAAACACGCTTACATATAAACAACACTAAATGGACTCAGAAGGCTGCATTTACATACAAATGCACACACACACACACACACACACACACACACACACACACACAAACAGCACACACACATCAATAATAATTAAAGGAGAGGTCATGAATTTGAGAGGGAGTTGGGTGAGGCATGGGAAGAATTGTATAGAGGAGAGTGTGGAGTGGAAGTGATGTAAATACAGTGCTTAGGTACGAATGGAATTGCAAAAGCCAGGCCATTCTGGGCTACACCGTGAGAGTCACGTCAAACATACATAGCAGCTCCCCGGCTCATTCACTAGGGAAGCACGATGTGCCTAGCATTTGGCTGTTTCAGTCACCTGGACCCTGTGCCAGTGGGCAGAAGAGGCAGTGCTTGGAATGAGAGTCATTGGTTAGGTGGGGCAAAAAAAAAAATCTGGTTATTTGAGACAAACCTGTGGCCTGGGTTTGCTCCCTGGACTGCAAGGCTAACTGTGGAGTGTGGTAGATAAGGCAGGCATGGAGTCTTATGTAAGTATAAGGAGTTGGTTTTTTCATTTCCTATTTTTTTCTTATTCTCTTCTCTTCCTTCCCTTCCTTTTCCTTCCCTCCCTCCCTCCCTTCCTCCTTCCTTCCTTCCTTCCTTCCTTCTTCTTCTTCCTCCTCCTCCTCCTTCTTCTTTTTCTTCTTCTTCTTCTTTTTGTGACCAGAGCATGATAATACGGTAAATGGTGGCAAAGGGTACCAGCCAACACTGAGCGGAGGGCATTCCTGACAGAGGGAACAGCCACTACAAAGGCCCTGAGCCAGGCGTGTGCCTAGCATGCTGGAAGAACAGCCACTATCCCGTGTGGTATGTGATTGAACAGAGTGAGCAAGGGAGACAGTAGAAATGCGGCACACAACATGCGGTTCCTCCTTATCTTCCTCTCCTCCTTCAACTCCTCTTCCTTTCTTCCTCCCTTCTTTCCTCGTCCTCTCATCTTCCTCTCCTTCCTCCTCACCTCATTCTCTTCTCCTCATCTCCGTCTCCTCTACCTTTTCCTCTTCCTCCTCATCTCCATCTCCTTTTTCTCTTTTCTCTCCTCTTCTTCCTCTTGGTCTCCTCTCCTCTTTTTCTTTTTTCTCCTCCTCTCCACTTCCTCTTCCTTATCCTTTCCCTCTCTTTTTCCTCCTTCTCTTTTCCTTTCTCTTCCTCCTTGATGGAACGCAGAATGCCGTGCATTCTGGGAAAGAACGTTACAACCATTACCTCTCATCAAGCTGCACTAGGCTCCAGGCAGTCAACCTTACTTTAGGCGTCCTTTCTCTAAAGCAGAACCTTTCTTCTGCACATTATTGATATTTGACTTAATAATACTCTGTATTGGGGATCTGTGTTATATGACCTTTAGTGGTAGCCTTTAACCCTAGTCACTAGATTCCTCTTGTGTCTCCAAACTGCAATAACCAGGTAGATCCCTAGATATTGTCAGATGTCACATGGGGTTAGAGTCACAATCTAAAATCTGGAGGGAAGATGGGAGACTTCCTGAGGGCTCTGGGACAGGGTCTAGAGAGCTGCTATAACCTCATGTGAGCAAGTGTCACGGTCCTCTACTTATAGATCGGCAGCCTGAAATGACAGGAAGACAGGGACAGAGTGGCATGCCCCCAAAAGCTGGAGGCTGACCTCACTCAGGGAACTCTCCTGCTTCCTGAGCCCATTTCACAGAAAGGATGCTTGAAGTTCCAGGGTTTACGGACACGAGTCCTGACCTAAATAATTCATTTATGCTTGAGCAAGTGTGCCCACTCATCTATGATGTACCGGATCCTTTAATGCTGATACAGCATGAGGAGAGGCACACAACTATTAGTAAAATATTTATACAAACAAATATAAAATGACCATGGCACTGGAGGTAAGAAGCAGAAAAATCGTGCTGATGAGATGGCTCTGTGGGTAAAGGGGCTTGCCGCCAAGGCTCATGACCTGAATTTGATTTCTGGGTCCCAGATGCTGGAAGGAGAGAATTGGCTTCTGCAAATTGTCCTCTGGCTTTGCGTGCTTCCCCTCCCCCTGAATAAAATGTCATTAAAATGCAGAAAAAATTGGCATTCAGTCAGTGTCTATTAGAGGCACTGGATTTATCCTAGACTGTCAGGGAGGGTTTCTTAGCAAAACTGTAACCAGAAACTGGGAATAGGGGATGAGGGAAGGGGGAAAGAGCATTGCAGGCCGCATAGCGGCATGTGCAAAGGCCCTGTGTGACTTGCTGTGCTGGCACGGGTGAGGGGGAACCGGATGGGTGGAGCATGGCCAGAATTATCTCCATCTGATTCCTGGAGGTGCCCCATACATGGGGCGTGCGAATACATTTTTGATGCGTTGAAGGTTTTAAGCAGGAAAGTGGCACGATCTGATTGCATATGTAAAGATCCCTCTGGCAGATAGAGGCCGGCAAAATTCTGAGTACAGGTGGTGCCAGGCACCCAGAAAAGGCTTGGATGACGTCAGCAGGCATGTTGGGGTGTGGGGGATGGTCACAGAGTCCAGGTGCTGTTCTCTGAGGTTCCTGGTTGCACAGCTAGGCTTCTCTGCAGGAATGACGATGTCATCCCTTCTGCAACCCCCTTCTCCATGGGAGGGCAGGGAATGGGAGGTAGTCTTTTTCTGAGCATCATTTTGAGGGCAAGGGAGGAAGGAAGGATGATTGCAAGCACTGGGGACTACAGGGAACTCTCTGGCCCCTGAGTCTGTTTCATTGGAGGGAGGCTGAGGTTCTAAGGCTTTCTGGGCACTGAATCCTGACCTACCACGTGGCCACTTATTTAACCCCATAGGCAGCCCAGGGGTTAGGACAGCCACTCTGTCCCTGTCTTCCTGTCATTCCAGACTCCCAATCTAAAAGTGGAGGACCTTGACATGTGCTCACCTGAGGCCATGCCAGGGCTCTAGACTTGTACCCTGAAAACCCTGTCCCAGAGCCTGAGACAGTCTCTCATTTGCATTGTGTTCTGGCCTTGAAAGTGCTCTTGGGGAATTGCTCCCAGATCTAGCCTAACATTAGTTGTAAGAGAGTATCAGCTGACTGTACTCCAAACCCAGCTGCAATGAATGGTGTGACCCCGAATCACTGCACCTCTGGGATCCTCTCTTCTTAGACACGTGTCTTAGGCGTGCCGTGAGAGCCAAATATTCTCAGCCCCCTCACTCACTCATCCATTAAATACTTATTGGGCACCTACTGTGTGCCAGGCACATTGAGGGCACAGGGGAATCAGTCTTGTCCTCAGACCTTAGAGTTATCATGGCAGAAAAATACATTAAATAAGTATGTCACAATGACAAGGCTCGAGCCTTTGTTTGAGGCTGCATAGCATTCCTTTCTGCATATACACCACACTTTCTTTTATTAGTGCATATTCATTGTACCAAATAATGGGCTTCAAAAATCATGCCCATTACATAAACACTCAGGAGGTAGAAACAGGAGGATCGGGAATTCAAGGTCATCTTCAGATGCATAGTGAGTTTGAGGCTAGACTGGGCTACCTATGTCAAAACAAAACAAAAGCCAGTTATATGGCTCAGCGGGTGAAGGCGCGTGCAAAGCACAAGCCCGAGTGTGCTCCTCAAAACACATCTGCAAGTGGAAGGACACAACCAACCCCACAAAATTGTTCTCTGACCTCCACATGCATTCATATGCCCACCCTCCCCGCCCCGCCCCATGCGTACTAAGAAATGAAATTAGAAGCAAACTCAAAAGGAAACAAATCAGTGGGTTTCACTGAGACCTTGGCATACCAACAATCCTGGGATATATATCTCACCATACTCATCCCTCACAGTCTCCCTCTTCTTCTTTTATACCATGTATACGTCTACATCCAGAGATCATGTGTGAGGGGAAGCACGCTGAGTAAGTGCTTCTCTTTCTGAGTCTGGCTTCTTCCTCTCTCTGTGCTTGTGTGGGGTGTGTGGTGTACGCACGGAGGCTGGAGGGTGACCTCGGGTGTCCTGCTCTATTACTCTCTGCATTATTCCCCTCAACAGGGTTTCTTACTGAACCTGGAGCTTGGCTGGCAGCCAAAGCCCCTGAAGATGGCCCTAAAGTGATAGTTATGAACATGCGCAAGGTTGGGGGTGCAGGGGATTCAAACTCATGTCCTGGCACTTGCTTGCCGAGCACATGCGTCCACTAAGACATCTCTTCTGCCTCCGCTTGTTTCTCTTAACTTGACAATCTCTAGTTCCTTCTGTTTCCAATAAATGGCTTCCCCCCCCCCCCCCCCGCTATAAACTAACAAATACATTTATTGTTGGCTGTGGTGGTACATGGCTTCAATCTCAGCACTCCGGAGGCAGAGACTGGTAGAACTCTGTGAGTTCAAGGCCAGCCTGTTCTACAGAGCCAGGTTTAGGCCAGCCAGAGTTAGACATTGTCTCAAAAACTAAAACAACCCCCCCACAAAACAAACCCCCCCAAAACAAACCAAAAGTAAAACAAAAACAAAAACACCCTAGCGTTGAGGAGGCAGGAAGACCTGAGTCTGACTCCTCAGTAAAAAATTTTGGCGTAGGTGTTTGTGCCTGTAACCCCAGTACTGTGGTGTGTTGGAGGCTTGTTGTTCACCTGCCAGGCAGAAAAATGATGTGTTGTGTGCTCTGTGACGTGACAGACTCTGTCTCCAGGGAGTCAGGTGGGAAGTGAGAGAGGGAGGCACCCTCATAAATGTGTATACACACACACTATGACGTACACACACACTATGACGTTCACACACATTTTTAATTAATTAATGTATTCACTTTATATCCTGGTTGTTGCCCTCTCTCTCCTCCCCTCTCAGTCCCCTCCTAACCCCTCCCCTATTCCTCAGAAAAGGGGAGCCCCCTCATCCACCCACCCCAGCTTATCAAGTCCCATCAGCACTGAGCTCGTCCTCTTCTCCTTTGGCCTGGCAAGGGAGATGTGATCGAAAAGCTGGCAGAAGAGTCCATATCAGAGACAGCCCCCTCTCCCCTTGCTAGTGGACCCACATGAAGCCCGAGCTGCCCGTCGGCTACATCTAGAGGACCTTGGTCCAGTCCATGCGTGGTCCTTGGCTGTCGCTTTAGTCTCAGCAAGTCCCTCTGGGCCCTGGTTAGTTAGCTGTGTTGGTCTCCTTGTGGAGCTCTTGTCACCTCCAGGTCCTTTTTTTTCCTTCCCCCCCACTTTTCCACAAGGCTCCCTCCTGTTTGGCTGTGAGTCTCTGCATCTGTTTTGAGACACTGCTGGGCGGAGCCTCTCAGAGGACAACTCTGCTAGGCTCCTGTCTGCAAGCACAGCAGAGTATCATTAATAGTGTCAGGGGTTGGCTCTCTCCCATGGGGTGGGTCTTGAGTTGGGCCAGGTTGGACATTCCCTCGATCTCTAATCTATCTGTGCTATCTTTATCCCTGAACATCTTGTAGGCAGGGTAAATTTTGGGTTGAAGTTTTTTTTTTTAATTTTAAAAATTTATTTATTTATTATTATTATTATTTTTTGTCACACATACATTTTTAAAATGAGAGAAAAATGAACTACAAAAACAAGGTTTAGGAGATAGCTGGGTCCTACAGTGCTCTCCTGGAATGTACAGGTCCTGCTTTCAAATCTCAGCATTGCAACAAATAAGGAAGCGAATGCTGTGATCGCAGGCTGGACACTGCCTGGCTTCAGGTTAACTTTTGCATAAATCCTGCACCTTTTTTTTTTTTTTAAAACAGGTGCAATAATTGAGGCTCCAAAGTGCACAGGCTTGTGCCCAAGTGTGCCACTGACAAGGCAGGGA
The DNA here is from genome assembly GCF_964271855.1 of Acomys minous. Classification (NCBI taxonomy): domain Eukaryota; kingdom Metazoa; phylum Chordata; class Mammalia; order Rodentia; family Muridae; genus Acomys; species Acomys minous. The sequence continues at coordinate 85,711,946 of NC_140490.1, read as the reverse complement.
TTGGGCTGTGAGTCTGACAAGACACCCATGCTCACCCCCACTTCCTGCCCATGAGCCTGTTCCTGGCACTCAGGACTTCAGCTGGGCTTGTGGGTTGTTGGGCATAGGCGGTACCAACTTCCGGCCTCTGGGTGGTTGGTAGTGGTGGGGTGAAGGGCAGGGAGGGGAGAAGAGAAGAAGGTTGGTTCTTCCAGGTATCACAGTGCTTTGCATTTTCGTCTTGAAATCTAAGTTCCCACCAAGCCCTCTCGGTTTTAGAGATCGGGTTTTGATGAAGGCTCTTGTGAAGCCAGGGGCTCACTCATTGCGAGAGTGCAGGGCCCTGAGCTTCTAGCAAGGCTCGTTGAACCCTGTGAGAGTGCAGTCTTTGTGGGGGCTCTGAGGCTTTTCCAGGGAATGGGCTGGGCTGGCCATTGCCGTGAGAATAAGCCCCTGTGGCTCCCTTATCTTCTGGAAAGATCCACACAGTGGGTCAGGAAAGGGATGGCTTTTTCCTTCCTGTTTCCCCTGAGTCTGGCAGGGAGTCAGGATGGACTCCAACCCCTGCTGGCACGCTGGCTGTGAAGGCAGGTATTGATCTCTTGAAGTCATTGGTCTCGGTCAGCTTTAGTGAGTGGAGTTGGGAAAGTCTGGCAGACCCTGCAAGCAGCTTTCGTCTGCATCAGCACCCACCCAGTATGCCCTCCATTCTTCAGATAGTTCGTGCCTTCCGTATTTCTCTGTATCCCAGTGCCTCCTCTGTAGATCTGTGGAGATGAGGGACAGACTTAGGGTGAAGCTGACGTGACAGCTGAAGTTGGTTACTCTCTTGGAGGCTAGAATAGGTATCTGGGTACCTGAGCCAGTCTTTATATGTTATCTGTAGAAGATGATATTTAAGCTCAGGTTAAGTTTTTTTTTGCAAAACATTTTATTTGTTGATTATGTGTGTATGTATGTATGTATGTACACCTGTGTGTGTGTGTGTGCATGTGTGTGGAAGGTTTATTTTTTGGGGGGGAGGGTATGTGCTTGTGCACATATTTGTGTGTGGTGCTGGAGGTACATATCAAGCGTTTTCCTCATCTCCCCATAAAGGTACATTTTCTATATAAAAATCCACATTTATGTTTTTTTGTCTTTGGTGTGTGTATGTATGGGGGGGCGTGAACGTCACGGCAAGTGTGCAACGATGCTTGTGTGGAGATCAGAGGAGAATTTGTGGAACTCTGTTCTTTCCTTTTTTTTTTCCCATGTGGGAGTCCCAGGGATTGAACTCAGGTTATCAGGTTAGATTAAAAAAAAAAAAACCAAAAAACCCTTTACCCACAGAGCCATCTTGCTAAGCCCTCCACATTGTTTTTGAGATAGGGTCTCTTACCGACCTGGAGTTTGACAATTTGGCTAGGCTGGCTGGCCAATGGGCTCCAGGGATCCCACCTTGGATCCCTCCACCTCCTTGGTGCTAAGGTTATGAGCACATACTACTACTAAGCTGGGATCTTAAGTGGGTGCTGGGTATTGAACTCACGCTTACACAGTGACGCACACTTACCCAGTCACTCAAGCTTACACAGCAAGCACTTTATCCATGGAGCCATCTCCCCTGCCTTATTTCATATTTCTTGATTGCTTTGCCAGGAAGTGATTTATATCGCCACCGTCTAAGTCCCCCCTGGTGCCCATCTCACCGCATCCTTCATAGCAACGCGTTTTATCGATTTTCTAAATCTTTGCCGATTTCAGTGGGAAAATTTGTTATCTCATGGTGCCAACGGATATTTCTTTTGTTCATGACAAAGGGCGAGCCTGTTTCCTATATGATTGCTTGAGCCTCTCTCTCTTGGGCCTCTCTCTCAGAGATACGGTCTCACGTCGCCCAGGCTGGCTTGGTTCTGCTGTGGGTTGTGCTGTGAATGAACATGAACTCCTGACTTTCCTCGCCTCCACCTTCCCATTGCTGGGACAACAGGTGCACAACACTGTGAACATGTGTCTTGGCTTGCAAGCGACCCCCGTGCTTGTGTTCTGGTATCTTCCACCCACGGGAGTTTGTGGTCATTTCTACTCCTCTCTGATTTAGCACAGACATCGTCTGTGGCTGTTGTTTGGACATGTGGGTGGGGAATTCATGAGGTAGCCCACTTCCTGTCATTTGATTCATCTACAGTTTTCTCAAGTTTCTGTCCGTGTAATGTTTTAACTTCTCTTCTGTTGACCACTTGGTTTCTAAGGACGACGTCTAGCCTCATGCTTGCCTTTGAGTCTTTTGGACTCAAAGAAGAGAGTTTGGGGATGGGCCATAGAGTTCAGTGGGCAGAGAGCTTGCCCCAAATGTACAACATCTCAGGGTTCCGGCCCAAGTATCTCTTAAACTAGTTGTGGAGGTGAACATCTGTGAGCCCAGGATGGGGAGGCGGAAGCAGGATCAAGACAGCAAGGTGATCCTCAGCTGCACAGAGCATTTGAGGTTGGCTTGAGATACAAGAGACCTTACCTGAAAAAAGGTGGGTTGGGATGTTCTAAGGTGTTCCACGGGAGACCACCCTCGTATTCAGGTCATCATTTTATTCTCAAAACGCCTGTGTGGGAACCCATTTTTAATAGTTTTTTTTTTGAGATTTTTATACATGTATACAATGATCATGATCATATCTACGCCCACCTCTCCCCTTAAACTCTCCCTAAATATCCCCAAAATAGAGCCCTTCCAAACTTAATTTTTTTTGATAAATCATTAAATATACATAGTGCTTCCCATATGCGTATGCGTATGGATCCCATTGGATCATGGGAAATTAAAGTGGCAATACGTTAAAAAAAAAAAAAAAGAACAAGTTTTCTCTCCCAGAGTCCTAGAGTACCTCCCCTATCGAAGCCAGGATTTTGGCTAGTTTGATCTTGTATAGGTCTTGGACGTAGATGGTGAGTTCACTTAATTTGTTTGTTTGCTTTTATTCTGTGTGTATGAATGTTTTGTCTGTGTATAGGTTTTGTGTACTAAATATATGTTCATGGTGCCCTCTGAGGTCAGAAGAGGGTGTTAGAGCCCCGGGATCTAGAGTTACAGATGCTTGTGAATGCCAAGTGGGCAGCGCTGGGAGTCAAACCCAGGGACCCTGCAAGGACCAGTGCTCTTAGCTTCTGAGCCAGCCACTCCACCCCCGACCTCTGGAAGTCATCCAGAATACCTTATAGAGCTAGGAAAGAGAAGGAATCAGAAAAGAGGGAGTCAAAATTACATTTTAAAAAATCTTAGAGGCTGGAGAGATGGCTCAGCAGGTAAGTGCACTTGCTGCTAAATCCGATGATCTGTTTGCTCCCCCAGGACACAGGTTGGTGGAAGGAGAGACCTGATTTCAGCAGACAGTCCTCTGAAACCCACACAAGCACGGTAGCGTGCACACACACACACACACACACACACACACACACACACACACACACACACACAAATAAAAAAAAAACGACTATAAAATATAAATCTTAGAGTGTAGTGAAAGGCTTCAAGGCTCAGCCCTTGAGTTAAGTTTTGGCTCCCGGTTGCCAACCTATGGGTCCCATAGGATTTTAGTACTTTCTTTACAACTAAAATCCCTTAGTGATTTTGGAAACTTCTATAATCCTGGGCCTCAGTTTTTCTCTTTTGCTAATCAGGTCATGTTTGCTATTTGAACCCTGATGGGTTCCTTTTGTCCGTGTAATGTTTCTCCTATTTTTGTTTCATAATTATCAGTTCTTGTTTAGTGTTTGTTTCCAATGATATATTTAAGAAATTTTACATTTACATGCATATGTGTGTGAGTACTCATAGGAGCCAGAAAAATGTGTTGATATTCTCGAGCTGAAGTTCTAGGCAGCGGGAGCCACCTAACAAAGGTGCTGAAAACTGAACTAAAGTTCTCTGTAAAAGCAGCAAGTGCTCTTAACTGCTGGACCATCTCTGTGGCTCTTCCTTTACCTTTAGAAATATTTGGTTTTGAGTGTACATTTATATGTGTGAACACACTTGCTATAGCATACATACGGAAGTCAGAATATTTCTTTTTCTGCCTCTGGGTGGGTTCCAGGAATTGAATTCAGATCATCAGGCTTGCATGGTAAAACACCTTTATCCCTTTATCCATTTTATTGTACCCTTCTTTGTCTTTCTAAATTACTTAATAGATACATTGTAAGGTTCGTTGAAGACTGGCTGATATTCTGTATTTCCTTGGATGTAAATTCTTCCAGCTGGGGAGCTTGTGGAAACTTCATGATATAGCTAGGAAGCTGTCGTCTTCTCCAGGTTATTTCTTGATGATTAGAGTCTTCTGAGTTTGTGTCCTTTATGCGCTGGGTATCAGAGTATCCCACATTTCCTTGAGTAATAGGGAATGGGTTTAACTTTGGTCTCCAGTTCAGATTGGCTTTTCTAAGGAGTTTTCAGTGCTAGGAGAATGGAGCGTTTGAGTGTGTGCTTGGTTCGCCATCCTTACCAGAACTCCAGACTCTTCCTTGTGAATGGTTACAGTTGTGTTGTACTATCTCCAAGGATACCCACAGATATTTTTTCTTTTTCTTCTTTTACATTTAATCACTTTACAGCCCGATTCCAGCCCCCTCCCTTCTCTACTCCCAGTTCCACCTTCATGCCCTATTCCTCTCATTCCCCCCCTCTCCTTCTCAGAGAAGAGGAGAACCCTAAGAAGTACCAACCCACTCTGGCATCTCAAGTCTCAGCAGGACTAAGAGCATCCTCCCCTACTAGGGTCTGACAAGGCAGCCCAGCCAAGGGAAAGGGATCCAGTGTCAGGCAACAGAGTCAGCGACAGCCCTACTCCCATTGTTAGGGGACCCACATGTTGACCATGCTGCATATTTGCTACATATGTGTAAGGGGTCTAGGCCCAGTCCTAGCTCTTTGATTGGTGGTTCAGACTCTGTGTCTCTCTGGGCCCAGGTTAGTTTACTCTGTAGGGCTTCTTGTGGGGGGTCCTGGATCTCTCTGGTTCCTCCTATCCTTCTCCCCACTCTTCCAAAGAACTCCCTGAGCTCAGCGGTGGGTCTCTGCATCTGTTTCCATCAGCTGCTGGATGATGGCTCTCAGAAGACAGTTATGCTAGGCACCTGTCTGCAAGCATAACAGAGTTTCATTAATAGTGTCAGGGGTTGGTTCTCTCCCCCGGGGGGGGGGGTGTCTCAAGTTGGACCAGGCATTGGTTTGCCATTCCCTCAATCTCTGCTCCATCTTTATCCCTACACTTCTTGTAGGCAAGACACATTTTGGGTTGAAAGTTTTGTGGATGGGTTGGCGTCTCCCTTCCTCTACTGGAAGTCCCACCTAGCTACAGGAGGTGGTGACTTTAGGCTCCTTAACTCCCCACTTCTAGAAGTCTCAGCCAGGGTCACTCCCATAGACTCCCAGAAGCCTTCCCTGTCCCAGAGATGCCTCTTCACTGATTTCTTTTTATTTATTTATTTATTTTCCTTCACTGATTTCTATCCTCCCCATCTCCAGCTCTCTGCATACCTGATTCCATATACAGATAACACAAGAGTCTGGGAACAGGAATTTAGAAATGCATTTTCTTTGTTCTTTTTCTATTTTTTTAAATTTAATTACTTTACAGCCCAATACCAGTCTTGCAATATTTATTTACTGCTGTTTTTTTTTTGGTATGTGTGCACATGTGTACAATGGTGCACAAGTAGGGGCCTACTTTGTGGAGTTGGACTGAACTGTTTTTAGTAAGTGTTTTAACCCACTGAGCCATCTTCCTGTCTTTTTTTCCCCCTTTCCTTTTCTTCTCCTTAAAAAAAAATGACTCACTAAGCTTCATTAGGGTTGTTTGCATGAACTTGGATGTTAGGTGTTTACTAGCTCATGGTAGCTCACCAGTGGCTACAACACTGAAGAAACGACTTTTCCTCTCCCATTCATCATTAACTGCCTGCTGCTCCTCAGGAAGGGACTGGCCTCAGGCGCCTCTCTCCTGTCCATCCTGTCATGTTGACTGGCTGGATCGTGTGCAGGGAACCACAGCTGCCTCGCCACGCCCAGAAGGCAGAGCTTCTCAGCCCTCTTATGTATTCTCTTATTCCTGTGGTCCCTTCTTTGGCAATATTCTCTGAGCCTTGGCGGCAGTGGTGTTGGTGGTGGTGTGATACAGATGTCCCTTTTAAAGCTGGCACTGAATGGTGACATAGTCTCATCAGTTTAGTCAGTTACGAGACTCCGAATTAATTGTGGCTTACTGAAAAAAAAAAAGCTTTATTTGCCAAGGCTGAGAGCCCCACTACTCTATGTATAAACATAAATATTTAGAAGAGGGTTTCACAACATGATCTTTTATCAAAACAGCAGTATTACGTTCTCCACTAAGGTGAGTGCCTATGCTGGCTTTTAAGACATATTTCTATTTTATTATAGAATATAATCAGTGGCTTTGGGACTGCTGTTTCTCCCATTTTGCATATAAGGCTTTGGAAACACCCGAGGTGACCGACTTTCCTTCGAACACCCAGCTAAGAGAACACGGATCTGGCTGAATCAGTTGCTTCTCCTTTGAATCAAAAATTTAAATTGAGGAGCTGGAGAGATGGCTCAGTGGTTCAGACCACTGGCTGCCCTTCTAGACAATCTAGGCTCAGTTCCTAGTACCCACATGGCAGCTCATAGCCATCTGTAAAATCTCCAGTTCCAGATGATCCAATGCCCTCTTCTGGCCTTCATGCGTACCAGGGAAGCATGGGGTATACAGGCTTAAATGTAGGCAAAGCACCCATACACATAAAATAATGAAAAGGTAATAAAACATTAAAAATATTTAAATCGATGTGTAGTAAGTATGTGCTTTATGGGTAATAATAATTATGCATGCTGTGGAGTATACTGCACTTTTAAAATTATATTTATTTAGTGTGTGTCTGCTTGTGTGCATGTGCTACAGCACGTGTGTGGAAGCCAGAGGACAACTTGAGGGAGTTGGTTCTTTTCCTTCTACCATGTGGGCCTCAGGGATTGAACTCGGGTCATCAGGCTTGGCAGCAAGTGCCATTACCCACCGAGTCATGTGTCACATTATGTAATGATCTATTTGGGGTTGTTGTCACACCCATGTGCACCTGTGCGGATGTGGGCACACGTAGGTGCCTACTCACGTATGTGGTGTGCCTGCAGGTGCATGTGTAGAGTCTAGAGGATGCTGGCTGTCCTGCTCCCTCCTTCCTTCCCTTCCTGCTTTGAGACAGGGTCTCTCACTGAACCTAGAAGGAGGCTGAGAGTCAGCAAGCCCCAGCGATGATTCTCTTGCCTTCATCCTGTGCTTGGGTTACGTGTGTGTGTGTGTGTGTGTGTGTGTGTGTGTGTGTGTGTGTGTAGCTACCACCTAGCTTTTCTGAATTCCGAACTCAGGCTCTCACACATACCCACAAGATCACATAGCTCTGGCCCTACTTTCATCCTTTCTTTGTGTTGTAAACGTTTAAAATCTTTTCTACTAGCTGTTTTTAAATACTCAACTACCTGTTAACTAAGTATTGTCAATGAACATTCAATTACATATATTATTCTGTTGTTCTCGCCATTACCCTACATTTTTTTTGTTTGTTTTTTGTTTTTCTCTTTCAGACAGGGTTTCTTTGTCCTGAAACTCACTCTGTAGACCAGGCTGGCCTCTCTACTTGCCTCTGCCTCCCAAGTTCTGGTATTAAAGGCATGCATCACCACTGCACAGCTACCCTATTTTTTTTCTGTAAAACACTATGCCATTCTAGTATATTTAAATACTAAAAATCACATTACTGAATACTTAAGTGTATGCACACACGCATGTGAGCCATAGTGTGCATGTGCTACCTGTGGGAGTTAGTTCTTTCCTTCCACACCGTGTAGGTCTTGGGGCTTGAACTCAGGTCAGTCCTTCTCTGTTAGTTCCCCTGCTATGACCACAGGAAGGCCCAACCCACACTGCGTTTTCTCTAAATAAGCACAAGGGTCTAGCTATCTGCTGTCCGCATCTGGGTTCCTGTGGAGGCGGAAGGACCAATGGTTGAGGACTCAGATCAATCCCCAGCTAGGAGGCACTCAGGCAGGGGACAGACGTAGCAGTGAGATGGAGCTCTGTCCTGCCTCATGGCTTGCTTGTATGAGAGCCCACTGCTCAGCTCAGCTTGCCTGACAGTGTCCCCATGTCTGCGGTGTGACTACCTTCTCACGTTCAGCTTCTTAAAGGAACATGTGCTGGGTCTGGCTGCCTTTTGTATTTTGAAACTTCTCCCTTTCTTTCCTCCCCTTTCCTTCTGCTTTCTATTGCTTCCCTTCTTCTCTTCTCTCCTCCTTCTTTCCTTTCCCTTCATCTTCTCCCCCTTCTCTTCTTCCTTCCTCCCTTCTTCCCTTTCCCTCCTCCAGTCCCCTTCCCCCACCTCCTTTTTCTCCTTCTCTCTTCCCCCTCCTTCCTTCCCTCCCTCCCTCTCTGCCTGCCTCCCATCTTTCTTCTCTCTCTCTCCTTCCTTACCCTTCCATCCTGCTCTTCCTGCTACTCCCTTTTCTCTTCTTTCGCCCTCACCTTCTTCTGCCTCCTTTCCCTCCTCTTCCACCTCCCCGATTCCTTTCCTACTAGGATTATTTCAGGCAAGGTCTCACTGTGCTACTCATGGTGCCCTCAAACTCATCACCAGCCTACTTTGGCTCTCCCTCACCAGTGGGGAGTTACAGTCATACTGTGTGCCCCAAACACCCGGCTATTTTGTTTTTTGAGATGTTCTTTTGGCTGTGACTCTCAGGCTGGATTCAAATTCTAGGGCTGAAGTGATCTTCACACCCCAGTCTCCCAAGAAGCTGAGAGTGTAGGTGTACACCAATATAACAGTCTGTGTGTTTCTTTCTCTTTCCCTTTTTCTTCTTAAAATGTTTTTTTTAAAAATTACACCTGGCCGGGCGTGGTGGCTCATGCCTTTAATTCCAGCACTCGGGAGGCAGAGGCAGGTGGTTCACTGTGAGTTCGAGGCCAGCCTGGTCTACAAAATGGGTTCAGGATAGCCAAGGCTACACAGAGAATCCCTGTCTCGAAAAACCAAAAAAAAAAAAAAAAAAAAAAAAAAAAAAAAAAAAAAAAAAGAAAAGAAAAAGAAAAAAAAAAAGAAAAAGAAAAAAGAAAAATTACATCTCTCTCTCTCTCTCTCTCTCTCTCTCTCTCTCTCTGTGTGTGTGTGTGTGTGTGTGTGTGTGTGTGCACTCACATGCCAAAGTTCACATGTGGCGGTCATAGGACAACTAGTAGGAGTTGGTTCATCTCCTTCCAGCATGTGGATTCTAGGGCTGGTTGGCTTTCAGCATCAGAGACACTAACTCCAAGTTCAGGGAGAGCTCCTGTCTCAGAGGAATAGTTGATGAGTGATGGAAGAAGACATGTAATAACTTCTGGCCTCCACATACAAATGCACAGATACACACATGCAAATAACAATAAAAACAAATCTTTAAAAATGACTCAGCAGTTCAGACCATATATTACTCTCACCGAGGACACCTATGTCTAGAGACTCACGACTGCCTGTCATTCTCGCTCCAGGGAGATCCGACGCTTCTGGACTCAGCTGGCACCTGCACCCATCCACGTATGCACATATAGACACACATACATACACAACATTAAACAAAATTAACCATTTTAAAAGAAAAAACCTCAATAAATAAAGATGGAAAACTCCAGGTTGACCTCTAGCCTCCACACACACATGTGCCTATGTGCCCACATGTGCACATGCACATACACAAATATATGTACACACATACCCGTGTAAAGCACAATGGATGCCTGGGAGGTGGAGAGGTGAGAGTGACAAGTGAGGTGATGGGTAGTGAATGGACAGTTGTGGGGGAGGACCTGATATACAGACGGGTTTTTGGGTGGGTGGACAGGTGTCAAAATCTGGCCACGGATGGTGAGTTACAATCTGGACATAATTCACATAATTCATTTGTTATTATTATTTTTTATTACTGTTTTTATTATTTTATTTTGAATGTTTTTTGTGTGTGATATAATTTGTGTGTGTGTGTGGTGTGTGTGTGTGTGTGTGTGTGTGTGTGTGAGAGAGAGAGAGAGAGAGAGAGAGAGAGAGAGAGAGAGAGAGAGAGAGAGCGAGCGAGCGCACATATTTGCCATGGTGCACTTGTGGTCGTAAGAGGTCAGGCTTGAGTGTTGGTCTTCACCTTTCATTTTGTTTGAGATGGGGTCTTTTTGTTGTCCTGCCCCTGTGTCTGCTAGGCTACCTGGCCTGGGACCATCCAGGGATTCTCCTGTTTCCTATCTCCACAGGAGCACTAGGATTAAACACACGTGCTACTGTGCTTCGTGAATGTGGGGTCTAGAGATTCAAACTCAGGCCCTCATGTTTGCGCAGCAAGCTCTTTAAGAGCCTTGCCAGCTCCTCAGCCCATACCAGGCCATTTTCTGAGCCACGGTTCGGCCAGTGGAATTCTATGGTCACACATTCTCTCTTTCTAGGTACATCCTTCCTCCTGTCTTCCTCTGGATCTGAGATTATTACACGGCTCAACACGGCTCTTGTATAAGCTGATCTTCTCCGGGGTAAGGAAAACGCTTTGGAAGGAACTTGTGTCCTCTGAGGGGACATCTCTCAAGCATCTTTTTTAAAAAAAAAATTAATTAATTAATTAATTATAATTTATTCATATTACATCCTGATTGCTATCCTGTTGCTTGTATCTTCCTGTTCCCACCCTCCCTCCCTCTCTATGATGACTGGGATGTTCTCAGCCTCATTCCGCAGTGCCCCTCTCCCCTCAGCCCCTTTCTCTTCATCACTTCCCTCTATAGATCTGTCCTTGTCATCAGCCCAATCCTTGGTCCATCAGACCCTCCCGTGGAGCTGGTAGACACAGCCAATTAGAAGAATGGGAGTCATTTGGGTCAGCATCCGGTCTCTGGTACAAGCTTTTTTTTTTTTTTAAATCTTCCCCAGGTGCGGAGGCAACCATGGATGTGGATAGCTTGGGCCTCCCCAACATATCTCAGGGGCCCAGCAAAGTACTACGAGTCACTCGCAGGGGTCCAGCCATGCGCCGGCAGAGGGAGTTTATGCCAGAAGAGAAGAAGGACACAACTTACTGGGAGAAACGGAGAAAGAATAACGAGGCAGCCAAGCGGTCCCGGGAAAAGCGACGTCTTAATGATGTGGCTATCGAGAGCAGGCTGGCCGTGCTGCTGGAGGAGAACGCTATACTAAGGGCTGAGCTGCAAGCACTCAAACTTCGATTTGGCCTTTTGCCTTCAGTATGTGGTTCCAGGATGTTGCCCTTGCAGGCGTTGCTATGGAAATCTTCCAGTCCTGGGGACTCCCATTCAAGGGCTGACTCATTCTTACCTTTGCCCGGTGCCCATGGCTGCCTGTTCAAATCATATGCTGTGGATTCTGGGATTTCAGGCTGCTCAGGCTGTCTGGTGGCTCAAGGGTGGGCCGGCTTATCCGCTTCCTCCAGGTTCTTGCAGGAGTCAGAACCTCTGATTCCCCGGATAGTTGACAGGACCTTTCACACTGCCTTCCCAGCTGCTGTCTTTGGTTGTCATTTCCTAGACGGGCATGTGGGAATTAGACCAGAGCTCAAGCCTTGTTGTGGCCTGTGGTCATCTATGCCCACTGGATCCATTGCCCCAGCGTCCTTAGATATATCAATGACATCCTCGGAGAATTCCATGGGGGTTTCTCCTGGTATGACCAGCTCTGTCCCAAGTGACAGGTCTGAAGGTCTAGCTCAGACTTCCCTGCCTCACAAGCTGCGCATCAAATCCCAGGCCTCAAACGGTCTATGTTGAGGTTGACAGGTTGGCCAGGGAAGCCCTGAGAGCTGCCCCTGGCAAGGCCCAGACCTGCAAAGGGGTGATCAGAATTGAGCACATGTTTCTGTAAAGGATGGGCAGTTTGACTTTGACTAGTTACTAGGATTGGACAAATCCAGCAGGAAGTTGCCCTCACTGGGTGGTTCCACCTTCTGATGCCTAGACAAGCTCTAAGAAGAGAGGGGATGAAGTCCCGTATTGGATCATATAGCCCTAAAATCTGAATTTATCCTCATCTCTTCATCTCCTCACTCATCAACACCCACCCACCCATCAGTCCATCCAATGATTGTTTCCACCCATCCATCCATCCATCCATTCATCCTTCATCTTTCCACCCATCTTTGTGACACTCAACTCATCTTACCACCTTTTGCCCATCTGTTTACTTATCTTTTATATGTGTTTACTTTTCATTCACTCACCCATGTCTTTTTATCCATTCTTCTATCTATTCACTCATCTTCCTACTCATTTACCCATCCATCCATCCATCCATCTATCCATCCATCCATCCATCCACTCACCTAATTATCCACCCCATCCATCCATCTATCCATCCATCCATCCATCCATCTATCCATCCATCCATCTATTCATCCATTCATCCATCCATCCATCCATCCACTCACCTAATTATCCACCCCATCCATCCATCTATCCACTCATCCATTCGTCCATCCACATACCCACCTATTGATCCATCAGACGATTCTTCACAACCTTCATCTTTTCAACATCTGAACAATCTATCTTCCCACTCACCTCCCTGCCTCTATCTATCATCTATCTATCTATCTATCTATCTATCTATCTATCTATCTATCTATCATCTGTGCTGATTAGCTTTTATGTCAACTTGAAATAAGACAGAGTTATTTTGGAAGAGGGAATCTCAACTGAGAAAATGTCTGTACAGATTGGCCTGTGGGCAAGCCTGCAGTACATTTTCTTGATGATTGAGGTAGGAGAGCCCATCTCACTGTGGGTGACGCTACCCTGGAAAGGCGGTCCTGTTATAAGAGAGCAGGGTGATCAAATCATGAGAAGCAACCAAACCAGCTAGAAGCATTCCTCCATGGCCTCACCCTCAGCTCCCACTTCAAGGTTCCTGCCTTATTTTAATTCCTGCCTTGACTTCCCTTAGCAATGGAGCATGACCTAAGAATTGTAAGCTGAAACCAAACCTTTCCTTCTCAACTTGCTTATGGCTATTATGTTTTATCACAGCAATAGAATCTGTAAGGCTCTATATCTATCTTTTATCATTTATTCATTCATATGTTTAAATATATGATAATAATAAAGATTTTAAAGAAAAATATTTATGGCTATGATGTTTCATAACAGCAATAGAATCCTTAAGAGTTTGTCTATCTCTCTCTCTCTCTCTCTCTCTCTCTCTCTCTCTCTCTATATATATATATATATATATATATATATATATATATATATATATATTTCTCCATCCATCCATCCATTCATCCTCCATCCAGCCTTCCATCAAGCTTCCTGCCCATTTGGTTGTCGGTTTAATCATTTTCTATGAGTTCATTCATCTACGCATTGATCTGTCCATTACTTTTTCTTCTTACAAACCATCTCATCTATTACTCTATCCACTGATGCATCTTTTCACCCACATGCCAATCTGTTTACTCACCATTCATCTTATCTATCCATCTGTTCATCCTTCAGTTTTATTCATCCCTCCTTCTGTCCACATCTTTACTCCTGTTTTCCAACTTTTCATCTATCCATCCTCCTTTTACTTCTTATGCATTTAATCAGTAATTCCTATTCATTTGTTCTGCCTCCATTCATCTGCTATCTTTTTTTTTTAAACAGTTCGCTATCTCCTTCCCAACTCACTCATGATCTCTTGGGCCTTCCCTCTGTGCCCAGCTTAGAGGTAAGTGTGAGCCATACCAGCAGAGAAAATAATGTGTCAGGGTGTCTGAATCCTGAACACTTGGAAGTCATATGGGGGCTTTGCTTACCGTCTGGATAGGGGATGATGTACCCTGTGAAGATGACTTCTCTGTGTCTTTGATCAGTGTCCCATACTGCTGGAAAAGGTTAGCAATCTTTAGGTATGTATTGGTGTATGTTGTGTTTGCATGTGTGTTTGTATGTAGGTTTGTGTGAATTTGTGTTTTCAGGCATATTTTTCCTGTACTCCCCCTCCCTACCCCCCCCCCCCATGGGTCTCCCTCTCCCTAGCTTATTGCTGACCCTGAGGACAAGATAGATACACCCCCAACTGGCCAGAAGAAATAAACACACAACAAAAGGCTCTCTCCTAAATGCCAGAGGCCATACCCTCTTCAGTTTTCACTCAGGAAGGGATTTTCTATTAAGTTTGGTGTGGTAGGGCCCTAACTACAATTGTGGGGAGAGCTAGTGGAGACAGGAGGCTCCTCTCTTCTGGTTCTGTGGCTGAGTTCTGGATGGTCCTGGGTAGTAGGGCCATCAGCTGTCGGGAAACAGCTGTGCCTTAGACGTGGAGGCTGGGCTAGTTCTCAGTCACCCTAATTCAACAAGGCCAGGACCCAGTTACTACCTCTCTGGATTGGAGTGAGTCCCCAGGGCTTTCTCCTCTACTTCTGCCCCACTTCCATTTTCCCATTAAAAGCTGTGTGTGTGTGTGTGTGTGTGTGTGTGTGTGTATGTGTGTGTGTGTATGTGTGTGTGTGTGTGTGTGTGGTGTGTATGTGTGTGTGTGTGTGACTGTGTGTATGTGTGTGAGACTCTGTGTGTGTGTGTATGTGTGTATGTGTGTGTGTGTGTGTGTGTGTGTGTGTGTGTGTGTGTGTATTTATGTAAAGTCCAGAGCTTAAAGTCTGGTGTATTCCTTGACCACTCTCCATCTTATATTCTGGAGCTAGCTCTCTCACTTGAATGTACAGTTCTCTGACTCACTCAGTCTAGCTATCCCTCTTGCTCTGGAATTCCTTGTCTCCACTTGCCAGGAGTCAGGATGACAGGCAGGCTACCACACCTATCCAGTACTTACCTGCTGCTGGGGATCAGAACTCAGGTCTTCATGCTTGCGCAGTAAGCCCTTTGCCCGCTGAGTCATCTCCTCAGCCCTCGTCTGGTTTCTCTTCTCTCACATTGGAATCCTCAGGCTGCCATATCCCCATCATTCAGGAACCCCTTCCACAGTTGCTTAATCAGAATTTGCTTTCTAATCTGTGGAGAGGTCAGGAGAAGAGCTTGTCTCATAAGTGTGAGGACCTGAAGTTGGATGCTCACAGCTCATGTGAAGAGCCAGTGTGTTGGTCCTTGCTGCGATGGGGAGATGGGAAGAGGAGACAGGCAAATACCTGGAGCTCACTGGCCAGACAACTGTGGCCCAGTTCCAGACCTGTCTCAAATAAAAGGTGGGAGGTGCCAAAGAAATGACAATTACGTTATCTTCTGACCTTCACATGTATATGCACATACATGCATGCTCCAACTTGGCTCTGTAGCCAAGCATGACTTTGAACTTCATGTCCTCCTTCCTCAATCCACTGAGTGCTGAAAATACAGGCCTGTGCCATATAGCTGGCCCAGAATTTGCTTTTGAATAAATCTCTAGGTGATTTGTATGCTCATTACAGTGAGAGAAGCAGGGATCTAGGGTAGACATTAGTCAAAATTTGATTTTGCAGTACAGACAGCCTCAGCTGTCACTGTAGCAATGACAGGTATAGCATATAAACAGGCAGAGTATCATACACAAAGCTCTGGGTTTCATCCCAGCGCCACAAAAACTGGGCATGTGGCACATGCCTTTCATCCCAGCGCTGTGGATGTAGTGACTGGAGGATCATTAAGTTTAAAATCATCCTTGGATATATAGTGAGTTTAAGGCCAGCCTGTCCTACAACAAATAACAACCTTAAATAACAACCACCTCTCAAACACTTACAAAATAAACAGGCTGGGAAAAATCTGTTCAAATACAACTTTTTAAAATTGCAATCTAAAGATTGCAAAGAATCTTTAGAGTAATAAAAATATCTCTAAATGCCATATTCTGTCAGTCTCTGAGGTTTTTGAAGACCTTATTTAGCTATCTAGAATATATATTCTTGTGATAAAATTCGGCTAGTTTTTGACATGAGCATGATTTGCATCAATATACAAAATTTAATACCATTGAATTAAAAAAGTAACCTTATTTGTGAGTAACATTTAGGGCCTGAAGATGAGGAGTGGATTCAGTAATCTACCTTTTGTCCTATTCTCCCTCCGTATTGCTATATCCCCCTTTCTTTCTTTTCAACTCCTATCTCCTTACCTACAAAAGAAAGAGAAAGGAAAAGAGATACATGCCTGTGCCAAACCTAGTTTCCTCTCTGTAAAGGACCAATAATACTTATAATCAACTCCCAATGAAAATAAGCATCTGTGGACCAAGAGAGCAAACAGAAACTTATCCAACCTCACTTAAAGGAAATGGGACTTCATTCTCTTAAGGTTTCTTCAGGCTGATTTAAGGCAAATAATACCTTTGAAGGCCTCCCAAAAATATTGGGGAAAACTGTTAAGTTAGCCAGGTATATAGTGTTTGTAGTCCATTTTTCCAATTTTGTGGAATTCCAGGCTTAATAAGAGTCCTGTGTGGGACAGTCAGAGTGGCTGGACCAATTGGGATCAGAAGCTTTCTACAATGTTGTCCTGGAAGCTGTCCAGTTCAGATGGGTAACAGCAACTGAGACACCTGGGGCTGGAACATGGAGGGTGCAGGATGTCAGCGTCCAGCTTGCTGAGAGGAATGAGTCCTGTCAGGTCTGATCAGCATTGGTGTCCAGTTCTTTTGTTCTGAAAACCAGACAAGTTAACTCCTGGCAACACCCAGCCTGCCTCAAAGAAGATGAGGAGCATCGAAGAACCTCCTTATGAAGTTGGCTACGAATGTGGCAAACAAGCCACTGGGCAAAGTGTTCTCGTTTCTGCCACAGACAGAATTCTCCCTAAAAATGGGCATGTTTAGATGCAGGCAGAGTTGACCGCCAAACTTTGCCAAGACAGGGTAAGCAAGTCTTCAATAGTTCCTGCATCATAAATATGTCTGTCAGATATAGTGGGCCAGAAGGCTGAATGATGCTCCAACATTATAGAGAGTGACTGTTCAGGTAGTAAACTGTCTCAGTCATTTTTCCATTTTGGAAGCTGCTAACCTGAACTCCTGGTCCACTCAGGTATTTAAGTTTTATCCCTTCTCAAGTCTCTGATGGGTTTGAAGACCAGACAGTTTAATCTTTCAATTAAGCTTAGTAGGTTAGGGGCTAAGAGGTTTTTAGATCAAGACAGACGTTATAAGTTAACAGAGATGAGATATGATACATATTAATCTCCATTCAGAAATTTAGATCCAACAAGAGAGGAAAGATGTTTACTTCAAGTTTGCCAAATACACATAGCTAAATCACTATGAATGCAACATTTATATAATTCCTGATTATCTTGTGGTTCTTCCTACCGTATGTAGTTTATTTTACTCATGTGTAATAATATAAAATGTATATGTTAAAAAGAAGCATTATTAAAAATGCAGCCAGGTTTATCCTGTGGGACGTAGTGTGTTGATGTTACTCTGGGCTGGACATTCTGGAGTATAACTGTGGGCTTTAGGGGTGCTAGTCTTCACTCTAGGTTGGGTTTTAGGGGTGCTAGTTTTCACTCTAGGTTGTGTTTTAGGGGTGCTAGTTTTCACTCTAGGTATTGTCAAAATGCCGTGCAGAGTAGAATTCCAATGGACATTCCTTTTGAATGAGAAACAAATTTGAATTCTCAAAATTTCCACAGATTTTTCAAACACTTGCTTGTTTAAATTTTAAATTATGTTTTTACCTTGTGTGTGTGTGTGCACATTTGCCCACATGCATGTGCATGAGTGTGTCCATGCCCACCTGTTCACACACACAAATGTGGCATGATGCATGTGTTGTGTTGTTCAAATTCATTGGGAAAGACCATAGACTTAGATTCAATTCAAATTTTAATTAAATGAATTGATTATCACTGCTAGCAGAAAGACTATGTCCTTAGACCCAAAAGTCATGCAGTGCCAAAGGGAGTTTAAAGGTTTATAAGTGTGGATATCAAAGGTGTGTAATAGTGCACATTACACTTATCTCATGCTTTATGGAGTCCATAGAGGCTGGAGAAAATTGCTTTACTCCCATCAGTTGTTAGAGAAGCAAGAGTTGGGCTGGTTAATTACTTCACAGCAGGAACACATTATCCTATTCTTATCCCACAGCAGAGGATCTCACAGGCATTTCAGGGCAAAGGTCAGTGGCCTTGAAGTCTGTGTGTGTGTGTGTGTGTGTGTGTGTGTGTGTGTGTGTGTGTCCTCTGTGACAGGGAGGCTCCCAAGAGTATATGATGGTGACTTTAGCTGAGACTCCTAGGAGCAGGTGATATGGAACCAGAAGGGGCAACCTCTTGTAGCCAAGTGGAACTTCAGGTAGAGGGAGGGGGACACCAAGCCACACATAAAACTTTCCACCTATCCAACGAATTACTGGACCAACTTAAGTTTTATGCCACGAGAGAATGCTTATCACTCACACTATTAGTAATCTTCTGCTATACTTGCAGACAGGAGGCCAGCATAACAGGCATCTGAGTGGTTTCACCCAGCAGCTGATGGAAACAGATGCTGAGATCCACAGACAAACATCAGGCAGAGATCCAGGAATCTTATGGAAGAAGGGGAGGAAGGATTGAAAGAGCTAGAGAGGTCAAGGATTCCACAAGAAAACCCACAAAATCAACCAACCTGGACCTCACAGAGACTGAACTACCAACCAGAGAGCATCTATGGGATGGATCTAGGCGCCCCCCCCCCCCCCCACATATGTAACAGCTTGGTCCTCACGGGATCTCTAACAGCAGGAGCAGAGGCTGTCCCTGACTCCGTTGCCTGCTTTTAGATTCCTTTCCCCTAATGGGACATCCTTTTCTAGCCTCAATAGAAGAAGATTGGCCCATTCTAACAGGAAATGCCAAATCAGGTTAACACCCATGGAGGTCTCCCCTTCTCTGCGAAGGGAAGGGGGTGGGGAAAGACAGGGGAGGTGAAAGGAGAGACTGGCATGAGGAGAACACAGCCAGCAATCTTTTAAAACTATTCAATTTTAAGTGAATGCATATGAACACATATGTGGGGCATGGGGTGCTGAGAGATAATAATATGGTGTCAGATCCTCTGGCGGTTGTGGACCACTTGATGTGGGTGCTAGGAAACAAACGCAGTTCCTTTGGAAGAATAGCAAGCAGTCTTACCCACTGGGCTTTCTCCCCAGAACTGATTTCCTCATTAATTTTAGTGTGGGTCTCTGTGCGTTTGTGTGTGTGAGTGCTTACATGCAATGCACTGTACTTGTGTGAAGGTAGAGGAAAACCTTCAGGACTTTAAGCGCTCTCTGTGTTTTCTGTTTGGCCTGGAACTTTGCCATGTAGACCAGGAATTTCCAAGGTTCCACATTTTTCTCCTTCTATCTCGATAGTGCCAAGATGACAGGGGCATGACATCATATGCTACTCTGTCTACCTCCTCTTTCTTTTCACCTCCCTCCTTTCTTCCCTCCCTCCCTCCTCCCCACCCCTCCCTCTCTTCTCTCTCCCTCACTCTCTTTTACTCTCTCCCCCTCTCTTTCTCTCCTTCTTTCACCTCTCTTCTCTCTCTCTCTCTCTCTCTCTCTCTCTCTCTCTCTCTCTCTCTCTCTCTTTGCAGGCAAGTATTTAGAGACTGAGGCCTTTCTCGAACTGCTCCCCACCCCCCTTTGTGCCCAGGCTGGTCTTAGACTGGATAGGGAAGGATGACTTTGAACTCTGACTCTCCTGCCTCCATCTATCCTGAACTACACAATGACACCCAGCCTAATCTTTTGTTAGGTTTCCTGACAGCCAGATTGAACTAGGGCCCACCCTTGTGCTCTCATTTAACCATATTTCAAAAGGTCACCTTCACAGGTCCTGAGGGTGAAGGTTCCAAAATAAATTGGAGTGGGGCACACGCCCTATATACTAAATGAAATAAGAGCAAGCATGGCTAAGCAGAGGGAAATGGGAAGGACAGCTAAAGAGAGGTGTGGAAAGATGGGCAGAACTGGGTCTGCGTCTTATAAAACATCACCAGAAAGTTCTGAGCAGGGAACAGGATGTTCTGACTTAGGATTTCTAAGTCCTTTGATATGGTCCCCTTGAAGTGATCGGAGTCCTAAGAGAGCTGCAAAGGTGTCTCAGTGCATAGGAGTGCTTACTATGCATGCACAGCAGACTGCGTTTGGAGCCTCAGTACCCATGTAAGGGCTGTGCATGGCTGTGCGTGTCGGTGACCCCAGCACTGGGACACAGGAGATGGCCAGATCCTGGGAACTCACTGGCTAGCCAGCCTAGCAGAAATGGCAGACTTCAGATTCATCAAGAGACCCTGTTTCAAGTGAAGAGGGTAAAGTAGTGGAAGTAAATCAGGACGTCTTTGGCCTCTACACAAATTTACAAGTGTGTGTACCCTCCACCTGCACATTCATAACACACAGACACTCACACACACACACACATACTTACACACACTCACTCACACTTACACACACACTCACACACTTACACACACTCACTCACACTTACACACACACTCACTCACACACACACACTTACACACACTCACTCACACTTACACACACACTCACACATGCTTACTCACACTCACACACTCACTCACACTCACACACACTTACACACACTCACTCACAGTCACAGACACACACACACTCACACACACACACTTACACACACTCACTCACACTCACTCACACACACACACACATCACACTCTTAATGCTTCCTATAGGACAAAGAACTGGGTTGGGATTAGAAGCTGCGTTAGAGGATGGATTCTTGTGTCTTCAGAATAAGTGGCCTTGGGGATCTCTGGAAGGGACAGATGCTAGCTCACCGGAAGTTGGAGAAAACTGGTCTAAAAGTGATAGAATTTGTCTGTCTCTGACGCAAGGACTTGGAAGGCAGAGATCCCCCCCCCATGTCTTGACTTTAGATCGCTATGTGTGGTGAACGTATGTTTGTGAATGACTTTAATGATACATTGAGGGGATGAGGCACTCTGGGACCGAGAGCACATGGGGTCTAGGGTGCGTGTGTGTGGGCAGATGTGACAGTCTTCAGGGTTCTAGATAAACAGGGCTAGGGTCTGGTGTGGCGCCTAACGATTCACACGAGGGGGTGAGAGTTCTACTAGTGCTCAGCCGTGAACTCTTCACCACCAGGAGAATGTCAACGGGAATGCTCCGTGTCTAGGAGGGCGTAAGATGAATCTTCTAACCCAGGCAATTATGAGCATTGGGGGAATCTCAGCTTAGTTTAAAGGAGGACCCTGTTGGTGTCCCAGCACGCTGGGGGAAAGTGGGTTTTCTGAGCATTCCCCACTTCTAGTGGCCGCAGGGACAGCCTGTTTTCATTGTCCGATGATTTCAGACACACATGTTTTGGTGAAATCCACACACTCCTTCACCTCCCGTTTTTCCTAGACCCTCCCAACTTCAGTACTGGCTTTCAATGCCTTCCCCTGTGACACGCTGCCCCCACCTCCCTCTTCCTCTCCCTCCTCTCCCTCCCCCATATAGATTCTCTCTTTTCTCACTCTCCACCCACTTCTCATCTGGAAGAATTTCCTCCTGATGTTACCATCCTTGCCTTTGAACCTTTGGCTTTAAAGTCCCCTTTCGGGGTCCAGTGACCCTTTCACAGGTATAGCTTTAAGACCATTGGAAAACACAGATATTTATATCACAATTCATCACAGTAGCAACATTAAAGTTATGAAGTAGCAAGGAAAATTTTTTTTTTAATAGTTGGGAGTCACTACAACTTGAGTGGCCCAGGGCTTCAGCTTTAGGAGGGTTGAGAACCACCATGCTAAATCAAAGCTAGCTTGGTCTCTAAAACTGGAAACTGGAAGGTGCTGCCCCCTGGTGGGCAGAACAAAAAGTGCCTGCTTTCTGCTTGAGGCAGATTTAGGGTGGACCTCAAGCCTTAGCTAGAACATATAGTTAGCCTGGTCCTGCCTTCTCCTTCTCTCCCTTTTCCCTCCATTCCTCCCTCCTTCCCTTCCTCCTCTCTTCTCCTGTTCCTTTCATTTTCCTCTTAAAAATTCATTCGACATCTTGTTTTCATTAAAAACCAAGCATACATTTTAGCTTATTATATTTTATTTCCCCTATGTTTTGTTGTTACCTCTTAGAAGCTTGTTCTTTTCTAATGGGAGACAGAAAGGGTGCAGATCTGGATGGGGGGGGGAGACGGTGAGGAACTGTGAGTAGAGGGAGGAGAAGCTGTAATCAGGATACACGAGAAAAGAGTCTATTTTTAATAAAAGGGAAGGGAAGGAAAAAGAAAAAATAGCATACAAAGTAACATATTTCCTCAGGGTGCTTTTATGTTTAGTTTTGGTTGATTCCCCTCCTGTCTCCTTTCTTTCTTACCTGTATGTAATCTTTTATTCAACCATAAAAATAAAACTGTGAAATTTGTAGTGAAATGTGTAAAACTGGAAAACACACTAAGTGAGATAACCCATACTGATAAAGACAAATATTTAGAGTTCTCTCTTGTGCACCCCTGTTTTCTGATGGCAGGCTTGTGGGCTAAGGTAGAGCGCTCCCCAAATAAGCACTTTCATACTCTCAGGAAATTATCGTGTAAGATTGATGCTGGGAGAGAGGAAAGGTGTGTGTGTGTGTGTGTGTGTGTGTGTGTGTGTGTGTATGTGTGTGTGTATACACATGTGTGAATGTGTGTGTGATAGGTGTATGGTATGTATGAGTGTGAGTGTGTGTATGTGAAGTGTTTGTGTGTGATGTGTGATATGTATGTGGTTTAGTGCGATGTGTGTGATTCAGTGTGACGTGTGTGAGTATAAGTGTGAGTATGTGATGTGTGTGAATGTGATTTGTACAAGTGTATGTGTGTGATGTGTATGTGTGATATATATGTGTGTGATGTGACTGTGTGATATGTGTGCAATATGTGTGTGTTTAATGCATGTGAATGTGTGATGTATGTGTGATTGTATTTGAGTATGATGTATGTGGTTGTGTCTTATGTGTGAGTGTGTGTGTGTGAGTGTGTTGTGTGTATGAGAGTATCTCTGTGTGTGTATTTTTGTGTCTGGTGTGTGTGTGTATGTGTAAATGTAAAGTGTGTGCTGTGTGTGAGTTTGTAATATCTGTGTGTGTGTGATGTATGTGTTATTGTATGTGTGTATCTGTGTGTATGTGTGATCTGCTGTCTATGATCTATGTTAGGTAGAGAATGGTTCAGGGAAACACAGAGATAGAAGTTTAGAAAGGAACTTTTTGTGCACTTTTTGTTTCATTTTGGAGTTGTTTTTTTTTTTTTTTTTGCCATACTGATATTTTGTTTGTTTTGAAAGAGAATATACTTGTAGAAAGGTGGGAAGGAACTGGGAAGAGTTAGGGAGGTGAAATAGTGATCAAGTTGTAAGTTGAAAAAGAAAAAAAAAAAAAAGAAAAAAAAAGAGCTGGAGAGATGGCTCAGCTTTAAGAACACTGTCTGCTCTGCTCTTCCAGAGGTTCTGAGTTCAATTGCCAGCAACCACATGGTGGCTCTCAACCACCTATACTGGGATCTGATGCCCTCTTCTTGCCTGCAGGTGTACATGCAGATAGAACATTCATACATAAAAGAAATAAATCTTAAAACAAAACAAAACAAAACAAAATCAAGAGCGTCTGGAAGTGGTACACACCTATATACACATGTATGTGAAAAGCTGGTACACAATGATCCCTTGAGGCCAGGAGTTCCAGAGCATCCCGGACAATACGAGAGGCCCCCCCCTCTTTAAAAATGGCACAGCACTTAGGGAGGTGGCTCAGTGAGTAAGAATGCTTGCTCAGTATATGTAGCGGTCTATGTTAAATACTCCGTATAGCTGGTCATGATGGCACACACCTTTAATCCTAGCACTCAGGGGGCAGTAGCAGGCAGATTTCCAAGTTTGAGGCTAGCCTAGGCTAAACAGTGAGTTCTAGGACAGCCAGGGCTACAGAGAGCAATCCTGTTTAGGAAAGAAAAGCAAAAATAAAAAAACAAAACAAAAATACCATGATTCATGTAAAACGTTAGGTGTACAACCTCAGTGCTGTGGGTGTGTATGGGGAGACAGGAAGAGCCACTACAACTTGCTAGCTGCCAATCTCACTCCAGGTTCAGTGAGACCCTGACTCAAAGGAACAAAGGACAGAACAACAGAGAAGGACATCCTCCTGTAATCCATGTATACATATGTGCATGTACCCCACACATACACATGCACACACAATCACAGCACAATACAAAAGCTGTCAGGGATGTAGGCAGAGACACAAGGTATATATATGCGAGCATCTAGAGAGTGGCCCATGACAGAATGACACTTTAAGCTCAGGGGTAAGAAGGCCTGGGATAGCAGCCTTGAAAAAACTCCAGGGAAATCTGTTTATTGTAACAACAATTGACACGCATGTTCCCCATTTCTGGCTGGGGTCCTGATGTCCCACAGTATGTACTGCAGACTTGGCACAGAAGGTCCTATAGGCCTCCAGGGGCCTCATGGGAGGTGCTAGGTTTCCACTCCAGGCACAGCAAGAACATAGTTTCAGGGATGAGTTTTGGATGAGAGGGGATCTGTTAGAGGCCATTTAAGGAAGACTTTTGAGGGTGGTGGAGATTTAGTATTCATGTGTGGGGTCTGGAGAACACCAAGGGGGAGGGTCTGTATTTGGGTAGCCAAGAGTGTGTGGCCCACACTCCTGCCACCCCTCCTGTCTTCTAGTGCTGGTAGATCCATGCAGCTTTTGCCCCTCATCAGAGAAGATTCGCTGTGCCGTGAATGGCAATCAATAGAGAGACCCTGCAGATGGCCAGAGTGCAGAGACTGAGTAAATGTGGTGTTCTCAGCCTTCAATGAGACATCTATATCACACTGTTCCTCACATGACTCAGGGAACTTTGCAGAAGAGGGGGCGGAAAGATCTTAAAAACCAGCAGTTTGGGAGGACTGCCAGGAAATAGTCTTCAGGACATACCAGGACCGCCGCATTTGTGAATGCACAGCAGCTGTGGTTGTGTGCAAGACCAAGCCATTCAGTATTTCAGCATAGATGGAAGAGGGGCCTCATGTAGCTTTGGATAGGGAGAGTGAGTTTTCTACAGAGAGGTGTCCCCTGTTGGAATGCCTGTGTGACGGTGGATGGCTCTACACTCATGCACACATGGCCAGTACTGACTGAGTGGACTCAGAAGGCTACAAAAAGAAGTCATAAGGTTGGAAGAAAAGTGTGGTATAGGGGCACTGAAGAGGAAATGGGGTGGTATCTGTGTGTGTGTGTGTGTGTGTGTGTGTGTGTGTGTGTGTGTGCGTGCATGTGCACACTCAGGTAAAATGAAGACATATTGTATACATGTATGAAATTCTCGAAGAACTAATTAAAGAAAAAAAAGACTATTAGGGGTGTGTTTGAAAGGATAAAAAGTGAGGTTTCAGTTATGGAAGGTGAGTAGAGTTGGAGTATTCCTGGAAAAGTTCTGGGGTGTGGCTTGTAGAACATTTTATGGAGATTTTTTGGGCTAATGGTTTGGAGGGGCTGAGGAATTATATCAAGGAGGATGATTTAAGGCCTCTTAAGAGACCATAGATGTTTAAGGAGGGCTCTCCCTTTCTCTCTTTCTCTGTATGTCAGATTCTGAGGTTATCTTGGAAATGTGTGTTTTCCCCAACCCAAGGATGGTGCCATAGATAGTGGAAAGGCTAAAGATACCTAGAAGGTGGATTGACAGAACTGAAAAAATAGATATGGTTTTAGATTTTTTTTTTAAATGAGGAGAGTATAGTAAAGGGATTCGAATTAGTGTATTGATGGAAAGGTCATGGATTCTTTAGGGTAGTTTCAAGCCAGCGATGTTTGGAGGAGAGAATATCAGGGGCATGAGGGTTTGAAGATAAGGGGTTGGGGTTGAAAAGTAAGTTGGTGGTGGGCTAGTGGTTTAGTGAAAACACGACTCATCTGGGTGGGCCCTAGAACATGAGACAGAACTGAAAGATAACAGAACTGAATTTTTTTTGGCAAGAAAGCTTTACTTCCCCTAGCCCTTCCCACTTTTTCCCATGTTAGTAGCATTTTTGGTACACGACCTGGGGTCCACTTTCTTCGTAGTGTTCCCGCAGGACCCAGCAGGACTGGAAAGCCTGTAAGGAAGCCAGAATGGAGCCCCCGATCCACACGGAGAAATTCCTGTTGGGCTGTGCCATCACCACCACGTGGTCCTCGGGGGGCAGAGAGCGCAGTAGCTCTGCCCTGAAGCGACCCTCCAGCCCGGTGAAGAGTGAAGAGCCTCCACACAGGAGTACGTTCTGGGCCACGTGGGTCCGCAGCTCCGGAGGCACCTTGAGGAGGCTCTGTTCAGCCATAGCCGGGAGGCCTATGGGCGACAGTCCCGGAATCTCTGGGGGATGGAATAGGAGCTCTGGGCACTGGAATAACTCCTTCCCCAGAGTGACAGTCCGTCCATCGGGCAGCTTCAGGGTCTGCTTGCACTCCTCATCCAGACGGGCCTGTTCCTTTTCGAAATCCGAGGCCAAATAGCAGTGACAATGTTTGATGTATTCCACCATGTCCAGGTCGTCCTGTCGCAATAAGAAGCCAGAGCCCAGCAGCATCTCTGCTAGGAAGGCAGTAAGATGGTTGCCGGCCAGGTCCAAGCGTTGGATGGCATGGGGTAGGTTGTAGCCCTGTACAACTGGCACCGTGTAGCTGACTCCATGGCCAGTGTCCACAACAAGTGCATTAACACGCCCGTGCGCATAGGTTGACAATACAGGTTGAGATGCCACATAGATGGCCGGGGAGTGCAGAGACTCAAAGGCTACTTCCACTAGCTTCTCTCGGTTGGTGGCAGGGCTGAAGGGGGGATCTGAAAACAGTAGAGGGTGGTCCTGGGTGGATACTCGGAGACCATGTTCTAGGATGTGCTGCCATATTAGTTCGGCAGCTTCCCAGTCCTCCACAATACCGTTGCGAATAGGCTTCACCAACCTTAGCTCTGGCCGGGAGCGGGCTGCCTCCCCAATAAAAGTTTCCAGCTCTGACCGGCCCTTGGTGGTCTGTTTCTTGGGCTGGCAACCCAGGATGGTGGCCACCGTGTAGGTGGGGTAGGACTGTCCTGCAAAGCCCACCTTACAGGTGCCTGTGCCCATGTCAATAACCACAGTACCTGATTTTGGCAGGAGCCCATCACCCACCATACTGAGGGAATCTTGCTCGAGACTCTCGTTCTCCAGGTATGTGCTAGAGTTCAGGGCAAGAGGCCCAGGAGTCTCTGGGGAAGGCTGAGGTTTTGGATGTCCATTGACATCCATGGCTTCAGGCGGGTTGGCGAGACTTCTGAACAAGGTGGACCTCTTTTCTCTGGGGGTGCTAGTACAAAAGGTTGATTCGGGCCCAGGGTGGCCAGAATCAGAGAGGGTGCAACAGTGGTCTGTGACATCACTATGCCCGCCTTTGCTTCACAATGCAGGCATGTAGTGGGTTGAGGTGGGCTGAGGTAAGGCAGAGAGGAAGCTTCTTGAATGAACTTTATCTGGGAGAAATTTCTATTTACGGTAGATAGATAAGAAGAGAGTCTACTCAAGTCTATCTTGGTCAAATAGTGAGTTTAACTGGAGTTACTTAGAGGAGTGGGTGAGTGGTTATTTGTAGGCACAAAGCAATGCTATACATAAAGGGTAAAAATATCTCCAATTGGCAAATGCTGATGCAGAAGCTTCCCATGCTTAAGGATACCTACGTAGGAAGATGGTTTCTATCTGAAACCCAGACTGCAGTGCTCAAGAATACCCATCATAATAAAAGATCCTTATCTGAAATTGCAGAGTAAGAAACAAGACCAGTACACTTTCCAACAGACCCCAGCCTCATAGGCACTTCCCACTTCAAACCCTAAGAAAGTCTCAAGCCCTCGTGTCACAGAGCACAGCTTCTGTTCCCATGGAGAGGCTGTTGCCCTTCA
Source organism: Acomys minous (assembly GCF_964271855.1). NCBI lineage: Eukaryota > Metazoa > Chordata > Mammalia > Rodentia > Muridae > Acomys > Acomys minous. The sequence continues at coordinate 85,684,029 of NC_140490.1, read as the reverse complement.
GCGTTGTAGTTAAAGGGCTGTCTGCTCCTGCTGAGGTGGGAGGTTTTGCCATTTCATCTCAGTCTGATCTATCAATACCAGTGTGTGTGTGTGTGTGTGTGTGTGTGTGTGTGTGTGTGTGTGTGTGTCCCAGCAGCTGTTAACTGTCTACACAGCCTTAGAAAGGGGTGTATCCTCCTGAGCTCCTACCGTTAGTAACAGCTAACTGCCGCCAGGTTGGGGGATGAGGGAGCCTGCCTGAGAACTCTCCCTTAGTAACCGTTAACTGTCTATACATCCCTGCTGATGAGTAAGGTGGCCCTGTGAGCCTGCAATGTTCTGTCACGCCAAAGGGCAGTGTTCCACTGCATGGCCCCAGAGGCCTCATTTCTTTATGGCTATCCTCAAAGAGCCTAAATTATAGAGGAAGGCAGGGTCTCTGACTTAGTGTCTTTATTAAAGAACCCTTCTTTCACCCAACACACACAGTCTGATACGACCAACCCACGGTCCTTTTATGGGTCCCTTGTCCAGCCTCCCAAGAACGTAAATCAGAAGATTAACAGCACAAACTGACTGGCTGACTTCCTTCCTTTTGTCTTTTCTTCCCTTCTTTAAGGTTTTTACTTTACGTTTGTTTATTGGTCTATGTCTTTTTGTGTGTGTGTGTGTGTGTGTGTGTGTGTGTGTGTGTGTGTGTGTGTGTATACATGCATACCTGTTCTTCTAGTGGCTACACAATATGTGAAAATGACACCTTCCCCTCCAGCGTCAGTTCATTACTAACAATTCATTGCTTCCTCAGGAGGAGCTGTCACCTCACAGGCACTTCCTCTACCCGTTGCCTTCTTTAATGTTCCTCCAGGCCACTATCCTGGGCATTGATCCCTTTTTTAACTTTCCTACTTTCTGCAGTTACTCCAGGCTATGTATTCACACTTGAAGATTTGGGTCTATGAACCTCAGATGAGAGAACATGGGTCTTGTTTATCTTTCTGGGTCTGGGTTACTTCACCCAATATGATCTTTTCTAGTTCCATCTGTTTACCTGAAAAGTTTATGATTTCATTTTTCTCCATAGCTGGAGTATTCCATAGTGTATATGCACCACATATGGATGTGGGACTGGAGAAGAGCATTTTCTTTTTCTTTCTTTCTTTTTTTTTTTGCGGAAGTCGAGAAGAGCATTTTCAAAAGAAGAAAAATGGCTAAAATCTTCTAAAATCATAATGGCATCCCCAGTAATTAGGGGAATGCAAATTAAAACAACTTTGAATTTTTTTATTTAATTGATTTATTCAGATTACATCTCAATTGTTATCCCGTCAATTATTATCCTCCCATTTCTCCATCCCTCCCTCTTTCTCACCTATTCCCCTGTGACAGAAAAGAACATCCTCCCACACCACACGGTCACAGCCTATCAAATCTCATCCCAGTAGCCAGCTTATCCTTTCTCCAAGTGCCACCAGGCCTCCCAGCCAAGGGGAAGTGGTCAAATATGAGGCACCGGAGTTCATGTCAGAGTCAGTCCCTGCTCTCCACACAACTCTGGAGAATGTCCTGTCCATTGACTATATCTGAATATGGGTTCAATGCTTAGTGCATGTATTGTCTTTTGTTGGTATAGTAGTTTGAGCACACCCCCTGGGTCCAGATGCACCCATCATGATGTTCCTCTTGTAGGTTTCTAGGACCCCCTGGATCCTTTTATTTCCATGTTCTCCCTCTCTCACCTAGAGTCCCAATAGGAAGTCCTTGCATCTATCCCAATCTCCTGGTAAGTGAAGACTTTCATGGGACATGCCTTTGGGCTAGTGTCAAATTATAAATGAGTACATACCATGTGAGTCTTTCTGGGTCTAGGTTGACTCACTCTGTATGCTAATTTCTAGTTCCATCCATTTCCCACAAATTTCAGGATTTCTTTGTTTTTAATAGCTGAGTAGTATTCCATAGTGTAAATGTACCACAGTTTCTGTATCCATTCTCCAACCAATGGACATTAGGTTGTTTCCAGATTCTGGCTCTTACGAATAAGGCTGCTATGAACATGGTTGAGCATATGTCCTTGTTTGTGGTGGAGCATCTTCTGGGTATATTCCAAGGAGTGGAATAGCTGGGTCTTGAGGTAGCCCCAGTTTTCTGGGAAAGTGCCAGATAGATTTCCAAAGTGGCTGTACTAGTTTGCATTCTCACCAACAATGAACAAATGTTCCTCTTTCTCCATATCCTCCCCAGCATGTGCTGTCACTTGAGTTTTTGATCTTAGCCATTCTGATGGGTATAAGATGGAATATCAGAGTCATTTTGATTTGCATTTCTCAGATGATTAAGGATGTCGAACATTTTCCTAAGTGTTTCTCAGCCATTTGATGGTCCTCTGTTGAGAATTCTCTCTTTAATTATGAGCCCCATTTCTCAATTTGGTTTTTGGGTTTGGTGGTGTTTAATTTCTTGAGTTCTTTATATATTTTGGATATTAGACCTTTGTCAGATGTAGGGTTGGTGAAGATCTTTTCCCAGTCTGTAGGCTGTCGCTTTGTTCTGTTGACAGTGTCTCCTGCCTTACAGAAGCTTCTCAGCCTCATGAGGTCCCATTTATTAATTGTTGAGCTTAAGGTGTTCTGTTTAGGAAGTTGTCTCCTCTGCCAATGTGTTCCAGGCCCTTTCCCACTTTTTCTTCTAACAGATTTAGTGTGTCTGGTTTTATGTTGAGGTCTTTAATCTGCTTGGACTTGAGTTTTGTGTATATTAATAAATATGGGTCTACTTGCATTTTTCTACATGTAGACATTCAGTTAGACCAGCACCATTTGTTGAAGATTCTATCTTTTCCCATTGTATCTATTTGGCCTCTTTGTCAAAGACCAAGTGTATATGGGTGTGTGGGTTTATTTCTGGGCCTAATATTTGATTCCACTGATCAACCAGTAGAATGCTGTTTTTATTACTGTTGCTCTATAGCATAGCTTGAGATCCAGCATGGGGATTTCTCCAGAGGATCTTTATTGTATTGGATTGTTTTACTTATTCAGGTTTTTCTTGTCTGTTTGTTTGTTTTTCTATATTAAATTGAGAATTAATCGTTCAATGTCTTTAAAAACTGTGTAGGTATTTTGATAGAGATTGCACTGAATCTGTAAATTGCTCTTGGTAAGATGACCATTTTTACCATGTTAATTCTCCCCATCCACAAACAAGGGAGATCTTTCCATTTTCTGATGTCATCTTCAATCTCCTTCTTCAGATATTTGAGTTTTTTTTCAAACAAGTCCTATACTTGTTTCGTTAGAATTACTCCTAGATATCTTATATTGATTGTGGTTATCATGTAGGGTGTAGTTTCCCTAATATCTTCCTCTGCATGGTTGTCATTGTATATAAGAAGGCTACTGACTTTATTGAGTTAATTTTGTATCCAGCCACTTTGATGAAGGTGTTTATCAGCTGTGGGAGTTCTCTGGTGGAATTTTGGGGGTCACTTATGTATACTATCATATCATCTGTAAATAGGGATAATTTAACTTCCTCCTTTCCCATTTGGATCCTATTGATCTCTTTTTGCTGTCTTACTGCTCTGGCTAGAACTTCAAGAACTATATTGAAGAGATGTGGAGAAAGTGCCAGCCTTGCCCGGTCTCCGAGTTTAGAGGAATTTCCTTGAGTATCTCTCCATTTAATTTGATTTTGGCTATTGGCTTGCTGTATATAGCCTTTATTATGTTGAGGTATGTGCCTTGAATCCCTGATCTCTCCAAAGCTTTGAACATGAATGGGTGTTGGATTTTGTCAAGTGCTTTTTCTGCATCTAAGGAGATGATCATGTGATTTTTTCTTTCTGTTTGTTTATATGGTGGATTACATTGATGGGTTTCCATATATTAAACCATCTTTGCATGCCTGGAATGAAGCCTACCTGGTCACGGTGAATAATATCTTTGATATGTGCTTGTATTCAGTTTGCAAGTATTGTATTGAATATTTTTGTGTCAATGTTCATAAGAGAAATTGGTCTGAAATTCTCTTTCTTTGTTAGGTCTTTTTTAGGTTTAGATATCAAACTGACTGTGGCCTCATAGACTGAATTTGGTAATGTCCCATCCATTTCTATCTTTTTGAGTCACTTGAAGAGTATCAGTATTAGCTCCTCTTTGAAGGTCTGGTAGAATTCTGTGCTGAAACCATCTGGCCTTGGGCTTTTTTTGGTTGGGAGACTATTAATTATTGCTTCTATTTCTCTAGGGGAAATAAGACTATTTAGTTTGTTTATCTGATCTTGATTCAATTTTTGCAAGTCGAATTGATCAAGAAAATTGTCAATTTCCCTTAAATTTTCAAAATTTGTGGCATATATGCCTTTGAAGTAGGATCTTATGATTCTTTGTATTTCTTCAGTGTCTGTTGTTATGTCTCCCTTTTATTTCTGATTTTGTTAATTTGGATAGTGTCTCTCTGCCTTTTAGTTAGTTTGGCTAATGGTCTGTCTATCTTGTTGATTTTCTCAAAGAACCAGCTCCTGGTTTTGTTGATTCTTTGAATTGTTTCCTTAGCTTCTAATTTATTGATTTCAGCCCTGAGTTTGATTATTTCCAGATGTCTACTCCTCTTGGGTGTTTCTGCTTATTTTTTCTAGGGATTACAGATGTGTTTTAAATTTGCTTATATGGGATGTTTTCAATTTCTTTATGAAGGCACTAAGTGCTATGAATTTTCCTCTTAGCACTGCTTTCAATGTGTCACACAGATTTGGGTATGTTGTTCCTTCATTTTCATTGAATCGCAGGAAGCCTTCTATATCTTTCTTTATTTCTTCCATGACCCAGATGTCATTATGAGAAGAGGTATTTAGTTTCCATGTGTGTGTAGTCTTTTTGTTATTTCTGTTGTTGTTGAAGTCCAGCTTTAGACCATGGTGATCTGATAGGATACAATGTACTATTTCAATCTTCTTGCATCGGTTGAGGCTTGCTTTGTGACCTACTGTGTGATCAATTTTGCAGAAGTTTCCATGGGGTGCTGAGAAGAAGGTATAATCCTTTGTATTTGAGTGAAAACTTCTGTGGATATCTGTTAGATCCATTTGACTCATGGCATTGGCTGGTGTCATTATTTCTCGGTTTAGTTTCAGTTTCAGTGACCTTTCCTTTGGTGAAAGTGGGATATTGAAGTCTCCCACTATTAATATGTGGGAATTGGTGTGTGGTTTAAGCTTTGTTAATAGTTCTTTTACAAATGTGGGTGTCCTTTCTATTGGGAGAATCGATGTTTATAATTGTGATGTCATCTTGGTTGACTTTACCTTTGATGAGTATGAAGTGACCTTCATCTCTTTTGATTTAATTTGGTTGGAGTCTATTTTATTAGATATTAAAATGGCGATGCCAGTTTACTTCTTGTGTCCATTTTCGTGGAATACCTTTTTCCAGCCTTTTACCCTGAGGTAATGCTTACTCTTATTGCCGAGATGTGTTTCTTGAATGCAGAAGAATTTTGGGTCTTGTTTATGCAACCATTCAGTTAGGCTATGCCTTTTTATTGGAGAATTGAGACCATTAATCTTGAGGCATTTTAATGACCAGTTAGATGTTCTTATAATTTCCCAGATTTTTTGGTCTTTTGTGTCAGGAAGTTTTTAGCTTTAACATTTTTTTGATGGATGTATCAATTTCTTCTATTGTATCTTCTACACCTGAGATTTTATTTTCTATCTTTTGATTTCTTTGTAGATACTTCTGTCTGTTATTCCCATTTCCTTCCCTAGGTTTTCCACCTCCAGAATTTCTTCAGATTGTTCTTTCTTTATTGTTTCTACTTCCATTTTCAGGTCTTGGATTGTTTTAGTCATTTATTTCACTACTTAATTATGTTTTCCTGTATTTCTTTAAGGAATTTATTCACTTCTCTAAAGGCCTCTATCATCTTCATGAGACAGAATTTTAAAGTCATTTTCTTGTTCCTCAGCTGTGGAAAGATATCCTGGCCTCGCTGTAGAATGATACTTGAGTTCTTGTACTGACATATTGCCAATGCTCTTGTCATTTGTGTTCTTGCACTGGCCTTTCACCATCTGGCTGTCTCTGGTGTTGGCTGATGGTCCCTCAGGGACACAGGGTTCCAGGAATGCAGGTAGGTGTGAGGTCTCATAGATAGAGGGTGCAGGGAACCAATCATGGCTCACTGATGCTGTGTTTGCCCAGTGGCCTAGTGCAAGCAGGGGGCTCATTCACAGAGATTTCATTTGACTTCCTTATGTAGCCACCAAAGGCCTCCAGGCCTGGAATGTGGTGCAAAGGGGACAGGGTGGGTCTCTTGGCTGCTATCTTTGCTGGGAGGATGGGAAGGGCTAGGAATTGTGGTTTGTGGGGTCTCATCTGGTGGTCCCTGGTGGATGCAGGCTTCTGGGAGTTCAGGTAGAGGTGATGTCCAGTAGATAGTGGGTGCAGGGAGCAATGCATATCTCACCTTTTCTGTGTTGTCCTCTTGGCCTGATGCCACCAGGGGTCTGGCATGCAGAGATTTCATCTGTATTACCCTTTGCTGTGTATAGAAGTCTAGGTTGTTCTCTGTGGTCTCTAGGAGGCTGCAAGATACCTTTTAGAGTTTCTGTTGAGAAGTCTGGTATAATTCTGATAGTTCTGCCCTGTATGTTACTTATACTTTTTCCTTTGCAGCTTTTAATGTTGTTTCTTTTTCTGTAGAGATTTAGTGTTTTGATTATTATGTGGCAGGAGGATTTTCTTTTCTGGTCCAATCTAGTTGGTGTTCTGAATGCTTCTTTTATATTGTTTATTTATAGGCACCTCTTGACATGAAAATGAAAAGAGGGAGAGAAAAAAACCCAATCCACAACAAACTAATAGGAATAAAAAAAACTATTGCTTGTTACTCATCTAGTTGGTGGCAAGAACCTATGAGATTGGATCCTAAAAATGAAGAGGATTAACCTCTCATGCAATAGTCAAGTTTACTCAGAGTACCAGACAATTTATATTCTGAGAGTTAAGCTAGGTCATATGAGTGAAGTTCATACGACTTTAAGCTGTATACTGTCACAAAGGGTAAGGTATGTTCACGTGAGTTTATGTTGTACATTCAAAAGGACACCCTGTCCGAATAACAGTAAAATAATGGGTGATCTGAAGTAAACACACTCCCGTTTACTAAACAATGAGGGGTGCAGAAAATCACATTCCAATAACAAATCCATTGTTTGGAGGAACAGAGGTGACAAGAGTATTGTCCCGTTTATGTGGAGTTTTCTCAAAAGGCCTCAGAGTTGCTAAGTGGCTTTATTTGTGCAGCATGGTCTGACAATATTCCCAGTTTTGAATTTTGAGCACAGTATGTACAGAGTGGTTTTGATTTGAGATCTTGCTGACAAGCCTAATTGTCGTTTGATATTCAAGTATCCTATAGGTAAGCAAATTATAAACACAATGTGTGATATTAGACCAGTGAAAGCATTATGCATTACACTCTGACACCAGGAATGAGGGCCTATTCCTTTTGATGCTTTAGTTCTCCCATAAGGTGTATCCTAATAAGAAATACCTGATAAGAGAAGTGAAAAACACATAAAAAAATTTCTTGTTGTAACTGTTTAACACCCAAAGTGAAATTCTCTCAGTCATTTCCTTCCATGGCACCTTGGCTGGGCTGGATCTACTCTGAATGTAAGGTCCACTCCGCCCAGCACAGCAGGCAGCTCTTACCTGGAGAGGTCATTCTCAGTCACCATCTTCTGCAGCCCAGCTGAGATGCTGCTGCTGCTGCTGGAGCCTAGCATAGAGGCCAGGTCATTGGTGCCAGGGAGCTGCCCACTGCCTGGAGTGCTCAGTGCTGTATGGACATCCCTCAGGATGCGAGGCATGGGTCCCAATTTGGACACAATGCTCTGTAAAAATGGAGTAAGGCAGCTGTCACCTACGTAACAGAAGTGCTGAGCCTTGCCCCCCGCCACCCCCCCACCAGCCAGACATAGGAAGTCCAGGAAGGTATTACAGGTCTTCCCCCAGCACTGGTGTGGAACCTCTCACCCTACTTTTCCCTACCCAAGAGGCATATGGGAGCCCCTCAAACTATCTGCTTTATCAAGGGGGTGGCTCTGACCCCTCAGACTGTAGAGATAGGCCAGATCCAGAACAGACACAGGGTGATGGTCCAAGAAAGGACAGTGCCTAGGCCAATCTGAACCTCCTTATTACAGAATAGATGTGTAGAGGGTTCCCACTGAGCTGAGGATGCCACCATTGCAGTGGAAAGCCATACAAATTAGAGCCCACAATCCCTAGGGCAGAGCTGCAGAGGCAACAGTCCCACTTCAAATTCTTGTCACACCCTATCACTTGTATGGCTACAACTGATCATTTTCTGTCCTTCCTGCCTGGTTCTGAGACCCATCTGACAGTGACCGGCTCATGGGATCAGGAATGGAGGAGGCAGGAAGCTGTGAGCAAAACTATCACCTGGCAATTTTAATAGTGAGGAGGTGGGACCATGAGATGAACCGTGCTCCCACTACAGGATATTATTTGGCTGCACTGAAAGGCCAGAGGTGGTCCTGGCCAATGTGATGTAGGAAGACACCCATAAAGTGGACGATGGGTCCGACAGCCATGTACAGTTAAGTTCTCACTTGGAAACTAACTGAAAAACATGGTTGTGCTCACACATGTATTTATAGCTGCTCACTGCCTGAGGTCTAGGTAGAGTTTCACTTCCTCTGTTCCCAAAGCTTGGCAGTTCATATATAGTCCCTTCAATAAATGATGGAAGGTTTGGGTCACTCTAGTTTTTTTGTTTTGTTTTTTTTCCATATCTAACACCAGGGCAGTAGGTGCCCACTGCATATGTATCACCCATGTTCTGAGTTTCAACATTCTCTCTCTCTCTTTTTTTTTGCTAAAATGTATCCTGCCTTTTCTGTGCCCATTTGTAGGCTGTGATCGCTTCAGCAAAAGTGTAATGTGATTTTGTACAGGTTGGACATCCTGTCATCTGAGGGTGAGGCTAGCACCCATTCAAGTGTCTACTTGAGTAAATTCCATGAAGTTTAAGAATGCTGTCTGTTACAAACAAAGAAACAAAAACAAAATAAAACAATAACAAAAACACAAAACCAGAAGATATGAAATTTCTTCTTTTTGTAATAATTTATCTTCCTTGACTTGCCCTGGTCAGCTCCATTGTCCTGTGTTCTTTGAAATGGTTGATCACATGTGCAGGTAGTTGTACATGCCTGTATTCCTAGCAGTTGGGATGCTGCCTGAGGGATTAAGGGCAGCTTGGGCTTCACAAGGAGTACCAGGGTACCTAGGTTACGTCAAAAGACGCCGTTTCAACAAACACGTCAGTCAGTTATCTGTGTGCAGTGTGAAGCTGAGATTATATTACACTGAGTTCCATTTTGGGTACCCTTTCCATTGGCAGGACTTTTAACCTAGGCATGATGACACTGAAGAGAAGTGTATGTTACTCTTTACCAGTTTTTTCCCTCCTACTTTAACTTTTCATGCTACAGATATCCAGGAAATGTTGAGAACCACTGCTCTAGATGCATGGTAACTTCTGACACTTGCTGGCCTGAAGAAGTGTGGCTGGATCTTAAAGTCCATCTCCCTTTCGCTTTGAGTTTGGTCATGTGTGCAAGTGAAGCTTAGCATCTCCAAGGTGAAAATCCCTCACACATATTTTAATGGATATGTCAGGGAGTAATCAGAGAAATCATTTCCTCAAATCTCCTTTTCCACCTCTTCTTTTCTCCAAACACAGTGTGGTCAGAGACACGTTATTACGTATCAGGGGACTCTAAGCTGAACATCACTCTCACTTTTGTACTGAACAAGTCTTGACGTGTGTAAGTCCTCCCTGGCCATACTGCTGGAGCAGAAACAAGGGCCTTGGTGTGGTGCCTGCACCACCATGGTACCGAGTCAAGGGGAGGGACTGCGGATTTAACACACACACACACACACACACACACACACACACACACACACACACACACACACACACACACACTAAAACAGCAGGTCCTTTGTGCTAAGAGAGCAGCAGCAGCAGCAGCAGCAACAGCCAGTCTTTATTCAGTGTTCAAAGAGCCTTCTTACAGGCAGCAAAACAGGAATGCCACTCGCAGGTGAAATCCCTCAAGAGGTGATTGCACACAGGAGGAAAAGTCCCGAGGAGGGGAGGGGCGCGTTCTCGGAGCAGTAAATATGACTAGCTAACCAAGATAAACACAGACACAGAAGCTGCTAGAAACAGGACATGAAAACAGCAAGACAGGCAGGCAGCCCAGTCGGGCCTGGTTCCTACATCTTGGGATGTGAACAGACAAGCAGCAGGAACCATGTACTTGGGCAGGTAGGAGTGAGGCAGAAGACACAGGAAGAAGAAGCCTTCTTGTCAGATGTGTATTGGGAAGCTCTGGTTCAATGGAGATGATTTTTCAGGAGCTGGAGTTACAGGCAGTTGTGAGCTGCCTTGTGGGTGCTGGGAACTGATCCCGGGTTCTCTGGATTGGTGAGCCACCTCTCTTGGCCCTAGGTGCAGTACCCTTTACATGTACAAATAGTGAAATAAAACAATAGCAATATAAAACCAACCATCTTTTCTTACTTCTGTGGACCAGTACCATCCAGATAACATACATGAACTGTGTAGAGCTCCATTAGAGTCCTTCAAATAGGTTTTGCTTTGTTTTCTGTGTGGTTTAGTTTTATCTTTTCTATTAGAAATGGTTCCTCATATTTCTGCTTAGGACTGCCTGGACTTAGGCTAGAGAGAAGTCTCTGTGGTTAAGAGTGAGTCCGGCACTTACACATGATCCAAATTTGGTTTTCAACACTCAGGTTAGGGAGGAGAGGATGACAACTTCCCATAACCCAGGGGCTCCATTTCCCCCTCTGGAGTCTCTGCACTCAACATGCACATAGCTGTGCACAAACACATGCATATAGCAAAAGAAAAATCTCAAATATTCTACCTTCTGTGGCTGACTGTCTGAAGTAATGCCACCTCCTTGATACTGTAATGACTATTTAGATTTCATCTTCCTGTTCTGACCCTACCATCCAAAATATGCCTTTTAATCCCCCCACTGTGGAGCAGGCTGTACTGAAGTTACCTATCTGACAGCCTTCAGACACTTCACAAGTGTATGTATCTACTGTTCTCTTTTTCTCTCCCAAGAAAGCAGAATAGTGTTGGAAGGTCTTGTTTGTTTTGGGGTGATTGGAGAGTGCTGTTTTCAGAAAAGAAGAGCTGTGGATGATGATAGAAGTTACAGACTTTCCACCCAGATGCCCTAGTTTTGTGGTCATGTGGGGTGCATTGATGGATTAGCCGCCTTGAGGATTTGTCACCAAGGCAGTTGGTTGTTATCTTTTGGTAAGTTTCATATTCCTGTGGGGAAATGGAAGGCTCTTCTGTTTGCTACTCTGCTGTCCAGAGGACATGTCCACTTGGCATTGACATCAGATTTGGAAATAACTCACCTTAGTGTAGCAGCTGAAGTGATGGGTTACTTGGATTCCCTGTGGGTATGTCTTCTCACACCCTAGGCTTTTTTCTTAAGAGCAAGAGAGAAAATATTTATTCCAAAATATGATAGGGAGAAGATTGGAAATTGTGACCATGACAATTTCCATGTAAGAAAAGTAACGCATATAACAAAGCCTTCATCTATCAACTGGCCCTTACTAGACCCCAACTGTTCACACTGGAGCAAAGCCCTACAAATGTCAAAAATCTGGGAAGAGATTCAGTAATAGTTCAACTATTAATTGACACCCACAGTCCATATAGGAGAGAAGTTCTACAAATGTCACTGAGCATAAAGACCAGAAAGCATTTTATAGTCCTGGCAGCTGTTGCTTGTGTTCTTATGCTGACCTCTTCCCATTGTGCTGTCTCCAGTGTTAGCTGGTTTGGTGTTCGCTCATGGTCAGAGAGTTTTGGGTGTAGATATAGACAATGGGGCTTAGGTCTTGTACTCTACTCACTTCTGCTGACATCACTGTCTCTCTTGGCTCCCTGTTTATGACCCTGGGAGGCCAGCCACCTCTGTTGAATTCACTGCCTCTGTTGGCTCCTAGCTTGTGAACCAGATTAACTGAGGAGCACCTGGAAGATATCTGATAAGAGAGCTGCTCCAGTGGGCCTGCTGGCCTCCAGTGGTTGGAGGGCAATTTGTGACCCTGGTGCTTTATCTGCCCACAGCTCTCTCTGGGCTCCAGGCTCAGAAATTGTGCTCCTGCCAGGCATGCTGAGGCCAGATGCTGGAGTGCATCCATGCATGCAGGGCCCAGGGAACTCTTTGTGAATTGGTCTGGTGACCTGACATCAGATACTCTTGTTTTATATGCTGTGGATTCTTCTGTAGTCCAGCAGCCCCAGACACTGGGGTTTCATCAGACTTAAGCTCTCTTTGGGTCCCAGAGATCAGAAACACAGCTTCATCAGTTGGCAGACCCCAGAGCTCACTTGTGGCTGCAGGGCCAGGGATGCTTTCTGTGGGTTAGCCAGGTGGCCTGAGGCCAGACCCACCTGTACTACGCACAGTTTGCACATTTCACATCTGGGGATCAACAGCATTGGTGCTTTGTGGTTCTCAGTTCAGTTCTTAGGTTGCTGTATAGTCAGTGCTGTCCTGCTGGTCAATTAAGGTGTGTGTTAGGCTCCGCCATCTTGAACCCCCCATCTGTTGAATAATTTTATATTTCAGCATCTTTATAAAAGATAAGTGATATGTTTTCAAGTTTTATGACAAAGGGTAGTATAAAAAAATCTAAACCATGTTCATTACCATCAGTTACAATATTATATTAATCAGAAAATTCCAGAGAACAGGTTGAAACCAGTCAATATGATGAATAGTTCTGGTGTCTGCTAAAATATATCTTGTATTTGCCTTCTAATAGGAATACAAATGTTATTGCATTTCATGCAAATAAAAATTGATTCATGGAGGAGGCTCTCTCTCTGAACACTAGGGGAGGGGAATGGGAGAAGAGGGAGAATGGGACTGGGAGGAGGTTAGGGAGGGGGCTATAATTGAGATGTAAGTAATAACAAAAGAATAAATAAAAAGAAAGAAAGACACTTGTGAAAATAAGAAACAAACAAAAAGAATTGTTTCAAATTCCAAGGAAATATTAAATGCTTTACAAGGGTGAGTGAATCTATTGTGGTCACAAGGTCCAGGCATAAGAAGGGTCATTAGTAAATAAAACAGGAATTGTTTCCATCTAAGCTAAAACCAAAAGTAAAGGAGGAAAAAGAATATAAGAAAATACTCATGTTCAGAGGTATTCACTACAGACACACAGGTCAAAGCATGCTAGCACTGTCAGAAAAAGGGTTATCAGGTGAAAAAGATCTTTATGTCTTTCATAGAATTTGGGGGGGTCACTTATGTATACTGTCATATCATCTGTGAACAGTGATACTTTGAGTTCTTCCTGACAGATGTGGATCTACTTGATTTTTGTTTTCTTATTGCTCTAGCTAAAACTTGAAGTATTATATTGAAGAGATACGGCGAGAGAGGGTAGCCTTGTCTTGTCTTTTATTTCAGTGGAATTGTGTTGAATTTCTGTCCATTTAATTTGATATTGGTTATTGGCTTACTGTATATAATCTTTATCATGTTTATGTATGTGCTTTGTATCCCCGATCTCTCCAAGACTTTAAACATGAACAGATGTTGGGTTTTGTCAAAAGTTTTTGCAGCATCTAAAGAGATGTTCATGCATTTTCTTTTCAATTTGCTTACATTGTGAATTACATTGATGTATTTCCATATATGGAACCATGCATGCATTCCTAGGATGTAGCCTACTGGGTCCTGATGAATGATATCTTTGAAGTGTTCTTGGAATCAGTTTGTGAGTATTTTACTGATGTTTATAAGAGAAATTTGTTTGAAATTCTCTTTCTTTTGTGGGTCTTTGTGTGGCATAGGTATCAACGTGATTATCCCCTCATAGAATGCATTTGGTAATGTTCCTTCCATTTGTATTTTGTGGAATAGTTTTAAGAACATTGGTATTATGTCTTCTGTGAAAGTCTGGTAGAATTCTACACAGAAACCATCTAGATCTGCGATTTCTTTTGGTTGAGAGACTTTTCATGACTGTTTCCATTTCCACAGGAGATATAGGACCATTTAATTTGTTTTCATGATCTTGATTCAACTTTGGTAAGTGAAATCTATCAAGAAAATTGTCCATTTCATTTAGATTTTCAAATTTTGTAGTGTATAGGCTTTTGAAGTAACACCTAATGGTTCTTTGGATTTCTCAGTTGTCTGTTGTTGTATTTCCCTTTCCACTTCTGATTTCATTGATTTGAATACTGTCTCTCTGGCTTTTAATTAGTTTGGCCAAGCATTTGTTTATCTTGGTTGATTTCCACAAGGAACCAGCTCTTGGTTTTGATGATCCTTTGAATTTTCTCTTTGTTTCTCATTTATTGCTTTTATCCTTGAATTTGATTACTTCCATCCATCTACTCCTCTTGTGTATGTCTTCTTTTTCCCCTTGGGCTTACTGGTGTGCCATTAAGTTGCTTGTAGGAGATGTTTCCAATGTCTTTATGAGGGCACATAGTGATATGAACTTTTCTCTTAGTAATGTTTCCATTCCGTCCTATATGTTAGGGCATGTTATATCTTCATTTTCCTTGAATTTAAGAGTCCCTGATTTCTATCTTTATTTTTTTTCTCCTGACCCAGTTTGCACTGAGTAGTTTCCATGTGTTTGTAGACTTTTAAAATGTTTTTGTTTTTGTTGTGGTCCAGCTTTAGTCCATGGTGGTCTGATAGGATATAAGGTACTATTTCACTTTTCTTATATCTGTTGAGGCTTGCTTTGTGACCCACTAGATGGTCAGGTTTGGAGAAGGTTCCATGAAGTGCTGAGAAAAGGCACTGGTATAATCTTTTGTGTTTGGGTGAAATGTTCTGTAGATATCTGTTAGGACCCTGTGATTCATGACATCTGTTAGTGTCATTATTTCTTGCTTTAACTTCTGTTTCATTGCCCTATTCTTTGTTGAGAGTGGGTTGATGAAGTCTTCCACTAATAATGGGTGGTGATGGATGTGTGTTTCAGGTTTTATTAATTAATTTTATTTTACAAATGTGGTTGTTCTTATATTTGGGGCATCGATGTTCAGAATTAAGATGCCATTTTGGTTGAGTTTACCTTTGATGAACATGAAGGATCTTTACTTATCTGTTTTGATTAATTTTGGTTGAAAGTCTATTTTACTAAATATTTGAATGGTTAACCTTACTTCTTGTGTTTGTTTGCTCGGAAGACTTTCTTTTAGCCCTTTACTCTCAGGTAGTATTTGTCTTTGTGGATGTGGTGTATTTCTTTTATGCAACAGAATGTTGCATCCATTCTTCTAGTCTGGGTATTTTCTTTGGAGAGTTGAGACCACTAATGTTGAGAGAGTTTCATGACCATTAATGACCAGTTACTGTTAGGTCCTTTTATTTTGATTTTGATTGTGACAGTGAGTGTGTGATTGTCTAATTTTTTTTTTGCTAAAGTGAAGTTATCTATTTCCTATGTTTTCCTGGGTGTAGTTAGACTCCTTGAGTTGGAGTTTGTTTTCTAGTATCTTGTTTGGGGCTGGGTTTATGGATAAGTACTCTTTAAACTTTTTTTTGGAGTGCTTTGTTTTCTCCCTCTATGTTTATTGAAAGTTTTGCTGGGAATAGTCGTCTTGACTGGCATGTGGAGTATCTTAGGGTTTACAAAATATCTGGTCAGGTCCTTCTGGATTTTATTATGGTCTCTGCTGAATAGTCAGGTATGATTCTGATAAGTTTGCCATTAAATGTTACTTGGCTTTTTTTCCCTTTGCTCCTTTTAATATTTTTCTTTATTCTCTACATTTTGTGTTTTGATTATTATATGGTAGGAAGATTCTCTTTTCTGGTTTACTCTATTTCTTCCCCCCTTTAATTGAAAAATAAAATCATTCATATTACATCTCAAATACTATCCCATCCTGTACATCCTCTCATTCCTCCCTCCCTCCTGCTTTCACCCCATTCCCCTTTCCTATGACTCTATTTCTTCTTCTGCAGGCCTCTTGTATGTTTATAAGCATCCTGTTCTATAATCGGGAATTTTTTCTTCAATGTTTTTGTTGAAAATATTTTCTGTGCCTTGGGCCTGGGAATCTTCCCTTTCTTCGATTCCTATTACTCTTATGTTTCATCTTTTCCTGGTGTCCTTGATTTCTTGGATGTTTGTGTCAGCAATATTTTTTGATTTATCATTTTCTGATGGTTGCATCAAATGTTCCATTGTCCCTCCTATGATTCTTTCCTTCATCTCTTGTATTTTGTTGGTGATGCTTACTTCTATATTTTTTTTGTTTTCTTCTCTAAGTGTTCTCTTTTTGGGATTTCCTCAGTTTGTGCTTTTTTTTTGTTTCCATTTTCATCTTCATATATGGAACTGTTTATTGGTTAGATTCATATGATTGTTTGCGGTTTCTTGAATTTTCTCCCACGGATGTATTGTGGCCCATAGTTCAGTCTGAGACACTGATCACTGTGTATTGTGCACTGGTGTGTTTGTTGCTGGAGATCCTAGGCACACCCTCAGGGATCTGAGGACTTCCCTGTGCATTAGCCAGGAGACCTCATCTAGGACCCAACTGTGTTCCACTCTGTGAGGTCTCCTCTTACCCGGGAAATACTAGCTCTGGTGATTTGGAGCCCAAAATTTGGTCTTTTCGTCACTGTGGACCCACTGCTCTTCTGCTGATCAGACACAGTATGTGATTGGTGCCACCATTGTGGATCTGTCCTGTCAAAGGGGTTGAGGCTTGCTTTGTGACTGACTATATGGCCAATTTTGGCAAAGGTTATGTGAACTTTGAACTTTTTCATTTGTGGTTTAATGCATATACCTCCCCTTTCAATGTTCCTACCCCAGATAGGAGCAAAAAGAGGTTAATGGGAACAGGAGTAATAGACCTTTTGAGACTCAGTTCCCTGCAGCAATTTCACTGGCATAGTCGGCAACATTCCAGCATACCTGCTAAACAACAAACCGGCATTTCAGCAAAGGTTGCTGCAATGGAAGTCTATGGGACCTGGAGCTGCAGCCGGAACCTACAGGCACTTGCAGGAATGGTTCTCTCTAGGAGTATCTGGAAGGTGAACAATGAACAGCCAAACAATAGGAAATGATGCCAAGGCCAAAAAGCCCAGACTTGTTTTGGTCTCATATATAAATCTATATCCTCTCAGAGTCTGTACTAGGATGTTTATCAGTTGGAAAAGACAATGCCCATGCAAGTGACAGTTCCTCTTCTACTGGAAGAACATCAGCTGTTCTCTCACAAGTCTGTTTCTGGTGGAAAATACCGCACACCCTTATACAAGTCTGTTTCACATACCACACTTGGGATCAAAACAAAAACATACTTACTTCCACTACAATGTTCCAAGATGTGCTGAGAAGTTATATTCTTTTGTGTTTGGATGAAAGTTCTGTAGATGTCTCTTTAGTCTATTTGATTCATGACTTTGGTTAGGGTCATTATTTATCTGTTCAGTTTCTGTTTTGTTGACCTATTATTTGGCAAGAGTGGTGTGTTGAAGTTTCCCACTATTGATGTGTGGGGATTGATGTGTGTTTTAAGCTTTATTAATGTTTCTTTTTACAAATGTGGGCACCTTTAAATTTGGGGCATAGATGTTCAGAGTTTTAATGTCATCTTTCTAGATTTTTACTTTGATTAGTATGAAGAGCCTTCTTCATCTCTTTTGATTAATTTTCATTGGAAGTTTATTTATTAGAAAGTAGAATAGACGATCCAACTTGCTTCTTGTGTTCTTTTGCTTTGAAAAACTTTTTGGGCCCTTTGCTCTCACTCAGTGTATATCTCTTTGGCTAAGTTGTGGTTTTTGTATGCAGTAGAATTTTGGATCCTGTTTATTCATACATTCTGTTAGTCTGTGTCTTTTTATTAGTGTTGAGTGCATTGATGTTGAGAGATTTTAATCACCGGTGACTGTTAGAACCTTTTATTTTGCTGTTGATTGTGGAATCGTGTTTGTGTTTGTTTGCTTTTAGTTTTGCTGTAGTGAAGTTATTTATATTGTGTGATTTTTTTTGGGAGGGCATAGTTAACCTTTTTTGGTGGGAGTTTTCCTTCTAGTACTTTTGTAGTGCTGGGTTTGTGCATAGATATTGTTTAAATTTGCTTCTGTTGTGGTATATCTTGGTTTCTCCATCCATGATGATTGAAAGTTTTTCTGGGCATAATAATCTGTATTGGCATCTCTTATCTCTTAGGGTATTTTTTAGATGTCTGTCCAGTATTTTCTGGTTTTATGGTCTCTACTAAGAAGTCAGGTGTGATTCTTTTTTTTTCAAGACAAGTTTTCTCTGTGTAGACTTGGCTGTCCTGGATTTATTTTGTAAACAAGGCTGGCCTAGAACTCACAGTGATCCACCTGTATCTGCTTCCTGAGTGCTGGGATTAAAGGCGTGTGCCCCCACACCCAGCTCAAGTGTGATTCTTATAGGTTTGCCATTATATGTTACTTCGCTATTTTTCCCTTGCAACTTTTAATATTTTTCTTTATTCTGTACATTTGGTGTTTTGATTATTATGTGGTGGGAGGATTTTCATTCCTGGTCCAATCTATTTTGGATTCTGCAGGCCTCTTGTATGTTTATAGTCATTTTTTTCTTTAAATTGGGTAAATTTCCTTCAATGTTTTTGTTGAGTTATTTTGTGTGCCTTGGATCTGGGAATCTTCCATTTCCGCAATTACTGTCCTTAAGTTTTATCTTTTCATGGTGTTCTTGATTTCTTGGATGTTTTGTGTCAGGGATTTCTTTTTTCAGATTTACCATTTTATTTGATAGTTGCACCAAATCTTCCATTGTAGCGTCTCTTTCTTAGATTCTTTCCTCCATCTTTTGTATTCTGCTGTCAAGCTTATTTCTGTATTTCCTGTTTTCTTTTCTTTTCTTTTTTTTCCTCCTTTATTAATTTATTCTTGTTACATCTCAATGGTTATCCCATCCCTTGTATCCTCCCATTCTTCCCTCCCTCCCAATTTCCCCTTATTCCCCTCCCCTATGACTGTTCCTGAGGGGGATTACCTCCCCCTCTATATGCTCATAGGGTATCAAGTCTCTTCTTGGTAACTTGCTGTCCTTCCTCTGATTGCCACCAGGTCTCCCCGTCCAGGGGACATGGTCAAAGGTGAGGCACCAGAGTATGTGAGAAAGTCATATCCCACTCTCCACTCTACTGTGGGGAGTGTTCTGTCCATTGGCTAGATCTGGGTAGGGGCTTAAGGTTTACCGCCTGTATTGTCCTTGGCTGGTGCCTTAGTTTGAGCGGGACCCCTGGGCCCAAATCTGCCTATCATGATGTTCTACTTGTAGGCTTCTAGGACCCTCTGGGTCCTTCTACTTTGCCTTTCTCCCATGATTCTCTCATCTAGAGTCCCACTAGAATGTCCTCTCCTCTGTCTCAGTTTCCTGGTAAGTGAAGGCTTTCGTGGGACATGCCCCTTGGGCTAATATGCAGATATAAGTGAGTATATACCATTTGAGTCTTTCTGCTTCTGGGTTAACTCACTCATTATGATCATTTCTAGCTCAATCCATTTATCCACAAATTTCGGGAATTCCTTGTTTTTAATAGCTGAATAGTATTCCATAGTGTATATGTACCACAGTTTCTTTATCCATTCTTCTATTGAGGGACACTTAGGCTGTTTCCATGTTCTGGCTATTATGAATAAGGCTGCTATGAACATGGTTGAGCAAATTTTCTTGCTGTGTGCTGGAGCATCTTCTGGGTATATTCCAAGGAGTGGAATAGCTGGGTCTTGAGGAAGCCCTATTCCCATTTTTCTGAGATAGCACCAGATAGATTTCCAAAGTGGTTGTACTAGTTTGCATTCCCACCAGCAATGAAGGAGTGTTCCTCTCTCCCCACATCTTCGCCAGCATGTGGTGTCGCTTGAATTTTTGATCTTAGCCATTCTGATGGGTGTAAGATGGAATCTCAGCGTTGTTTTGATTTGCATTTCCCTGATGATTAAGGTTATCTAAGTTTTCTCTTTCCACGATTTCCTCAGTTTCTGCTTTTTAATTATTCTCATTTTCATCTTCATATCTTGAACTGTTTCATTGATTTCCTTCTTCTTATTGTTTGCATTTTACTGTTTTTTTCCAGTGATGTATTAATTTCTACTCTATAGGCCTCTGTCATGACCTTTCCAAGGGTCTCAATCCATTTGACTGTATCTTCTTATATTTCTTTTTGGATTTTATTCATTTCCTTTATAAGGATAGAGTTGACATAATTTCTTGTGTTTCAGTTTTTTTAGTGTGCAAGGCTGATTTGTTTGGAATAACTGGTTACTGGAGATGTCGTATTATCTTAGTTTTTCTTGTTTTTGTTTTCACACTGGCCTCTAGCCATCTGGCTGTCTGTAGTGTTGTGTGGTAGTTTCTAGTTTCTCTCTCTGGCTGTTGAGAACAGATTGTGTTTTTTGAGTGTTACTCATTTTCTCTTTTAATACCTTAATCTGTTTTGCTGTATCTTGTTGAATTTCTTTAAGGGCTTGCCTTTTACAGGCAGTCACCATTTTCATTAGCCTAGCTTTAATGTCATTTTTCTGTGTTTCAGTTGTGTTATGGTATCCAGCGATGCTTGCTAGTAGATAATTGGGTTCTTTAGATCCCACATTGCTCTGGATTTTGTTGATTGTGTTTTCACATTGGCCATTAGCGATCTGGTTGTCTCTGGCATTGGCTGGTAGTTCCTGTTGCCTTCTGGAGTTCTCATGGGTGAGAACTTAACAGATACAGAGGCCCACATCTAAACACTAGGTGGAGCTATGAGAATCCAGCATATAGGGGAAGGAAGAATTGTAGTAGCCAGAGAGTCAAGGACACCACAAGAAAACTCACAGAATCAACTAATCCCAGTTGTAGGGTTGCACATAGGCTGAAATACAGAGAGTACATGGAATGAACCTAGGCCCTCCTTTTTTTGAATAAGAACTAGAGTATGCAAGATGTCTTGAGATCACATGTCCTATCTTCTTTATCTCTGATCACCTGAACCTACCTTGGCAGGACCTTTCACTGAAGAATGAACTTCTTGTCCAGGAATAGTGCCAGCAATATTTAGATGAGTCATATTTCTTGATCAAATCCTTGACAGCTATGTTTTCCTTTCCCCCTTCAAACGAAGCATGTCCGTTCTGCATTCTTGAGACTCTCATTCACCATATGACTCAAATAGTGAAGCATCAAGGCCAATGACAACTAAAGTACAAGTTAAAGTCCTGTGTTCCAAAACAGCATGCTATCTCTCAATCTATGGAAAAATTAAAATTGAATATGTGACCTGCAGGTTTGAAATAGCTTGAGTATATTATATGAATTTCATTCCAATGAACATGTGCAGACAGTGGCATCTGGGATGTCTGTCAACAGCTCAGAAAAGCATTTCAGAGTTTCTAGATGGGGTGATGTAGTCAGAAAGTGCACATCAAAGAAACAGTGGAGAGACAGTCTCCATAGTGGGAAAAATGTCTGCTCCCCTTTCATTTCACAAGGGATTAACATCCAAAATACATAAAGAAAAGTTTCAGAAGCCCAAATGCTCAATTCTCCCAATCAGTAAGCTTCTAAAGTATTGAGCAGAAGATACGATACATAACAAACATAATTCAAATAGTTTATGAAGATTTCAAACATAATGACAGACAAAGCACAACCTAAATCCACATGAGATTCCATGCTAATGAACTAAGAAAGGCAAACATGCACAAAATAAATCCAACAGTGTAGGTTAAGACTTAGGGAGAAAGAATTCCTTCTGTTCAAATGGGAATGGAATCTATCTACAGTGGCTACTATGGAAATAGGATTCAAAAGGTTGAATCAAAAATAATAATTCAAAATAAGCTGTCCCTTTCTACCACTCCCGAGAATGTAACAAACATGTATAACTCAGCATCCTATAGACACATCCATACTTATTGCCATAAAACCTAGAATAATCAAGATATGGAAATGACATAAGTGTTATCATTAGATGAATGAAAATGGAAAACCTATGAATAACAGCAGAGTTCAGGCTTTTAATATAATATACGAATGTTTTCTCTGTCATCAATAATGATGCATGAAAATAAGTAATTTACACACATTAAGAGACTATTAGGCAATCTGCTTTCTACATTCTAACCAAAAAAATACTATTTAAAAATTTTTAAAAATTTTAATTCATTATAATTTATTCAGATTACATTCAAACTCTTATCCCCTTACTTGTATCTTCCTGTTTCCACTCTCCCACTCTATTCCCCTCCTCAAGACCTCTGACAGAAGAACACTTCCCCCACCATAATACCACATCCTATCAAGTCTCATCTGGATAACCTGCTTCCCCTTCCTGTGTGTGCTGCCAGGCTTTCACACCAAGGGAAGTGATGAAACAGATGAAACCAGAGTCTGTAAACAAAGACAAAGGTTCTTTCTATAGCAAAAGCCTTAAAAGAAAGGACTGCATAAGGAAATTATATATGATACCTATCTTTTACTCAGCAATAGGAGCAAGTATGGAGGAAACTACTGTGCTAGATAAAGTAATGTTTCACTACCAGACACTAAACATGGGGAATGAATAAGAGAGGTCATGTTTTAGAACTCAGTTTGGTGGTGAAGATCTATATTTGTATGGATATTGGACTCAGCTGGTGTCAAGTCACTAGATTTCATAAATTTTCTGCTACTGACATGATAATAAGTCTTCCAGTGGAAAGTGAACAGAGATAGTTTTGTGATTTTTGCACATGTGACTAGAATACATTAGCACATAAGCATCACACTAGGGAGATATGATTCAGGCTGGATGCTATATTTAAGGGTACCATTCCCTATCATGGAAAACAGGACATGTTGTCACATAATTCAATAATACCTCTCAATAGCATGGGCCCTTTATGACCTCACCTCTCATGAACTTTTATGAAAGTTCATATGAAATCTACTGAAATGATTGTCAGTTTCTTCATGCATGTGGCTATTGACAAAGCCTGGGAACCAAAGCTGCCCAAGAGACTATTGTCCCAAGAGCATTTATGGCATGAATGTGAATGAAATCATGGCACCTGAGGCTGGGGAACACGTCCTTCATAACATGTTTTCTGACCTATGTTGATGAAAATATTTCAGATCTCAGATCCGGATCCCGAGGCCAAGATTTTCCAGATGTATCCAGGGAGCATGGCACAGAGTGGGCAGAAGGAAACTAGGGGATATAAACATGCCCCCTGCAGTCTGTGACAGTAATAACAGAGATACATAGAGCTATGTTTGTGTGATGTTTGTCTGCATGAGAAGCTGTGTTCACCTCTGCTAAGTCTTAGATTTTAGAAGACATGAGGAGGCTGCATGCTTTTATTATTTTCTTCTTGCTTCTGAAATTCTCTCTCATCTTGTGCAGTTTGACAGAACCCACCTGCTTTTGGAGAATAAAACACAGTGAAGATGATGATGGAGATTTACAGACAGACTGTAATTTTTCTCTTTTCACGTATCCGCAGTCTATAGAGGAAGATTTTTATAACACTATCATTAATTTTAAGTAAGTCATTAAAGTCATTAACTTCTTCATTCCCTCATGAATGCCATGAATTATAAATCTTTCCTGTGTACAGAAACTATGAGGGTTTCTGTTCTGCACTTCCCTATGTAATATTGGGAGAACTACAGAAACATTTCTTCCTTGTTCATTATTTTTAATATTTTCAAGTGCATTTTATTGTAGTGTGGATATCTTATATTCTAATTCACTAAGCAATAAGGTGAGAGATTCAGGTTTCACTTTTCTGCCTTATGGATCTCCTTCTGTTGAAAGTTGTTATTGCACAGGGTCTCAAAATCTGAGAGGAAAACACAATCTACACCACAGGTATGAGTTCAGTGTGAAGGGACTGCACCACTGTGTCTCTTCGAGTGTCAAGTGTCAAGAATTCTTCCATTGGCATGTATTCCTAAAGGTCTACACAAAGAGGTACTATTGGCCTTTAACAATAGGGTTCATTTTCACACATAGAAAAGTATGTGACTAATATTCATGATTATATGTGCAGTATTACATACATACATATGAATATACATAAACATTGATTTAAAAATCTATACCAATTCCTAATGTCATTCTGGGACTGACAATAAGTATGGAAAAAAAGATTCAATATCTCCACAATTTTACTTTGTTTCACTTGTGCATATACTTCATTACAGATTTATAGCATGATTAATATGATTAATATGATTAATATTCATATTAATTAGTGAGAACATGTAACATTAAAGAAATTTTAGGAGAATTAATGTACTTCTCATTGAAAAGGAGGTATTCTCAGTTTGTTCATGAAGTTCTTATATGCCAAGTGTAAGAACTTAACAGTAGTGACTGCATAGCATAGAGAGAAGAGAAAAAGTATTGACATTCATCAACTTTGCACATAGAATGTGCCTGGGCTTTATTTATCTACATACTGACCTTTTCTGTGCTTTCTTTAGTCTCTGATTCTCATGCCACATTTCATTTCAATTGCATCTCATGTGGATTTATAGAATGTGTTTTACAGCTGTTAGCCACAATGCTTTGTGTGCCCTGTAACTCTGATGGTTGCTTCATATTATTATTTTTCAGCTTAGGCCATCAGGGTTTGCATTTTCTGTTTGCTCAGCTAGCTCTCTTGTACTAACCAACAACCACCTGCCAAGAGGTGACACTGCATAGTTTGAGCTGGGCTCTGACATCAATCATCAATCAAGAAAAATTTCTCTAGATTTGCCTACAATCTATTTCATGAAGACACTTTCTTGATTAAGACTCCTTCTTCCATACCTTGTGTCACATTAACACAAAATTAGCCAGCACAACCATGTTTCCCAGGATGGCCACAGTCTACTGGGCCCAAGACATCTTGCTTCAGCCTTTCTAAGAAGTTGGACTGCAAGCGTGTACTCATTTTTCAGGTTCCTCTTGCCTTTTATGCTCTATGTTATCAGCTTCCCGAAACTATCAGAAATCCCAAAGGTACTATGAATATTTTTGTGTGAAAATTTATCAGACTTCCTCACAAGTGCAGCCTCAAGTTGAATTTGTTGGAACATTCCAGTAGTAATCATGGAGATAGATAGAATTATGCTTTACCACTTTCATGGTCAAATTAAGTTTCCAGTGTCTAAAGGATAAAAGTCAGATATAAAGATTTCTCAAAGTAGCTAATTTATTGCTCTTTAACATCTAAAAAATCTATACAAACAAAGATGAACATTATTGTAACCATTAGCCTAATTAAAGTAGTTTCAATCAAAGTTACTATACAAGATATGTGGTGGTTTAGTTACAGCCGACTTAAGGGAATATAAAGACAAGACAGACTTGGAACTACTCAGCACACAGATATATTATCATGGGCCGTGTACCATGTTGTTCAATGCAGAACAGAGCTGTGATAATCTCTGTAGAATAGCCTGAATGTGCAGTAAGAAAGAACATTTAGGTTTCTTTGAGCATAATCTACATGGATGATGATGGAATTGCCTAAAGATGCATGTCTCAGAACCTATTTTCTCCATGAAGTACTTGAGGGTTTACTAGAAATAGAATTACTCATTAGAAAGTGGTGTAAATACCGTGGGGACTGATCATAGTGCTTCTACTGCTATTGTGAATTAGGGCATAAGTAGAAACCAGAAGAACAAGTGTAAACTGTCGAGTCTCATCCTACAGAAATGGTAATTAGTAGAATTTTAGTAGGGTTTCTCCACATTTTTTGTTTTGTTTTATTTTTGTTTTCTGCTTGTTTCTTTATTTTCCACAGAACTTTCTGCAGCTTTGTGTTTATTGATTTTTTTAAACATTATTCTGCCATACAATAAATTCTGATTACAGCCTCCACTCCCTCCTCAATTCCTACCCGTTTTCCTCCACCTACCATTTCCCCATAGATCCACTGCTCCTCTGTTTCCTTTAGAAAAGAACAGACCTCCCAGTGATATCAACTGAACATGGCAGAACAAGATGCAACAAAACTAGGTGCAAACCTTGACACCAAGGGTGGATGAAGCATCCAAGTATAAGAAAAAGGTTGTCAAGAGTAAGCAGAGATAACCCTACTCCTACTTGCAGGAATCCTATAAACATTCCAAGTTAACCACAGAATGTTGCAGAGGACCTAACCCAGACCAATGTTTCTTTATTCCTAGGGCTTCCAGATATGCCATTACGTTGCTTGTATGAGATGTTTACAATCTCTTCTTGAAGGCTCTTAGTGCTATGTTTTCTGACCCAGTCATCACTGGGTAGAGATTTTTTTTCAGTTTCCAAGTGTGTCATTCCATGGTGGTATGATACGATTCAAGGTATTATTTTAATCTTCGTGCATCTGTTGAGGCTTGCTTTGTGACCCATCAGAAGGTCAATTTAGGATAAGGTTCCATAAAGTGTTGAAAAGAAGGTAAAATCTTTTGTGTTTGGTTGAAAAGTTGAATAGATATCTGTTAGGTCCATTTTATTTATGACTTCAGTTAGTGTCATTATTTCTCACTTCAACTTCTGGTTCCTTGACATATCCTTTGTTGAGTGCAGGTTCTTGAAGTCTCCCATTATTAATGTGTGGGAATCAATGTGTGGTCTAAGCTTTATTAAAGTTTCTTATACAAACAAGAGTGCCCTTGGTCGGGGCATAGATGTTCAGAAGTGTGATGTCATCATGATTGAGTTTTCCTTTGATGAGTATGAAGTGTCCTTCCTTATCTCTTTTATTTAATTATGGTTGAAAGTCTATTTCATTAGATATTAGATATTACAGCTTGTTTCTTGTGTTTGTTTGCTTGGAAGACTTTCTTCTAGCCCTTAACTCTTAGGTAATGTCTATTTTGTGGCTGAGGTGTGCTTCTTGTATGCAGCAGCATATTGGGTGCTGTTTGTTCATCTGTTCTCTTAGTCTGTATCTCTTTATTGAAGATTTGAGACTATTGATGTTGAAGTGTTGGTCTTAGAACCTGGTGTTTTGGTGTTTTGTTCAGGAAGTTATCTCCTGTGTCAATGAGTTCAAGGTTGGTTCTAACTTTCTTACTAGTAGATTTAGTGTTCCTGGTTTTATGTTGAGGTTGTTGATCCCATTGCACTTGGGTTTTGTTTAGGGTGACAAATGAAGATCTATTTGCATTTTTATACATGTAAGCTCCAAATAAGGCCAGTACCATTTGTTGAAAATGCTTTCCTTTTTTCACTGTATGGTTTGGCTTCTTTGTAATAAAAATCAAGTGTCCATAGGTGTGTGGGCTTATTTCTGGGTCTTTGATTCAATTCAGTTGATCAAGCAGTCTGTTTCTGTGTCAATACCATGCAGTTTCTATTACTATAGCTCTTTAGTTTAGCTTGAAGTCACGGATGGAGATACCTCCAGACTATCTTTTAGGTAGGATCGCTTAAGCTAATTTGGGCTTTCTCCCCACATATGATGTTGAGAATATTCTGCATTAATATTCATGAGTGAAATTGGTTTCAGGCTTTCTTTCTTTGTTAAGTCTTTGTGTGGTTTATACCTCAGGCCCAGGTGATGGTGGCTTTACAGAATTAGTGGGAAAAGTTTCTTCTGTTCCTATTTTGTTGAATTGCTTGAGGAGTATTGGTTTTAGATATTCTTTGAATGTCTGGTAGAATTCTGTTCTAAAATCATTTGGCCCTGGGGATTTTGTGGTTTAGAGGCTTTTGATGCCGGCTTCTCTATCCTTTGGGGATTATTGGACTTTTTAAACTTTTCCTGACCTTGTTTTAACTTTGGTAAGTGAAATTTATGAAGAAAATTGTGCATTTCCTTTAGTTTTTCTATTCTGTGGGATATAAGCTTTTGATGTAAGACCTACAGATTCATTGGATTTCCTCAGTGTCTCTTGTTATGTCCCCTTTTCATTTCTGATTCTGTTAATTTAGATATGGTCTCTCTGTGTTTTACTTAGATGGGTCAAGGGTTTGTCTATCTGTTGATTTTCTCAAAGAACCAGCTCTTTGCCCCAGCCTGCAGGGTTCGACTAAAACTCAGGAGGAAGTTCAGCTGTTGAAAATGCAAGACACAAAGAAGGTGAGCAAGTCTGATTGATCAAGCTCTCAAACTTTATTAGTCAGGCAGCAGCTTTTATAAGTCAGAAGGCAAAGAAGTATATTGCTATAGCAACCCAACTGCAGGCTTTTCTCAAAACACAGGGAATTCCAGGCAGGCTCATAATGTCCTGCCACACAGGGTTATCTTGCTCTGTCTTCATCTAGCTTTAGTCTAGCTGCTAAACCACAACAGGGTTGCTCCATCTCTCTCTGTCTTTAGTCTAACTGCTGACCCACAAGAGGGTCAGCTAGTTTCTGGTGAAAGGCAATCTTTGGAAAAAAACAGAGACTTAAAGATGAAGACTTGGACAAGATGGCTGAACATTGGCCATATGGCCCATTGTCCCCAACAGCTCTTGATTTCATTGATGCTTTGTAGTGTCCTCTTTGTTTCTAATCTATTGATTCCAGGCCTGAGTTTGATGATTTCCAGTTTTCTACTCCTATTGGCTGTGTTCGCCTCACTTTGTTCTACAGCTTTCAGGTGTGCTTTTAAATTGGACAGTATGGGAACTCTCTAATTTCTTTTTTAATGCTTTTTTATTTAATTAATTTATACAGACTACAACTCAATTGTTATCCCCTCACTTCTATCCTCCCATTCTTCCCTCCTGCCCTCTTTCTTCCTATTCCCCTCCCCCAGGTCTGTGACAGAAGGGAACATTTCCCCCACTGTATGGTCACATCCTGTCAAATCTTATCTTGGTAGGCTGGCTTATCCTTTCTCTGAGCACCACAAGGCCTCATCACCAAGGGGAAGTGTTCAAATATGGGATACCTGATTTCATGTCAGAGTCAGTCCCTGCTCCCCACACAACTGTGAAGAATGTCCTGTCCATTGGCTAGATCTGAGTAGTGGTTCTATGTTTACTGCATGTATTGTCCTTGGTTTGTGCAGTAGTTTGAGCAGACACTCCTGAGTGCAGATCTGCCCATCAGGATGTTGTTATAGGCTTCTAGGACCCTCTGGGTCCTTCTATTTCCCTATTTTTCAATACTTCTCTCACCTAGAGTCTCAATAGGAAGTCCACACAACTATACCAATCTCCTGGTAAGTGAAGACTTTCATGGGATATCCCTTTTGGGCAAGTATCCAATTATAAGTGAGTATAGACCATGTGGGTCTTTCTGGGTCTCCGTTAACTTACTCAGGATGATCATTTCTGGTTCCATCCTTCATACACAAATATCAGGATTTCCTTGTTTTTTAATAGCTGAGTAGTATTCCATAGTATAAATGTACCACAGTTTATTTATCCATTCTTGACTGAGCAACATCTAGGTTGTTTCCAGGATCTGCCTATTACAAATAAGCTGCTATGAACATGTTTGAGAATATGCCATGGTTTTGTGGTAGCGCATATTCTGGGTATATTTTAAGGAGTGGACTAGCTGGGCCTTGAGGTATCTCTATTCTGAGTTTTCTGATAAAGCGCCAGATGGATTTCCAAAGTGATTGTACAGTTTTCATTCCCACCAGCAAAGAAGGAGTGCTCCCCTTTCTCCATATCCTCACCAACATATGCTGTCAATTGAGTTTTTGAAATTAGACATTCTGATGGGTGTAATATGGAATCTCAGAGTCGTTTTATTTGCATTTCTCTGATTACTATGGATGTTGAGCATTCCTTTAAGTTTTTCTCAGCCAATCAATATTCCTCTGTTGAGAATACTCTGTTTAATTCTAATCCACATTTCCTTTAATTGGTTTAATTGGTTAGGTGGGGTTTCTTTTATTTTTCTGCTGTTCTCTAGCCATCTGGTTGTTTCTGTTGTGAGTGTGACTGGAGGGTACTCCAATGGGGTCACTCTATATGTGTGTCCTACATTGCCCAGGCAGGTTAGGAGTGTGTAGAGAGAATCCTAAGCTGAAGGCTATTTTTTAGAGCTCCCCTGATGTCTTCTCAGATGGTGGACAATGAATGTTGGAGCCTGCATGCAGCTCAGTTCTACTGGATTCCCTGTCTTTGTCTCAGTTGGCTCAGGCAGAAGAGGAGCAGGTTGAGAGAGCTTCAAGCTGACATCCACTCTGGTGCCCCTCAGGCTACTATGGCATAGTGGATACTGTGTGTTGTGTCTGAAGCCCAACTCACCTTTGTTGGTTTACTTTCTGTGATCCAGATGGGCCAGGCTGGTAATTATTGGGTGGACAGAGAGAAGTCCAAGACCAAAGATGCTTGGGTAACTCAGAGGCCATCTTAAGCTGACTGCTAATGTGGGTTGTGGCCAGTGCCCACCTCACCTTTTCTTGTTAGTTTTCTGTGTCCCAGGTTGGCCACACCAATAAGCAGTGTGTTGGTGGAAACAGACCCAAGCTGAGAGCTTCTCACCTGTCCCACAGGTCTTATTCAGATAGCAGGTAATGTGATTTGTGGCTTGTGTTGGACTCAGCTCTTCAAACTTGGTTTTGCTGCACAGATCCTCTGTTCCCCAGAGGGCCTGCTGTCTGCTCAAGTATTTGGAGCAATGCAGGGTTCCCAAAACTTTTGTCTTCCAAACCAGGGGCACATCAGCTGTGATGGACAGTGGGGTAGGGCTGGTTCCAATCTTACCCACCTCCTTCCCTATAAATAGCTTGGCATTCTGTGATCCTCTGCTCCCCACACATGGTCCACAATCCACAAGTCTATCTTGAGTAATGCTTTTATATATATATATATATATTTTTCATTTTCTTTCTTTTTTTCTCCTTTATTAATTTATTCTTGTTACATCTCCATGGTTATCCCATCCCTTGTATCCTCCCATTCTTCCCTCCCTCCCATTTTCCCCTTATTCCCCTCCCCTATGACTGTTTTTTATATATTTTTAATCATTACAGGATAAGGTGCCATGACTTAGACATATTGTTGAAGTCATGATTTTTTTTTATTTTTCTCTAGATTGAGAATTACAAGACAAACATATAGGAGATTAAATGTCTAGGGATTTGTTCTAGTTCATGGGTGGGATTCAGATATAAAAAAAGCTCAACTCTTTATGTATTTTGCCCAGATAGTCTCATATGAGAATGATCTATTTTGATGAGTCTTGAAATGCTTTAGTCTTTAAAGATTTCTTCTTCCTTGTCGAAAATCAAGTGACCATATGTATGTGGATTCATATCTGCGTCTTCGATTCGATTCCACTGGTCAGAACATTCACCACAGTAGAGTGGGGAGTGGGATATGACTTTCTCACCTACTCTGGTGCCTCACCTTTGACCATGTCCCCTGGAGGGTGAGACCTGGTGGCACTCAGAGGAAGGACAGCAGGTTACCAAGAAGAGACTTGATACCCTATGAGCATATACAGGGGGAGGAAATCCCCCTCAGGAACAGTCATAGCAGAGGGGAATAAGGGGAAAATGGGAGGGAGGGAAGAATGGGAGGATACAAGGAATGGGATAACCATTGAGATGTAACAAGAATAAATTAATAAAAAAAGGAAAAAGAAGATTTCTTCTTCCATTCCCTTACATTAGGTAAGATATACTTTATACAGAAAATTAGAGTGAGTATATTAAAAGATTCACTTCAATTGATTTGAAATTTTCATTTTTATAACATTCTCCATAATGATCTTGTGTCTCCTCTTAGAATACCAACATGGAAATATGAGTTCTTTCTTGTACTGCTTTTTGCTACTGATGAGATCAACAAGAACTCTTACTTTTTACCCAACATGTCTTTGATATTTACCTTTCTTGATGGCATGTGTTTAAAAACATTGGAAATAATTGATGAAATTTTACTACAAAACAATACTGAAATAATTCCTAATTATATCTGTGGAATAACTGTATGTTATGTAGAACTTACAGGACCAACATGGACTACATCTTTAAAACTGGCGAGTTTTTCTAGAAGTCCAAAGGTGAGGCTGTGTGATTAAAAAGGAGAGGTAACAATTTATCTATGCTAACCCTAAGTTATGACAGAGAATGAATGGGCAGCATGGGTTTGTGTGTGCTGATCTGTGTATTCTAAAGAATTAAAGCACCTGCCTCACATTTGACCATGTCCCTTGGAGGGGGAGACCTGGTGGCACTCAGAGGAAGGAAAACAGGTTACCGAGAAGAGACTTGATACCCTATGAGCGTATCCAGGGGGAGGAAATCCCCCTCAAGAACAGTCATAGGGGAGGGAAATAAGGGGAAAATGGGAGGAAGGGAAGAATGGGAGGATACAAGGGATGGGATAACCATTGAGATATAACAAGAATAAATTAATAAAAAAAAAGAATTAAAACATCTGGTATTTATATGTCACTAATATTTCCTTGTACTACAAAGAATGAGTGAATGGAGAAACACACAAAAACTTTGGCTGAACATACAGGATGTGAGAAACATTAAGAATTCTATTGGAATAATATAGCGCCTTTAGAAAGTGATGTTATTGTCGTTTATAGGAGTTATGGATGGTGAGTAACACAACATATCTAAGAAAGAACTTCCAACCAGTCGTATTCCTCACATAGCTTCTTCTGTTCTTCATCCTTCAGATTTTCATTGGACCATATCATTCTATTCTGAACGACAATGTCCAGTTTCCCCATGTCTACCAGATAGCACACAAGGATACATGTTTGACTCAGGCCATGATGTCTTTGATGCTTTATTTCTCATGGTCCTGGATAGGTTTGATCATCTCAGATGATGACCAGGGCATCCAGTTTCTCTCAGATTTGAAAGAAGAGATGCAAATTAATGGAGTCTGTTTAGCTTTTGAGAATGTGATCCCAGATAATATGCAGTTATATGTGACAAGGGGTGTAATATATGAGAAACAAATCATGACATCCGCAGCAAAGGTTGTTATCATTTATGGTAAAATGAACTCTACCCTAGAAGCCAGCTTCAGAAGATGGGTATATTTAGGTGTACGGAGAATCTGGGTCACCACTTCACAATGGGATGTCATCACACCTAAAGAAGACTTCCGCCTTGACCCCTCCCACAGGACTGTCACTTTTGCACACCACCATGGTTATATTTCTAAATTTATAAATTATATGGAATCAATGAACACTTCCAAATACCCAGTAGACATTTCACAGATGAGACAAAAGTGGAATAATTTTAACTGTTCAATTTCCTGTACCAACTATAGCACAATGAATCCTTGTTCATTCAACACTTCTTTGGAATGGTTATCGCGGCATAAATTTATGATGGCTTTGAGTGAAGAAGGTTACAATTTATATAATGCTGTTTATGCTGTGGCCCACACCTACCATGAAGTCATTCTTCAACAAGTAGAGTCTCAGCAAATAGCAGAACTCATAGGAATATTCTATGGCTGTCATCAGGTAAATTATCTTACATTGATTATGCTTGTTATGATATTTTAAAGTAGCCCCACAAATGATCATATGTATTATTCTCTGAATAGAAGGATTTCTGGACTTCAAAATACTCTAATATAAAAATTTTAAGCGAATAAATATACTACACAAGATAACTGTTATTAAATTATCTGTCATATTAGTATGCCTGGCTAGCAATCAATTATGACACGGATACTTGTTATATTTTAAAATAGCCTTAGTTATCCTGGGGCAGGGCAGACATCAATTCTCTAAACTATTTCCCATAGTGTAAATAGGGAGTGGGGAAGATATCATATACTTTACCCACTACCATGCCATCTGCTTCTAAATATTTCTATCATGCTATCTCCTATCCATTATCCCAAATACTGGTTAATGTTCTGCATCTGGGACAAATCTCCATCCACACCGGCCATGTGTTTCTCTTCCATCTAACCCATGGTAGCCTTTTTCTCCCTTTCCTGGGACCTCTTCAGGTCTCTCTCTCTTCTTCTTCTCAGGATTGATTCCTGTCTTTCTCCTAAGCCCAGGAATCTTAGCCACACCTTCATCTCCTCTGCCTTGCCCAGGTGGGATGGCTTTTTATTAATCAAAATGTGGGTCACAGAGACAGCAAGTAGTAATTAGCAACAAAATACATTAGACCATCCCCCCAACACAAGATTAACATTAAATGGATGACAACATTTTTGTATGAAGATAGTCAGTTTTGTGAGAATGCATCTGAACATTTCATCAAATGAGTTCAATATGAGAAATAATAACTGAAATATCTATCATAAAGTACACAAGTGACAATTAGAACATAATTTACTTCTCAAGAACAAACATGTATCAACCAATGTCATGGATAATTATTTTTATAAAACATCAATTACTTATGTAGACATATAATGACTACAAATTTTAAAAAAATTTATTTGTATCTTATATATGTATACAATATTTACATGATTTACTCACTACCTGTCTTCCATTCAACAGATTCCAGGCCTCTTATTCTCTCAATTTTTTGGCTTCTACTTTAAAATGTTTTGCTCCACACACACACAAACACACAGAAACACAACACACACACACAAACACACACACACACACTCTTAACATCCAGACTTACTTAGATGGTGTATTGACAGTTTTCACACAAGTAATGAATGTAAAATCTCTTGTACTATGTTACTCAATATTTGGTAAGCATTTTTCTGACATTTTGCATCATAAAACATAGAAATGAAGTATAATATAATGTAATTACCTATGAGATATCTTGCTTTTCACTGGATAGGTAACCATCAATATAAATGTCTTTTCTGGGCTATATTGGAAATTGTTGAATATTCACAACGTCACTTGGCCTTCCTGGGTAGGTATATGTAACTACTTAATGATGCATCTCCTTTAGGTAGCTTCTTTTCTGAAGAACATTGTATTTACTAACCCTGTTGGAGAGCTAGTGAACATGAATTGGAGAAAAACACTGTGCGCAGATTATGACATTTTCAACATTTGGAATTTTCCACAAGGGTTTGGATTAAAAGTGAAAATAGGAGACTATTCCCCTTATTTCCCACAAAGCCAACAGCTGCATATATCTGAAGACTTGGAGTGGTCCATGGGAGGAACACTGGTATGTACACACACCTTTACTTATCCATACTTTTACTTTATAAAGTATTGTGTCATTGGAATGATGGCCGAGTTAAGAACAATTGCTCTTCTTGCAAAGGACTCAAGCACAGTTCTCAACATCCATGTTTGATGACTCACAATTTTCTATAAATGCAGGTCATGGATATATTTGCCTCTGGTTTCCCTGGACACCTAATATGACTTCCACTTCACATATACTGTAGAAACATATACACAAAATTAGAAGAATAATAAATGTTTAAACTGTTAAAATCATGTGATGAGGTTTAAACCATAAAGTTTTGAGATTATACATGTAAACTGTTATAGCGTAATCAACAATGTCATATAACTGTTTACAGAAACATTTCTATGTATTGTAGCCTTTCATTATAAGTTTAAAAACTTTCAAGTCTATGAGGGTGCTCTAAAAATGTGATTTGTTCATGTTCATCCTATAACTTTTTACTGTTCCATCATGTGTGTTCCTCTACCCAACTCATTGTTCTATAATCCCTTCAAAAGCTATTTAATCCACTTAAGTATTCCTGGAGGATCAATGTAGGAAGAAAAAAAGTATTTTAAAAATTATTTTATTATGTTTCTTTTTTTTACCATATTTATATTATTACGTATGAATAAAGTAAACTACATACAGCAGGAAGAACCATGAGATAATCTTGAGTTATATAAATGTTACATTCACAGTGATTTGGCTGTTTGTATTTGTCAAGCTTGGAGTAAACATCTTTCTTATCTTGTGTAGTATAAATTTGTGAATGAAAAATCAATATCTATCATACCTCATCTCTTTTAATTTAAATCATCTGTCTTGATCTAAAAATATCTTCTCAACTAACCAACTAAACTTGATTGTAAGACTAAACTATCTGATCTACAACCCCTATCAGAGTCTTGAGAAGGAATAAAATTTAAATGCCTGAGTGAACCAGAAGTACATGTTAGCAACATCTACAATGAAAAAGTGAATGAGACAATTTACTACCTGAATAATCACTCAACACTCTTTATAATGTTGGAGCATCATCTTTGGCCTTCTAGCCCAATATTTCTGCCAGACATATTTGCGAGGCAGAAACTATTGAGGACTTGCTTACCTGTTATGGCACAGTTCAGTCATCTAATCTGCCTGCATGTAAACTTGCCCATTTTTTTTGGCAGAATTCTGTCCATGACAAAAAGCAAGGGCATTTTGCCAGAGGCTTGTTTGCTGCCTTTGAAGCCAACTCCATAAACAGGCTCTTTGATGTTGATCATCTTTTTTGAGTTCAAGTCAGTGCTGCCATGAGTTAACTTGTCTTGTCAAAGAATGTTTAGAAGAATAAAAACACCTTTAAATGTCATATTCTGGCCAGGCATAGTGGCACATGCCTTTAATTTCAGTACTTGGGAGGCAGATGCAGGTGGATTGCTGTGACTTTGAGGCCAGCGTGGTCCACAAAGTGAGTCCAGGACAGCCAAGGCTACACGGAGATACCCAGTCTGGAAAACAAAAAAGAAAATAAGACCCCCCCCCAAACCAAACCAAACCAAAAGTGAAAGAATAAAACAAAACAAAACAAAAGAAAACAGAAAACAAAACAACAACAAAAAACTAATGTCATATTCTGTAGGTCTTTGAGACTTTTGAAGACTTTATTTAACTATTTTAAATTATATATCTATAGAATCATATCTATCTGTTAGTCCTAGGATATATATTTTTGAGATAGAATTAGACTAGTATTTGACATGGCCATGATTTGCATCAATATACAAAATTCTATATTTGTGAATTAAAAATAACCTTCTTTGTGAGTAACAAGGCCCTGAAGTAAAGAGTAGGTTCAATTATCTACCTTTTGTTCTATCCTCCCTCTCTAGTTCTATATCCCCCTTTCTTTCTCTTCAGCTCCTATCTCTTTACCTATGAAAGAAAAAGGAAAGGAGAGATCCCCCTAAGTCCAAAATAGTTTTCTTTCTGTATAAGACCAATAATAACTTATAACCAACCCCCAATGAAAATAAGCATCTGTAGACCAAAAGGACAAACAGAAACCTACCCAACCCCCCTTAGAGGAAATGGGATGTCATTCTCTTAAGGTTTCTTCAGGCTGATTTGGGGCAAATAATACCTTAGAAGGGGCATGCAAGAATCAGTGAAAATAGTTAAGCAAGCCAGGGATTGCATTTGTGGTCCAGTTTCTAAATGTTGAGAGATTCCAGGCTTAGTAGGAGTCCTGTAAGGGACAGACTGAAATGCTGGATGAATTGGCATCAGAAGTGTTCTAACGCACTGTGCAGTTCTGATGGGTAAGAGCAACTGAGGTGCTGGGGCTGGAACAAGGGGCATGCAGGATGTCAGCATGCAGCCTGCTATGAGACATGAATTCTGTCAGGTTTGATCCAGTATCAGTGTCCGGTTCTTTTTTTCTGAAAACATAATTTCTCACAAGCATTACACAGTTCTAACACTGTAATAGTATGAGATGTGTAGGATGCACAGATCTATTAAGGCTGATTCTCTGCTCATTGTATGAGCAGAAGTAAGACATCTGACAATCTTCCTTCATGGTCTACAAAGAGTGGCCTCTAGTAAAATGTCTCAGAGGATCTGTGACCAGTATGAAGCCTTGTCTATGCATTTGCATTAGTATCTCAGCCAGCCTCAGAGCTATTCCCATGTAGTGGGATTAAAAGTTTGAATTCCTTTGAATCCTTTACATCCAGATTGCAGCCCCCTCCCTTAACACTTCCCAATCCTGTCCCCCTTACCATCCCTCCCCTAGTCCTTAGAAAGAGGAGCTCCCTTCTCCTAAAGTCTGAACTCAGTTTATCCAGTGTTCCCTGTGCTACACGTAACATTTTCCTCTGTGGCTTGCCAAGGCCATGCTGCCAGGGCAGAAGTGACCAGCATTACAAGGTCCCAGTCCATATCGGAGGTGTTTCATAATACCCATATTGTGGGACCCAGAAGGAGACTGTGCTGTCTATGTACTATAACTGAGCAGAGTGTGTAGATCCTCACCATTCATGGTTCTTGATTTGTTTCTCTGTCTCTGCAGTAACCATCTTCTCTGTTCAGATTTTAAGTGTATATTTTATTTATTATAATTTATTCATTATACCTCCCACTTGTTATCCTCTCCTTCTTGTCTTCCCATTGGCACTCTACCTCCATCTTCTGCTCATTCTCCTGTTCTAGACCTTTGGGAACAGCCTATCACGAGGGTAGTCTGCATCCCCTTCCACTGTGTGCCCACTATGAAATCTTGCTAAGGGGCAGAGGCAAAGTAGTGGGCCCCTGAGTGTATAGCAGAGGTTTAGCAGCAGTTTCCCCATCTTCCCATGTGAAGGATCTTATTGGCTATGTTCG
The DNA here is from genome assembly GCF_964271855.1 of Acomys minous. Taxonomy (NCBI): domain Eukaryota; kingdom Metazoa; phylum Chordata; class Mammalia; order Rodentia; family Muridae; genus Acomys; species Acomys minous. The sequence continues at coordinate 85,645,520 of NC_140490.1, read as the reverse complement.
AAAAAGGGTTCTTGGTTCTTTGCAAGTGTTGTCGCTGACTGGATCATCAGTTTGTGGAGAACCCCCTGTGCCTCCATGCACAGGCTTTGTTGGTCTCCCTTTGGAGCTGCTGCTCCCTCCAAGGCTTTGCATCCCCCCATGCTTAGCTACACTCTCAGCACTCTGCCCAGTGTCCAACTTCAATTCTCAGTAATTGTCCCTATCTTCCACCTTGTGGAGTCTCTCAGAGGACATATATAGTGTCTTTTCGGGTCTCAGTTATCTCATTTAGGATGATCATTTCTAGTTCCATCATTTTGCTTGCAAACTTCAAGATGTCCATGTTTTTAAGATGAGTAGTATTCCATTGTGTAGATGAACCACAGTTTCTTTATCCATTCTTCGGTTGAGTGACATCTAGGTCATTTCTAGATCCTGGCTATTACAAATAAAGCTCCTATGAACGTAGTTGAGCAAATGTCCTTGTTGTATGGTGGAGCATCATTTGGTGTATATGCCCAGCAGTGGTACAGCTGGATCTTTGAGTAGAACTATTCGCAATTTTCCAAGAAAGCACACTATTCATTTTCAGAGTCGCTGCACAAGTTTGCACTCACATCATCAGTGGAGGAGTCTTCCACTTTATCCACATCCTCACCAGCATGTGTTGTCACTTGAGTTATTGATCTTCACCTTCAGACAGGTGTAAGATGGAATTTTCAAGTCGTTTTGATTTGCATTTCCCTGATGACTAGTAACATTAAGCATCTCTTTAAATGTTTCTCAGCCATTCGATATTCCTCTGTTGGGCCTTCTCTGTTTAGTTCTCTCCCCCATTTTTACTTGGATTATTTGGCTTGGAGGTGTTTGCTTTCTTGAGTTCTTTATATATTTTATATATTGGCCCTTTGTTGGTTGCAGGATTGGTAAAGATCTTTTCCTAATATGTGGTCTGTCACTTTGTTCTGCTCACAGTGTCTTTGCCTTACATAAACATTTCAGTTTCCTGATGTCCCATTTGTTAATTTTTGATCTTAGAGCCTGGTCTGTTGGCTTTCCATTCAGGATGTTGTCTCCTGTGCCAATGAGACCTAGGCTCTTTCCTGCATTTTGGAAGAAAGAAATCTTAATTTCTTACCCATACATTGACACATAGAATGCTACCTAATGGCCTATTTTATGGCCTTCAATTTCATTACAGGCTTAGATGACATGCTCAAATGCTTGAGTAAGATAATACAGGATAACAGGAGAATATATATAACCCACCTCTGTTACCAATTCTTATTCCATCTGCCTTAGGTTCCCACTTCTACATGCAGTGTGACATGCACTCCTGGATTCAGGAAATTACATCAGGAACAAACAGTGGAATGCTGCTTTGATTGTGTCCCGTGCCTAGAGAATGAAGTGTCTAATGAGACAGGTATGTAATTGTGTGCAGAAGAAATTGCTGAAATTGAATGTCTTCTTTTATCCAAACTAAGACTTTGACAGGGCATGAAAGGAAACTGAAGACATAAAATACGTGTTATCATTGTACTGATATCAAGCATGTTATGCATCATGGAATGAGCATGCACTGCCTTTTTTAAACCACACATTATGATGGCTACATGTCTTATATATTTTCCAGAAAGTGTTTAATAAAAGGTTTGTAACTAGTATTCTACCAGAAAAATTTGCACACAGTACTGCTTTGCATATGTCTAATAGTCTTTGATTTTTTTGTCTGAATTAAATTTACATGACCAGTCCATGTCGTCTTGTTGTCCTAGCACCCAGCTCATAATCTTGTTGTTGTGCAATAAAATGTATTTAAGCTCTTAGGGAACAGCTCATAGGATGGAGCAGTTGCTGTACAAGAATTAGGGCAGGAGGGCACATTCCCAGATGGACGCAAAGATGTGGTAGATTTCCTCAGTAATCAGTGCTGCTGAGATATGAAGGAAGGATCCAAAATATGCATAACATTGCATGATATTTAGCTTGGAACGTATAGTTGGGAATAAAAAGGACTTTACCACAGTGAATAGACAGTAAAGAAACATGGCTGATGAGTGTCTTCTGAACAGCAAATACATGCAAAGAGGCATGTTTTCTCTTTTTGACATGAAAAAATTACACATGCAACCATGGATACACATTTATGTGTATCTCATACACACATGGTTTTATCCTATTTAAATATCTTTTAATTGAAAGATTATTACTTCCCCTTCAATTTCAGCACCTCCCAAAACCATCACTTGAATCACTACTATATATCCCCTCTATCCGCAAGTTGATAGCAAATGTCCTAGAGAGGCAGAATAAAGCAAGATATACACATACATATATATATATATATATATATATATATATATATATATGCAGCAATGTTAAATAAAATGTTTAATAACAATTTATATTTTTATGCTGTGATATACAAAATAAATGAGTAGTTTGGATTTTTGCTCCTAATATATGAGTAGTGACGAGAACAAAAGTATATATTAACATAGAGAAGTCCATATATCAGACATCATAGGAATAGATATTAGTTTGAAAAGCAAATGTCGTTTTTCCAAATCTGTATGTTAATTGTTGAAGTGATGAACTTAAGCTGAAGTGGACTTTGTTACATGAGATGTAAGGCTTCTTTATTGGAAATATTGCTTTATGCAAACGGTATGTGCATTAGACATTATATATCCTTTTGCTATATGGAGATACAGGCCAAGGGTATGAGGCAATGTGCACAATGCATTGTATTGGCTGGCTTTTTAATCTAGACATGGTGTCTTTCTTAGTCAGTGATTTATTGTTGTGAAGAGACACAATGAACATGATAATTCCTTTAAAAGAAAGCATTGAATTGGGGCTTGCTTACACTTTCAGATGCTTAGTCTATTATTGTGATAGCAGGGAACATGACTGCACACAGGCAGATATGGTTCTGGAGAATGTTCTATAGCCAGATACTTAGGCAGCAGGAACAGAGAGCCAGGCACTGGGACTGCTTGAGATCTTAACATCAAAAAGCCCCACTCCCAGTGACACACTATCTGAAACAAGGCTGCATCTACTACCACAAGGCAACATCTAGTAATCATTTCCAATAGTGCTACTCACTATTGATCAAGCAGAGATATCTTAAGCCTACGAGAGCTATAATTTTTCAAATCACCATATACCACTTTTTTGGTCCCACAAGCCTGAAGCCACATCTTAACACAGAAACAGTTAGTCCAACTTCAAAACTACTCATGATCTCTCACACTTTCAACACTGCTTAAATTGCAAAAGTTTACAGTCTTTTTTGAGACTCATGGCAATCTCTTAACTGTAACCGCTTGTAAAGCAAAATAATAAAGCATATCATTACTTCCATACTGCCAAGATACTAGGACAATGAACACATTACTACCATTTCAAAAGGGATGAGCCAAAGCAAAGTGAAGACACATTGTGGAATCCAAAGACAGACCCAAATTCAGCCGAGAGAACTCCAAATTCTGCATCTCCATGTGGGATGTCAAGGCACTCTTCACATTCCCAACTTCTTCCATTTTTGTTGACTGCAACAAACTTCTGTCTTGGGGTAGTTTGAAGCCCTGTCTTCAGCTTTCCTTGGCAGGTCACTCATGACTCTGAAATTTCCAAAAATTCTGGGAACTCTAATAAAACCCAGTATTTACATCCATAGCTTTACCCGGTAGCCTGTACACACTGAGATATCTGACAAATACCTGGTTTAGTGGCTTTCCATAGTTATGGAGGGAGATTTCAGAATCTTTTACTTCTATCTCTTATTCTAAAGCCAGAACCATGTGGCTAAAGCTTCCAAGGCTTTCTGTTGATTGGAAATAAAACTTGGCCCATTGTTTAAAGACATTTTCAGCAACTTTCTATTTTGGATGACATCTTCCATGGGTTAAGTTTCTCATCCCATTCCTTTCACACACTGGAAGCTTAGCTCAGTGGGTCTTGCTCTGAGCTTGCCAGTCCATTGATTTCACTTAGCTCAGGATTTTCTTTAACTTTTTCATTGCCTTGTGCTCTGGAATTAGCTCCTCTATACACCGAGTGCTCTTTTTCTCCTTAAACTATAGATTTTGAATTTTTCCTTGCTGTCCTAGCTCCTTTTCTCTATTGTTCTATATGAGTGACCACTAATAACCTTATGAGATAGTCAAAACTAGACTATCTTAGCATTTTCTCTGGCAAAACATTTCATCAAAAACTATTCAATTTAAATGCAGGCAGATTTTTTATAGAAAGGGTAAAAGTCAAAATATTAAAAGTCTCTAGGCCATCCACAAATATTTTTCCCCTCTAAAACTTTTTGAGTTTGGCCTACATAGTTAAAATATTCCTAAGTATGATCTTCTATGCTTCCCTTAGTATTGCCTATTAATTCTCACTTAAAACAATCAACTGTTTTCCTAATCTAAAGTTCGAAAATTCACATTTTCCCAACAAGCAGCATGGTCAGGCTTGTCATAGCAATATATTGACTATGACAGCCATTATGATAGGAAGCATTTAATGGGGCTTGAATACATTTTCAGACACTGTCTCATATCATAGTGTGAGGGAGTACTGCAGTGTGAAGCCATGCATGGTTCCAGAGAAGTGATGGAGTATCCTACATACAGATCCTCAGACAAGAGGAAGAGAGAGACACTGGGGGTGGCTGGAGCTTTTAAAATCCCTAAGACTATCATCAGACATAATTTCTCTAGCTCAACATACCTACTCCAACTGGGTCAAACTAACTTCAACAAGAACATATAACCTGATCATTTCAAATAGTGCTACTCCCTAGTAACCGAGCAGTCAGATCTCTGATATACTTGGCCATTTTCACCCAAACTGCCACAAATGAAGTCCACAGATTTGTACATAGTATATTTAAGTTTTGAGTAATTAACTAATATTAGATATTTTATATTACTATGTATAAGGCACTGACAAAGTATTTTTCTTATTTTTATAAACTTTTAATAATGTGAAAGTTATACATAACAATAAGTAACTTTTCTTCTCCCTTTATCATGAAGGTGGTATGTTCCACCAGCAGGGATGCATGCTGTGGAGCATCCTGATGTCCCTGCTTCCTCTAATAGACAAGATAAAAACTGTTGCTTAACAACAAATTGTTTACTGTGGATTCCTCTGATTAATGCAGATACTAAATTATTATGTATATAATGATGAAATTTTATTATGGTTTGTTGTTAATGATCTCTGCAGATGTGGAGCAGTGTATGAGCTGTCCAGATGACCAGTATGCCAACACAGAGCACACACACTGCCTGCAAAGACGTGTGTCCTTTCTGGCTTTTGAGGACCCACTGGGGATGGCTCTGGCCTGCATGTCCGTGTGTTTCTCTATCCTCACATCCCTTGTACTTGGTACTTTTGTGGAACATCATGACACACCCATTGTGAAAGCCAATAACTGCATTCTAAGCTACATCCTATTGATCTCTCTCACATCCTGTTTCCTCTGCTCCTTGCTCTTCATTGGGCATCCCAACATAGGCACCTGTATCCTACAGCAAATCACATTTGGAGTCTTTTTCACAGTGGCCTTGTCCACTGTGTTGGCCAAGACAATTACTGTGATCCTGGCCTTCAAGCTGACTACTCCAGGAGGAAGAATGAAATGGATGCTGGTATCAGGGGCACCTAACTTTGTCATTCCCATCTGTACCTTTGTCCAACTTGTTCTCTGTGGAATCTGGATGGTGACGTCACCACCCTTCATTGACACAGATACACACTCTGAACATGGGCTGATCATCATTGTGTGCAACAAGGGCTCAGCCATTGCATTCCACCTTGTCCTGGGATACTTGGGCTTCTTGGCTCTGGGAAGCTTCACCGTGGCTTTCTTGGCCAGAAATTTGCCTGACAGGTTCAATGAAGCCAAATTCCTGACCTTCAGCATGCTGGTGTTCTGCAGTGTCTGGGTCACCTTTCTTCCTGTCTACCATAGCACTAAGGGGAAGGTCATGGTGGCTGTGGAGGTCTTCTCCATCTTGGCTTCCAGTGCAGGGCTGTTAGGGTGCATCTTCTTCCCAAAGTGTTATGTTATTTTGATAAGACCAGATTCATATTCTTGTCAAAAATATAGGGATAAATCACTTAATTGAAATTTGGTAGTTTTTTACATTTTAGATTATATTTACAATATTTTTGTTCCTTTCCCTGTGGAAGAGCCCTTTTCCATTTTCAGATTTAATCAGTTGCCTGTGGTTCTTCATATAAGCTTGAGGCCTTCACACCGTTTTCCTGTGTAGTTTACCAAGTTTGTTGGTAGCTTCTTTGATTAGGTCACATTTTGGGGGGGGTCATGTGGGTGAGAAATTATGGTATATCATCTACTATTCCTAGAAGAAATATTATCACAGCAAGCTCCCTCAGTTTTTGGCTCTCAAGATCATTCATTCTTCTTCTGTATTTTCTGAAAATTAGATATGTGAGGGTTTTATTAACAATCATTAATTTTGAAAAATATTGGTGTCACTAGAAGTGTTGGGGATCAAGAAATAAAAGTTATATAAATACGGTAACTGTATATAAAGCGTGAGAAAGATGGAACTTGTGAAAGAAATTGGTAAATTTCTAGATGCATTTGTTAGAATAAAGTAAACCAAGATGAAGTAAATATTCGAAAAGAACTATAAGCAGAAATTAGGTTGATGCAGTTGTCTAGTTTCACAGCAATAACAGCCCAGAACCAAATGGAGTCACTTGAAAATTTTATGGCAGAACATTGAAAAGTAATGAACAACTATAGTTCTTAAATTAACCTAGGAAATAAAACTGAAAGCGTTTCTTATATCCTTTCTAAAATTTCAGATAATGGTATAAACAAACAAATAAGGCTTTCCGGCATTTTTCTTTTCTTGGTTAGTTTGTTATCTGCGTATTTCAAAGGTTGATATGAATTTCATGATTGTTTCTTTGAAAAATGTGGAAAATCGATTGAGAGTTTATCAAATTTGTAAATAGTTTTTGGTTGGATGGTTGTTTTCACAATATTACATCTACCAATTCATGAGTATGGGATGCTTTTCAGTCATTTACCGTCTTCCTGTCCCTGTTTCTTCTGAGGTGTGAAATTTGCACTGTAGAGATCCTTCAATTCTTCCATTAAAAAATATTATCATACAAAGGACAATAATCATGATCTCAATCCCAGGGTGTTTGTGGTTAATGGATGTGCTAATTGGTTTTGTTGAAATTTGTGGAATCTCTAATGAATATATCATATATGAAGATATTTAAATTTTTATTCTATTTATTTTCATTTTCTTTTCTTTTTGCTGCACTAGTACTTTGAGTACTGTGGTGAAAAGTAACGAGGAGAATAGATAGCTCTCTATCTGATTTACTAGGATTGCTTCGAGATTTTTTCAATTTAGGACAGTATTGGCTTTCGATTTGCTATATGTAACCTTTATTATATTGAGATTTGCTCCCTATAGCTTAAGTCTCTCTAAGACTTGTATCATGAAATTACTAAATAGTTGCTTATGTATTTTACACTCTACATTAGAATTTCAGTCATCTCCGTCCTCACACATTTGCCCACTGCCCTTCAAAATAACACACATGCATGCACGCACGTGCGCACGCGCGCAAGCACACACACACCACCACCACCACAACCACCACCACCAAAGCGTAGAAATTATATATTGTGGCAGGTGTTTTCACAGAACTTGGCCCTCTGTCCACACATCAACACATGTAAATATTTATTGCAATGAGTCACTGGCCTGGTTCAATTTCTCTAGGTGCTGTGACGTTATGAATATTGACTCCTCATCAGGAGTTCTTCTGATTATCCTGTCATTTCCCTGTGTCATAGAGATCCTATAGCTTTAAGTTAGAGGGGCCAGCCCTTGTATGTACTTCAACAACCCACAGATGATATAAATTTGGGATTGAGGAACTCAAAGCCCTGGATTTGTGCCTGGGAGTTAGATGAGCTGGTCAGCATACTGGCTCTATTGTATTAGCACCATCAGGGCAAGCTCTCAAGGATTGCTCTACCCAGTCAAGGCTTAGGCCCCACTCTCAATGTGTACAGCTGCTGAGGGGCTTGAACATCTCTCCTGCTCTCACACTCTAGGGGCTGGATACTCCCGACAGGCTATTCCCCTCCTCCCTCATGTCTCCAGTTTTCTCTCCCTTCACAATGTTCAAAACGTTCTGCTTCTCGTTCTCGTCCATCTGTTCACCACACACTTGCACATTGCAATGGCTCCTGTTTCAGGAAGCCACACAGCTGGTGGACCTTTGGGAGACCTCCTGTCTCTGTCCTGTGTGATATGTGAGGAAGTAGACCTCTATGTGTCCACAGACTGCCTGCGTGGTATGGTGGGGTGGGCAGGTTCATCGATGTCTTCTTACAGTAGTGGTGCTTTTCTTGATGGCAGGCAGGGCTCTGTGTGTTCTGTCCACTGATGCAGTGCCATGGAGGGCAGGTCTCTGGGTGTCTGTCTCAGCCTGGGACACAGGTCTCTGAATGTCTCCTGACTTCACTTTTAACCTCCATAGCCATCAGAACAACCCTGGCTCCTGTGATGGCTTCCTTGTGATGGACCTCAGCATGGCTGTGAGAGCACCCAGCACAAGGCAATCCAGGTGGAAACATTTCTTTATTGTTTCAAAGGGTCTGAATTCATGCAGATGAGATCTGATTTCTGTCTTTAAGTACACTAACAAGTAATGATTTATTACAATTATTTTCTTATATATATTGATGTATCCTTGCATATCTGAGATCAGGCCAATTTGATCCTGGAGAATATTCTTTTTGAAAACTACCTGTATTTGGATTTGAAGTATTTTGTTGATGATTTTTTGCATCTATCCTCATGGTACATATTAAGCTATACTTCTGTTTCTAGTTTTAAATTTTTTGGTTGATGGTTTTCTTTGGTGTCTGGTAGGATGCTATGAATTCATCCCGACCTGTAGTTTTTTAAGTCAGAAGGCTTTTGATTTCTCATTCTGTCTCCTTATTTTTAACGGGTCTATTACAGTTGTTGATCTGTTTCAGGCAACATCATGACTTAGACAAACCCTAGTGAGCTCATCAGGAAGTTTTATATTTGGGACATATTTTGGCTCCATATTCAGCTCAACTACCACTTCTTAAGTGGGAGCATCAACTTAAGTTCCATTGAAGACAAAGACAACACTTTAACCCTTTTGAGGGGTAATTGGAGATTTACATGTCCAAGTTTCCAGTTGCTGGTTGGTGACAAAACTTCCTTATGGTGTAATCATAAACTTGGACTCTGAGTACGTTAACTGGAATTACAACTGAAATTCTTTAATCAGATGAATGACATTCCATGAAAGTGACAGATCTGAGCACAAGCAGTCTCATAAAGATGCCCCCCTGTTTTTCCTCTGGCAGGAAAACAAATGCTCACTCTTGGAATGGTTTTTTCAATGTCTATGGACAAAACTGGGTGTTATAAAAATTATGTTTAAACCTGTAAGTATCCTTTAGAGTTAGAATGTCCCTCTCACATGGGAGAGACATGGCAGCCATACATTGAGTGAAAGAGACTCAGAAACAGTGTTTGTGGTAACTCACATAAGATCTATTTCAGGATGAAGAAATATTTATGTTAACAGAAAATAAAATTGCAACATAGTAGAGTGACCTCTTTTGAAAATATTGTACAAGATAATGTGATAACATTTTTTCTTTCCACCTCCTTCACACCCTCTTCAGACACATTCTCAGTTCTATTCCTCTGGATCTGTTTTTATTTTTCCACATTCAGACGTGGATTTGAACAGCAACACATTTAGAAGATTCTTTTTTTTCAAATGTATATTTCTGGCATTTTTAAAAAATAAAAAATTATATATATATATATATATATATATATATATGTGTGTGTGTGTGTGTGTGTGTGTGTGTGTATGTTTATATAGGTGTGTGTGTATTTTGCATCAACTTTTATTCTATTGAAAAAATTTATTTGTTTATATGCCAATAATTTATTTTTATTTGTACAGATCTTTTGCTCAACTTGAATTCAGGAATGGTGAGACATCAAGCAGTTGCTTTATTGTTCAGGATTGTTTTACCTATCCTGAGTTTTATGTGTTTCCATATGAAGCTGATAATTGTCCTTTTAAGTACCATGATGGATTCTGGTGGAATTTTGATGAAGATTTCATGGACTGTGTAGATTGATTTTGGCCATTTTACTGTATCAGTTCTACCAATTAACAGGCATAGGAGAGCTTTTGATTTTCCAGACTCTTCTATTTCTTTCTCCAAGGACGTGAAATATTTTCTTGGGGGCAATGAACTTCATTAATCATATTGAGCACAGGAAGGCTCCCCAGGCCATTCTCCTTCTGGGGGTTTGGGATGAAAACTGTGAAGGGAGATCTGCATGTTTTTTTTTGGTGGGAGATAGGGGGAATTTGAACAGATGATTCTCAGAAGCTAAGCGCTTCTCTTGTTCTCTCATTATTGCTTGGGTGATGGCTCAGGGATCCTTATCTCTATGAGTATATGTAGGCCATGTTGTGTTTCATCAAGTTGCTGTACCAATACACATTTTCATACAAGAAAAGGAACTTTATGAAGTTGTTACTATAAGCAATGCTTCCCTTAGCATCATGGATGAAAGAGTAGGTTTTACTGTAAAGCCCCAGGATACAACCTGATACTGAGTGTATCCCAGAATGTCCTTTAGTGTGATCTCTGATATCTGATTCACCATCTTCTTAATGTCATTATACTTGGCAAATTTCACCATGTCACCCACCTTGCCTAAGAGCCTACCCTCTTTGACCAATTAAATGCCATCACACCTGGGCAGGACAAATGGGATAGGCATGGATAAAGTTCCATTGCTGGTGGAGAATTTTGGGAGAGAATCAGAGGGAGAGGAGAGGAGAAGAAGGGTTGGCTGTAATGGTTTAGGTGGAGGAGAAGCACATGGGTGGCACAGATGGAGATTTTGTCCTGATGAAGCACATTAGCAAGTATTTGGGATGGTGAATGGGATGTAGCTTGATAGAAATTATTGAAACAGATGACATGGGATTGGGGCAGGTATACCACACCTGCCCCACTATGGGAAGTAGTTTAGGGGATTATTATGTGCCCTGCCACAGGTTAACTAAGGCTATTTTAAAATATAACTGGTGTCTGTGTCTTGATTGATTGCTAGCAGGTTAGGAAATACTGCTGCAATAATAAGCTTAGACCTAGTAATAAACAGTATTATTTCATACCGGTAAATTAACTAAAACATCATGGTGACCAGGTGCACAAAAGGACAAATTCATTCACTATGACCTTCAGTCTGTGTTTCCTGGACAAAATTTGCACTATATAAGATGCAGCAATCTCTAGAAGAAGGAGGAACAGAGTGCCAGACATGAATTTTTTTTATCATAAAAAACTTTGTGTTGTTTAATTGAATTAACTGCATGATATTTTTTAGTATTTATGGGTATTTAAAATGTTCTTGCTTTCCTGATTTATTTCTCAGTCCATTTGTCATTTGTATATAGGACTGTTACATAATTTTGTATTCATTTTGTATGCAGCTACTTTTCTGAAAATGTTTATCAGTTGTAGGAGTTCCCCCAATAAAAGTCTTAGTCATTTTTTCAAATAAAGATACTTTGAATTTTTCTTTTCTAATTTTATCCACTAAATATGTTTCAATTATTTTACTACTTTATCTAGGTATTGAGAAAGTGGACAAACCTTTGTTTCTCATTTAGAGTTTAGCTTTTAATTTATCCTCATTTAAATTGTTGTTGAGTATGATAATGTTATAATTTTTCTTCATTATATATGTTAATGTTGGGTTTGGTCAAGTAATATGAAGCCTGATGCTGCTTACTTGTTACCAAGATCAAATTTCTGCCCTGACGAGCACATTCTCACATATGACAAATATTACTGTAACTGATCTCATTCTGGATTGCCTGTCCTTTAGCAAAAGGAAGTGGCAGGCAGATCAAGCTATTAGGCAAGTACATTTTACTCAGGATGAACTTGCTAAAAATCTCCTGCTTTGCTTCAACCTAATAGTCAAAGTTGAAGAAAGCAGTTTTATATTACTTGAGAGGCAAATTGTTAAACAATGTTTTACTTGTCTACAACTTCATCCTGTTCCTCAATATGGAATAAATCCTAAGGCTTTGATTCTTAATCAATTATGATGTTTCCAAATATACTTATTCTGTGTGTATGTACTTGCTTCTGTCCAGTCTGGAGAAGCTACAAAATATATCATTTCCCATTGTTTGTCTGCATTTTCTCACATCAGTGTGCCTAAGGCTAATTAGATGGATAATGTTTCAGGGTATATTAGACAACCTTTTCAAAAATTTAGTGATTCTTTTCCTATAAAGCATATTACAGGTATTCCTTATAATCCTCAAGGACAAGGAATGGTGGAGCGAGCTCACTCTACCATAAAAACGTACTCAGAAAAAGTAAAGAATGGGGAGCTATATCCCCAATCACCAAAAAATGCTTTGAGTCATGTTCTCTTTGTTCTGAACATTTTTAAAGACTTATTTATTTTATACAGCACTCTGTTCTCACCAGATCATATTATAGATGGTTGTCAGCTGGGAATTGAACTCAAGACCTTTGGAAGAGCAGGCAGTGCTCTTAACCTCTGCGCCACCTCTCCAGCTCCCTATTCTGAATGTTTTATTGCTTGATGCCAAGGGGATTCTGCTGCTGCTGAGTTCAGATATACTAATACTCAGCCATCCTTTGCTAGAGTGACATGGAAGGACCCTTTAACTGGAGATTGGAATGGACCTGACCCTCTATTAATATGGGGTAGAGGCTCTGTCTGTGTTTTCTCACAGTAGCATGATGCTGCACGCTGGCTATGCAACAGGCTTGTGCGTCAAGTGGATTTTGGCATGGATGAGTCTGCTTATGATCCTGAAGTTGGAAGCAAGGTTTATTGGACATATATGCCTGATCCTTCTTTTCTTTAACCTGTTTCCTGAGGGAGCGTAGAGGTCTTTGTATAAGACAACAACACTCGACCACCTGATTTCCCCATATACAAAGGGGAATGGAAAATTCAAGTGTTGCAGTACCTATGAGGCATCCTCCTTGTGGACTTCAAGAATGTACTAACCTGACTGTACCCTGGAAATGGTGCTCCATTTTTTCCCCACATTCTGCTTGGAGTATTCTTGGAAGACTTTGTTTCCTCCTCTACCAAGTACACACAAAATATTTTAGATAGTATAAGGACCAAACCTCACTCGTTATATAGATAGCTCAAGCAGGGCTGTCTGGTTTGTTAGTCTAGCCATGCACCAGCTAGCACAGTTTAAACTCACTTAACGTCCAAATGTTACCTCTTGTTTTTTGTCCTTCCTGTGTAGAAAAGTCTTTCATTTCCTGAGTCTCTGTTTTGAGGACATGTGCTCTCATTCAAATTGACTTCCTTTCATCATGGCTTTCCTTGTACTTTTTTCTTTTTAACAATTCTGTTTACATATAATGTCTCTAGAACTGAATAGAAACTACTCATTCACCAGATATACGTTCATAACAATTATCTTTTTGCATTCCTTTTATGGTGCCACAAAAAAACTTGCAAGAGGGTCAACTAGACTTAGAGTTTGTGGAAAGAAGAAACTTCTATCTACGTTCAGAACCTTTTCAAGATATGTGGATGAACACATTGAGGTACCCAGGTAACTCTTGGTGTAGTGTCAGTTTCATGATACCTTTAGGGAATAATTTTAGGATATCATGTGAATGTGTATTACTTTACTTCTATTCCACAAGAAATTTTCAGGGACTTATGAATAAAATTTCCTTTTTGCTTCAGATGTATCCAGTTTATATACGCTCAACCAATACAACATAGAGAATTTCTACCTGCATCAGCTGATAGCCTCCAGGGCTAACTATGAAGATATTGCCACACCCCTCAATTTTGACTATAAGATTTCTCAGACACACCCTGGTGGAACACATGTGAAATTTTCACATGTGTATGTTGTTTCATGTGTAAGAGTGTATGTGTGTGTGTAGTGTGTCTCCTTGTGTGCCTCTGCAAATGCTAGAGGTTGAAGTCTGATGTATTCCTTGATCATTCTGCACCTTATATCTGGAACTAGCTTTCTTACTCGAATTTACAGTTCTCTGATTCAATCAATCTATACAGCTAGCTCTTGAAGTCCTTGTCTCCACTTACCAGGAGTCAGGATGACAGGCAGGATGCTACACTTATCCAGTATTTACCTGCTGCTGGGATCAGAACTCAGGTCTTCATGCTTCACGCTTGGGTAGTAAGCCCTTTACCTACTGAGCCATCTCCTCAGCCCTCATCTGTTTTCTCCTCTCTCACATTGTAGTTCTCAGGCTGCCATATCACCATCACTCAGGAAACCCTCCACAGTTGCTTACTCAGAATTTGCTTTCTAATCTGTGGAGTGGTGAAGAAAAGAGCTTGTCTCATAAACGTGAGGACCTGAATTTGAATCCTCACAGCTCCTGTGAAGAGCTAATGTGTTGGTCCTTGCTGCGACAGGGAGATGGGAAATGGAGACAGGAGCTCACTGGCCAGACAACTTAACCTATGGGTCCCAGTTCCAGACCTGTCTCAAATAAAAGTGGGAGGTGCTGAAGGAATGACAATTTAGGCTATCTTTTCATTTTCACGTGTATATGCATATACATGTATGGACCAACTTGCTCTGTATCCAAACATGCCTTTGAACTTCATATCCTCCTTCCTCAATCTATGTGGTATTGAAAATACAGGCTTGTACCACCATATCTGGCCCCGAATTTGCTTTTGAATAAATCTCTCAGTGACCTGTATGCTCATTGCAGTGAGAGAAGCAGGGATCTGGGGTAGACATTAGTCAAAATTTGGTTTTGCAGTACAGACTGACTCAATTGCCAGTGTAGCAATGACAGCTATAGTCTGTAAACAGGTAGAGTATCATACACAAAGCTCTGGTTTTCATCCCAGCACCACAAAAACTGGGCATGTGGCACATGCCTGTCATCCTAGCACTGTGGATGTAGTGACTGTAGGATCATAAGTTTAAAATCATCCTTGGATACATAGTGAGGTTTAAGCCAGCCTATCCTACAACAAATAACAACCTTAAATAACAACCACCTCTCAAACACTTACAAAATAAACAGGCTGGAAAAAATCTATTCAAATGCAACTTTTTTTAAAATTAAAAATGCAAATAATCTTTAGAATAATAAAAAACATCTTTACATTGTGGGCACCAGAGAAAGAGAAAGCCATAAAATATTTGTGTTTTTTGCTCCAGTGTTTTTGACAGTCTTGTAAGGGTGTCAGATTTAAAAGAAAACAAACAAAATAAAGAAACAAACAAACCTACCAACCAATGAACCAACCAACCAGAGGACTCCAACCAATGAAAACCAGAGAGTGGCATCCTGCCTCTTTTGATGAGGTTCAGGTGTTTGAGGCCAATTGCAATAGCTTACTTCGTGACTTTTCAACTCTTGCATAATCTGCAAAGGCAAAAAGTCCCCCTGGATGTTTATTTTCACAGGAAAAGTAATTTACATCACCATTGTTGGAAACAGAGACTTACTACAGGAAAACAGTACACTGGGTCAAATGGTCTCTTGATGACAAGTTTGAATACTCTAATACCATCAGCTTAGAGAATAGGATGATTCCTTATCAAAGAAAACGCCAGGTAAATGGCTCACTTGGCAAAACACCTGCCATGGGAAAACACCTGCTGTGCAAGAATAGGTACCCTGGGAGTGCCAAGCTTCCATGTACAAAGCAGAGCATGTAGAGGTATGCAGGCATAGTCCTAGTGCTGGGGTGAGGTGGAAGGTGGAGATGAGAGGCCTGATTAAATAAGTCTAGCAATAGGCTTCAGTTTCTGTTGATTTAGAGCAAGCCTGGTCCTCCATTCTTCAGAGGTGAGTTTGGTAGCACTGGAATTGCTACAAAGAGTAAACAGCCAACCAGAGACAGCCATCACCTTCTCAGAAAAAGATAAACTAAGAAATTGTTTTTACTGCTGGTATAACTGGATAAGAAAGATAGACTGCTGGTCTGGAAATCTTTTGCCTCACGACGAACTCATGACCTGGCCAGAGTAGCCCCATGTATTTACTTAATTGGTCCAGGCTTTCCAGTTTAATTGATTAAGTAACCTCCTTTGGACTTTAACAGCCCATAAAAAGAGCCTGTGTGCTTTCCAAGCTCACCTTGGGTTCCCATCCTGTCTGAGAGTGATCCAAACATGCTAATGATTACCTAGCCCCCTCACTGATGAATTCCCTAAAAGCCTTTAAAAAGCCACTACAAGCTCAATGGGAGTCGCCATCATGTCTGAATGGTGACCCCCAACGTGTTGGATCCTACAGAATAAGTGCTCTTTTTTTTTTACATACTCCTTGCATCTGGAATTTTTTCTCCAGCGTGTTCCAGACACTAACAGAGACAGGACCATCATGTGCTCAGTTCAGTCAGTCCACCTAATCAGTAAGTTACAGGTTCAATGAGAGAATTGCTTAAAAAAATAAGGAGGTGACTGAAGAGATGGTTCAGTAGTTAAACACAAGTATCACAGGCCAGAGTTTGATTCTCTGAACCTATATTAGGTGGCTTCACAACCATCTGTATCCTCAGCTCTGAGCTTTCAGACACCCTCGACTCTGAAGACCATATCATACTCTTACAGATACATAAATATACACATTTAAAAGTAAAATAAAGGACCCTGACTTCAATTCCCAGAAACCACAGGGTGGCTCCTTTTCAGTGGTTTGTCCCTTCCCCTCCCTACCAGGCTTCCAGACCATCATCTTTTTGTAATGGATCTGAGGAGGAGAGAGGAAGGCAATGAACTCTGACCTTGGTTTAGGTTCCCCAGACAGTGGAGGACAGGCTCAGGTTTGCTCTGTTTCAATTGCTGGCCTTTCGTTTCTCTCTCTGTAGGACGGACACATCAGCGTTACTACTACCTCTCCCAGGGTTTTGGGGTGGAAGACACCGACTTAGGAACTCTCACACCTGGACATAGATATCATTGCTGCTGACAGCTTTGCTAAGAGAAAGCTCTTTTTTTCAGCAGTAACTATAGAGACTCATAAATTGTCAAAGTGCTGAGAATAAGTGAGTATTGAGTCCCTAAATATGACAATTTATTGTCTCATCTTCCTCAAGGTTCAGGAAACATCATGGGTGTGGGTAACAGTGAAAAAGCAGGAGGAAGGAGTGGACACTATCTTCCGGGCATGATGTGGTAGTGTACTCAACTCAGCATCTGTGATTACCTGCATGTAAGACCTACAAAAACTTATGTTTGACATGCTGTCATAGAGGTGGGAGGAACTCATAAGGAACCCAAGCTTTCATGAGGATTTATGAACAGTTTATCGCTATAAGAGGAGGAAGAGGAGAGAAAAGAGGAGGAAAAAGAGGAGGAAAAAGAGGAGGAGGAGGTTGGGAAGGAGGATAAACAGGAGAAGGGCGATAATTTTCTTCAAGTATAGGACAAATCCCTTGCTCTCTGTTCCTTTTCTTCCTTAATTTTCCCATTCTTCCTTTCCCTCTACTTTGTCCATCTCCTTTTTGTCCTCCTCTTGCCTGAATACTAAGGACTTTGTAGAGAAGCAGAGAGTTCTGCCTGCACCTGAGACTCTTTGTATTAAAGCACTCACCTGATTAGGTGAGGATGGTTCAGTTATGGGTGATTATCTATATTACTTAGCCAAATTGATCTGAAGTTTACTCATTCCTAAAATTATCTCTACAGAAACATCCAGTATTTGATCTAATGTCTAGGTAATGTGAGCCAGCCAACTAATGCATGAAGCTCATCAGCACACATCCACATCTTCTCAAGTTGACCTCTTGAGGGAATAGTTCTACCCCAAGACCCAGCTATACCACTCCTGGGCAGATACCCAAAAAAAACTCTCCACTCTACCACAAGGACACTTGCTCAACTATGTTCATGGCAGCCTTTTTTGTAACAATTAAAAACTGGAAACAAGATAGATGTCTGCCAACCAAAAAATCGATAAGAAAATGTGGTACATTACACAATGGAATACTACTTGGCAATGAAAAACAAGGACATTTTTAAAACTGCAGGAAAATTAGAGATATATCTTTTGAAGCCATGCTTCATCTCCAAACTGAAGACATTATGTATTCTCACATAAACTTAACAGGATGCAACCATCCTGCAGCAGGTAGTGCTAGTCCTCAACTTGACAGAACATAGGGTCAGGTGGGAGAAGAGCCTCTGTGCATGCTTAGAGGGGAGGATACTGATGACATTGTTGACATGGGCAAAGCCATTTCCTGCAGGCGATGTTGAACTGTGTATGATGGAGAAAGAGGGCTAAGCAGCAGGTTGCATGTATTTCCTAGTCTCCTGATTGTGGTGAGGTGGTGTGACCAGCTGCTTCAAGTACTTTGAGCTGTCCGACAAAACAAATCCTTTTTCCTTAAGTTGCTTTTGTGAGAGAATTTTTATCACAGCCTCAGGAAAAGAAACCAAGTTACTATGTCTACGAGAAACCCATGATCCCCTTTCCAGGCTGACCTCCTGGAATCTTATGGAAGAAGGGGAGGAAGGATTGAAAGAGCTAGCAAGGTCAGGGACACAGAAGAAAACCTATGAAATCAACCAACCTGGATCTCACAGAGGCTTCCTGCTTTCAGCACATTCATTAAAGAGAAAAGGTGGATGAAGTTAGGTAACTCAACTTCAACAGAAGTTAAGCTTCCCAATTTTCATACCATTTATTGTTGGCCAATGTCCTCATCGTTTGAGAAAAGGGAATTAATCACACAAACATATGAATTCTGAAATACAACAGGTTATATGTTTTAAATCTAAACATTTATTATCTATGTATCTATTACATAAGTTCATAGTGAGTTCAGAGTGTCAAAGGTAATATATGACTTTTCAATTAGGACTGCTCTAACTATATATTATCCAGCTGTTTCTTAGTTCATAATGAGTTCAGGACAATAATTTTATCTGTCTTTCATTCTAGGCAACAGAATAAATTTAGACATCTCTAGGTAGCCCCATTCTTTTTTTTTTCCGAGACAGGGTCTCTCTGTGTAGCTTTGGCTGTCCTGGACTCACTTTTGTAGACCAGGCTGGCCTTGAACTCACATCGATCTGCCTGCCTCTGCCTCCGGAGGGCTGGGATTAAAGGTGTGAGCCACCAACCCGGCTTTGGTAGCCCCATTCTATCTTGGGTTCACGGAAAGTTTAAATCAACTTGCCTATATTTCTGGTGAAATACCAGGATTCCTGGTGCCATCTGGAGTGGAGGCTTATATGAAGCCACAAATCTGCTAGGAGGCTCTCCCTAGTGAGGCATATGGAGGTCCACAGAGGTATTTATTGCAGCCATAAACTCTCTAAAATTGTTTTAGAAGATCTAAAACAATTTATCTTATTAAACTTTTTGAATCAAAGCAGGAATTACATAATCAGGGACTAATTCATGTGAACAGCAAACAAGATATCTTCAACAAGATTTTTAGGAAGTTAGCTGAATCAGAGCTGGTGAATACCCAGAAAGTAACAGTTCACATCAATGCCAGATGTTTTATTGTTTTTTTCCAGACAGGGTTTCTCTGTTTAAACATGGCTGTTCTGGACTTATTTGTAGACCAGGCTTGCCTTGTATGTAGCCTTTGTTGTCATGGAGTCACTTTGTAGACAAAATTGGCCTTAGACTCACAGTGATCCACCTGCTTCTTCCTACCGGCGTGCTGGGATTAAAGGCATGTGCCACCATGCCTTGTTGTAATTCCACATTTTAGAGAGATGCAGCAGTGTAGAACTGACAGGGTAGTCAGAGGTTGGAAGCAGTTCTGGGGTGCATTATGGTACAGACATTGGAAAATATCAGATCTTTCCAGAGATCTCTCATGCCTACTGAACTTCCCGATATCAATGGCTTCTGACAGCATGTCAGAGGCTGGAAGCACTTTTTGGGGTATAACATGGTACAAGACCTTGAAAATACTAGCTCACCTCCTAAATAGCCCACATGCCTAGTGAGCTCTTTAACAGGATGGCTCTTGACATAAGTGAGTATAGACCATGCATGTCTTTTTGGGTCTGTGTTATCTCACTTTGGATGATTATTTCTAGTACCATTCATTTTCCTGAAGAATTAAAGATTTCCTCAGGAACCAGTGGGATCCTTCTCTCATCAGAGGAATTCCAGGAGACAATTGTCCTGCCGCTGGCTCTCTTTCTCTGTGAGATTGATGAGTTTTCAATGCTCACACTCTGTGCTAAGACGCTGTGCTCCATGAGCACAACCATCTTGCAGAACCTGTGAGCTCAGGGGTCTGGTTGTTATCTTCTGGGAGGTGTGCTGCTTTTTGCAGAAGCATCTGGGGCTGTCTATGTGGATCCTGGGTAACAGTTGGTTTGGGTTTAGAGTTTCAAACCCTGGTATTCAGGTAGATGTATCAATTTCTTCAATTGCATCTTCTGTGCCTGAATTTCTCTCCTTCATATATTGAATTTGGTTGGTGATGCTTACCTATGTGGTCCCTGTCTCCTCTCTAAGTTTTTCATTTCTAGGGTTTCCTCACGTTTGTGTTTTCTTTATTGATTCACTTTCAATGTTCATGTCTTGAAGCAGTTTATTCATTTCCTTCACCTGTTTGATTCTATTTTCCTGTATGTCTTTGAAGGCCTCTGTTTGATTGTATATTACTGCATTTCTTTGAGGGATTTATTGTTTCCTGTTTAAATTCCTCTAACGTCATCCTAAGTGTAGATTTAAGGTCACTTTCCATCATTTCAGCTGGATTAGAATATCCAGTGTTTACTGGGGGGTTCTTGTGGAGCCAAGTAGCCCCCTTTTGTTGACTGTGTTCTTATTCTGGCCTTTGTCCATTTGATTGTCCTTGGCTCGTTGGTAAGTAGTTCCCAGAACCTGCTGAGTTTCTTTGGGGTGTGTGCTGAGCTCTAAATCATGGGTTAGGTGCTGAATCTCTTTCTGTAGCCTATAGCTCTGCTCTGTGAGTTGTGTCCCACCTGGACCTAAAGGTAGAGAATTTTGCTGTGGGTTTCTAACCCCTGTGAGCCGGAAGTAAATCCAGACACCCATGACCATTTCATTCTTGACAAAGAAGCCCAAATTGTACAATGAAATAAAAGAAAGCATCTTCAACAAATTTTGACAGTCTACTTGGATGGTTACATGTTGAAGAGTAAAACAAGACTTAGATCTATTACCCTGCACAAAATCCAAGTTAAAGTAGATCAAAGACTTCAAGATAAAGCCAGATCCACTAAATTTGAGAGCGGAGAAAGTGTGAAATAACGTTTATGCAGTGGTGCCAGAGACAACTTTCTGAACAGAAAACCAATAGCTTCATCACTAACTAATTACTTAATGCATAGGACCTCATGAGATTGAAAAGCTTCCATAAGGCAAAGACACTGTCAAAAAGACAGAATTGCATCCCCCAGAATAGAAAAAGATCTCCATGAGCCTCACATCAGACAGAGAGCTGATATCCAAAATTTATAAACAACTCAAAAAACTAGGTGTGAACAAAAC
Source organism: Acomys minous (assembly GCF_964271855.1). Lineage (NCBI taxonomy): Eukaryota > Metazoa > Chordata > Mammalia > Rodentia > Muridae > Acomys > Acomys minous. Next base: position 85,623,922 of record NC_140490.1, on the reverse strand, counting down.
AAATAACCCAGTTAAAAATGAGGTACACATCTAAACAAATAATTCTCAACTAAGGGATCTTTAAAGGACAAGAAGTACTTATAGGTTCAACATCCTCAGCCATCAGGGAAATTCAGATAAAATTGATTCTGAGATTTAATCTTACACCAATTAGAAAGGCTAATATCAGAAACTGAAGCTACAGCTCATCCTTGCAAGGATCAGGAACAAGTGGAACACTAATCTACTACTGGTAGGAGCAAAAATGTGTACAGCCACTTTGGAAGTCAATTTGTGTGTCTCTCAGAAAATTGGGAATAGATTTACTCATTCCCAAATTATTCTTGACCATACTATAAGGACCTTTGCTTAACTATATTCATTGCAAATTTATTTCTTAGAGCTAGAAACCGGAAACAACCTAGATGTTCCTCAATCAAAGTATGGATAAAGAGAATGTGGTACCTTTACAGAATGGAGTATTACTCATCTGTTAAAATGACATGGTGAAATTTGCAGGCATATGGATGGAACTAGAAAAATTCACCCCGAGTGAGGTACCCAAGGCACAGAAATACAATCATAGTGTGTCCTTACTTATAAGTAGATATTTGATAACCATCCTAAAATCCACAGACTCAAAGATGCTAATTAACAAGCAGGCCTCAAAACAAAGACACATAAATATTACTGACACAGAAAATAGAATAGATTAGCTAGAGGGCCAGGAGCCAGAAGCTGGATAGGCCAGGGACAAATATGGACCCAAACATGACTGGCGAAAGAAAGTCAATTAAGTGATTTCTAATGATATTCTGCTATAGTCATTGATTAGATTCTAGCCCAATTGTCATCATAAAGGCTACATTCAGATAACTGGTGGAAACAAATGCAGAGATGCACAGATAAACACACGGTGGAGCTATGAGAATCCAGCATATAGGGGAAGGAAAATTTGTAGTTGCAAGAATTGTCAAGGACACCACAAGAAAACCCACAGAATCAACTAAGCCCAATTGTAGGATTGCACATAGACTGAACTGCTAAATACAGAGAGGTCATGAAATGAACCTAGGCCCCCTGCACATATGTTATAGTTTTGTAGTTTGGTCTTCCTGTGGGACTTTTAAAAGCTGGAGCAGGGGTTGTCACTGATTCTGTTCTCCATCCTTAGGACACTTTCCCTTAGTGAGCTGCCTCCTCTAGCCTCAATAGAAGAAGTTCAATCTATAACTTGATATTCTGAGGCTGTTTCATATTCACAGGAGGCCTCCCCTTCTCTGAGGAGAAAGAGAGGGACTAGGGATGAGAGGGGGAATTGAGATGGAGGGACTGGGAGAAGACAAAGGAGTGGAAACTGTAGTTGTGATATAAAGTAAATAAATAAATAAATATATATATAAGATGATGTACTTCATAGTAAGCTTTCTTGGGATAAGAGCCAGAGCATGCAACACCTCTTGAGATCACATGTCCTATTTTCTTTACCTCTGATCACCTGAACTTGCCTTCTCAGGACCCTTCACCATGAACTTCCTGTCCAGGAATTGTGCCAGCAATATTTAGATGACTCGTATTTCCTGGTCTAATCCTTGATAGCTATGTCTTCTTTCCTCCCTTCAAACCTAGCATGTCAGTTCTGCATTCTTGAGACTCTCATTCACCATATGACTCAAATAGTGAAGCATCAAGGCAAAAGAAAAAGTACAAGTTAAAATCCTGTGTTCCAAAACAGCATGTGACCTTATCTCTCATTCTATGGAAAAAATTCAAATTAAAAATGTGACCTGCAGATTTGAAATAGGTTGAGTATATTGTACAAATTTCACTCCAATGAACATGTGCAGACAGTGGCATCTGGAATGTCTGTCAACAGCTCAGAAAAGCATTTCAGATTTGCTAGGTGCGATGTTGTAGTCAGAAAGTGCACAGCAAGCAAACAGTGGAGAGACAGCCTATATAGTTGGAAAAATGCACCCCATTCACTTCACAAGGGATTAATGTCCAAAATACAAAAAGAAAGAAGAGTTTCAAATGCCCAAATGCTCAATTCATCCACTCAGTAAGCCTTCTAAAGTATTGAGCAGAAGATATGATATATAACAAACACATAATTCAAATAGTTTGTGAAAATTTCAAAATTTCAGACAAAGCACAACGTATACCCACATGAGATTCCATGCCAATGAACTGAGGGAGCCAAACAAGCACAAAATAATTCCAACAGTGTAGGTTAGAACTCAGAGGGAAAGAATTCACTCTGTTCAAGTGAGGATGGAATCTATCTGCAGTGTCTACTATGGAAATTAATATAAGGTTGAATCAGAAACAATAATTCAAAATAAGCTGTCCCTTTCCACCACTCCTGATAATGTAACAAACGTGTATAACTCAGCATCCTATACACACATCCACACTTATTGCCATATAATTTAGGATAGTGAAGATATAGAAATCACATAAATGTTATCATTAGATGAATGAAAATGGAAAACCTATGAATAACAGTAGAGCTCACTCTTTTAATATAATATATGAATGTTTTCTCTGTCATCAATAATGATGCATGAAAGTAACTAATTTATATGTATTAAGAGAATTTCTAAATTCTAACCAAATATTTTCTTTTTAAATTTTAAAATTTTAATTCATTATAACTTATTCAGATTACATCCAAACTATTATCCCCTTACTTGTATCTTCCTGTTTCCACTCCCACCCTATTCCCCTCCTCAAGACCTCTGACAGAAGGAGAACTCTTCCCCCACCATATGACCCCACCCCATCAAGTCTCATCTGGATAACCTGCTTCCCATTCCTCTGTGCACTGCCAGGCTTCCCCACCAAGGGGAAGTGATCAAACTGAGGACACCAGAGTCTGTAAACAAAGACAAAGGTTCTTTCTATAGGCAAAGCCTTAAAAGAGAAGATTGCATAAGGAAATTAGATATGATACCTATCTTACTCAGGAAAAGGAGCAAGTATGGAGGAAACGACTGTGCTAGATAAAGTAGTGTTTCACTACCAGACACTAAACATGGGGAATGAATAAGAGAGATCATGTTTTAGAACTCAGTTTGACTGTAAAGATCTATTTGTATGGATATTGGACTCAGCTGGTGTTGTCACTATATTTCGTAAATATTCTGGCATTTGGCATGCTAATAAGTTTTCCAGTGGAAAGTTCAGAGGTACTTTTGTGCTATTTTGCACATGTGACTAGAATACAATAGCAAATATACATCACAGTGAGGGAGATATGATTCAGGCTGGATGCTATATTTAAGGGTACCATTCCCTATCATGGAAAACAAGACATGTTGTCCCATAATTCAATAATACCTCTCAATAGCATGGGCCCTTCATGACCTCACCTCTCATTTTATGAAAGTTCATATCAAATCTTCTGAAATGATTGTCAATTTTGCTCATACATGTGGCTGCTGACAAAGCCTGGGAACCATAGCTGCCCAAGGGAATATTGTCCGAGGGTCAATTATGCCTTGAATGTGAATGAAATCCTATCACCTGAGGCTGGAGAACATGCCTTTCATAACATGTTTTCTGACCTATTTTGATGAAAACATCTCAGATCTCTGATCCAGATCCTGAGGCCAAGATTTTCCAGATGTATCCAGGGAGCATGACACAGAATGGGCAGAAGGAAACTAGGGGATATAAATATGCCCCCTGCAGTCTGTGACATTAATAACAGAGACACATAGAGCTGTGTATGTGTGATGTTTGTCTGCATGAGAAGCTGTGTTCACCTCTGCTAAGTCTTAGATTTTGGAAGACATGCGGAAGCTGTATGCTTTCATTATTTCCTTCTTGCTTCTGAAATGCTCTCTCATCTTGTGCAGTTTGACAGAACCCACCTGCTTTTGGAGAATAAAGCACAGTGAAGATGATGATGGAGATTTACGGACGGACTGTAATTTTATGATTTTCACATCTCAGGAACCTATGGAGGAAGATTTTTATAACGCTATCCTTGATTTTAAGTAAGTCATTGAAGTCATTAACTTCTTCATTCTTTCATAAATGTCATGTATTATCTGCGACTTTGTAGAGAAACTCTGAGGGTTTCTGTCCTGTACTTCCATCCATAACATTAGGAGAACTATAGAAAAATTTTCCTTTATTCATCATTAGTTTTAATATTTTCAAGTGTATTTCATTGTAGTGTGGTTTTCCTATATTATACTCCAATTCATTAAGCTGTAAGCTGAGAGGTCCAGCTTTCTCTTCTCTGCCTCATGGATCACCTTATGTTCAAAGTTGTTATTGCCCAGGGTCTCATGATCTGACATGAAAACACAATCTACACCCCTGGCATGAATTCAGAGAGAAGAGGCTGCACCACTGTGTCTCTTTCAGTATCAAGGGCCAAGAATTCTTCCATTAGCATGTATTCCTAAAGGTCTTTATAAAGAGGTTACTTAGTTTTAGGTCTTTTACAATAGGGTTATTTTTCATACATAGAAAGGTGTGTGATTGGTATACATGATTACATGTGGAATATTACATACATACTTGTGAATATACATATACATTGATTTAAAACCTATAGCAATTCCTAATGTCATTCTGGAACTGACACTAAATATGGAAAACATCAGCTGTAAGATTCAATGTCACCACAAATTTACTTTGTTTCCATTGTGCATATGCTCAGTTACTGATTTGCAGCATGATTAATGTGAGAGACATCATAAATATTCATATTAATTAGTGAGAACATGTAACATTAAGGAAATTTTAGGAGAGCTAATGTACTACTCATTGAAAGTGTTTCTCAGACATTTGATATTCCTCTGTTGAGAATTCTCTGTTTAGTTCCAAGCCCCATTTCTCAATTGGGTTCTTTGGTTTGGTGGTGTTTAATTTCTTGAGTTCTTTATATATTTTCGATATTAGACCTTTGTCAGATGTAGAGTTGGTGAAGGTCTTTTCCCGGTTTGCAGGCTGTCGCTTTGTTCTCTTGACAGTGTCTCCTGCCTTACAGAAGCTTCTCAGCCTCATGAGGTCCCATTTATTAATTGTTGACATTAAGGCCTGGGCTGTTGGTGTTCTGTTCAGGAAGTTGTCTCCTGTGCCAATATGTTCCAGGCTCTTGCCCACTTTTTCTTCTAAGTGACTTAGTGTCTCTGGTTTTATGTTGAGGTCTTTAATCCACTTGGATTTGAGTTTTGTGCAAGTGGACAAATATGGGTCCAGTTGCATTTTTTAAAACATAGTCATCCAGTTAGACCAGCACCATTTGTTGAAGATGCTATCCTTTTTCCATCGAATGGATCTTTCTTCTTTGTCGAAAATCAAGTGACCATATGTGTGTGGATTCATATCTGGGTCTTCGATTCGATTCCACTGATCAACCAGCCTGTTGCCATGCCAGTACCTTGCTGTTTTAATTACTATTGCTTTATAGTACAGTTTGAGATCAGGTATGGAGATTCCTGCGGAGCACCTTTTATTGTACAAGATTGTTTTCCCTATTCTGGGTGTTATGTTTTTCCATATGAAGTTCAGAATTGAACTTTCAATGTCTTTAAAAAATTGTGTAGGTATTTTGATAGGGATTGCATTGAATGTGTAGATTGCTTTTGGTAGGATGGCCATTTTTACTATGTTAATTCTCCTGATCCATGAGCAAGGAAGATCATTCCATTTTCTCATGTCATCTTCAATCTCTTTCTTCAGAGTTTTGAAATTTCATTCAAACAAGTCCTTCACTTGCTTAGTTAGAATAACTCCTAAATATTTCATATTGCTTGTGGCTAATGTGAAGGGTGTGGCTTTCCTAATTTCTTCCTCTGCAAGCTTTCATTTGTGTATAGGAAGGCTACAGACTTTTTTGAGTTAATTTTGTATCCAGCCAATTTGCTGAAGGTGTTTATCAGCTGTAGGAGTTCTCTGGTGGAATGTTGAGGGTCACTTATGTAGACTATCATATCATCTGCAAATAGGGATAATTTGACTTCCTCCTTTCCCATTTGGATACCCTTGATCTCCTTTTGTTGTCTTATTGCTCTGGCTAGAACTTCGAGTACTATATTGAATAGATATGGAGAGAGTTGGCAGCCTTGCCTTGTTCCTGATTTTAGAGGAATTTCCTTGAGTATCTCACCATTTACTTTGATTTTGGCTATTGGCTTGCTGTATACAGCCTTTATTATATTGAGGAAAGTGCCCGGTATCCCCGATCTTGCTAAAACTTTAAACATGAATGGGTGTTGGTTTTTATCAAAAGCTTTCTCTGCATTTAAAGAGATGATCATATGGTTTTTTATTTTCAGTTTGTTTATATGGTGGATTACATTGATGTATTTCCGTATATCAAACCATCCCTGCATGCCTGGAATGAAGCCTACTTGGTCATGATGAATGATATCTTTGATGTGTTCTTGTATTCATTTTGCAAGTATTTTATTTAGTATTTTTCCATCGATGTTCATGAGAGAAATTGGTCTGAAATTTTCTTTCTTTGTTGAGTCTTTGTTAGGTTTAGGTATCAATGAGACTATGGCCTCATAGAATGAATTTGGTAATGTTCCATCCCTTTCTATCTTTTGGAGTAGCTTGAAGAGTATCGGTATTAGCTCGCCCTTGAAGGTCTGGTAGAATTCTGCACTGAAGCCATCTGGCCCTGGGTTTTTTTTGGTTGGGAGACTATCAATGATTACTTCAATTTCTGTAGGGGAAATGGGACTATTTAGCTGGTTTATCTGTTCTTCACTCAACTTTGGCAAGTGAAATTGATCAAGAAAATCATCCATTTCCCTTAGATTTTCAAATTTTGTGGCATATATGCCTTCAAAATAGGATCTTATGATTCTTTGTATTTCTTCAGTGTCTGTTGTTATGTCTCCCTTTTCATTTCTGATTTTGTTGATTTCAATACTGTCTCTCTGCCTTTTAGTTAGTTTGGCTAATGGTCTGTCTATCTTGTTGACTTTCTCAAAGAACCAGCTCTTGGTTTTGTTGATTCTTTGGACTGTTTTCTTAGTTTCTAATTTGTTAATTTCACCCCTGAGTTTGATTATTTCCAGACGTCTACTCCTTTTGGGTTTTTCTGCTTCTTTTTTTTCTAGGGCTTCCAGTTGTTTGTTAATGTGTCTATGTGCGATGCTTCCGATTTCTTTTTAAAGGCACTTAGTGCTATGAATTTTCCTCTTAGCACTGCTTTCAATGTATCCCACAAATTTGGGTATGTTGTTCCTTCATTTTCATTGAATTTCAGAAACTCCTTGATTTCTTTCTTTATTTCTTCCCTGACCCAGGTGTCATTTAGCAGAGAGTTGTTTAGTTTCCACATACGTGTAGGCTTTTTGTTATTTCTGTTGTTGTTGAATTTCAGCCTAAGCCCATGATGATCTGATACGATACAAGGTATTATTTCAATCCTCTTGTATGTGTTGAGGCTTTCTTTGTGAACTACGATGTGATGATCAATTTTGGAGAAGGTTCCATGGGGTGCAGAGAAGAAGGTATATTCTTTCTTGTTTAAGTGAAAGGTTCTATAGATATCTGTTAGATCCATTTGACCCATGGCATTGGTTAATGATGTTATTTCTCGGCTTAGTTTCTGTTTCAATGACTTGTCCTTCAGTGAGAGTGGGGTGTTGAAGTCTCCCACTGTTACATGTGTGGGGATTGATGTGTGGTTTAAGACTTTTTAGCAGATCTTTTACAAATGTGGGTGCCCTTGTATTGGGAGCATAGATGTTCAGAATTGTGATGTCATCTTGGTTGACTTTACCTTTGATGAGTATGAAGTGTCCATCCTCATCCCTTTTGATTAATGTTGGTTGTAAGTCTATTTTGTTCGATATTAAAATGGCTACGCCTGCTTGCTTCTTGTGACCATTTGCTTGGAATATTTTTTCCAACCTTTTATCCTGAGGTCATGCCTATCATTATGGGTGAGATGTGTTTCTTGAATGCAGAAGAATGTTGGATCCTGTTTATGCACCCATTCAGTTAGTCTGTGTCTTTTTATTGGAGAATTGAGACCATTGATGTTGAGAGATATTAATGACCAGTTACTGTTAGAGTCTTAATTTTGATATTGGTTACAGTCGAGCGTTTGTGTAGTTGTGTTTTTGCCATGGTATAGTTATCTATTTCCTGAGTAGTTTTGGTTGTAGCTTGACCCTTTGGGATAGAGTTTTCTTTCTAGTACCTTCTGTAAAGCTGGATTTGTGGATAGGTACTGTTTGAATTTGTTTTTGTCATGGAATATTTTGTTTTCTCCATCAATGGTTATTGATAGTTTTGCTGGGTAAAGTAGTCTGGCCTGGCATCTGTGGTCTCTTAGGGTTTGCAGGATCTCTGTCCAGGCCCTTCTGTCTTTGATGGTCTCTGCTGAGAAGTTGGGTGTAATTCTGATAGGTTTGCCATTAAATGTTATTTGGCCCTTTTCCCTTGCAGCTTTTAATATTTTTCTTTGTTCTGTATGTTTTGTGTTTTGATTATTATGTGACGGGCAGTTTTTCTTTTCTGGTCCATTCTATTTGGTGTTCTGTAGGCCTCTTTATGTTTATAGGCATCTCTTTCTTTAGATTGGGGAAATTTTCTTTTATGATTTTGTTGAGAATAGTTTCTGGGCCTTGGAGTCTGATATCTTCTCTTTCTTCAATGCCTATTATCCTCAGATTTCTTCTTTTCATGGTGTCCTTAATTTCTTGGATGTTTTGTGTCAGGAGTTTTCCAGATTCACTTGTGTTCCAGACAGTAGGGTTTCCTCTTGGCTAGATGACGCAGGTACTGGTGTTTGTGTGCCTCACAGTTCCCTCTGAGACCAAGAGCTCAGTAGCTATATACAAGGTATGTGGCTTGTCTTTGGAGCACTGGCCTGTGCCTGCAGGGCCCCAGAAAATTTTCTGTGGACTAGCTGGGTGGCATGAGGCCAGACCCACACATGTTCCAACTAGTGTAGACCCATCTCCCCTGCACATCACCAGAACCTGTGCTTTGTAGTTCAATATTCAGTATTTAGGTTGTTCTGGTGTCACTGCTGTCCTGAATAAACATGGTCTGTGTTCAGTGCTGCTATCTTGGATTCCCCCCTATATTGAGGTTTTTAATCTACTTGGACTTTAGTTTTGTGCAGAGTGATAAATATGAATCTATTTGCATTTTTATACACATAGATATCCAGTTAGACCAATACCATTTTTTGAATATGCTATCTTTTCCTATTGTGCGGTTTTGGTTTCTTTGTCAAAAATCAAGTGTCCAGAGATGTGTGGGTTCATTTCTGGATCTTCAATTCAATTCCATTGATCAACCAGCCTATTTATATGCAAGTACCATGCTGTTTTTATTAGTTATGCTCTATAGTAGACCTTGAGATCAAGGATGGAGATTCCTTTGGAAGATCTTTTATTGTATATGATTAGTTTAGCTATTCTGCATTTTTTGTTTTTCTCTATGAAGTTTAGAATTGATCTTTAAAGGACTTTAAAGAATTGTTTACGTATTTTGGTACAGATTTCATTGAATATTAGTTGCTAAGATGACCGTTTTTTTTCTTTCCACCTTTTTAATCTAGCTCTGTATATTTGTATCCTTTTTAACTATTATTATTATTTATTCATATTACATCCAGATTTTAATCCCCTCATTCTTATCTTCCTGTTCCCACCCTCTATCCTTTTTTCATTCTACTTCCTTTCCCACGATCTCTGACAGGTAAGGTCCTCCTCCTTCACTGTCTGACCACAGCCTATCAGGTCTCATCTGAATAGACTCCGTCCCATTCCTTTGTGTTCTGGCAGGACCTCTCATCTAAGGGGCAGTGATCTAATTGACGGCACTTGTGTTTTTGTCAGAGGCAGTCCCCTGCTCCCTATCCGCATTTGGAGAATGAGATGTCCATTGGCTAAATCTAATCAGTGGGTCTATGTTCTCTGATTGTCATGGCCTTGGTTGGTTCAGTTTGTGTGGGGCTCCTGGTTCCAGAACTTCCAGCCTTGACTGTCTCCTTGTGGATCACCTGTCATTCCATCCCTAGTCTTTCAATTCCCAATTGTCAATAGGAGACAACTTCCTGAGCACAACACTAAGAGCTGAAGCTCAAAGATGAACAATTAATCACTTGATTTATTTCCAAAGTGGTTGTACAAGTTTACACCCCACAAGCAATGGAGGAGTCTTCTTTTCTCCACATCCTCACCAACATTTGCTGTCACTGGAGTTTTTGATCTTAGCTATTCTGACAGGTGGAACATGGACTCTCAGAGTTGTTTTGATTTGCATTTCATTAATGACTAACAATTTTGAACCCTTCCTTAAGTGCTTCACTGACTTTCAAGATTCCTCTGTTGAAAATTCTCTGTAGCTCTGTACCACATTTTAAGTGGACTATTTGGTTTATTGCTGTTTATTTTCTTGAATTCTTTATATATTTTAGATAACAAGCCTTTGTCAGATATTGGGTTGGTGAAGCTCTTTTCCAAATCTGTGGGCTGTGGTTTTGTTCTACTGACAGTGTTCTTTGCATCATGAAGCCTTTCAGTTTCATGAGGTTCTGTGAAACCTCATGAACTGTGGGTCTTAGAACCTGGTGTGTTGGTATCTTATTCAGGAAGTTGTCTCCTGTGCCAATGAGTTCAAGGCTGCTTCCTACTTTCTTACTGGTAGACTAGTGTTCTTGGTTTCATTTTGAGGTCTTTGATCCCTTTTACACCTGAGTTTTGTGCAGGGTGATAAATAAAGATCTATTTGTGTTTTACATATGTACACTCCAATTATGCCTGCACTATTTGTTGTAAATGCTTTCTTTTTTTCACTGTGTGGTTTTGGATTCGTTGTAAAAGAAGTCAAATGTCCATAGGTGTGTTGGCTTATTTATGGGTCTTTGATTCAATTCCATTCATCAAGAACTCTGTTTCTATGTCAATACCAGGAAATGCTATAATATTACTCTGTACTTTAGCTTGAAGTCAAGGATAGAGATACCTCCAGAGATCTTTTATTTTAAAGGATTGTTTAAGGTAATTTGGGCTTCTTTCATATTAAGTTGAGAATTGTTCTTTCAATGTCTGTAGATAATTGTGCTGGTATGTTCATGGGAATTGCTTCAAATTTTTTTCTCTTTTTTTAGATTTTATTTTATTTTTTAATTTTTAAATTATTTTATTTTTGTACATGTATATTTATATTATTACACATATATACAATAGATTACCTATGGCAAGAAGAACCATGACACAATCAGGAATCATATAAATGTTACATTATTAGTGTTTTGGCTATTTGTATTTGACAGCCTTGAAGTAGACATCTTTTCTATCTTGGTGCACCTAAATTTCTGAATGTAAATCAGTCTTCATCACATCTTGTCATTATCAACTTACAACACTTACCTAGACCTAAAAACATCTTAACCACTAAACAATTAAGCTTCATTGTAAAACTAAGCTACCTGGTCTTCAACTCCCCCAGAGACTTGAGAAGGAGTAAACTTGATTATCTGAGTATGCTGGGAGTGCAGGTTAGGAGCTTTCCAAATGTAAAGATGACAGAGACAGTTTTCTACCTGAATAGTCACCCAAACCTCTCTGTAACATTGGAGCATCTTCTTCAGCCTTCTGGCACACTATGTCTTACAGAGGCATGAACTATTGAGGATTTGCTTACCCAGTCTTGGCAGAGTTTGGCTGTCGACTCTGCCTGCATCCAAGCTTGCTCATTTTTTAGGTAGAATTTTGTCTGTGGTAGAATTGAGGACCTCTTTCCAGTGGGTAGTTTGCCACATTTGAAGCCAATATCCACAAGGAGGTTTTTTGATCCTCATCATTTTCTTTGAGGTAGGCTGGGTGTTGCCAGGTGCTAACCTGTCTCGTGGTCAATGAATATTTAAAGTAATAAAAACAATTTTAAATGCCATATTCTGCATGTCTCTGGGATTTTGAAGATGTTGTCTTTCTATAGAATCATATCTATCTGCTGTACCTAAGATATATATTCTTTTGATAAAAGTAGACTAGCAATTGACATGACCATGATTTAATCTATTAACATTTAATTTGTATAACTTACTTCTCCTAAACAGCTTGATAGCACTTTCAAAGCATTGGAAGTAAACTTTGTTTTATAATTGAGTTATATGGGTACAATAACTCATTTTAGTTTAGAAATATATATATATATATATATATATATATATATACATATATGTGTATATATATAAAGTATGTATGAAGAATAATCTTACATTTGAATTCTATACCATTGTATCTAGAACTTATTTTGCATCTATATACAAAATTATATATCAGTGAATTAAAAATATCTTGTGAGTGACAATTGAGTTATTAAATTGAGGAGTAGATTCACTAATCTACTTTTTGTTCTATCTTCTCTTTACATTTCTATATTCCCTCTTCTTTCTTTTCAACTACCTTCTCCAAACAGGATGTCAATGTTCAGTATGTAGAGAGGGATGCATCCTGTCAAGTCTGATCCAATGTCAATATCTGGTTCTTTTGTTCTGAAAGAATATAATTTCTCACAAGCATTATACAGTTCTAAAATTATAAGCGTATGGAAGCTGTGTGTGTGTGTGTGTGTGTGTGTGTGTGTGTGTGTGTGTGTGTGTGTGATTCATGGAACAATTAAGGCTGGATTTCTGCTCTTTGTATGATCAGGAAAAGAAGACAACTGTAAATCTTCACTCATGACAAATGAAGAATGGCATCTAATAGCAAGTTATAAGGGTTCTTTAGTCAACAAGAATCATTGTGTATGCCTAGAAATGAGCATTTAAGCCAGTCTCAGAGCTATTATCATATGGTTGGATTAGCCATATGTTACCTACTTGTTCTGGAGTTTAAATTCTTCACATCCTGATTGTAGCCCCCCCAATTCCTCTCCCTCCCTCCCTTAGTACTCAGACAGAGGAGCCCTCTTCCCCTAATATCTGACCTCAGCCTATCAAGTCTCATCTGTATTAGTTGTAACCTTTTCCTCTCTAGCCTGGCATAGCCGTCTTGCCAGGGGGAAGTGATTTATGTTTGGTGGTCAGAGTGCATGCCTGAAGTAGTTCCTACTCTTCAGCCATGGGATCCACAAGGAGACTGTGCTACTACATCCTAGCAGTGGGTCTCGGTCCACATCATACATGCTCCTTGGTTGGTGTTTCTGACTCTGTTTTGTAGTATAGTTATCCTGTGTTATGTGGCTAATGTCTGATTATGAGCAAGTATATACCATGTGTGTCTTTCTGTGTCTGGGTTACCTCACTCAGGAAGGTGTGTTCCAGTTCCATCCATTTGCCTGCAATTTTCAAGATTTCCTTGTTTTTAGTAGCTTAAAAGTATTCCATGTGTAGATGTGCCAGTTTCTTTACCCATTCTTTGGTTGAGGGACATCTAGGTTGTTTCCAGATTCTGGTTATTACAAATAAGCTGATATGAACATTGTTGAGTAAATGTCCTTGTTGTATGGTGGAGCATCATTTGGGTATATTCCCAAGAGTGCTTTGGCTGGGTTCTGAGTTAGAGTTATCCACAATTTCCTGCTAAAGTATCAGATCGATTTCCAAAGTGGTTGTACAGGTTTCCACTCCCACAGGCAGTGGAGGAATATTTTTCTTTCTCCACATCCTCACCAGTGTGTGCTGTCACTTGAATTTTTGATCTTAGTCATTCAGATAGGTGTAAGATGGAATCTCAGAGTTGTTTTGATTTGCATTTCCCTGATGATTAGGGATTTTGAATGTTTCTTTAAATGTTTCTCAGCCATTTGATGTTACTCTGTTAAAAATTCTCTGTTTAGCTCTTTACCCTGTTTTAATTTTGTATATTTAGTTTTGTGGTGTTTAATTTCTTGAATTCCTTGTATATTTTGATATTAGTATCTTTTTTTCAGATATAGGTTTGGTGAAGATCTTCTCCCAGTCTGTGGGCTGTCATTTTGTTCTGTTGACAGTGTTCTTTGCTTTGCAGAATCTTTTCAGTTTCTTGTGGTCTCATTTGTTAATTTTTAAATCTTAGAGCCTTTGCTTTTGGTGTTCTGTCCAGGAAGTTGTCTTCTGAGCCAATGAGTTCTAGAATCTTCCTCACTTTTTCTTCTAACAGATGAGGTTTGTTAGGTTTTAAGTTGAGGTCTTTAATCCACATGAACTTTAACTTTGTGCAGAGTGATAAATATGGCTCTATATGCATCTTTCAGTTGCTTGGTTAGATTTATACTAAGATACTTGACATTATTTTTGGATATTATGAATGGTGTAATTTCCCTAATTGATTTATTAGCCTATTTGTAATTTTATACAGGAGGCCTAGTGATTTATTTGAGCTGATTTGTATCCATCCACTTTGCCAAAGGTGTTTATCAGCTACAGGAGTACCTTGGTAGAAATTTTAGTGTTACTTATGTATACTATCTTGTCATCCATGAATGATGATATTTTGACTTCTTCCTTTCCAATTTCTGTCCCCGTGGTCTCCTTTAGTTATCTTATGTTTCTAGCAAGGGATTCAAGTTCCATATTGAGGAAAAATATAGCAAGTGGACAGCCTTAATGATCTATCTATTGGTGAGATTGTGATGTTGAAGTCTTTCACTATAAATGTGAGGGATTTGGTGTGTGATTTAAGTTTTAGTAATGTTTCTTTTATGAGTGTAGGTGCTAAGGCCAGGTGTGGTGATACATGCCTTTAATCCCAGCACTTGGATCACTGTGAGTTCAAGGCCAGCCTGGTCTACAAAGCGAGTCCAGGACAACAAATGGTAACAGAGAGACCCTTTGTCAGAAAAACAAAAAACCAAAACAATGTAGGTGCTCCTTCATTTAGGCATAGATGTTCAGAATTGAAACATCATCCTGGCCTATTTTCCCCTGATGAACATGAAGTGTTCTACCCATGTCTTTTGATTAGTTTGGGTTGAAAGTCTATTTTATTAGATACTAGGATGACTATTCCAGCTTGTTTCTTTGGTATGTTCGCTTGTAATACCTTTTCCCAGCCCTTTACTCTAAGGTAATGGCTATCCTTATGCTGAGGTGTGTTTCTTATATGCAGCAGAATGATGGCTCCTGTTTTTGCATCCCTTTTCTTAGCCTGTGCCTCCATATTGGGGAGTTAAGGCCATCGCTGTTGAGAGATATTAATGATCAGTGGTTATTGGTTCCTACTTTTTTGACATTAGTATTGGTAGAGTGTGTGTGTGTAAGCTTCCTTCCTTTGGTTTTTGTGGATGTGAGAGTATTTATTTCCTTTGTTTTCCTGGGCAAAGTTACCCTCCTTGGGTTAGAGTCTTCCTTTTAGTATCTTCTGTAGTGCTGGTTTTGTGGTTAGGTACCGTTTGAATTTTTTAAAAAATGGAATATCTTGTTTTCTCCATCTATGGTTATTGAAAGTTTTGCTGTGTACAATAGTACTCTGTGTTGGCAACTGTGGTCTCTTAGTGTCTTCATGGCATCCATCTAAACCCTTCTGGCTTTCATAGTCTCTTTTGAGAATTCCTGTGTAATTCTGATATGTTTGCCTTTATGTGTACTTGACATTTTTCTCTTGTAACTTTTAATATTATTTCTTTGTTGTGTAAGTTTAGTGTTTGATTGTTATGTGGCAGGAAGATTTTCTCTTCTGTCTGAATCTATTTGGAGTTCTGTAGGCTTCTTGTACATTTATAGGCATTTCTTTCTTTAGGTTTTGAAAGTTTTCTTCTATGATTTTGTTGAAAATATTTTCTGGGCCTTGCAGCTGTGAGTCTTCTCTTTCTTCTATCCCTATCATTCTTACATTTGGTCTTTTCATAGTGTCCCAGAGTTTTTGGATGCTATGTTTCAGTAGATTTTTTTAGATTTAACGTTTTCTTTGATAGTTGTATTGATTTCTTCAGTCATATCTTTCACCCCTGAGATTCTATCTTCTGGCTCTTGTATTCTGTTAGTGATGTTTGTATCTGTAGATCGCATCTTTTTCTCTAGGTTTTCCATTTCCAGGATTGTCTTGGATTGTGCTTTCTTTGTTTCTTCTATCTCCATTTAAAGTCTTGAGTCCCTTTATTCTTCTTCCTTCTCCTGTTGGATAGTAGTTTCCTGTCTTTTGTCACTTTCTTTAAGTGATTTGTTCAATTATTTCATCTCATTCTTTGTGTATTCCTGTTCTCTTTTGAGAGATTTATTTCTCTCCTGTAAGGTCTCTCTTATTTTCATAACTTCAGATTTGAAGTCCTTTTATTGTGTGTAAGATGTAATAGTATCTCCAGAGCTCATTTTGGTGTTGAGAATGCTGGTTCCCAGTGGTATTAAATGATCTTGGGCATTGTTGCTTATGTCCCTAAGCTGACCACTTTCCATTGTGATGTCTCTGGTTGGAGCATGTGCCCATTGCCTGCTTACATCCTAGAATTTTCTGTGTGATTTGAGATCCGATACACTTCTGTTCCAGACTTTGGTGTCTCTGTTCAGTGCTAGAACCCACAGAGGCTGCTGATATTCAAAGCCATGGATCCCTTTGCAACCCAGGATTTCAAAAACTGCCCTTCATGGAGATGTGTGGTTATAGCCTTTGGAGGCTCTTCACTCCTTCTTTTTGCAGAGACTTGGGACATTTCTGTGGTTTTGCTGGGTGGCCTAAGACTGGTCCCAATCTTGCTCCACACAGTTTGGACTCCTTTCACCTGTGAGTCTCCAGTACTCATGTTTTGTGGTTCTCAGATTGGTCCTTAGGTTGCTGAATAGTCACTGTGTTCTTGCTAATCAAACAAGGAATGTGTTTGGCAGTGCCGTATTGGATAACCCCTCCGTCTTCAATTTCTTTCTTCAGAGACTTGAACTTTTTTTCATACAGGTCTTGCACTTGCTTGGGTAGAGTTTCACTGACATAGTTTGTGTGTGTGTGTCTGTGTGTGTGTGTGTGTGTGTGTGTGTGTGTGTAGCTATTGGGAATGTTGTTGCTTCCTTCCTTCCTTTCTCTGCCTGCTTTTCTTTGGCATAAAGTTGGGCTACAGATTTTTTTTTAAATCTGATTTTGTATCCAGTCACTTTGCTGAAGGTGTTTATCAGCGGTAGGAGTTAGTTCCTTGATAGTATTCTTTGGGTCACTTATGTATACTATCATATCATCTGTGAATAGCGAAAATTTGTGTACTTTCTTTCCAATTGGTATCCTGTTGATCTCCTTTCATTGTCTTATTGTTCTAGCTGAGATTTCAAGCACTATATTACAGAGATATGGAAAAAGTGGTAAACCTTTTCATGTCCTTGATTTCACTGGGATTGATTTATGTTTCACTCCATTTAGTTTGATATTGGCTATAGGATTGCTGTATATTGCCTTTACTATGTTTAATTAGATGCTTGTATCCCCGATCTCTCCCAAGACTTTTAATGTAAATGGGTGTTGAATTTTGTCAAATGCTTTTTCAGTATCTAAGGAGATGATTATGTGTTTTTTTGTTTAATTTTGCCTATATGATAGATTACATTGATGAATTTCCATATATTGAAACACTCTTGCATACCTGGAATAAAGCCTACTTGTTCATGGTGGATGAAACTTTTGATGTGTTTTTGGATTCAGTTTGCCAGTATTTTATTGAATAATTTTGCATCTATGTTCATAAGGGTAATTGGTCTGAAATTCTTTGTTGGGTATGCTTAGTTTTCAAGGTGACTGTGGCTTTATAAAATGACTTTGGTAATATTTCCTCTAGGAATAGTTTAGAGAATATTTGTATCAGCTCTTAATTAATGATCTAGTAGAATTCTGTGCTGAATCCATCTGACCCTCTGAGGATTTTTATTGTTGTTGTTGTTGTTGCTGTGAGATTTTTGATGGATGTTTCTATTTCCTTAGGAAATATAGGACTATTTAATTTAATTACTGTTTCTTGACCCAGTTCTGGTAATTGGAAGTTATCAATAAAATTCACTATTTCATTTAGATTTTCACTTTCAATGACATATAGGATTTTGAAATAAGATCTAATAATTTCTTGTTTTTTCCTCAGTGTCTGTTGTTATGTCTTCATTTTCATTTTTGATTTTGTTGATTATTCTACCTCTGCCTTTTAGTTAGTTTCCCTAAGGGTTTGTCTAGCTTGTTGAATTTCTCAAAGAACCAGCTCATTATTTTGTTGATTCATTGAATTGTTCTCTTTACTTGTAATTTATTGATTTTTTTAGCCCTGAGTTTGATGATTTACAGCCTTCTATTCCTCTTTGTTGAGTCTAATTCTTTTCCTTCTAGAGCTTTCAGGTGTGCTGTTAAGTTGCTAGTATGGGATCTTTCCAATTTCATATAAAGGTACCTAGTGTTCTGAAATTTTTTCTTAGAACTCCTTTCACTGTCTTCCATAAATTTGGGTATGTTGTGCCTTCAGTTTCATTGAATTCTAAGAAATTTTTAATTTTTTTGTTCCTTACCAAGATATTAATGAGTAAGGAGTTGTTCAGTTTCCATGAGTTTGTAGGTTTTCTGTTGTTTATGTTTTTGTTCAGTTTCAGCTTTAATCTATGGTAGTGTGATAAGATGCAATGGATTATTTTGATGTTTTTATATCTGTTGAGGTTTGTTTTATGACCAAGCATATGGTTGATTATGGAGAAGGTTCAGTGAGGTGCTGAGAAGAAGGTGAATTCTTTCATGTTTTGTTGCAATGTTCTATAGATATCTGTTAGGTCCATTTGATTCATGATGAGTAGAGTATAATCTTCATTATTTTTCCATTTAGTTTCTATCTTGATGATCTATCAATTAGTAAGAGTAGGGTGATGAAGTTTCCCAGTATTAATGTGTGTGGTTCAATATGTGGTTTAGGCTTTAATAATGTTTCTTTTACAAATATGGGTGCTCCTGCATTGGGATGTAGATGCTCAGGATTGAGATGTCCTCTTGGTATATCTTATTTGATGAGTATGAAGAGTCCTTCACCATCTTTTTTAGTTAGTTTTAATTGAAAGTATATTTTATTATATACTAGAATTGCTACTCCAGTATGCTTCTTGGGTTGAGTTCATTGGAGTACCTTTTTCCAATCCTCTCTGAGGTAATGCCTTTCTTTATTGCTGAGGTGTTTCTTGTATGCAGCAGAATGATGGGTCCTCTCACTGTTTTAACATCCATTCTATTAGGTTGTGTCTTGTTATTGGAGAGCTGAGGCCATTGCTGTTAAGAGATATTAATGACTAGTGGTCGTTAGTACCTGTCTTTTTTTAATGTTGGTATTGGAGGAGTGTCCATGTGTATTTCTTTTCTCTTTGATTTGTGGGTTATTATCCTTGGTGTAGTTAGCCTCATTGGCTTGGAATTTTCCTTATAGTGTCTTTTGTAGGTATAGATTTGTGGTTAGGTACTGATTAATCTTTTTGTGAAGGAAAATCTTGTTTTTTTAATGCACAGTGATTAAAAGTTTTGCTGAGTATAGTAGTCTGGGTGGCACTGTGGTCTCTTAGTGTCTGCATGGCATCCATAGAGGCCACTATGGCTTTCGTAGTTTCAGTTAAGAAGCCAGGTGTAGAAATTTGTGGACAAATGGATTGACCTAAATTATCATAATGAGTGAGTTCACCCAGAAGCAAAAAGAGACAAACGGTATATACTCACTTATATCAAAACACTAGTCCAAGGGATACGTCCCATGAAAAACTTTACTTACCAAGAAAGTGGGTCAGAGGAGAGGACATTCTATTGAGATTTTAGGCGAGAGTAGCATGAAAGAATGGGGAAATAGTAGGACCCACAGGGTCCTGGAAACCTACAAGAAGAACTTTATGACAGGCAGATCTGGGTCCTGGGGTCCTCCTCAAACTAAGGCACCAGCCAAGGAGAAATAGGCAGTAAACTTCGAACCCCTACCAAGACCTAGCCGAGCAACATGATATTCTCCACTGTTGAGTGGAGAGTGAGATCTGACTCTCACACAAACTCTGGTGCCCCTTTTCTGACCACGTCCCCTGGATGGGGAGGCCTGGCGGCACTCAGAGGAGGGATAGCAAGTTACCAAGAAGAGACTCGATATTCTTAGAGCATATATAGGGTGAGGAGGTTTCTCTCAATCACAGACATAGGGGAGGGGAGAAAGGGGGAAGTGGGAGGGAAGGAAGAATGGGAGGAAACAGGGGAAGGGCTAACAATCAAGATATAATATGAACAAATTAATAAAATAATATTGAAAAAAAAAGAAGCCAGGTGTAATTCTGATAGGTTTGCCTTTATATATGACTTGGCCTTTTTCTCTTGTAGGCTTTTATATTCTTTCTTTGTTGTGTACATTTAATATTTTGATTATTATATAGGGGGGAGAATTTTCTTTTCTGGTCCAATCTATTTGGAGTTCTTTAGGCTTTTTGTATGTTTATGGGCATTTCTTTCTTTATTTTAGGTAAATCTTCGCCTTTGCTTTTTAAAAAAGATTTTCTTGGCCAATGGAACTTGGAGGCTTCTCCTTCTAATTCTATTATTCTTAGGTTTGGCTTTTTAAATACGGTCCCAGGTTTCTTGGGTATTTTGTGCCAGGATCTTTTTAGTTTCACTGTTTTCTTTGACTGGTGTAATGATAAATTCAATTGTATCTTCTACCCTTGATATTCTCTCTTTCTTCTTCTGTTTTTGTTGACATTACTTGTGCCTGGTTTTCCTGTTGCCTTCCATAGATTTTTAACATAGATTTACTACTCATTGTGTTTTCTAATTCCCTCTTTAGGTCTTGAACAGTTTTATTTGTTTTTTCCATTTCTTTCTCCCAGTTGATTAAATTTTTCCTCTAATTCTTTACAGGTTTTATTCACTTCCTTAATCTTTTTCAATATATTTTCCTCCCCCCTCCCAATGATTTATTGTCCTCCTTCAAGGCTTCCATCACTTTATTCATGTCAGATTTAAACATTTCTTATGCTTTTTGAGTGTTCATAGCTCCAGGGCAGTCACTGTATGTGTGTGTCCCACATGGGCCAGGCAGTTTGGAAGCCAGTAGAGAGAGCGCTAAGCTGAAGGTTATTTGCTAGAGCTCCACTGAGGTCTTCTCAGGATGGTGGAAAGTGAATGTTTGAGCCTGCCCTCAGCTCAGCTCTACTAGATTCCTTGTCTTTGTATCAGTTGGGTCACGCAGGAGAGGAGCAGGCTGAGATTACTTCAAGCTGATATCCAATCTGGTGCCCCTCAGGCCTCCTTGGTACAATGGATAACATATGTTGTGTTTAAATCTGACTCATCTCTGTTGGTTTAGTTTGTGTGATCCAGATGGGCCAGGCTGGTAAGTATTGAGTTGGCAGAGAGAAGTCCAAGCCCAAAGATGCTGTTATGACTCACAGGCCTTCTCAGGCTGGCAGCTAATGTGGGTTGTGGCCAGTGCCCAGATCACATTTTTTTGTTAGTTTTCACTTTCCCAGGTGGTCCAGACTGATAAGTAGTGTGAGGGTGGAGAAAGATCCAAGCCTACAGCTTCTCAGAAGTATCACAGGCCTTATCCAGATAGCCAGGGAATGTGAGTTGTGGCTAACGTTGGACTCAGCTCTTCAGACTGAGTTTTGTTGTGCATATCCTCTGTTCCACAGGGGGCCTGCTATCCATTCAAGTATTTGAAGGAGTGTACGGTTCCCAAAGCTTTTGATTCCCAAACCAGGGGGACATCAGTCACAATGGGTGGCCAGGGAGCTGGTTCTGATCTTCCTCAACTCCTTCCCTTCAGTCAGTTTGGCAGTCTCTGGTCCTCTGCTCCCTAGACACAGTACACAATGGGCACCTGTATCTTGGTTAATGCATATACATATATATATATTACTACAGGATAAATTGCGATGACTTAGATATATGGATGAAGTCATGTTTTTTCATGTTTCTCTAGAATGAGAATTCTAAGACAAATACGTAGCAGACCAAATATCTAGGACTCTGTTCTAGTTCATGGATCAGATTCAGATATCAAAAAACTCTTTATGTACTTTTGTACAGATAGGCTCGTATCAGAATGTTCTATTTTGATGAGGGCTTAAAATGCTTTAGTCTTTAAAGATTTATTTTTCAATTGCCTTGTGTTAGGTAAGTTATAATTTGTATAGAAATTTAGAGAGATTATCATAAAAGATTCACTTCAATTGATTTGAAAATTTTATTTTTGCAACGTCCTCCATAATGATCTTGTATCTTCTTTTAGAATACCAACACGGAAATATGAGTTTTTTCTTGTGCTGCTTTTTGCTACTGATGAGATAAACAAGAACACTGACATTTTACCCAATGTGTCTTTGATATTTACCTTTCCTGTCAACATGTGTTTTAAAACATTGGAAATAATTGATGAAATGATTTCACCACAAAACAGTACACCAACATTTCCTAATTATATCTGTGGAATATCTATTTGTGATGTAGAACTTATAGGACCATCATGGACTACATCTTTAAAACTGTCAATTTATTCTAGAATTCCCAAGGTGAGGCTGCGTTATAAAAAGGCGAGGTAACAATTTATCTATGCCAATACCAAGTTATGACAGAGTATGAATGGGAAGCATGGGTTTGTGCATGCTGATCTGTATGTTTTGAAGAATTAAAGTATTGATAAGTCACTAAAATTTCTTCATATTACAAATAAAGAATGAAGTGGGGAAGTGGGGAAGTTTTTGCTTTACATTGTGGCTTGTCAGAAATATTAAATAATTTTATTGGAATTCTACAGGACATTTGGAAGGTGAACTTACTGTCCTTTACAGGAGTTATGGAAGGTGAGGAACACAAATTATACCTAAGAAAGAACTTCTAATCAATCTTACTCCTCACATTGCTTCTTCTGTTCTTCATCCTTCAGATTTTCTTTGGACCATTTCTTTCTATTCTGAATGACAATGTCCAGTTTCCCCATGTCTACCAGATAGCACACAAGGATACATGTTTGACCCAGGCCATGGTCTCTTTGATGCTTTATTTTTCATGGACCTGGATAGGTTTGGTCCTCTCTGATGATGACCAGGGCATCCAGTTTCTCTCAGATTTGAAGGAAGAGATGCAAATTAATGGAGTCTGTTTAGCTTTTGAGAATGTGATCCCAGATAATATGCAGTTATATGTGACAAGGGGTGTAATATATGAGAAGCAAATCCTGACATCCACAGCAAAGGTTGTTATCATTTATGGTGAAATGAACTCTACCCTAGAAGCCAGCTTCAGAAGATGGGTATATTTAGGTGTACGGAGAATCTGGGTCACCACCTCACAATGGGATGTCATTACATCTAAGGAAGACTTCTGCCTTGACCCCTTCCACGGGACTATCACTTTTGCACATCACCATGGTGATATTTCTAAATTTAGAAATTTTATGGAATCAATGAACACTTCCAAATACCCAGTAGACATTTCACAGATGAGACAAAAGTGGAATCATTTTAACTGTTCAATTTCCTGTACCAACTATAGCACAATGAATCCTTGTTCATTCAATACCTCTTTGGGTTGGTTATCACAACATGAATTTGCTATGGATCTGAGTGAAGAAGGTTACAACTTATACAACGCTGTTTATGCTGTGGCCCACACCTACCATAAAATCATTCTTCAACAAGTAGAATCTCAGCAAGTGGCAGAACTCATAGGAATATTCTATGACTGTCAGCAGGTAAATTATCTTACATTAATGATGCTTACATTATGATATTTTAATATAGCCCCACAAATGATCATATGAATTATTCTCTCATTAGAAGGATTTCTATACCTCAAAACTCCTCAATATAAAAATTGTAAGTGGATAAATGTATGGCACAAGATTACTATTAAATGGATGACAACATTTTTGCATGAAGATTAGTTATTTTTTGAAAATGTTTCTGAATATTTCATCATATGAGTTCAATAAGAGAAATAACAACTAAAATTTCTATTGTAAAGTTCTCACGTGATACCTAGAAGATAGTTTATTCCTCAAGAGAAAAAAATGTATTGATCAATGTCATGGATAATTATTTTTATGAAGTGTCAATTAATTATGCTGACAAATAATGACTAAAAGTTTTTTATTAAATGTATTTGTATTATACATACGAATACAATATTTACATGATTTACTCACCACCTATCTTCCATTCAGAAGCTTCCAGCCCTATTACTCTCTCCATTTTTATGGATTCTCCTTCAAAAAGGTTTGCAACACACACACACACACACACACACACACACACACACACACACACCACATTTAACATCAAGACTTACTTAGTTGGTGTTGTGACAGTTTTCCTACATGTAATGAATGTTTAGATCTCTTGCACTCTGTTACTCAATATTTGGTAAACATTTTCTGACCTTTTATGCCATAAAACAGAAATAAAGTAAAATATAATTTATTTACCCATGAGATAGCTTGTTTTTAACTTGATAAGATACCATCAAATAAATGTATTTTCTGTGCTATATATAAAATTTTTGAACATTCACAATGTCACTTGGCTTTCCTGGATGGGGATATGTAATTATCCAATGATGCATCTCATTCAGATGGCTTCTTTGCTGAAGAACATTGCATTTACTAACCCTATTGGAGAACTAGTAAACATGAATCTGAGAAAAAAAGTATGTGCAGATTATGACATTTTCAGCATTTGGAATTTTCCACAAGGTTTTGGATTAAAAGTGAAAATAGGTCGCTATTCCCCATATGTCCCACAAAGCCAACAATTGCATATATCTGAAGACTTAGGGTTGGCCATTGGAGGAGCACTGGTATGTACACATAACTTCCATTTTTCATAATTTTATGTTATAAAAGACTGTGGTATTGCAATGATGGCTTAGTTCTTTTTTGAAAACATATTTATTTATTTATTTATTATGTATACAGTGTTCTGCCTGCATGTACATCTGCAGGCCAGAGGAGGGCACCAGATCACATTATAGATGGTTGTGAGCCACCATGTGGTTGCTGGGAATTGAACTTATGATCTTTGGAAGATCAGTCAGTGCTCTTAACCCCTGAGACATCTCTCCAGCCCAATGGCTTAGTTCTTAAGAGCAATGGCTTTTTTTTGAGTGAAAAATATTTTTTCTCCTTTATTAATTTATTCTTGTTACATCTCAATGGTTATCCCATCCCTTGTATCCACCCATTCTTCCCTCCCTCCCATTTTCCCCTTATTCCTCTCCCCTATGACTGTTCCTGAGGGGGATTACCTCCCCCTGTATATGCTCATAGGATATCAAGTCTCTTCTTGGTAACCTGTTGTCCTTCTTCTGAGTGCCACCAGGCCTCCCCCTCCATGGGACATGGTCAAAGGTGAGGCACCAGAGTACGTGAGAAAGTCATATCCCACTCTCCACTCAACTGTGGAGACTGTTCTGTCCATTGGCTAGATCTGGGTAGGGGTTTAAGGTTTACCACCTGTATTACCCTTGGCTGGTGCCTTAGTTTGAGTGGGACCCCTGAGCCCAAATCTGCCTATCATAATGTTCTACTTGTAGGCTTCTAGGACCCTCTGGATCCTTCTACTTTGCCATTCTCCCATGCTTCTCTCATCTATAGTCCCAATAGGATGTCCTCCCCTCTGTCCCAGTTTCCTGGTAAGTGAAGACTTTCATGGGATAATGTGCAGAGAGAGGAACACTCCTTCATTGCTGGTGGGGATGCAAACTAGTACAGCCACTTTGGAAATGTATCTGGTGCTATCTCAGAAAACTGGGAATAGGGCTTCCTCAAGACCCAGCTATTCCACTCCTTGGAATATACCCAGAAGATGCTCCAGCACACAACAAGAAACTGCTCAACCATGTTCATAGCAGCCTTATTCATAATAGCCAGAACATGGAAACAGCCTAAATTTCCCTCAGTAGAAGAATGGATAAAGAAGCTGTGGTATATTTACACTATGGAATACTTCTCAGCTATTAGAAACAAGGAATTCCCGAAATTTGTGGCTAATTGGATTGAGCTAGAAATGATCATAATGAGTGAGTTAAGCCAGAAGCAGAAAGACTCAAATGGTATATACTCACTTATATCTGCACACTTAAGTATTCCTGGTGGATCAATTTAGGAAGAAAGACATCTTAAAAGTTTTATTATGTTTCTTTTTTTAAATATATACATTTATATTATTACACATGAATAAAATAAACTACAAAGAGCAGGAAGAGCCAAGAGAAAATCAGGAGTTATATAAATGTTACACTCATAGTGATTTGACTCCCTGTATTTGTCAAACTTGAAATAAACCTCTTCCCATCTTGTTTAGCCTAAATTTCTGAATGAAAATCATTATCTATCATATCGCATCTCTATTAACTTAAAGCATCTATGTTGATCCAAAAAATCTTATCCCCTTGCTAACTAAACTTGATTGTAAGACCAAACTATCTAGTCTTCAACCCCCATTAGAGACTTGAGATAGAATAAAACTTAAGCAAGTGATTGAATCAGAAGTGCAGGTTAGGAACTTCCAAAATGAAAAACTGAAAGGGTTTACTGTGTGGACAGTCACCCAGCACTCTTTAAAATGTTGGAGCATCATCTTTGGCTTTCTAGCCCAATATCTCTGTCAGACATATTTGCAAGGCAGGAACTATTGAGGACTTGCTTACCCTGTTTTGTCAAAGTTCGCCATTGACTCTGCCTGCATCTAAGATTGCCGATTTTTAGGCAGAATTCTGTCTGTGGCAGAAATGAGGACATTTTGTTCAGTGGCTGGTTTGCCACTTTTGAAGCCAACTCCATAAGGAGGTTCTTTGATGTTCATCATCTTCTTTGAGGCAGTCTTGATGTTGTCAGTACTTAACTTGTCTTGTTGTCAAAGAATCTTTAGACTAAGAAAAACATCTTTAAATGCCATATTCCGTGGGTCTCTGCGGCTTTTGATGAACTTATTTATCTATGTTACCTTATATATCTATAGAGTCATATCTGCTAGACCTAGAATATATATTCTTGTGATAAAATTAGACTAGTATTTGACAGGACCCTGATTTGCATCAATATACAAAATTCTATACCAATGAATTAATAACCTTTTTCGTGAGTAAGAAGGTCTTGAGTTAAGGAGTAGATTCAATAATCTTCTGGTTGTTCTATTCTCTATCTATATTTCTATATCCCCCTTTCTTTATTTCAGCTTCTAGCTCTTTGCCTATAAAAGAAAGATAAAGGAAAAGAGAGATGTCCCCATATCCAACCTAGTTTTCTCTCTCTATAAGACCAATAATAACTTACAATCACCTCCCGATGAAAATAAGTATCTTTAGACAAAGAGAGCAAAAAGAAACCTATGTAATCTCCCTTAGAGGAAATGGGACATCATCCTCTTAAGGTTTCTTCAGTCTGATTTGGGACAAATAATAATTAAGAAGGCCCCCCCCAAATTGGAGGTAAAGGTTAAGCAAGCCATGGATTACATTTGTGGTCCAGTTTCTAAATGTTGAGAGATTCCAGGCTTAATAGGAGTCCTGTGTGGGACAAGCTGAAATGTTGGACCAATTAGGATCAGAATTTTCTACCATCTGTCCAGGAAGCTGTGCAATGAGGCACCTGGGGCTGGAACAAGGGGCATGCAGGATGTCAACGCTCAACATGCTGAGAGGAATGAATACTGTAGGTCTGATACAGCATCAGTGTCCAGTTCTTTTGTTCTGAAAACACAATTTCTTACAAGCATTATACAGACTTAACATTATAATTGTATGAGGTGTGCAGGATGTACAGAGATATTAAGGCTGATTCTCTGCTCATTGTAGTAACAGAATAGGCATCTGCAGATCTTCCTTCATGTCGTACTAAGAATGACCTCTAGTAATAAGTCACAGAGGATCTGTGACCAACATAAGCCTTGTCTATGCATATACATTTGTATCTCAGCCAGTTTCAGAGCTATTCACATGTAGTGGGATTAGCAATATAAGTTACCTGCTTGTTCTTCAATCTGAATTATTTACACCCTGATTGTGGCTCCCTCCCTTGACACTCCTCAATCCCAACCTACTTCTTCAGCTCCTGATTCTTTCTCTTCCCTCATCTCCTTTACCACCCTCCCCTAGTCCTTAGAAAGGGCAGCTCTCTTAACCTAATGCGTGACCTCAGCTTGTCCACTGTCCCTGTACTACATATAACCTCTTCCTCTGTGGCCTGCCAAAGCCATCCTGCCAGGTGTGAAGGGAACAGCATTAGGAGGTCCAAGTCCATGTCAGAGGTAGTCTCTGCTCCCCATATTGTGGGACCCAACGGGTGCCAGTGCTGTCTACATACTACAATTGAGCTGAGTGTCTAGATTGGTGTATCTGTGTCTGCAGCAATCTTCTCCTCCGTTCGGATTTTTTAAGTGTATATTTTATTTATTATAATTTATTCGCTTTACCTCCTGTTTGTTATCCCCTCCCTCTCATCTTCTCATTGCCACTCTCCCTTCTCTTCTGCTTATTCCCCTCCTCTAGATGTCTGGGGGAAAGCTTATCATCAGTGTAGTCTGCATACCCTTCCTCTGTGTGCCTCCTAGGCTGTCCTCCCAAGAGGCAGAGGCCAAGTAGTGGGCCCCCAAGTGTATGATAGAGGTTCAACAGCAGTTCCCCCCATGAGGAAAACCTGCAGTTTGTTGGCTACATCTGAAAAAGGGGTCTTGGTTCTTTGCATGTGTTGCCCTTGACTGGATCATCAGTTTATAGAGACCCCCTGTGCCTTGACCTACAGGCCTTTTTGGTCTCCCTGGAGCTCCTGTTCCTGCCCAGACCTTCCATTCTCCCCAGTCTTACACTCTCAGCACTCTGCCCAGTGTCCAGCTTCGAGTCTATGTAACTGTCCCTATCACCCAGTGGCTGGAGTCTCTCAGAGGACATATATGTTGGGCTAAAATCCACTTATAAGTCAGTACGTACCATGTTTTTTTTTTTGGGGGGGGTCTGGGCGATTTCACTTAGGATGATCATTTTTAGGTCCATCCATTTGCATGCAAATTTCAAGATTTCCTAGTTGTTAATAGCTGAGTAGTATTCCATTGTGTAGATGTACCACAGTTTCTTTATCCATTCTTCCATAGAGGGATATCTAGGTAGTTTCCACATTCTAGCTATTACAAATAAGGCTGCTATGAACATATTTGAGCAAATGTCCTTGTTGTATGGTACAGAATCTTTCAGATAATATACCCAGGAGTGGTATAGCTGGATCTTTCGATAGAAATATTTTCTATTTTCTGAGAAGTTCCATATTGATTTCCAGAGTGGCTGTACAAGTTTGCACTCCCACCATCAGTGGAGGAGTGTTTCCCTTTCTCCATGCCCTCACCAGCGTGTGCTGTCACTTGAGTTTTGATCTTTCCCATTCTGTTAGATGTAAGATGGAATCTCAAGGTGGTTTTGATTTTCATTTCTTTGATGCCTAGGGATGTTGAGCATTTCTTTAAGTGTTTCTCAAGCATTTGATATTCCTCTCTTGAGAATTGTCTGTTTAGTTCTGTACCCCATTTTTCAGTTGAATATTTTTTGGTTTATGGTGTTTAATTTCTAGAGTTCTCTATATATTTTTAGATATTAGCCCTATGTTGGAAGTAGGGTGGGTAATGATCTTTTCCCAATCTGTAGGCAGTTGCTTTGTTCTGTACGCCATGCTTTTTCCCATACAGAAGCTTTTAAGTTTCATGATGTCCCACTTGTCCTGTTTATTAATTGTTGATCTTAATGCCTGGGCTGTCAGGGTTCTGTTCAAGATGTTGTGTCCTGTGCCAAAGAGTTCTAGGTTCTTTCCCACTTTTTGAAGAAAGAAATATTAATCTCCTTTCTCATACATTGACACATAGAATGCTACCTAACGAACAAAATATAATATGGATTTCAATTTCATTACAGGTTTAGAGAACATGCTCAACTGCTTGAATAAGATAATACAGGATAACAGGAGAATATATATAACCCACCTCTGTTACCAATTATTATTCCATCTGCCTTAGGTTCCCACTTCTACATGCAGTGTGACATGCACTCCTGGATTCAGGAAAGTCCATCAGGAACAAAGAGCGGAATGCTGCTTTGATTGTGTCCAGTGCCTAGAGAATGAAGTGTCTAATGAGACAGGTATGTAATTGTGTGCAGAAGAAATTTCTGAAATTGAATGTCTTCTTTTATACAAATTAGGCCATTGATAGGGTATGAAAAGAAACTGAAGACATGAAATATGTGTTTTTAATATCATCATTGTACTGATACCAAGCATATTATGAACTATGGAATGAACATGCACTGCCTTCCTTAAACCACACATTTTGCTTACATTATCATGGTTACATCCTATCTTTTTCAGGAAATGTCTAATAAAATGTTTGCAACTAGTATTCTACCAGAAAAATTTGTACACAGTACTGCTATGCATATGTGTAATCTTGTCTGATTTTATTGTATAAATTAAATTTACATGACCGTCTATAATCTTGTTTCCCAGAACCCAACTCATAATCTTGTTGTTGTGTAACAAGATGTATTGAAGATCTTAGGGAACAGCTCATAGAACGAAGCAGTTACTGTAAAAGAATTAGGACAGGAGTGCAAATCACCAGAATGCATGCATAGGTATGGTAGTATTCTTCAGTAATCACATCCTACTGAGAAAGGAAGGAAGGATCCAAAATATGCATAACGTTGCATTATTTCTAGGTTGGAATATACAGTTAGGAACAAAAAGGGACTTTACCACAAAGAGTGGACATGAATGAAAACAGCTGATGATTGTCTTTTGAACAGCAAATCCATGCAAAGATGCATGTGTCCTCTCACTGACATGCAAAAATACAACAAAAAACTATGGCTAACTTTTATGCATACTCACACACATGTGAATTTATCTAATGTAAATATATTTGAGTTGAAAGGTAATTACGTCCCCTTCCATTTCTTCCTCTAGCACCTACCAATTCAGTCACTTTAAACACTTCTACATATCCCCTCTACTCTCAGTTTGATAACAAATGGACACAAGAGGCAGAGTAAATCAAGATATATTATATGTATGTATTAATTTTAAATAAAATATTTAATCACAATTTATATTTTTATGTTGTGATATGCAAAATTCACGAGTAGTTTGGATTTTTTTGCTTCCAGTATATGAGTTGTGACAAGGACAAAAGTAAACACTAATATAGAGAAATACATATATACCAGACATCATAGGAAGAGATCTTAGTTTGAAAGTGAATGTCTTTTTTCCAAATCCTTATGTTAATTGTTGAGGTCATGAACTTAACCTGAAGTGGATTTTGTTACATGGGAAGTACAGCTCCTTTATTGGAAATATTACTTTATACAAACAGTATGTGAATATGGGAATTGCATATCCTTGTTGCTATATGAAGATACAGTCCAAAGGTACAAGGCAATATGCAGCATGCTTTGTATTGGCTGGATTTGTGATCTAGACATGATGTCTTAGTCAGTGAATTATTGCCATGAAGAGACACATTGAACATGATAATTCCTTTAAAAGAAAGCCTTTAATTGTTGCTTGCTTACACTTTCAAAGTTTTAGTCTATTCTTGCGATAGCAGAGAACACTGTCGCACATAGGCAGGAATGGTTCTGGAGAATGTTCTATATCCAGATATTTAGGCAGCAGGAACAGAGAGAGACAGGCACTGGGCCTGCCTGAGATCTTAACATCCAAAAGCCCAACTCTCAATGACACACTTTCTCAAACAAGGCCACATCTACTACCACAAGGCCACATCTTGTAATCCTTTCTAATAGTGCTACTTACTAGTGATCAAGCAGTGAAATCTTTATGAGCCTATGAGGGCTATTCTTACTCAAATGACCACATACTACATTTTTAGACTCATAGACCTGTAGCCACATCATAACACAAACGCAGTCCAACTTCAAACTACTCACAATCTATCACAGTCTCAATACTGTTTAAATCTCCAAAGTTTACAGTCTTTTCTGAGGCTCATGTCAATCTCTTAACTGTAACCCCTCGTAAAGCAAAATAATAAAGCAGATCACATACTTCCATACTGCCAAGATACTATGACAATGAACACATACTACCATTTCAAAAGGGATGAGCCAAAGCAAAGAGTGAACACGTTGTGGACTCCAAAGACAGATCCAAATTCAGCAGAGAGAACTCCAAATTCTGCATCTCCATGTGGCACTCTTCACATCCCCAACTTCTTCGAGTTTTGTTGACCACAACAAACTCCTGTCTTGGGCTAGTTAAAAACCCTTTCTTCAGCTTTCCCTGACTGGTAGCTCATGACTCTGGCATCTCCAAAATCTTGGGATCGCTAATAAAACCCAGTCTTCACATCCATAGATGTACTCAATAGCCTTTCCTGGCCTCCACACTCTGAAATACCTGACGAGTACCTGGCTTAGTGGCTTTCCTTACTTGTGGAGGGAGATTTCACAATCAATTTATTCTTTCTTTTACTCTACAGCCAGAACCCTGTGGCCAAAGCTTGTAAGGCTTTCTGCTTATTAGAACTAAAACTTGTCCCCTTGCTTAAAAACATTTTCAACAGCTTTTTCTTTTGTATGGTTCCTTTCTTGCTTAAGTTTCTCTTTCCTTTCCTTTCACAAATTGGAAGCTTGTCTTAGTGGTCCTACCTTGAGCTTGCCATCCCGTTGATTCTATTTAGCATCAGGATTTTCTTTATACTTTTCATTGCCTTGAGCTCTGGACGTAGCTCCATTACACATCCTGCTGTCCTAACTCCTTTTCATCATTGTTCTTTATAAGAGTGACCACTAATAACCATATGAGAAAGTCAAAACTAAGCTTTCTTTTTTCCCAATCTAGGCCATCTTAACATTTTTTTAATTAAAAAAATTCTTTTTATCTTAACATTTCTTTGGTAAAACATTTCATCAAAAAGCTCTTCAATTTTGCCTCCAGCAGAAGGTTTTCTTTTTTTTTTTTTTAAGAAAAGGGTAAAAATCAATGTATAAAAGGTATCTAAGCCATTCATTAATATTTTTTCCCTCTGAAACCGTTTGATTTGGCCTCCACATTTCACATATTCCTAAGTCTGGTCCTCCATGGTTCTTTCAGTATGGCCTACGAATCCCCACTTAAAGCATTCAACTGCTTTCCTAATCCAAAGTTCAAAAGTTCACATGTTGCCAACTAGCACCATGGCCAGGCCTGCCATAGCAATATATTGACTATGACAGCACTTACAAAAGAAAGTATTTAATTGCGGCTTGAAAACAGTTTTAGACATTGTCTGTTATCATAATGTCAGGGAACATTGCAGTGTGAAACCAGGCACAGTTCCAGAGTGGTGACAGTGTTCTACATACAGATCCTCAGACAGGTGGAAGAGACACTGGGTGTGGCTTGAGATTTTGACAACCCAAAGCCCATCATGAAAGTCAATTTCTCTAGCAGGGACACACCTATTCCAACTGGGACAAACCAATTCCAAATAGAACATATATCACCCTGACCTTTTCAAATAGTGCTACTCCCTAGTAACCAAGCATTCAAATCTCTGAGTATATTGGGCCATTCTCACGAAAACCACCAACACACACACACACACACACACACACACACACACACATCCCACAGGTATGAGCATAAAAAATTTAAGTTTGAGTAATTAACTAACATTAGATAATTTATATTACTATATATCATGTGCTAACGAAGTGTTTTTTACTTTTTATTAAGTTTCGTGAA
Organism: Acomys minous; assembly: GCF_964271855.1. Lineage (NCBI taxonomy): Eukaryota > Metazoa > Chordata > Mammalia > Rodentia > Muridae > Acomys > Acomys minous. Next base: position 85,590,334 of record NC_140490.1, on the reverse strand, counting down.
CATGAAGGTTACAAATAACAATAAGTAGCTTCACTCCTACCTTTACCATGAGGATTGTATGCTCCACCAGCAGTGGATCTGGATCTCACTGCTTATTAAAACAGCAAAATAAAATAAAATAAAAACTGTTGCTTAACAACAAACGTTGTACTGTGGTATCCTGTAACTAATACAGGTATTAAATGCTTAAGTATATAATTATGATGTGTTATTAGTGGTTGTTGTTAATGATCTGTGCAGATGTGGAGCAGTGCGTGAGCTGTCAAGATGACCAATATGCCAACACAGACCACACACACTGCCTGCAAAGACATGTGTCCTTTCTGGCTTTTGAGGACCCACTGGGGATGGCTCTGGCCTGCATGTCCATGTGTTTCTCTATCCTCACATCTCTTGTACTTGGTACTTTTGTGAAATATAATGACATGCCCATTGTGAAAGCCAATAACTGCATTCTAAGCTACATCCTATTGATCTCTCTCACATTCTCTTTCCTCTGCTCCTTGCTCTTCATTGGGCATCCCAACATGGGCACCTGTATCCTACAGCAAATCACATTTGGAGTCTTTTTCACAGTGGCCTTGTCCACTGTGTTGGCCAAGACAATTACTGTGATCCTGGCCTTCAAGCTGACTACTCCAGGAAGAAGAATGAGATGGATGCTGGTATCAGGGGCACCTAACTTTGTCATTCCCATCTGTACCTCTGTCCAACTTGTTCTCTGTGGAATCTGGATGGTGATGTCACCACCCTTCATTGACACAGATACACACTCTGAACATGGGCTGATCATCATTGTGTGCAACAAAGGCTCAGCCATTGCATTCCACCTTGTCCTGGGATACTTGGGCTTCTTGGCTCTGAGTAGCTTCACTGTGGCTTTCTTGGCCAGAAATCTGCCTGACAGGTTCAATGAAGCCAAATTCCTGACCTTCAGCATGCTGGTGTTCTGCAGTGTCTGGGTCACCTTTCTTCCTGTCTACCATAGCACTAAGGGGAAGGTCATGGTGGCTGTGGAGGTCTTCTCCATCTTGGCCTCCAGTGCAGGGCTGTTAGGGTGCATCTTCTTCCCAAAGTGTTATGTTATTTTGATAAGACCAGATTCATATTCTTGTCAAAAGTATAAGGATAAATCACATAATTGAATCTTTGATAGTTTTTTTTGCATTTTAGATTATATTTACAATATTTTTATTCCTTTCTCTGGGAAGAGCACCTTTTCCATTTCCAAATTTAACCAGTTACCTGCAGTTTGTTATGTAGGCTTGAGACCTTCAAAGTTTCTCTCATCTCCTTTACCAAGTTTGTTGGTAGCTTCTTTCATTAAGTCACATTTTTGGGGGTCATGTGGGTGAGAAGTTATGGTATACCTTGTACTATTCCTAGAAAAGTTATTATATTAGCAATCTCCCTTGTCCTTTGGCTCTCAAGATCTTTCTTGCTTCTTCTATATTTTCTGAAAATTAGGTATGGGAGAAGTTTTTTTTCAATAGTCACTAATATTGAAAAAATTGGTGTCACCAGAAGGGTTGGAAAGCAAGAAATGAAAATGATACAAATACAGTAACTGTGTATAAAGTGTGAGAAACATGGAACATGTGAAATTGGTAAATTTATAGATGCATATGTTAGAATAAATTAAACCAAGAGGAAGTATATAATTTTAAAAAATCTATAAGGAGAAATTAGGTTGATGCAGTCGTCTAGTTTTACAACAACAACAGACCAGGACCAAATGGAATCACTAGAAAATTTCATGGCCAGAATGTGGAAAAGCAATGAACAACATAGTACTTAAAATAGTCAAGAAAAGTAAAAAAAAAAAGTTTTCATCTATCCTGTTCAAAAATACAGATAACGGTATAAACAAACAACTAATGCTCTCCAGTATTTTTCTTTTGCTTGATTAGGTTTTGTTATATGGGTATTTCATAGGTTGATAAGAACTTTATGATTGTTTCTTGGAGAAATGTGGGAAATCGATTGAGATGTTATTGAATTTATGAATTTTTTTGTAGAATGGTTATTTCCACAACATTACATTTACCAATTCATGAGTATGGGGTGCTTTTCAGTCATTTATTGTCTTCCTGTGCCTGTTTCTTCTGAGTTTTGAAGTTTGCCTTCTAAAGATCCTTCAATTCTTCCATTAAAATACTATTATGCATAGGACTATAATCCTGATCTCAATCATAGTGGTTTTTGTAGTTAATAGATGTGCTATATGGTTTTGTTGGAATTTGGGGAATTTCTAATGAATATGTCATATATAAACATATTTTTAGTTTTTATTTTCCTATTTCTGTTCATGTAATTTCATTTTCTTGGCTTTTTGCTCCACCTAGAGCTTGAGATCTGTGGTGCAAATTAACAAGGAGAATAAACAGCTTTCTATCTGATTTACCAGGATTGCTTTGAGTTTTTCTAAATTTAGCAGAGTTGTGGGTTTGGATTTGTCGTATGTAATGTTTATTATATAGAGATTTCTTCCCAATACCTTAACTCTCTCTAGGACTTATATTATGAAATTGTTAAAAATAACTTCTCATTGCTTCTGTGTTTTACATTCTGTATCAGAGTTTCAGTCTCCTCCCTGACCTTGCATATTTGCGCTCTGCCCCTGTAACCCAAAATAACACACACACACACACACACACACACACACACACACACACACACACACAAAACACACACACCCCATTAAAGCATAAAAATATCTTATTGTGGCAGCTGTAGTCACAGAATATGGCCCTCTGTCCACACATCTGCACTTGTAAATATTTATTGCAACGAGTCAATGGCCTGGTTCAAGTTCCCCAGGTCCTGTGACACCATCAATATTGGCTCCTCTTTAAGTGTCCTTCTGAATATCCTGTTGTTGCCCTGTGCCCGAGAGATCCTATAGCTTTAGATCAGAAGGACCATCCCTTTCATGTACTTCAACAGTCCACAGATGACATAAATTTTGGAATGAGCATCTCAAAGCCCTGGATTGAGGCCTGGGAAGTAGATCAGTTGGTCAGCCTACTGGCTTTACCTTATCAGCACCAACATGGAGAGCTCTCCAGGATTGCTCCACCCAGTCAAGGCATGGGCCTCACTCTTCCAGTGCTGCAGCTGCTGAGGGGCTGGGACAGCTCTCCTGCTCTCACATTGTAGGGGCTGGCTCACTCATGCATGTGCCACCAAGGCCAACTCCACTGTGATGCCTAGGCAAGGTACAGGGCCCACCCTTCTGCCAGCAGTTAGCAAGGCCAGCTTTCCTGACTACCATAGGTAGTAATTGCATTGGAGAAGAACATCACACCCATGCTCACTCGACTACACAGCTTTCAAGTTGCAGTGCCAATTCCCTTGTGCTCATATCCACAGAGCTGGCTCAGCTGAGCCCCCTCCACCATGGCCATCTCTACTGTGATTCCCAGGAAAGGTAAGAGCCTCTTGACTACCACAGGTGATGAGGCATAAGAGGGGTAGGGCTTCAACCCTGCACTCATTTCTCGTGGTTAGGTCAGATCTGCCACACTGCCACACTCATCCCCACTTGGCTGCCTCACCTGAGCCCCAGTAATCAGGGCCAGCACTGTGCTGCTCATAGGATGCGCATGGCCTGCTCTCCTGAGTGCTGTCACAGGTAATAAGTTGGGCCCGCTCTCCAGAGCATGAGAGCCAGTGAGGGTCAGGGCCAGTTCTTCACAGCTCCTTGATATCCATGAGATACCAGGCAGACACATCCCCATGGTCTCTAGTGGTAAAATGAACTATGAACCAGGTACTGAAAGATGCTTCTTTAGAGCCAGGGGTACAGACATGAACCTAGGCTGCAACAGGGTCCAGGACTTCACCATTGCCCCAGGTGTCCAGGCTGGATACTCCCAACAGGCTATTTCTCTCCTCCCTCATGTCTCCCATTTTCTCTCCCTTCACAATGCTCAAACTGTTCTCTGCTTCTCATTCTCTCTTATCTGTTCACCACACACTTGCACATTGCAATGGCTCCTGCTTCAGGAAGCTACACAGCTGGTGTGCCTTTGGTGACCTCCACTGTCTGTCCTGTGGGCCATGGCAGGAAGTAGGCCTCTAGGTGTCCACAGACTGCCTGTGTGGCATGGTGGGTGGGCAGGCTTATGGATGTCTTCTTCCAATAGTGCTGCTTTGCTTGATGGCAGGCATGGCTCTGTGTGTCCTCTGTCTACTGATGCCATGCTATGGAGGGCAGATCTCTGGGTGTCTTTCTCAGCCTGGGCTACATGTCTCTGATGTCTCCCGACTTCACCTTTAACCTCCACTGCAGTAAGACTGGGTAAGTAACACACCAGGTACTGTGATGACTTCCTTGTTACTGACCTCAGCACAGCAGTGAGAGCTCCCAGCACAAGACAAATCAGGTGAAAACATTTTTTTTTATTGTTTCAAAGGCTTTTTCTGGATCTATGTAGATGAGATTTGAGTTTTGTCTTTAAATACACTAGCAAGTGATGATTTATTACAATTATTTTCTTATATATATATTGAGGCATCCTTGCATATCTGAGATCAAGCCAACTTGATCTTGGAGAATATTCTTCTTGAAAACTACCTGTATTTGGATTCAAAGTTTTTATTTTTGTTTTTGTTGTTGATGATTTTTCATCTATCCTCATGGTACATATTAAGCTATACTTCTGTTTCTAGTTTTAAAAATGATTTAAGGAATTTTGCTTGAGAGATTCTTTGGTGTCAGGTAGAATGCTATGAATCCACCTTGTCCTGTACTTTTTGTAAGTCAGAAGGCTTTTGATTTCTCATTCTGTCTCCTTATTTTTAACGGGTCTATTACAGTTGTTGATCTGTTTCAGGCCACATCATGACTTAGACAAACCCTAATGAGCTCATCAGGAAGTTTTATATTTGGGATATATTTTGGCTCCATATGCATCTCAACTACCACATCTTAACTGGGAGCCACAACTTAAGTTCCATTGAAGACAAAGACAACACTTTAACCCTTTTGAGGGGTGATTGGAGATTACCTGACCAAGTTTCCAGTTTCTGGTGTTGACAAAACTTCCTTATGGTGTAATCATAAACTTGGACTCTGAGTACATTAACTGGAATTACAGCTGAAAGTCGTTAATCAGATGAATGACATTCCATGGAAGCTACAGAACTGAGCACAAGAAGTCTCATAATGATGGCCCCCTTTTTCCCTCTGGCAGGAAAAAAATCCTCATTGTTGTAATGGTTATCCAATACCTATGTACAAAACTGGATGTTATAGCATGATGTTTAAAGATACAAGAATCCTGTAGCATTATAATGTCCCTCTCACATGTGAGCGACATGGCAGCCATACATTTAGTCAAAAGACCTCAGAAACAGTGTTTGTGGCAACTCATATAAAGTCCATTTCAGGATTAAAGAGATACTTATCTGAATAGGAAATACAATAGGAAAATGTTAGGTTTAGACTCAACTTTCCTAACAAATATATTTTATTATAAAATTATTGACCGAGAGTACCTCATTTATAACCTGACTAACTTAAGCAATAGGAAAAGAAGATTAAAGAATATAATAATGAAACATTAAGGATATCAGTTCTGAGGAAGATTCTCCTAGCATAATCATCAGGATTTCTTCTGCTGGAACCTGGAGCAACCAGAACACAGAAACTCAGTTGAAGCCTGGAACCCCAAGGCTTCCCTTTAGTGGTTCTCTTTAGGAGCATCTCAAAGTGGAGCAATGAACAGCCAAAACTATTCCAGGCCCTCAAATGCCCTGCGTCCTGTTTTGGTTCACATTTATTTCTCCTTTCAGAATTTGTTCAAGGATGTTTTTCAGCTGGTTAACAATCAATCTTCCCCACATGGTCGTTCAACTTCTAAGGGGATAAACATCACCTGTTCTCTCACAAGTCTTTTTCTCATCCCCCACTTGTTATCTAAACAAAAAAAACATGTTTCTCCCTCCCTCTTTAGGGTGTCCTCTTTTAAAAATTTTTACAAGACATTGTGATAACATTTTTCCTTTCCACCTCCTTCAGATCCCCTCCAGAAACACCCCCAATTCCATTCCTCTGGATCTATTTTCATTTTTCTACATACAGACATGGATTTTAACTGCAACATATTTAAAGATTCTCTCTCTTTTTCAAATATACATTTCTGGCCTTTTTAAAAACTAAAACAATCATATATCATTATGTGTTTGTGTGTGTATTCTCTATATGATTTTATCATATTGGTAAATGTATTTGTTTATATGCTAATAAAATATTTTTATTCATACATCTCTGTAGTTCAACCTGAGTTCAGGAATGGCGAGACTTTCTTACATACTCTGGTGCCCCCCCCTCTCCCTGGAGGGGGAGACCTGGTGGCACTCAGAGGAAGGACAGCAGGTTACCAAGAAGAGACTTGATACCCTATGAACATATACAGGGGGAGGTAATCCCCCTCAGGAACAATCATAGGGGAGGGGAATAAGGGGAAAATGGGAGGGAGGGAAGAATGGGAAGATACAAGGGATGGGATAACCATTGAGATGTAACAAGAATAAATTAATAAAAGAGAAAAAAATTCTTAGTCATTTTTGTAAATAAAGATACTTTGCCTTTTTCCTTTCTGATTTTATCCACTAGATATGTTTCAATCATTTTATTGCTTTAGCTAAGACTTCCAGCTCTATGTTGCATAGGTATTGAGAAAGTGGACAAACTTTTGTTTCTCATTTAAAGTTTAGCTTTTAATCTGTTCTCATTTAAGGTGATGTTGCCAATGAGAATGCTGTAATTTTCCTTTATTACATATAAATAAGTGCTGGGTTTGGTCTAGTATCTGTATTCTGATGCTAATTACTGGCTCCCAAGATCTAATTGCTGTTCTGACAAGCACATTCTCACATACCCGAAATATTGCTGTATAACCTTGCCTCCCTGTATGACCAATAAAATGCAAACACTTGGGCAAAGCAGAAGGAAAGAGTGAAGTGAAGGTTTGTGAGTTTTGAAGAGAAAGGATCTTGGGAGAGAGAGAAGGAAGAAGACAGAATAGGAGGCGAAGTAAATAATTTGGTGCCATGGGTTAGGGTGGGAAAGGAGCATATAGCTGGGCCAGCATGGATGGAACAATGGAGGATATTAACAAGTATTTTAGTATCATGGATTGGAGTTAGCCTGAGATGAGACTGGGAGGAAAAGTTAGTTTAGGAGGTAATATCTGCATTTACCAGGTAAAAGCTTATTATAAAATACACCAGATTTCTGTGTCTTTATTGATTGTAAAAGTAGGTTAGATAATACTGCTATAATAACCATTAGCCTAATAATAAACATTTATTAGGCCATAATTTTAAATTAACCACAATAGGTAAATCTCTTGTATAGCTAATTTTTAATGACATTTATAATGAAGGGATGTTTTATATTTTTTGTTAATTAGTTTATTTACTTTATATCTTAGTCATAGCCCGATGATCCTCATCTCCTAATTCCAGCATCCGTCCTTGTTTCCCTCCCCTTCTGTTATTTCTCAGGAAAGGGGAGCCCCATTTGAACCCTCTCCAGTTCATCAAATTGCATCAGGACTGAGCATGTCTTATTTTCCTGTGGCCTGGCAAGGCAGTCCCACAAGGGGGAAGTGAAAAAAAATCTAGCAGCAGAGTCCATGTCAGAGAATGTCCCCCCCCCATTCTCCTTACTAGTCGACCCACATGAAATCTTTAATATCACCAGCTACATATTTGTAGGGGACCTAGATCCAGTTCATGCATGGTTCTTGTGTGTTTCAATCTCAGGAAGCTCCTTTGGGCTCTGGTTAGTTGGCTCTGTTGGTCTTCTTGTGGATCTCCTGTCTCCTCCATAACTTTTTTTTTCTCCCTCCATCCACTTTATTAAAAAAAGGCCCTACTCTTTGTGCAAAGTTTTTCTGAACATTTCAGAATCTGTTTTGAAGCACTGCTGGGTGGAGCCCCTCAGAGGACACCTCTTGTAGGTTCCTGTCTGGGAGCATAGGGTCTCCTCTTACGTCTCTATGGCTCATCCTACTAAGAGTCTCTGCTAGACTTTACCGTCATTTCCCCCCCACCCCCAGGAGCTTATCCTGAGTTAGGTTTGCAGCTTGCACAAGAGATGGTCTCACTCACAAATTCTCTTTTTCTCTGCAGGCCTTCTGTTCTCCTTCCTCCTCCCTAGCCCCACACCTGCTCTGCTCAGGCCTGATCTCTATCTGTATTTCTCTTTGCTCTCTCTCTCTCTCTTACTTTGCTTCCTCACTTCATCCACTACTCCTGTTTATTCCATTTTGCCTTCTCTGTAAGATTTAAGAATCTTCCCTTGGATCCTCTTTGTTACTTTCTTCTTTGGGACTGTGCATTGCAGTATGTTTATCTTGTACTATAAAGCTAAAATATATGTATAAGCGAGTACATAACATTTTGTCTTTCTGTGTCTCAATTACCTCACTCAGGATGATCTTTTCTAGTTCCATCCATTTGCCTGCAGATTTCATGATTTCTTCAGTTTTGATAGCTGAGTAGTATTCCATTGTGAAAATGTACAACAGTTTCTTTATCCTCTCTTCAGATGAAGGATGTCTAGGTTAATTCTAGATTTTTATTACAAATGAAGTTGCTATGAACGTAATTGAGCAAGTGTTTTTGTTGTATGGTGGAGTGTCATTGGGTATATACCCAGGAGTGGTACAGCTGGGTTTTGATGTAAAGCAATTCCCAATTTTCTGAGAAAGAGCCAGATTAACTTTCAAAGTAGTCGTACAAACTTGTGCTCTGACTAGCAACGGAGGAGTGTTCCCCTTTCTCCACATCTTCACCAATATGTGCTGTAATTTGAGAGTTTGATCTTAGCCATTTGACTGGTATAAGATGAAATCTCAGATTCATTTTGAGTTGCATTTTCCTGATGCCTAAGGACATTCAACATTTCTTTAAGTGCTTCTCAGCCATTTGAGAGTCTTCTGTTGAGAAATCCCTGACTAGCTCTGGGCTCCATTTTTAACTGGACTATTTTACTTGTTTGTATTTAGTTTCTTGAGTTCTTTATATATTTTGGATATTATCCCTTTTCTTGGGTGTAAGGTTGTTGAAGACCTTTTCCCTATCTGCAGAATGCCTTTTTGTTCTATTGACAGTTTTATGTCTTGAACAATTTTATTCACTTCTTGTTCCCACTTGATTGTATTTCTTTGAGAGATTAATTTTACTGCATTAAGGTCTGTATCATTTTCCTACCCTCATATTTCAGATCACTTTCTTACACTTGAGGTTAGATAGTATCTCCAGGACTTACTGTAGTAGGATAGCTGGTTTCCAGTGATGTCATATGGCCCTGAGTTTTGTTGCTTGCGTTTTTACTATGGCTTCTAGCCATGTGGTTGTCTCTGCTGTTACCAGGCCTCATGATCCTTGATGGTCACACAGTTCAGGAGTAAGAGGTCCCTAAGATGAACGTTGCTCAAGTCTCCTTAGGATGGCAGATGGACTATGTGGTTCAGAGCCGTAGTACAGCCCACTTCTTTTGAACTTGTTACAGGTGGGTCAGGTAGATTAGGTGTCAGCAAGGAGAGGGCTCTAAGCTGAATGTTGCTTGGGAATGTGAGTTGGGGTACAGGCCTCCTCAGGACCCAAAAGATGCTTTACCGCACAAGGACATATGTTCAACCGTGCTCATATCGGCCTTATTCATAATAGCCAGAACCTGGAAACAGCCTAAATGTGCCCCAGTTGAAGAATGGATAAAGAAACTGTGGTACATTTACACTATAGAATACTGCTCATCTATTAGAACCAAGGAATTCCTGAAATGTTTGGACAAATGGGTGGAACTAGAAAAGATCATATTGAGTTAGTTAACCCAGAAGCAAAAAGACTCACATGGTATATTCTCAAAATTGGACATCGGACCAAAAGCAGGTCCCATGAAATATTCACTTACCAGGAGATTGGGATAGATGTGAGGACATCCTACTGAGATTCTAGGTAAGAGAAATATAGGAGATGGGGAAATAGAAGGACCCAAAGGGTCCTAGAAACCTACAAGAAGGACACTGTGATGGGTGGATTGGGGTCCAGGGGCGTCTGCTCAAATTATTGCACTAACCAAGGACAATACATGTAGTAAACATTGAACCCCTGCTCTGATCTATCCAATGGACAGGACATTCTCCACAATCATGAGGAGAGCAGGGACTGACTTTGACCTGAACTCTGGTACTCCATGTTTGACAACCTCCTTTTGGTGGGAAGGCCGGATGACACACAAAGGAAGAATAAGCAGGCTACCAAGATGAGACTTGATAGCCTATGACCATATTGTGGGTGAGGAGGCCCCCTCGGTTTTAGACCTGGGGGGTGTGGGAATAGGGTGAAAGCAGGAGGGAGGAACAGATGATACAGGTGATGAGATAACAATTGAGTTGTAATCTGAATAAATTACTTAAGTAATAAAAAAGAGACTTTTTTCTCCTTTATTAATTTATTCTTGTTACATCTCAATGGTTATCCCATCCCTTTTATCCTCCCATTCTTCCCTCCCTCCCATATTCCCCTATTCCTCTCCCCTATGACTGTTCCTGAGGGGGATTACCTCCCCATGTATATGTTCATAGGGTATCAAGTCTCTTCTTGGTAACCTGCTGTCCTTCCTCTGAGTGCCACCAGGTCTCCCCCTCCAGGGGACATGGTCAAAGGTGAGGCATCAGAGTATGTGAGAAAGTAATATCCCACTCTCCACTCTACTGTGGAGAGTGTTCTGTCCATTGTCTAGATCTGGGTAGGGGTTTAAGGTTTACCGCCTGTATTGTCCTTGGCTGGTGCCTTAGTTTGAGCGGGACCCCTGGGCCCAAATCTGCCTATCATAATGTTCTACTTGTAGGCTTCTAGGACCCTCTGGATCCTTCTACTTTGCCATTCTCCCATGATCCTCTCATCTAGAGTCCCACTAGATTGTCCTCCCCTCTGTCTCAGTTTCCTGGTAAGTGAAGGCTTTCGTGGGACATGCCCCTTGGGCTAATATGCAGATATAAGTGAGTATATACCATTTGAGTCTTTCTGCTTCTGGGTTAACTCACTCATTATGATCATTTCTAGCTCAATCCATTTATCCACAAATGTTGGGAATTCCTTGTTTTTAATAGCTGAATAGTATTCCATAGTGTATATGTACCACAGTTTCTTTATCCATTCTTCTATTGAGGGACACTTAGGCTGTTTATATGTTTTCTAAATTCTAACAAGTGTTCTTTCTTTTTAAATTTTTAAATATTAGTTCATGATAATTCAAGTTGCATCAAAAATTTTATCTCCTTACTTGTATCTTCCTGTTTTCACTCTCCCACCCTATTCACCTCCTCAAGCACTCTGATAGAAGGAGACTTTTCCCTCACAATATGACCACACCTCATCAACTCTTATCTGGATAGCCTGCTTCACCTTACTCTGTGCACTGCCAGCCTTCCCCACCAAGGGGAAGTGATCAAACCGAGGGCACTAGAGTCTGTAAACAAAGGCAAAGGAAATTAGATATGATACCTATCTTATTCAGCAGTAGGAAAAAGTATGGAGGAAACTACTGTTCTGGATAAAGTAATGTTTCACTACCAGACACTAAACATGGGGAATGAATAAGAGAGATCATGTTTTAGAACTCAGTTTGCCCGTGAAGGTCTGTATTTGTATGGATATTGGACTTGGCCGGTGTTAAGTCACTATATTTCATAAATATTCTGGCATTGGCAAGATAATAAGTCTTCCAGTGGAAAGTGAACAGAGGTAGTTTTGTGATATTTTGCACATGTGACTAGAATACATTAGCATATAAGCATCACATTGAAGGAGATATGATTCAGGCTCAATGCGATACTGAAGGGTACCATTCCCTATCATGGAAACAGGATATGTTGTCCCATAATTCAATAATACTTCTCAATAGCATGGCCCCTTTATTTATTTATTTATTTATTTTTATACTTTTTTTAATCAGGAAAGAGAGAAAGATGAATGCTAGGGCTCGGCTTACTTTGTCCCCATTTAGGCTGAGTCCTCCAACCTCTGTCAACCTAATCTAGAAAAGTCTCTCATAGATGTGCCCAGAGGACTGACCTCCTAGGCTATTCTGGATCCTGTCAGGTTGACATCTTGGTCATCACAGGTGAGCATGGGCCCTTTATGACCTCACCTCTCATCTTATGAAAGTTCATATGAAATCTACTGAAATGATTGTCAATTTTGGTCATGCATGTGGCTGTTGAGAAAGCCTGGGAACCAAAGCTGCCCAAGAGATAATTGTCCCAGGGGCAATTATGCTATGAGTGTGAATGAAATCACATCACCTGGGGTTGGAGAACACGCTCTTCATAACATGTTTTCTGATCTATAGAGATGAAAATATTTTAGATCTCAGATCCAGATCCTGAGGCCAAGATTTTCCAGCTGTATCCAGGGAGCATGGCACAGAATGGGCGGAAGGAAACAAGGGGATATAAATATGCCCCCTGCAGTCTGTGACAGTAATAACAGAGATACATAGAGCTATGTGTGTGTGATGTTTGTCTGCATGAGAAGCTGTGTTCACCTCTGCTAAGTCTTAGATTTTGGAAGACATGAGGAAGCTGCATGCTTTCATTATTTCCTTCTTGCTTCTGAAATTCTCTCTCATCTTGTGCAGTTTGACAGAACCCACCTGCTTTTGGAGAATAAAACACAGTGAAGATGATGATGGAGATTTACGGACGGACTGTAATTTTATTTTTTATATATCTGATGCACCTATGGAGGAAGATATTTATAACATTCTCATTGATTTTAAGTAAGTCATTAAAACCATTAACTTCTTCATTCCTTCATGAATGTCATGGATTAAAAATCTTTGCTTGTGTAGTGAAACTATGAGGTTTTCTGTCCTGTACTTCCCTTAGTAACATTAGGAGAACTACAGAAACATTTCTTCTTTATTCATCATTATTTTTAATATTTTCAAGTGCATTTCATTGTAGTGTGGATTTCTTATATTATACTCCAGTTCCCTAAGCTGTAAGATAAGAGATTCAGGTTTCACTTTTCTGCCTCATGGATCACCTTATGTTGAAAGTTGTTATTGCACAAGGTCTCATGATCTGACATGGAAACACAATCCACACCACAGGTATGAGTTCAATGAGAAGAGGCTGCACCACTGTGTCCCTTCCAGTGTCAAGTGCCAAGAATTCTTCCATCATCATGTATTCCTGAGGGTCTTTAAAAAGAGGGTTACTTAATTTTGGTCTTTAATAATAGGGTCAGTTTTCATACATAGAAAAGTATGTTTCCGATATAAATGATCACATGTGGAATATTACATATGTATTGTGACTACACATATGCATTGATTTAAAATCTATACCAGTTTCTAATGTCATTATGGAACTGACAATAATTATGGGAAAAAAATCAGCTTGTAAGATTCGATATCTCCACAGCTTTACTTTGTTTCCCTTGTGCATATGCTCAGTTACAGATCTGTGGCATGATTGATATGAGAGACATGATAATTGCTCAGATTAATTAGTGAAAACATATAACATTAAAGACATTTTAGGAGAAGTAAAATACTACTCATTGAAAAGGAGACATTCAGTTTGTTTATGAAGTTCTTATATGCCAAGTGTCAGAACTTAATAGTGGTGACTGCAGAGCATAGAGAGGAGGGAAAAAGTATTTAAATTCATCAACTTTGCACATAGAATGTGCCTGGGCTTTATTTATATATGTACTGACCTTTTCTATGGTTTCTTTAGTCTCTGATTCTCATGCAATATGTCCTTTCAATTGCATCTCATGTGGATTTTGTAGAACATATTTTACAACTGTTAGCCATAATGCACTGTACCCACTTTAATTCTGATGGTCGCTTCATATTATTATTTTTCAGCTTAGGCCTTCAGGATTTGCATTTCTGTTGTCTCATCTTTCATACTCCCCCTTATATGGAGAATAATGAAAAATTTCCTTAGTGACACTTCAAAAAATACCAACATGGCCTATACCTTATTGCATTATTTATTTAAGCCAACATTTACAAATCATACAGAATTTAGGGGATTGCACATATTCAATACATATAATGAAAATATGCTTAACATTTATATCTTTAACATTTGAATGAACACTTAATTATCATATGTACTTATCATTAGCAGTGTAAACTTCAAGACATATATACGTTATTTGCTGATCAAGGCAGCTGACTGACATTTCCATATGTTTTCCATTACTTTATATTTATTTACTGGAGAGGAATGTGTTTATTTCAGCTTACACTTCCACATTATAGTCCATCATTAGTGGGCAGTCAGAGATGAGACTGATGTTGCAGCCATGGCAGATTGTTGTCTGTCTTCTCCCCATGGGTTGCTCAGCTAGCTTTCCTGTACTAACCAACAAGCACCTGCCAAGAGGTGACACTTCGGTTTGAGCTGGGCTCTGATATCAATCATCAATCAAGAAAATGTCCTCTAGATTCGCCTATAGGACTATTTCATGAGGATATTTTCTTGATTAAGATTCCTTCTTCCAGACTTGATACCCTATGGGCATATATACAGGGGCAGGAAGTCCCCCTCAGTCACAGTCATAGGGGAGGGTAGTAAGGGGAAAAATGGGAGGGAAGGAGGAATGGGAGGATACAAGGGAGGGGATAACCATTGAGATGTAATATGAATAAATCAATAAAATTAAAAATATTTCTTCTTCCCTAACTTACCTCACATTAACACAAAATTAGCCAGCACAACCATGTTTCTCAGGATGGCCACAGTCTACTGGGCCCAAGACATCTTGCTTCAGCCTTTCTAAGAAGTTGGAACTGCAAGCATGTACTCATTTTTCATGGTTCCTCTTGCCTTTTTATCCACTATCTTATCAGTTTCCAGAGACTATCAGAAATCCCAAAGGTACTATAAATATTTTTGTGTGAAATTTTATCAGACTTCCTCACAAGTGCAGCCTCAAGTTGAATTTGTTTGAACATTCCAGTAGTAATCATGGAGATAGATAGAATTACGCATTATCACTTTAATGGTCAATTTAATTTTCCTGTGTCTAAAGGGTAAAAGTCAGATATAAAGATTTCTGAAAGTAGCTACTTTTTAATCTATAATATATAAAAAATATATTTATATAAAATATATAAAAATATATACAAACAAAAATAAATATTATTGTAACCATTAGCCTAATTCAGCATAGTTTTGCTGAAAGGTACTATATATAGAAAACATGTGATGGCTTAGTTCCAGCAGACTTAAGGGAGTAAAAAGACAAGACAGATTTGAAAGTCCCCAGCACACAGATATATGAGCATGGGCCATGTACTATGTTGGTTAATGCAGAACAGAGCTGTGATAATCTCGGTAGTACAGCCTGATTGTGCAGTAAGGAAGAACATTTAGGTTCGTTTGAGTATATTCTACATGTATAATGATGGAATTGCCTAAAGATGCATTTCTCAGAACCTATTCTCTCCATGAAGTACTTGAGGGTTTACTAGAAAGAGAATTACTCATTAGAAAGGGGTGTAAATACCTTGGAGATTGATCATAGTGCTTCTACTGCTATTGTGTGTTAGGACATAAGTAGAAACCAAAAGAACAAGAGTAAAATGTGGAGTCTCATCCTACAGAAATTAATAGAATTTTAGTAGGGTTTCCCCACAGTTTTTATTTTGTTTTATTTTTGTTTTTTGCTTGTTTCTTTGGTTTTCCACAGAACTTTCTGCAGCTTTTTTGTTTATTAGTCTTTTAAAAATTATTCTGTCATACAATACATTCTGACTACAGCTTCCACTCCCTCTTCAGTTCCTTCTAGTTCTTGTCCACCTCTCATTTCCCCAGAGATCCACTGCTCCTCTATTTCCTTTAGAAAAGAACAGACCTCCCAGTGATATCAACTGAACATGGCAAAAAAAGATGCCACAAACTAGGTACAAACCTTTACACCAAGGGTGGGCGAGGCACCTCAGGTATAAGAAAAAGGGTGTGAAGAGGATACAGAGACACTTCTATTCCTACTTGTAGGAATCCTACAAACATTCCAAGTTAACAACAGAATGTTGCAGAGGACCTAACCCAGACCAATGTTTATTTTTGCCTAGGGCTTCCAGATGTGCTTGTATGAGATGTTTCTAATCTCTTCTTGAAGGCTCTTAGTGCTATGTTTTCTGACCCAGTCATCATTGGGTAGAGATTTTTTTCAGTTTCCAAGTGTGTCATACCATGGTGGTATGATAGGCTTCAAGGTATTATTTTAATCTTCTTGCATCTGTTGAGGCTTGCTTTGTGACCCACTAGAAGGTCAGTTTTGGAGAAGATTCCACGAAGTGCTAGGTGTTTGGTTGAAAAGTTGTGTAGATATCTGTTAGGTATCATTTTATTGATGACTTCAGTTAGTGTCATTATTTCTCATTTCAAGTTCTGTTTCCTTGACATATCCTTTGATGAGAGGAGGTTGTTGAAGTCTCCCATTATTAATGTGTGGGAATCAATATGTGGTCTAAGCTTTATTCAAGTTTCTTATACAAACAAGAGTGCCCTTGTTAGGGGCATAGACTTTCAGAATTGTGATGTCATCATGATTGAGTTTTCCTTTGATGAGTATGAAGGGTCCTTCCTTATCTCTTTTATTTAATTTTGGTTCAAAGTCAATTTTATTAGATATTAGAATGGGTACTCCAGCTTGCTTCTTGTGTTTGTTTGCTTGGAAGTCTTTCTTCTAGTCCTTTACTGTCAGGTAATGTCTATCTTTATGGATGAGACATATTTCTTGTATGCAACAGAATGTTGGGTCCTGTTTACGCCTCTGCTCTGTTAGTCTGTGTCTCTTTATTGAAGATTTGACACCACTGATGTTGAATTGTTTATCTTAGAACGTGATTCGTTGGTGTTTTGTTCAGGAAACTATCTCCTGTGCCAATGAGTTCAAAGCTGGTTCCAACTTTCTTACTAGTAGATTTAGTGTTCCTGGTTTTGTGTTGAGGTCTTCGATCCCTTTGCACTTGATTTTTGTATAGAGTGACAAATAGAGATCTATTTGCATATATATATATATTCCAATTAGGCTGGCAGAATTTGCTGAAAATACTTTCCTTTTTTCTCTGTATGGTTTTGGCTTTTTTGTAAAAAAAAAAAATCAAGTGCCCACGGGTGTGTGGGCTTATTTTAGGGACTTTGATTCAATTCCACTGATGAAGCAGTCTGTTTCTATGTCAATACAATGCAGTTTTTATTATTATAGCTGTATAGTTTAGCTTGAAGTCATGGATGGATATACCTCCAAACTATCTTTTACTGGATATCGTTTAAGATTATTTGGGCATTTTCCCCATATGATGTTGAGAATTTTTTTACATTAATATTCATGAGTGAAATTGGTTTCAGACTTTCTTTGTTGAGTCTTTGTGTGGTTTATACATCAGATCAGGGTGACTGTAGCTTTATAGAATGAGTGGGAAGAGTTTCTTCTGTTTCTATTTTGTTGAATTGCTTGAGGAGTATTGATATTGGATATTCTTTGAATATCTGGTAGAATTTTTATTTAAAACCATCTGGCCCTGGGGATTTAGTGGTTTAGAGACTTTTGATGTCTACTTCTATATCCTTTAGGGATTATTGGACTGTTTCAACTGTTTTCCTGACTTTGTTTTAACTTTGGTAAGTGAAATCTATGAAGAAAATTGTGCATTTCCTTTAGATTTTCCAGTTCTGTGGGATACAAACTTTTGATGTAAGACCTAATGATTCTTGGGATATCATCAGTGTCTGTTGTTATGTCCCCTTTTCATTTATAATTTTGTTAATTTGGATACTGTCTCTCTGCCTTTTAGTTAGATTGGCCAAGGGTTTGTCTCTCTTGTTGATGTTTCAAAAACCCTGTTCTTGGTTTCATTGATTTTTTGTAATGTTCTCTTTGTTTCTAATATATTCATTTCAGCCATGAGTTTGTTTACTTTCTGTTCTCTACTCCAATTGGCTGTGTTTGCCTGTTTTTGTTCTAGAGCTTTCAGGTGTGCATTTAATTTGCCAGTATGAGAACTCTCCAGTTTCTTTTTTAATGTTTTTAATTTATTTATTCAGATTACAACTCAATTATTATCCCTCACATGTATCCTCCTGTTCCGTCCTCCTTCCTTCTCTCTTCCTATTGCCCTCCCATAGGTCTGTGACAGAACAGGCATACTTACCTACCATATGGTCAGATCCTATTAAATCTCATCTTGGTAGTCTGCTTATCTGTTCTTGGAGTGCCACCAGGCCTCCTTACCAATGGGAAGTGGTCAAATATGTGGCATCAGAGTTCATGTCAGAGTCAGTCCTGCTCCCCACACAATTGTGGATAATGTTCTATCCATTGGCTAGATCTGAGTAGGACTTCAATGTCCACTGCAAGTATTGTCCTTGGTTGGTGCAATATTTGAGCAGATCCCCCTGGGTCCATATCCACCCACCATGTTGTGCTTCTTGTAGGTTTCTAGAACCCTCTGGATCCTTCTATTTCCCTATTCCCCCATACTACTCCTACCTAGAGTCCCAGTAGGAAGTCCTCACATCTATCCCAATCTCCTGGTAAGTGAAGACTTTCATGGGATATCCCTCTTGGGCTAGTATCCAATTATAAGTGAGTATATACCATGTGGGTCTTTCTGGGTCTCCGTTAACTTACTCAGGATGATCATTTCTAGTTCCATCCCTTTGTCCACAAATATCAGGATTTCCTTCTTATTAATCACTAAGAATTATTCCATAGTGTAAATGTACCACAGTTTCTTTATCCATTCTTTGACTGATTGACATCTAGGTTGTTTCCAGG
The DNA here is from genome assembly GCF_964271855.1 of Acomys minous. NCBI lineage: Eukaryota > Metazoa > Chordata > Mammalia > Rodentia > Muridae > Acomys > Acomys minous. The sequence continues at coordinate 85,571,500 of NC_140490.1, read as the reverse complement.
TTCTGCCTATTATGAATATGGCTGATATGAACATTGTTGAGCATATGTCCTGGTTTTGTGATGGAGTATCTTCTTGGTATATTCCAAGGAGTGGAATATGTGGGTCTTGAGGTAGCCTTATTCCCAATTTTCTGAGAAAGCACCAGATTGATTTCCAAAATGGTACAATTTTGTATTCCCTCCAGCAAAAAAAGGAGTGTTCCCTTTTCCTCATAGCCTCAACAGAATGTGCTGTCATTTGAGCTTTTGAAATTAGCCATTCTGATGAGTGTAAGATGGAATCACAGAGTCATTTTGATTTGCATTTCTCTGATGACTATGGACGTTAAGCATTTCTTTAAGTGTTTCTTAGCCATTCGATATTCCTCTGTTGAGAATTCTCTGTTTAATTCTGAACCCCATTTCTTAAATGGGTTATTTGTTTTCATGAGTTTTTTCTTTTTGTGCTGTTCTCTAGCCATTTGGTTGTCTCTGTTGTGAGTGGGACTGGAGGATACTCCAATGGGCTCACTCTATGTGTTTGTCCCACATGGGTTAGGCAGGTTGGGGGTTTGTAGAGAGAACTCTAAGCTGACAGCTATTTGCTAGAGCTCCCCTGAGGTCTTCTCAGGATGGTGGGCAATGAATGTTGGAGCCTGCATGCAGTGCAGCTCTACAGAGTTCCCTGTCTGTGTCTCAGTTGGCTCAGGCAGGAGAGGAGCAGGTTGAGAGAGCTTCAATCTGATATCCACTGAGGTGCCCCTCAGGCCTCCTTGGGATAATGGATACTGTGTGTTGTGTCTGAAGCCCAACTCACCTCTGTTGGTTTACTTTGTGTGATCCAGATGGGCCAGGCTGGTAAGTATTGGTTAGGCAGAGAGCAGTCCAAGTGCAAAGATGCTTGGGTGATTCACAGGACTATTGAACTGGCAGCTAATGTGGGTTGTGGCCAGTGCCCACCTCACCTTTTCTTGTTAGATTTCTGTTTCCCCAGTGGGCCATACCTATAAGCAGTATGTGGGTGGAGACAGACCCAAGCTGAGAGCTTCTCACCTGTCCCATGGGTCTTATACAGATAACAGATAATGTGGGTTGTGGCTTGTGTTGGACTGGGCTCTTCAAACTCTATTTTGCTGCATAGACCCTCTCTTTTCTAGGAGGCCATTGTCCCCTCAAGTATTTGGAGGAGTGCAGGGTTCATAAAGCTTTTGACCCCCAAACCAGGGGAACATCAGCCATGATGGGGAATGGGGGGTCCTGGTTCTGATCTTCCCCACCTCTTTCCCTGTAGTCAGTTTGGCAGCCTCTGTTCCTCTGCTCCCAAGACATGGTCCACAATGGGTAACTCTATCTTGGGTAATCCCTTTTTATATATTTTTAATAATTATGGGATAAAGTGCCATGACTTAGACATATTGTTGAAGTTATGTTTTTTATGCTTCTCTAAATTGAGAATTCTAAGACAAATATATAGCAGATAAAATGTCTAGGGCTTTGTTCTAGTTCATGGATGGTATTCAGGTATCAAAAAAAACCTCTTTTGTATTTTTGTCCAGATAGTCTCATAGGAGAATGTTCTATTCTAATAAGTCTTAAAGTGCTTTAGTCTTTAAAGACTTCTTCTATTCTCTTACATTAAGTAAGATACATTGTTCTTTTTGAAATTTAGAGTGAGTATATTAAATGATTGACTTCAATTGATTTGAATTTTTCATTTTTGCAACATTCTCCATAATGATCTTGTGTTTCCTTTCAGAATACCAACATGGAAATATGAGTTTATTCTTGTACTGCTTTTTGCTACTGATGAGATCAACAAGAACTCTTACATTTTACCCAACAGGTCTTTGATTATTAACTTTCCTGTTGGCTTCTGTTTTGAACCATGGGAAATAACTGAGAAACAAATTTCATCAGAAAACAATACTCAAACATTTGCTAAGTATATCTGTGGATCGTCTCTTTGTGATATAGCACTTTTAGGACCATCATGGACTATATCTTTAAAACTGGCAATTTATACTAGAAGTCCACAGGTGAGACTGTGTGATGATTAAAAAGGAGAGGTAATGATTTATCTCTGCCAACTCTAAATTATAACAGAGAATGAATGGGCAGCATGGGTTTGTGTGTGCTGATCTGTATATTCTAAAGAATTAAAGCATCTGATATTGATATGTCACTAACATTTCCTTGTATTACAAAATATGAGGGAAATGGAGAAACACAAAAACATTGGCTGAAAATTCAGGTTTGTCAGTAACATTAAAGAATTCTATTGGAATAGTACAGGGCATTTAGAAAGTGATCTTAATGTCCTTTATAGGAATTCAGGGGGGTGAGTAACACAACATATCTAAGAAAGAACTTCCAACCAAGCATATTCCTCACATAGCTTCTTCTGTTTTTCATCCTTCAGATTTTCATTGGACCATTTCTTTCTATTCTGAATGACAATGTCCAGTTTCCCCACATATACCAGATAGCACACAAGGATACATGTTTGACCCAGGCCATGGTCTCTTTGATGCTTTATTTTTCCTGGTCCTGGATAGGCTTGGTCATCTCAGATGATGACCAGGGCATCCAGTTTCTCTCAGAGTTGAAAGAAGAGATGCAAATTAATGGAATCTGTTTATCTTTTGAGAATGTGATCCCAGATAATATGCAGTTTTATGTGACAAGGGGTGTAATATATGAGAAACAAATCATGACATCCACAGCAAAGGTTGTTATCATTTATGGTGAAATGAACTCTACCCTAGAAGCCAGCTTCAGAAGATGGGTATATTTAGGTGTACGGAGAATCTGGGTCACCACCTCACAATGGGATGTCATCACATCTAAGGAAGACTTCCGCCTTGACCCCTTCCATGGGACTATCACTTTTGGACATCACCATGGTGATATTTCTAAATTTAGAAATTTTATGGAATCAATGAGCACTTCCAAATACCCAGTAGACATTTCTGGGATGAGACAAAAGTGGAATCATTTTAACTGTTCAATTTCCTGTACCAACTATAGCACAATGAATCCTTGTTCATTCAACACTTCTTTGGAATGGTTATTGCAGCATAAATTTATGATGGCTCTGAGTGAAGTAGGTTACAACTTATACAATGCTGTTTATGCTGTGGCCCACACCTACCATGAATTCATTCTTCAACAAGTAGAATCTCAGCAAACAGCAGAACTCATAAGAATATTCTCTGACTGTCAGCAGGTAAATTATCTTACATTGAATATGGTTAAGTTATGATATTTAAAATAGCCCCACAAATGATCATATGAATTATTCTCTGAGTATAAGGTTTTCTGAACCTTAAAACTCCCTAATATAAAAATTTTAAATGGATGAATATACTACACAAGATTGTTGTTATTAAGTTATCTGTAATATTGGTATTTCCATCTAGCAATCAATTAAGACACAGATACTTGTTATATCTTAAAATAACCTGGGCCAGAGCAGACATTTATCCTCTAAACTATTTTCCATAGTCGAAATAGGTAGTGGGGTAGGTATGCCCCAATCCCATGCTACCTGCTTCTAATAATTTCTATCAAGCTACCTCCCATCCATGATTACAAATACAGGTTAATGTTCTTTATATGGGCTAAATCTCCATCCACACCAGCCATTTGTTTCTTTTCCATCTAACCCATGGGGACTTTATTCTCCTCTCTCCCAGGACCCCCTTGGGTCTCTTTCTCTCTTCTTCTTCCCAGCATTCCTGTCTCCCTTCTAAGCCCAGGAATCTTAGCCACATCTTTATCTCTTCTGCCCTGCCCAGGTAGGATGGCTTTTTATTAATCAAAATGTGGATCCCAGAGACAGCAAGTAGTAATTAGCATAAAAATACATTCGACCATTCCCAACACAAAATGAACATTAAATGGATGACAACATTTTTGTATGAAGATCAATCATTTTTTTTGAGAATGCATCTGAGCATTCACTAAATGAGTTCAATATGAGAAAAAACTAAAATTTCTCTCACAAAGTACACAAGTGGCAACCAGAATATTTATTTCTCAAGAGAACCATGTATTGACCAGAGTCATGAATAATTATTTTTATGAAACATCAATTAATTATGTAGACAAATAACGAATACACATTTTATTAAAATTATTTGTATTTTTTATATGTATACAATATTTACGTGATTTACTCACTACCTATCTTCCATTAAACAGATTCCAGGCCTCTTATTGTCTTAGTTATTTAGCTTCTACTTTGAAAAATTTTGCTCCACACACATAGAGAGAGAGAGACTTGACATCCAAACTACTTAGTTGGTGTATTGACATTTTTCACACAAGTGATGAATGTAAAGATCTCGTGCTTGATGTTACTCAATATTTGGTAAACATTTTCTGACATTTCCACCATAACACATAGAAATGAAGTATAATATAACTTAATTACCCATGAGATATCTTCTTGTCTTTCACTGGATAGGTAACCATCAACATAAATGTCTTTTCTGGGCTATATTGGAAATTGTTGAATATTCACAACGTCACTTGGCCTTCCTGGGTAGGTATATGTAACTACTTAATGATGCATCTCCTTTAGGTAGCTTCTTTTCTGAAGAACATTGTATTTACTAACCCTGTTGGAGAGCTAGTGAACATGAATTGGAGAAAAAGAGTGTGTGCAGATTATGACATTTTCAACATTTGGAATTTTCCACAAGGGTTTGGATTAAAAGTGAAAATAGGAGACTATTCCCCTTATTTCCCACAAAGCCAAAAATTGCATATATCCGAAGACGTAGAGTGGTCCATGGGAGGAACACTGGTATGTACAGATGACTTCAATTATGCATATTTTTATGTTATAAAAATTGTGGCATTGAAATGATGGCTTAGTTAAGAACAATTGCTCTTCTTGTAAAAGATGCAAGCTCAGTTCTTAGCATTCATGTTTGATGACTCACAATTTTTATAAATGCAGATAATAAATGCACATATTTGCCTCTGGCTTTCCTGAACACCTAATATGACATTCCATTTCACCCATATTGTAGACCAAAAGAGCAAACAAACCTACCCAAACGCCCTTAGAGGAAGCTGGACATCATTCTCTTAAAGTTTCTTCAGCTGATTTGGGGCAAATAATACCTAGAAGTGGTCCCCCCCCACCCAAATCAGTGAAAATGGTTAACCAATCCAGGGATTGCATTAGTGGTCCAGTTTCTAAATGTTGAGAGATTCCAGGCTTAATAGGAGTCCTGTAAGGGACAGGCTGAAATGCTGGATGAATTGGCATCGGAAGCTTTCTATCAAGCTATCCGATTCTCGTGGGGAAGAGCAACTGAGGTGCTGGGGCTGGAACAAGGGGCATGCAGGATGTCAGCGTGCAGCATGCTGAGAGACATGAATTCTGTCAGGTTTCATCCAGCTTCAGCGTATGGGTGTTTTGTTCTGAAAACATAATTTCTCACAAGCATTACACAGTTCTAACATTATAATTGTATGAGGTGTGTGGGATGTACAGATCTATTAAGGCTGATTCTTTGCTCATTGAATGAGCAGAAGTAAGACATCTGAAAATCTTCCTTTATGGTCTACTAAGAATGGCCGATAGTAATAATTCTCAGAGGATCTGTGACCAACATGAAGCCTTGTCTATGCATATATATTCGTATCTCAGCTGGTCTCACAGCTATTTCTATGTAGTGGGATTAGCAGTTTGAATTCTTTTGAATTCTTTATATCCAGATTGCAGCCCCCTTGCTTAATGCTTCCCAATCCTATCCGCTTACCATCCCTCCCCTAGTCTTTAGAGAGGGAATCTCTCCTCCCCTAAAGTCTGACCTCAGTTTATCCAGTGTCTCCTGTGCTACATATAACCTCTTCCTCTGTGGCTTGTCATGGCCACCCTACAGGGAATAAGTGAACAGCTTTAGGAGGCCCATGTCCATGTCAGAGGTGTTCCATACTATCCATATTGTGGGACCCATGAGGAGCCTGTGCTGTCTATGTACTACAGTTGTGATGAGTGTGTAGCTCCTCACCTTGTGTGGTTCTTGATTTATCTATCTCTGCAGCAGCCTTCTTCTCTGTTCAGATTTTTAAGTGTATACTTTATTTATTACAATTTATTCATTATACCTCCTATTTCTTATCTCCTCCCTCTCATCTTCCCATTGCCATCCTCCCTCCCTCTCCTGCTTATTCCCCTGCCCTAGACCTCTGGGAACAGCCTATCACCAGGGTAGTCTGCCTTCCCTTCCACTGTGTGCCCACTGCACAATCTTGCTAAGGGGCAAAGGCAAAGTAGTGGGCCCCCAAGTGCATAGTAGAGGTTTAGCAACAGCTCCCCCTTTTTTCCATGTGGAGAATTTGAAGTTTTTGACTACATTTGAAAAAGTGTTCTTGGTTCTTTGCACGTGTTTTCACTGCATGGATCATCAGTCTGTGGAGAGCCCCCTGTGCCTCCACGCACAGGCCTTGTTGGTCTCCCTGTGGAGCTCCTGCTCCAGCCCAGACCTTCCATTTCCCCACTCTTAGCTACATGCTGTGCACTCTGCCCAGTGTCTAGCTTCAATTTTCAGTAACTGTCCCTATCTCCCATTTGGTGGAGTTTCTCAGAGGACATCTATATTGGTACAAACACACACACACACACACACACACACACACACACACACACACACATGAATGAGTATATACCACGTGTGTCTTTTTGGGTCTGGCTTATCTAATTTAGGATGACCATTTCTAGCTCCATCCATTTGCTTTCAAGTTTCAAGATTTCCTTGTTTTTAAAGGCTGAGTAGTATTCCATTGTGTAGATGAACCACAGTTTCTTTATTCATACTTTGGTTGAAGGACATCTAGGTTGTTTCTAGATTCTGGCTATTACAACTAAAGCTGCTATGAACATAGTTGAGCAAGTGTCCTTGTCATAAGGTGGAGCATCTTTCGGATATATGTCCAGCAGTGGTGTAGCTGGATCTCAGGGTAGAACTATTCCCAATTTTCTGAGAAAGCACAATATTGATTTACAGAGTGGTTGTACAAGTTTGCACTCAGATCACCAGTGGAGGTGTGTTCCACTTTCTCCACAACATCACCAGCCTGTGCTGTCACTTCAGTTATTGATCTTCACCATTCGGATAGGTGTAAGATGGAATCTCAAAGTCATTTTGATTTGCATTTCCCTGATGAAAAGGGATATTGGGTATTTCTTTAGATGTTCCTCTGCATTATATATTCCTCTATTGAGCATTATCTACTTAGATATGTACCCCATTTTAAATTGGAATATTTGGCTTGGTGGTGTTTAATGTCTTGAGTTCTTTATATATTTTAAATATTAGCCCTTTTGTTGGATCCAGGGTTGGTAAAAATCTTTTCCCAATCTGTGGGCTGTCACTTTGTTCTGCTCACAGCGTCTTTGCCTTACATTAGCTTTTCAGTTTCATTATGTCCCATTTATTAGTTGTTGATCTTAGAGCCTGGTCTGTTGGCATTCCATTCAGGATGTTGTCTCCTGTGCCAATGAGACCTAGGCTCTTTCCCACTTTTTGGAAGAAAGAAATCTTAATTTCTGTACCAAGGCATTGAAACATGGAATGCTACATAATGCCCTAAATATTTTATGCCCCTCACTTTCAATATAAGTTTAGAAGACATGTTTAACTGCTTGAGTAAGATAATACAGGATAACAGGAGAATATATATAACCCACCTCTGTTACCAATTCTTATTTCATCTGCCTTAGGTTCCCACTTCTACATGCAGTGTGACATGCACTCCCGGATTCAGGAAATTACATCAGGAACAAACAGCAGAATGCTGCTTTGATTGTGTCCAGTGCCTAGAGAATGAAGTGTCTAATGAGACAGGTATGTAATTGTGTGCAGAAGAAATTGCTGAAATTGAATATCTTTTTTTATTCAAACTAAGACTTTGACAGGACATGAAAGGAAACTGAAGACATAAACTATGTGTATCATTGTACTAATATCAAGCATATTACGGACCATGAAATGAACATGCACTGCCTTCCTTAAACCACACATTTTGCTTATATTGTCATGGTTACATATCTTATATTTTCCATAACATGTTTAATAAAAAGTTTGTAACTAGTATTCTACCAGAAAATTTTATGATATGCATATGTCTAATCTTGTTTGATTTTTCTATAAATTAAATTTCCATGACCAGTCCATAATCTTCTTCTCCTAGCACCCAGCTCATAGTCTTGTTGTTTAATAAAATGTGTTTAAGATCTTAGGTGCTATCTCAGAAAACTGGGAATAGGGCTTCCTCAAGACCCAGCTATTCCACTCCTTGGAATATACCCAGAAGATGCTCCAGCGCACAACAAGAAAATTTGCTCAACCATGTTCATAGCAGCCTTATTCATAATAGCCAGAACATGGAAACAGCCTAAGTGTCCATCAGTAGAAGAATGGGTAAAGAAACTATGGTACATATACACTATGGAATACTACTCAGCTATTAAAAACAAGGAATTCACAAAATTTGTGGATAAATGGATTGAGCTAGAAATGATCATAATGAGTGAGTTAACCCAGAAGCAGAAAGACTCAAATGGTATATACTCACTTATATCTGCATATTAGCCCAAGGGGCATGTCCCATGAAAGCCTTCACTTACCAGGAAACTGAGACAGAGGGGAGGACATTCTAGTGGGACTCTAGATGAGAGAAGCATGGGAGAATGGCAAAGTAGAAGGATCCAGAGGGTCCTAGAAGCCTACAAGTAGAACATTATAATAGGCAGATTTGGGCCCAGGGGTCCCGCTCAAACTAAGGCACCAGCCAAGGACAATACAGGCGGTAAACTTTAAACCCCTACCCAGATCTAGCCAATGGACAGAACATTCTCCACAGTAGAGTGGAGAGTGGGATATGACTTTCTCACATACTCTGGTGCCTCACCTTTGACCCTGTCCCCTGGAGAGGGAGACCTGGTGGCACTCAGAGGAAGGACAGCAGGTTACCAAGAAGAGACTTGATACCCTATGAACATATACAGGGGGAGGTAATCCCCCTCAGGAACAGTCATAGGGGAGGGGAATAAGGGGAAAATGGGAGGGAGGGAAGAATGGGAGGATACAAGGGATGGGATAACCATTGAGATATAACAAGAATAAATTAATAAAGGAAAAAAATAAAATGAAAAAAAAAACCCTAAAGAAAAAAGATCTTAGGGAACAGCTCATAGAAAGAAGCAGTTACTGTGATGTTAGTTATGTCAGGAGTGCAAATTCCCAGATGCATGCAAAGATGTGGTAAATTTCTTCAGTAATAATCACATGCTACTGAGAAATGAAGGAAAGATCCAAAATATGCATAATGTGGCATGATATTTAGCTTGGCATATATAGTTGGGAATGAAAAGAGACTTCACCACAAAGAGTAGTCAGTGAAAAAAAATAGCTGGTGATTGTTTTCTGAACAGCAAAAACATGCAAAGGTGCTTGTGTTCTCTCACTGACATACGGAAATTACACACACAGCTATGGATAATCTTTTATGCATGCCTCATACACACATGAATTTACCTAATATAAATATATTTTAATTGAAACATAATTACTTCCACTTCATTTTCCTCCTTGAGCACCTTCCAATACCATCACTTGAAGCAATACTACATATTCCCTCTATTCTCAAGTAGATAGCAAATGGACTAGAGAGGTAGACTAAAGCCATATAATATATATATATAAAAACTTTTAAATAAAATATTTAAGAGCAATTTATATTTTTATGCTCTGATATACAAAATTCATGAGTACTTATGATTTTTGCTTCTAATATATGAGCAGTGATTAAAACAAAAGTATGTATTAATATAGAGAATTCCATATACCAGACATCATAGGAATAGATATCAATTTGAAGAGAAAATGTCTTTTTTCCCAAATACTTATGTTAATTGTTGAGGTGATGAACTTAAACTGAAGTGGATTTTGTTACAGGAGATGTAAGGCTTCTTAATTGGAAATATTGCTTTATGCAAACAGTATGTGCCTAAGGGAATTGTATATCCTTTTGCTATATGGAGATACAGGGCCAAGAGTATGAAGCAATGCACACAACGCATTGTATTGGTTGGCTTTTTAAGCTACCAATGATGTCTTATTAAGTTACTTATTGCTGTGAAGTGGCACAATGAACATAATAATTCCTTAAAAAGAAAGCATCTAATTAGGGCTTGCTTACACTTTCAGAGGTTTATTCTATTACTGTGATGGCGGGGAACATGGCAGCACACAGGCAGATATGGTTCTGGAGAATGTTCTATAGCCAGATACTTAGGCAGCAGGAACAGAGGGAGAGAGAGAGAGAGAGAGAGAGAGAGAGAGAGAGAGAGAGAGAGAGAGAGAGAGAGAGAGAGAGAGAGAGAGAGAGAGGCACTGGGCCTGCTTGAGATCTTAACATCAAAAAGCCCCACTCTCAGTGACACACTATCTGAAACAAGGCTGCATCTACTACCACAAGGCAACATCTAGTAATCCTTTCCAATACTGCTACTCACTATTGATCAAGCAGAGAAATCTTTAGCCTTTGGTAGCTATACTTATTCCAATCACCATGTACCACTTTTTTGGTCCCATAGGCCTGAAGCCACATCTTAATGCAAAAACGGTTAGTCCAACTTCGAAGCTCCTCATGATCTATCACAGTCTCAACACTTTTTATATTTCCAAAGTTCACAGTCTTTTCTGAGACTCATGGCAATCTCTTAACTGTAACCCTTTGTAAAGCAAAATAATAAAGCATATCATTACTTCCATACTGCCGAGATACTATGACAATGAACACATTACTACCATTTCAAAAGGAATGAGCCAAAGCAAAGAGAGGACACATTGTGGAATCCAAAGACAGATCCAAACTCAGCAGACAGAACTCCAAATTCTGCACCTCCATGTGGGATGTCAAGGCACTCTTCACACTCCCAACTTCTCCCAGTTTTGTGGGCTGAAACAAACTTCTGTCTTGGGCTAGTTTAAACCTCTGTCTTCAGCTTTCCTTGGCAGGTATCTCATAACTGTGACGTCTCCAAAAATTCTGAGATCTCTAATAAAACCCAGTCTGCACATCCATAGTTGTACTCAATAGCCTTTCCTGGCTTCCACACATTGAAATATTTGACAAATACCTGGCTAAGTCTATTTCCTTAGTTATGGTGGGAGATTTCATAATCCCTTAATTCTATCTTTTACTGTAAAATCAGAACCATGTGGCCAAAGCTTCCAGGGCTTTCTGATTATTGGACCTAAAACTTGGCCTCTTGTTTAAATACATTTTAAATAGCTTTATATTTTGGATGATAACTTCCATGGCTTAAGTTTGTCTTCCCCTTCCTTTCAAAAATTGGAAGCTTAGCTCAGTGGGTCTTGCTCTGAGCTTGCCACTCTATTGATTGCACTTAGCATCAGGATTTTCTTTAAACTTTTCATTGCCTTGAGCTCTGAACTTAGCTCCCTTACACTTCTTGCTGCTATTTTTCTCCTAAAATTACATGTTTTGAATTTTTCTTTGCTGTCCTAGCTCCTTTTCCTTATTGTTCTATATAACTAATAACCATATGAGATAGTCAAAACTAGGCTATTTTAATATTTCCTCTGGCAAAAAATTTCATCAAAAATTATTCAGTTTAGCCTCCGGCAGACTTTTTATTTAGAAAAAAGATAAAAAACAAAGTATTAAAAGTCTCTAGGCCATTTACTAATATTTTCCCCTCTCAAACTTTTTGAGTTTGTCCTACATAGTTAGAATATATCTAAGTATGATCCTCTGTGCCTTTCTTAGTATTGCCTATTAATGCTCACTTAAAGCATTCAACTGCTTTCCTAGTGCAAAGTTCCAAATTTCACATTTTGCCAACTAGCAGCATGTTCAGGCTGATCATAACAATATATTGACTATGACAGCAGTTATGATAGAAATCATGTAATTGGGGCTTGAATACATTTTCAGACATTGTCCCTTATCATAGTGTCAGGAAGTATTGCAGCATGAAGCCATGGATGGTTCCAGAAAAGTGATGGAGTTTTCTACATACAGATCCTAACAAAAAAGGAAGTGAGGGACAAGGTGGAAGGCTGGAGTTTTAGAAAACTGTGAGCCCACCATCAGTCACAATTTCTCTAGCAGTGGCACACATACTCCAACTGGGTCAAAGCAACTCCAACAAGAACATATAACCTTATAATTTCAAATATGCTATTCCCTATTCAAACATTCAAATCCCTGATTATATTGGGCTATTTTCACTCAAATCACCACAAACAGAGTCCACAGATCTGTACATAATAAATGTAAGTTTTGAGTAATTAACTAATATTAGATATTTTATATTACTATGCGTAAGACACTGACAAAGTATTTTTCTTATTTTTAGAACCTTTCATGAATGTGAAAGTTACCCATTAAAATAAGTAACTTTTCTTCTCCCTTTAACATGAAGGTGGTATGCTCCAACACCAGGGATGCATTGCTCTAGAGCATCCGGATTTCACTGCTTCATACCTCAAAAAAAGATAAAAGCTGTTGTTTAACAACATTTTGTTTACTGTGATATGCTCTGATTAATATAGATACTAAATTATTATGTATATGATGATGACATTTTATTATGGTTTGTTGTTAATGTTCTCTGCAGATATGGAGCAGTGCGTGAGCTGTCCAGATGACCAGTATGCCAACACAGAGCACACACACTTCCTGCAAAGACGTGTATCCTTTCTGGCTTTTGAGGACCCACTGGGGATGGCTCTGGCCTGCATGTCCGTGTGTTTCTCTATCCTCACATCCCTTGTACTTGGTACTTTTGTGAAATATCATGACATGCCCATTGTGAAAGCCAATAACTTCATTCTAAGCTACATCCTATTGATCTCTCTCACATCCTGTTTCCTCTGCTCCTTGCTCTTCATTGGGCATCCCAACATAGGCACCTGTATCCTACAGCAAACCACTTTTGGAGTCTTTTTCACAGTGGCCTTGTCCACTGTGTTGGCCAAGACAATTACTGTGATCCTGGCCTTCAAGCTGACTACTCCAGGAAGAAGAACGAGATGGATGCTGGTATCAGGGGCACCTAACTTTGTCATTCCCATCTGTACCTCTGTCCAACTTGTTCTCTGTGGAATCTGGATGGTGACATCACCACCCTTCATTGACACAGATACACACTCTGAACATGGGCTGATCATCATTGTGTGCAACAAAGGCTCAGCCATTGCATTCCACCTTGTCCTGGGATACTTGGGCTTCTTGGCTCTGAGTAGCTTCACTGTGGCTTTCTTGGCCAGAAATCTGCCTGACAGGTTCAATGAAGCCAAATTCCTGACCTTCAGCATGCTGGTGTTCTGCAGTGTCTGGGTCACCTTTCTTCCTGTCTACCATAGCACTAAGGGGAAGGTCATGGTGGCTGTGGAGGTCTTCTCCATCTTGGCTTCCAGTGCAGGGCTGTTAGGGTGCATCTTTTTCCCCAAGTGTTATGTTATTTTGATAAGACTAGATTACTATTCTTGTCAAAAGTATAAGGATAAATCACATACTTGAATCTTTGATAGTTTTTTTGCATTTTAGATTATACTTACAATATTTTTGTTCCTTTCCCCTGAGGAAGAGCACCTTTTCCATTTCCAGATTTAACCAGTTACCTGCAGTTTGTTATATAGGCTTGAGACCTTCAAAGTTTCTCTCATCTTGTTTACCAAGTTTGTTGGTGGCTTCTTTGATTAGGTCACAGTTTTGGCAGTCTTGTGGGTAAGAAGTTTTGATATACTTTGTGCTATTCCTAGAACAAATATTATCACAGCAAGGTCTCTTGCTCTTCATGCTCAGGATTATTCTTCCTTCTATATTTTTTGTAAATTAGGTATGGCAGGGATTTTTTTGATGTTCTTTTTTTAAAAATTAATTTATTCTTGTTACAACTCAGTAATTATTCCATACCGTGTATCCTCCCATTCTTCCCTCCCTCCCATTTCCCCTTACTCCCCTCCCCTATGACTGTTCCTGAGGGGGACTTCCTCTACCTTTATATGCTCATAGGGATTTTTTTAATCAGTCGTTAATTTTGAAGAAAATTTGTGTCACTCAAACAGTTGGAGAGCAAGAAATGAATATTACATAAATACAGTAACTGCATATAAAGTGTGAGAAAGATGGAACATGTGAAAGAAATTGATACATTTCTAGATGCATATTTAGAATAAATTAAAACAAGATGAAGGAAAGAATTAAAAAAGAACTATAAGCAGAAATTAGGTTGATGCAGTTGTCTAGTTTCACAACAACAACAGACCAGGACCAAATGGAGTCACTAGAAAATTTTATGGTGAGAACATTGAAAAATAATGAACAATGATACTAGTTAAGATAATCTAGAAGTCAAAAAAGAAAGCTTTTCGTCTATCCTGTTAAAAATTTCAGACAATGGTATAAAAACAGAATTAAGGCTTTCCATTATTTTGTTTGTTTGTTTGATTGATTAGGTTTTATTATCTGGGTATTTTATAGGTTGATAAGAATTTTGTGACTGTTTCTCCAAAAAATGTGGAAACTAGATTGAGAGTTTATCGAATTTGTACACTGTTCTTGTAGAATGGTTATTTCCACAATATTATGTCTACCAATTCGTGAGTATGGGATGCTTCTCAGTCATTTAGTGTCTTCTTATGCCTGTTTCTTCTGAGGTTTGAAGTTTGCCTTGTAAAGATCCTTCAACTCTTCCATTAAAAATACTGTTATGCATGTAATCATGATCTCAATCCCAGTGTGTTTGTGGTTAATGCACATGCTAATTGGTTTTGTTGGAATTTGTAGAATCTTTAACGAATATATCATATATAAAGTAATTTTTATTTTTATTTTCCTATTCTTTTCACTTAATCTCATTTTCTTGGCTTTTTGCTGCACCTAGTGCTTTGAGTACTGTGGTAAAAAAGTAATGAGGAGAATAGATAGCTCCCTATCTGATTTACTAGGATTGCTTTGAGTTTTTCTCAATTTAGCAAAGTATTGACTTTGGATTTGTTATATGTAAACTTTATAATATTGAGATTTGTTCCTGATAGCTTAACTCTCTCTAGGAGTTTTATCATGAAATCATTAAAAAAAAACCTTTTCATTGCTTCTATGTTTTACAATCTGCACCACAGTTTTAGTCACCTCCCTGTCCCCGCATATTTGCCCTGTGCCCTAGTAACTCAATATAACACACACACACACACACACACACACACACACGCACACGCAAACGCACACGCACACGCACACACACACACACGCACACACACACACACAGACACCTCCAAAGCATAGAAAATATTCATTGTGGCAGCTGTAGTCACAGAATATGGCCCTCTGTCCACACATCAACACTTGTAAATATTTATTGCAATGAGTCACTGGCCTGGTTCAATTTCTCTGGCTTCTGTGACACCATGAATATTCATTCCTCATCAGGAGTTCTGATTATCCTGTCATTGCCCTGTGTCAGAGAGATCCTATAGCTTTAGATCAGTAGGACCAGCCCTTCTATGTACTTCAAAGGTTCACAGATGAAGTAAATATGGGAGCGAGCAACTCAACAGCCTGGATTGGGGCCTGAAAGGTAGATGAGTTGGTTAGCATACTGGCTCTTTCTTATGAGCACCAACAGGGAAATCTCTTCATGATTGCTCCACCCAGTCAAGGTATGGGTCCCACTCTTCAAAGTGTTCAACTGCTGAGGGTCTGGAACAGCTCTTCTGCTCTCATACTCTAGGGGCTGGCTCACTCACCCCAGTGCCACCAAGGCCAACTCCACTGTGGTGCCTAGGCAAGGTACAGGGTCCACTCTTATGCCAGCAGTGGGCAAGGCCAGCTCTCCTGATGACCATAGGTAGTGAATGCATTGGAGAAGAGTGTCACACCCATGATCACTCCACTACACAGCTTTCAAGTGACAGGGCCAATTATCCTGTGCTCATATCTACAGACTTGGCTCAGCTGAGCCTCTTCCGCCAGGGACAACTCTACTGTGGTTCCCAGGAGAGGTAAGGGCCTCATGGTTGCCACAGTTGATGAAGAGTGAGGGGTAGGGTATTTTCTCTGTACCCACTCCTCACGATAAGGCCACACTCATACTTACAGGGCTGGCTCACTTGTGCCCCAGCCACCAGAGCCTGCAGTGTGCTGCTATGAGAACGTGCTGCCACAGGTAAGAGGTTGGGCCATCTCTCCAGAATAAGAAAGCCCATGAGGGGCAGGGCCAGTTCTGCACAGCTCCTGGATATCCATGATGTCCCAGGCAGCTGTCTAGGCCAGCGATGTCCCCAGGTCTCTAGTGATAACATGAGCCATGAACCTAGATACTGACCCATGCTGCTTTATGGCCAGGGGTACAGACATGGAGCTAGGCTGTAGCAGGGGACAGGACTTCACCATTGCCTCAGGTGTCCAGGCTGGATATTCCTAACAGGCTATTCTTTTCTCCCATCATGTCTCCAGCTTTCTCTTCCTTCACAATGCTCACATTGCTCTGCTTCTAATTCTCCCCCGTCTGTTCACCACACACTTCCACACACTTGCACGTTGCTGGGGCTCCTGCTTCAGGAAGCCACACAGCTGGTGGACCTTTGGGAGACCTCCGTTGTATGCCCAGTGTGACATGGAAGGAAGCAGACCTCTATGTGTCCACAGACTGCCTGTGTGGCATGGTGCATGGGCAGGTTTATGGATGTCTTCTTCCAATACTGGTGCTTTTCTTGATGGCAGAGATCTGTGTGTCCTCTGTCCACCGATACAGTGCCCTGGAAGGCAGATATTTGGGTTCTTTCTCAGCCTGGGACACAGGTCTCTGAATGTCTCCTGATTTCACTTTAAACTTCTATTGCTATCAGAACAACCCTGGGTACTGTGATGACTTCCTTGTCATGGACCTCAGCATAGCTGTGAGAGCACCCAACACAAGGCGAAAATATTTTTTATTGGTTCAAAGGTTTTTTCTTGATCCATGAAGATTTGATTTTTGTCCTTAAGTACACTAACATGTAATGATTTATTACAATTATTTTCTTATATATATTGAGGCATCTTTGCATATCTGAGATCAAGCTAACTTGATCCTGGAGAATATTCTTCTTGAAAACTACCGTTATTTGGATTTGAGGTATTTTTTGGATGATTTTTGCATCTATCCTCATGGTACATATTCTTCTGTTTCTAGTTTTAAAAATGATTTAAGAAATTTAGGTTGAAGGTTTTCTTTGGTGTCTGGTAGAACGCTATGAATCCATCTCGACCTGTAGGTTTTTTTTTTTTTATAAAGTCAGAAGTCTTTTGATTTCTCATTCTGTCTCCTTATTTTTACCGGGTCTATTACAGTTGTTGATCTGCTTCAGGCAACATCTTGACTTAGACAAACCCTAGTGAGCTCATCAGGAAGTTTTATATTTGGGATATATTTTGGCTCCATATGCATCTCAACTACCGCTTCTTAAGTTGGAGCCACAACTTAAGTTTAATTGAAGACAAAACAACACTTTAAGCCTTTTGAGGGATGATTGGAGATTACCTGACCAAGTTTCCAGTTTCTGGTTGGTGACAAAACTTTCTTATGGAGTAATCATAAACTTGCACTCTGAGTACATTAACTGGAATTACAACTAAAAAATCTTTAATTTGAAGAATGACATTCCATGGAAGCTACAAACTGTCGATGCCACCCCCAACCAGCAGGAAAGACACCAACACCGGGAACTCTTCTTGCCGCAGTTTATTCAGGAACCTGGACTACCGGAGTGACCCCGGGAAAAGCTCCCACAGAACCTTTATAGTGTGCCTGGTCCTATCAGAGACTGCCATGTTGTCGCTCTTGGTTGGTGCGTTCGGATCACGCCACCTCACGCTATGCCTTCAGGCATGTGCTTAAGAGGCTTGCACAAAGGCGCACTGCGCATGCACATAAGGGGCTCATTGTGCATGCGCATAAGTGGTCATTGCACTGGGGAAGCAGCAGGGGGCGCTGCTATCTGTGGCTCTCCACAACAAACTTAAGCACAAGCAGTCTCATAAAGATGCCCCCCCCCTTTCCCTCCTGCAGGAAAACAAATTCTCTTGGAATGGTTATTCAATTACTATGTACAGAACTGGGTATTATAACATGATGTTTAAAAGTGCAAGAATCCTGTAGCATTAGAATATCCCTTTCACATGTGAGAGATGTGCAGCTATATATTTAGGCAAAGAAACTTATAAACAGTGTTCATAGCAACTCACATAAAGTCTATTTCATGATAAAGAGATACTTATCTTAACAGGAAATAAAATAGTAGGGTTCCTTTAAAAATTTCTTTACAAGATATTGTGATAACTTATTTTCCATTCCACCTTCTGCACATCGTCTTCAGACACACCCCAATTCCATTCCTCTGGATATATTTTCAGTTTTCCACATGCAGACGTGGTTTTGAACAGCAGCATACTTAGAAGATTCTTTTTTCAAATGAAAATTTTGGGCATTTTTTAAAAATAAAAAATCCTTGGCTGGTCCCATTTTGAGCAGGACCCCTGGGCCCAAATCTGCCTATCATAATGCTCTTCTTGTAGGTTTCTAGGATCCTCTGGATCCTTCTACTTTGTTATTCTCCCATGCTTCTCTCATCTAGAGTCCCAATAGGATGTCCTCCCCTCTGTCCCAGTTTCCTGGTACGTGAAGACTTTCATGGGATATGCCTCTTGGGCTAGTATGCAGATATAAGTGAGTATATACCATTTGAGTCTTTCTGCTTCTGGGTTAACTCACTCATTATGATCATTTCTAACTCAATCCATTTATCCACAAATTTTGTGAATTCCTTGTTTTTAATAGCTGAGTAGTATTCCATAGTGTATATGTACCACAGTTTCTATATCCATTCTTCTACTGAGGGACACTCAGGCTGTTTCCATGTTCTGGCTATTATGAATAAGGCTTCTATGAACATGGTTGAGCAAATGTTCTTGTGTGCTGGAGCATCTTCTGGGTATATTCCAAGGAGTGGAATAGCTGGGTCTTGAGGAAGCCCTATTCCTAGTTTTCTGAGATAACACCAGATAGATTTCCAAAGTGGCTGTACTAGTTTGCATTCCCACCAGCAATGAAGGAGTGTTCCTCTCTCCCCACATCCTCACCAGCCTGTGGTGTCGCTTGAATTTTTGATCTTAGCCATTCTGATGGGTGTAAGATGGAATCTCAGAGTTGTTTTGATTTGCATTTCCCTGATGACTAAGGAGGTTGAGCATCTCTTTAAGTGTTTCTCAGCCATTTGATATTCCTCTGTTGAGAATTCTCTGTTTAGTTCCAAGCCCCATTTCTCAACTGGGTTATTTGGTTTGGTGGTGTTTAATTTCTTGACTTCTTTATATATTTTGGATATTAGACCTTTGTCAGATGTAGGGTTGGTGAAGATCTTTTCCCAGTCTGTAGGCTGTCACTTTGTTCTCTTGACAGTGTCTCCTGCCTTACAGAAGCTTCTCAGCCTCATGAAGTCCCATTTATTAATTGTTCACATTAATGTCTGGGCTGTTGGTGTTCTGTTCAGGAAGTTGTCTCCTGTGCCAATATGTTCCAGGCTCTTCCTCACTTTTTCTTCTAAGTGACTTAGTGTCTCTTGTTTTATGTTGAGGTCTTTAATCCAATTGGATTTGAATTTTGTGCAAGGTGACAAATATGGGTCCAGTTGCATTTTTTTACACATAGACCTCCAGTTAGACCAGCACCATTTGTTGAAGATGCTATCCTTTTTCCATCGAATGGATTTGGCTTCTTTCTCCAAAATCAAGTGACCATATGTGTGTGGATTCATATCTGGGTCTTTGATTCGATTCCACTGATCAACCAGCTGGTTGCTGTGCCAGTACCATGCTGTTTTAATTACTACTACTTTATAGTACAGTTTGAGATAAGGTATGGAGATACCTCCAGAGGATCTTTTATTATACAAGACTGTTTTAGCTATTCTGGACTTTCTGTTTTTCCATATGATTTGAACTGTCAATGTCTTTTAAAAATTGTGTAGGTATTTTGATAGGGATTGCATTGAATCTGTAGATTGCTTTTGGTAGGATGGCCATTTTTACTATGTTAATTCTCCCGATCCATGAGCAAGGAAGATCATTCCATCTTCTCATGTCATGTTCAATCTCTTTCTTCAGAGTTTTGAAATTTTTTCAAACAAGTCAGCCTTGCCTCGTTCCCTATTTTAGAGGAATTTCCTTGAGTATCTCACCATTTACTTTTATTTTGGCTATTGGCTTGCTATATATAGCCTTTATTATGTTGAGGAAAGTGCTTTGTACCCCCGATCTCTCTAAAACTTTAAACATAAATGGGTGTTGGATTTTATCAAATGCTTTCTCTGCATCTAAGGAGATGATCATGTGGTTTTTAATTTTCAGTTTGTTTATATGGTGGATTACATTGAGGGATTTCCATATATTAAACCATCCCTGCATGCCTAGAATGAAGCCTACTTGGTCATGATGAATGATATCTTTGATGTGTTCTTGTATTCGTTTTGCAAGTATTTTATTTAGTATTTTTGCATCGATGTTCATAAGAGAAATTGGTCTGAAATTCTCTTTCTTTGTTGAGTCTTTGTGAGGTTTAGGTATCAATGAGACTATGGCCTCATAGAATGAATTTGGTAATGTTCCATCCATTTCTATCTTTTGGAGTAGCTTGAAGAGTATTGGTATTAGCTCGCCCTTGAAGGTCTGGTAGAATTCTGCACTGAAACCATCTGGCCCTGGGCTTTTTTTGGTTGGGAGACTATCAATGATTGCCTCTATTTCTGTAGGGGAAATGGGACTATTTAGCTTGTTTATCTGTTCTTCACTCAACTTTGGCAAGTGAAATTGATCAAGAAAATCATCCATTTCCCTTAGATTTTCAAATTTTGTGGCATACATGCCTTCAAAGTAGGGTCTTATGATTATTTGTGTTTCTTCAGTGTCTGTTGTTATGACTCCCTTTTCATTTCTGATTTTGTTGATTTGAATACTCTCTCTCTCTCTTTGCCTTTTAGTTAGTTTGGCTAACAGTTTGTCTATCTTGATTTTCTCAAAGAACCATTTCTTGGTTTTGTTGACTCTTTGGACTGTTTTCTTAGTTTCTAATTTGTTAATTTCAGCCCTGAGTTTGATTAGTTCCAGACGTCTACTCCTTTTGGGTATTTCTGCTTCTTTTTTTTTCTAGGGCTTCCAGCTGTGTCATTAAGTTGCTTATGTGAGATGTTTCCAATTTCTTTTTAAAGGCACTTAGTGCTATGAATTTTCCTCTTAGCACTGCTTTCAATGTATCCCACAAATTTGGGTATGTTGTTTATTCATTTTCATTGAATTTCAGGAAGTCCTTATTTTCTTTCTTTTTTCCTTCCCTGACCCAGTTGTTTTCAAAGGAATAGGTAGATGATAGATAGATAGATGGTCTTCAAACACTTCAGAAACCCACAGAAAATGGCATTTAATAATAAAGGGCTTTTATGACAGAGACACATCCATTTCTGGTAACATCTCCAGTCTTATTATGCGGGCATCAAGAAATGATAGTGGCAGATAGCCACTGGACTGAGGAACTTTGCTATCTCTACCCCTGATGAGAGAATGACCATCTGACATGATCAAGCCTGATACTGAGAAATTGGCTGCCCAGCCTTGCAGAGACCAGGTGGGCTAGTCCTTCAGCATTCAAAATGATTTGAGCTGGCTGGCTGATGGTGGGATGCACCTACAATGGAGAGAAACTTGTGACAGTACAGAATCAGTCTGTCAAATGCCTTGGGCTGGCTGGCTGAAAACTGAATACTCCAACAATGGAGAAAGAACTTGTCACTGTACAGACAGCCAGCTCTCTGTCCTGTCAATATTTTTGAAGTTGCTTTCTTGCACTTCCTTCATATCAGATAGTTTTTCCTTCTGGGGTCTCTGATGGGCTTGAAGACTAGATAGCCACAGTTTTGTTATACGTTTAGTTAAAAGAATCAGTAGTATAGGATAGTGGAATAATCTCTTAAAAATTGTTAACTACAAATGGACTGGACCTTATAAATGTTAACTTAATGGATAATTCTTATTTTATTGTATATAGCTGATTTTATTAAATAAAAAGGGGGAGATGAAGGAGAGATATATCTGTTTTTTTAGGATACCAAGTGTAGAATCGGAATGGTCTTGTAAGAAACCAGGTGAGGTTAATCCACTAGAAGACTGACCACCTTGTCAGGAGCTTGATTGTTGACAGCTGAAAAGATCCTGTGAACAGACTCTGGGAGGAGATATATAAATGAGCCCAGAACTGGAAGCGGGGCTTTTTGGAGACTTGGGATAGTTTTGGTTGTTCATCACTGCACTTCAAGACACTCCTAGAGAGAACCGCTCGAGGGAAGGCTTCAGGGCCCGGCTCCTGGTGAGGTTATGAGTTCTGGTTACTCTATGTTCCAGCAGAAGAAATCCTGCAGATTGTGCCAGGAGAATTGCTCCTCAGAACTGATACCCTTACGGTTTTGTTATTGTGCCCATTAATCCTCATTTTCTATTGTTTTGGTTAGTCGGGTTATAAGTGACGTATGCTCTGTCACTAAGTTGTTAATAAAATATATTGGTTAAGAAAATTGAGCATACAGTCTGCACTCTATTGCACTGCATGAATGAACAGAGGACACACAGAGCCCTGCCTGCCATCAAGCAATGCACCAGTATTGGAAGAAGACATCCATAAACCTGCCTACCCAACATGCCACACAGGCAGTCTGTGGACATCTAATGGCCTACATCCTTCTGTGTCACACAGGAGAGACAGAGGAGTTCTCCCAAAGGTCCACCAGCTGTGTGGCTTCCTGAAGCAGGAGCCACTGCAGTGTGCAAGTGTGTGGTGAACAGATGGGGGAGAACTAGAAGCAGAACAGTTTGAGCATTGTGAACGGAGAGATAACTGGTGACATGAGGGAGGAGAGGAATAGCCTATTGGGAATATCCATCCTGGACACCTGAGGCAATGGTGAAGTCCTGTCCCCTGCTACAGTCCCCTGTACCCCTGGTACAGACAGCTACATGTCTGTACCCCTGACTATAAAGAAGCAGGTGTCAGTATCTAGTTTCATGGCCCATATTACTACTAGAGACCATGGAGATATCCCTGGCCTAGACAGCTGCCTAGGATCACATGGAAATCCAGGAGCTGTACAGAACTGGCCCTACCCATCACAGGCTTCCATATTCTGGAGAGCTGACCCAACCTCTTACCTGTGGCAGCACTCAGGAGAGGAGGCCACACGTATTCTCAGAGCAGCACAGTGCAGGCCCTGGTGGCTGAGGCTCGAGTGAGCCAGCTCAGTGGGTATGTGTGCGGCCTTATCACGAAGAGTGGGTACAGGTCTAATACTGTACACCCTCACTCCTCATCAACTGTGGTATCCAGGAGGCCCTTACCTATCCTGGGAACCACAGTAGAGCTGTCCCTGGTGGTGGTGGGTGATCAGCTGACCCAGCTCTGTGGATAGGAGCACAGGATACTTGGCCCATCACTTGAAAGCTGTGTGGTGGAGTGATCATTGGCATGGCACTCTTCTCCAGTGCGTTCACTACTTACAGTAGTCAAGACAGCTGGCCTTGCCCACTGCTTTCATAAGAGTGGACCCTGTACCTTGCCTGGGCAACATAGTGGAGTTGGCCTTGGTGTCAAAGGCAGAAGTGAGCCCCTAGAGTGTGAGAGCAGGAGAGCTGTTCCAGCCCCTCAGTAGCTGCACACTTTGAAGAGCGGGGCCTATTCCTTGACTGGGTGGAGAAATCCATGAGAGCTTGCCCTGTTGGTGCTCATAAGAAGGAGACAGTATGCTGACCAGCTCATCTACCTCCCAGGCCCCAATCCAGGGTGTTGAGTTGCTCACTCCCAAATTTACATCATCTGTGGATTGTTGAAGTACATAGAAGGGCTGGTCCTACTGATCTAAAGCTATAGGATCTCTATGACACAGGACAACAACAGGATAATCAGAATAACTCCTGATGAGGAATGAATATTCATAGTGTCACAGAAGCCAGGGAAATTGAACTAGGCCGCTGACTCATTGCAATAAATATTTACAAGTGTTGATGTGTGGACAGAGGGCCATATTCTGTGACTACAGCTGCCACAATGAATATTTTGTAGGCTTTGGCTGTGTGTGTGTGTGTGTGTGTGTGTGTCTGTATGTCTGTGTGCGTGTGTCTAGGTGTGTGTGTGTGTGTGTGTGTGTGTGTGTGTGTGTGTGTGTTATTTTGAGTTACAAGGGTAGAGGGAAAATATGTAGGGACAGGGAGGTGACTGAAAGTATGATGCAGGAGGTAAAAGACAAAAGCAATGAAAAGTTATTTTTAATGATTTCATGATACAAGTCCTAGATACAGTTAAGCTATTGGGAACAAATTTCAATATAATAAAGGTTACATATAATAATTCAAAAGCCAAAACAGCCGTAAAGTGAGAAAAACTCAAAGCAATCCTAGAAAATCAGATAGAGAGCTATCTATACTCCTCATTACTTTTCACCACAGTACTGAAAGCACTAGGTACAGAAAAGGCCAATAAAATGAAATTAAGTAAAAGGAAATAGGAAAATAAAAATCTTTATATATGATATATTCATTAAAGATTCTACAAATTACAACAAAACCAATAAGCACATGCATTAACCACAAACACACTGGGATTGAGATTATGATTATAATGCTGTGTATAATAGTATTTTTAATGGAAGAATTGAAGGATCTCTACAATGCAAAATTCAAACCTCAGAAGCAACAGGCACAGGGAGACATTAAAAGACTGGAAATTACCCCATACTCATGAATTGGTAGATGTAATATTGTGGAAATTGTGGAAAACAATGTACAAATTCAATAACTCTAAATCAATTTTCTCCATTTTTTCAAAGAAACAACCATAAAATTCTTATCAACCTATAAAATACCCAGATAATAAAACCTAATCAAACGGAAGAAAAATATTGGAGAGCCTTAATCACTTGTTTATACCATTATCTGGAATTTTTAACAGGATAGATAAAAAGCTTTCTATTTTTTATTTCTGGGTGCATTTAAGTAGTATTATTGTTCATCACTTTCCAGTGTTCTGGCCATAAAAATTTCTAGTGATTCCATTTGGTCCTTGTTTTTTGTTGTTGTGAAGCTAGACAGTTGCATCAAACTAATTTCTGCTTACAGATCTTTTAAAATTATATACTTCCTCTTGGTTTAATTTATTCTAAATATGCATCTAGAAATTTACAAATTTCTTTCACATGTTCCATGTTTCTAACACTTTATATGCAGTTACTGTATTTATATTACTTTCATTTCTTGCCCTCCAACTCTTCTGGTGACAACAATTTTTTTCAAAATTAATGGCTGATAAAAAATCCCTCCCATACCTAATTTTCAAAAAGTATAGAAGGAAGAATGATCCTGAGAGCCAAAGGGAGAGTGAGCTTGCTGTGATAATATTTGTTCTAGGAATAGCACGAGGTTTACCGTAACTTCTCATTCACATGACCCCCCCAAAATGTGACCTAATTAAAGAAGACAATAACAAATGTTGGTAAACTAGTTGGGAAAAAGTTTGAAGGCCTCAAGCTCATAAAAAGAACCATAGGCAACTGATTAAATCTGAAAATGAAAAAGGTGCTCTTCCCCAGATAAAGGAACAAAAATATTGTAAGTATAATCTAAAATGCAAAAAACTATCAAATTTCAATTAAGAGATTTATCCCTATATTTCTGACAAGAATATGAATCTAGTTTTATCAAAATAAAATAACACTTTGGGAAGAAAATGCACCCTAACAGCCCTGCACTGGAGGCCAAGATGGAGAAGACCTCCACAGCCACCATGACCTTCCCCTTAGTGCTATGGTAGACAGGAAGAAAGGTGACCCAGACACTGCAGAACACCAGCATGCTGAAGGTCAGGAATTTGGCTTCATTGAACCTGTCAGGCAGATTTCTGGCCAAGAAAGCCACGATGAAGCTTCCCAGAGCCAAGAAGCCCAAGTATCCCAGGACAAGGTGGAATGCAATGGCTGAGCCTTTGTTGCACACAATGACGATCAGCCCATGTTCAGAGTGTGTATCTGTGTCAATGAAGGGTGGTGACATCACCATCCAGATTCCACAGAGAACAAGTTGGACAGAGGTACAGATGGGAATGACAAAGTTAGGTGCCCCTGATATCAGCATCCATCTCATTCTTCTTCCTGGAGTAGTCAGCTTGAAGGCCAGGATCACAGTAATTGTCTTGGCCAACACAGTGGACAAGGCCACTGTGAAAAAGACTCCAAATGTGATTTGCTGTAGGATACAGGTGCCCTTGTTGGGATGCCCAATGAAGAGCAAGGAGCAGAGGAAACAGAATGTGAGAGAGATCAATAGGATGTAGCTTAGAATGCAGTTATTGGCTTTCACAATGGGTGTGTCATGATGTTTCACAAAAGTACCAAGTACAAGGGATGTGAGGATAGAGAAACACATGGACATGCAGGCCAGAGCCATCCCCAGTGGGTCCTCAAAAGCCAGAAAGGATACACGTCTTTGCAGGCAGTGTGTGTGGTCTGTGTTGGCATACTGGTCATCTGGGCAGCTCATGCACTGCTCCACATCTGCAGAGATCATTAACAACAAACCATAATAAAACTTCATCATTATATACATAATAATTTAGTATCTGCATTAATCAGAGGAATCCACAGTAAACAATTTGTTGTTATGCAACAGTTTTTATCTTTTTTTGTTATAGGAAGCAGTGAGATCAGGATGCTCCATAGCAATGCATCCCTGGTGGTGGAACGTACCACCTTCATGATAAATGGAGAAGAAAAGTTACTTATTGTTATATCTAACCTCCACATTCATGAAAGTTTAAGAAAATAAGAACAATTTGTCAGTACCTTATACATAGTAACATAAGATATCTATTATTAATTAATTACTCAAAACTTAAACTTATTATGTACAGATCTGTAGACTCTGTTTGTGGTGGTTTGACTGAAAATAGCCCAATATACTCAGAGATTAGAATGCTTGGTTACAAGGGAATAGCACTATTAGAATTTATCGGGTTATATGTTCTTGTCTGAGTTGGTTTAACACAGGTGTGTCACTGCTAGAGAAATTGTAGCAGACGGTGGGCTTACGGATTTATAAAGCTCCAGCCATCCACTTGTTCCTCTCTTCCTTTTGTGTTAGCATCTGTAGGTGGAACACTCCATCACTTCTCTGGAACCATGCATGGCTTCACACTGCAGTACTCCCTGGCACTATGATTAGGGACAATGTCTGAAAATGTATTCAAGCCCCAATTAAATGCTTTCTATCATAACTGCTGTCATAGTCAATATATTGTTATGATCAGCCTGAACATGCGGCTACTTGGCAAAAGATGAACTTTAGAACTGTGTATTGGGAATGCAGTTAAATCTTTTAAGTGAGAATTAATAGGCAATACTAAGAGAAGCATAGAGGATCACACTTAGGAATATTTTAATTGTGTGGGACAAGCTCAAAATGTTTGAGAGGGGAAAATGTTATTAAACAGCCTAGAGACTTTTTAAAAATTATTTATTTATTTATTTATTTATTTATTTATTTATGTATGTATTTATTTATTTTTTACCTTTTTAAAATTAATTTGTTCATATTACATCTTGATTGTTAGCCCTTCCCCTGTTTCCTCCCATTCTTCCCTCCCTCCCTCCCACTTCCCCCCTTCTCCCCTCCCCTATGTCTGTGATTTAGGGAGACCTCCTCCCCCTATATATGCTCTAAGATTATCGAGTCTCTTCTTGGTAACTTGCTATCCTTCCTCTGAGTGCCACCAGGCCTCCCCATCCAGGGGACGTGGTCAGAAAAGGAGTACCAGAGTTTGTGTGAGAGTCAGATCTCACTCTCCACTCAACAGTGGAGAATATCATGTTCGTCAGCTAGGTCTTGGTACGGGGTCGAAGTTTACTGCCTATTTCTCCTTGGCTGGTGCCTTAGTTTGAGGAGGACCCCAGGACCCAGATCTGCCTGTCATAAAGTTCTTCTTGTAGGTTTCCAGGACCCTGTGAGACTTTTAATATTTTGATTTATACCTTTTTCTTAAAAATTTTCTGCCTTAGGCTAAGTTGAATAGTTTTTGATGAAATGTTTTGCCAGAGAAAATGCTAAGATAGCCTAGTTTTGACTGTCTCATATGGTTATTAGTGATCACTCTTATGTAGAACAATAAAGAAAAGAAGCTAGGACAGCAAGGAAAAATTCAAAATCTATAGTTTGAGGAGAAAAAGAGCAACACAGTCTGTAAGGGAGCTAATTCCAGAGCGCAAGGCAATGAAAAATTTAAAGAAAATCCTGATGCTAAGTGCAATCAATGGAGTGGCAAGCTCAGAGCAAGACCCATTGAGCTAAGCTTCCAGTGTGTGAAAGGAATGGGATAAGAAACTTAAGCCATGGAAGATGTCATCCAAAATATAAAGTTGTTGAAAATGTATTTAAATGAAGGGCCAAGTTTTAGTTCCAATAATCAGAAAGCCTTGGAAGCTTTGGCCACATAGTTCTGATTTTAGAGTAAAAGATAGAATTAAGGGACTGTGAAATCTCCCACCAGGTTTTTGTCAGATATTTCAATGTGTGGAAGCCAGGAAAGGCTATTGAGTAAAGCTATAGATGTGAAGACTGGGATTTAATAGAAATCCCAGGAATTTTGGAGATATCAGAGTCATGAGATGCTTGCCAAGTAAGGCTGAAGATAGGAGTTTAAACTAGCCCCAAACAGAACTGTGTTGCAGTCAACAAAAATGGAACAAGTAGGGGATGTGAAGAGTGCCTTGACATCCCACATGGAGATGCAGACTTTGGAATTTTCTCTGCTGAATTTGGATCTGTCTTTGGATTCCACAATGTGTCTTCACTTTGCTTTGGCTCATCCCTTTTGAAATGGTGGTATGTGTTCATTGTCATAGTATCTCGGCAGTATGGAAGTAATGATACGCTTTATTATTTTGCTTTACAAAGGGTTACAGTTAAGAGATTGCCATGAGTCTTAGAAAAGACTGTAAACTTTGGAGATTTAAACAGTGTTGAGACTGTGATAGATCATGAGTAGTTTTGAAGTTGGACTGTTTCTGTGTTATGATGTGGCTTCAGGCCTATGAGGCCAAAAAAGTTGTATATGGCGATTTGTGTAATTTTCTGATCGATCAATAATGAGTAGTACTGTTGGAAATGATTACAAGATGTTGCCTTTTGGTAGTAGAAGAGGCCTTTTTTTCAGATAGTGTGTCACTTAGAGTGGGGTTTTTTGATGTTAAGATCTCAAGCAGGCCCAGTGCTTCTCTGTCTGTTCCTGCTGCCTAAGTATCTGGATATAGAACATTCTCCAGAACCATGTCTGCCTGTGTGCGGCCATGTTCCCTGCTATCACAAGAACAGACTAAGCCTATTAAAGTGGAAGCAAGCACCAATTAAATACCTTCTTTTAAAGGAATTATTATATTTATTGCATCTCTTCACAGCAATAGATCACTGAATAAGACATCACGTCTGGATTAAAAAGCCAGCCAATACAATGTATTGTTCACATTGCCTCGTACCCTTGGTCTGTACCTCCATATAGCAAAAGGATATACATTTCCCTTATGCGCATACTGTTTGCATAAAGCAATATTTTCAATAAAGAAGCTGTACATCTCATGTAAGAACATCCACTTCAGTGTAAGTTCATCACCTCATCAATTAACTTAAGGATTTGGAAAAAAGACATTTGTTTTTCAAACTAATATCTATTCCTATGATGTCTTGTATATGAACTTCTTTATATTAATATATACTTTTGTTCTTGTCACTGCTCATACATTAGAAACAAAAATCATAACTACTCATTGCTTTTTATTTCAGAGCATAAAATATAAGTTGTTATTAATAGTTTTATTTAAAATTAATGGAGATATAGTATCTGGCTTTACTCTTCCTCTCTAGTCCATTTGCTGTCCACTTGAGAATAGAGGGGATATGTAGTGTTGCTTCAAGTGATGGTATTGGAAGGTTGTTAAGGAAGAAATTGAAGGGGGAGTAATTACTTTTAAATTAAAATATATTTAAATTGGCTAAATTTATGTGTGTATGAGGCATGCATAAAAGTGTATCCATGGTTGTGTGTGTAATTTTTGCATGTCAATCAGAGACTACATTCATCTTTGGACGTATTTGCTGTTCAAAAGACAATCATCAGCTGTTTTTCTCTACTGAATATTCTTTTCATTCCCAACTATATATTCCAAGGTAAATATCATGCAACATTATGCATAGTTTGGATCCTTCCTTCATTTCTCAGAAGCCTGTGATTACTGAGGAAATCTACCACATCTTTGTGTACATCTGGGAATGTGCCCTTCTGTCCTAATTCTTGCACAGCAACTGCTTCATCCTATGAGCTGTTCCCTAAGAGCTTAAATACATTTTATTAAACCACAGCAGGATTATGAGCTGGTTTCTAGAAGAACAATATTTTGGACCGGTCATGGAAATTTAATTTATAGAAAAAAATCAAAGAAGATTAGACATATGCATATCAGTATTGTGTACAAAATTTTCTGGTAGAATACTAGTTACAAACTTTTTATTAAACATTTTCTGGAAAATATAAGATATGTAACCATGATAATGTAAGTAAAATGTGTGGTTTAAGGAAGGCGGTGCATGTTCATTCCATTGTCCATAATATGCTTGATATTAGTACAATGATACATATAGTTTATGTCTTCAGTTTCCTTTCATGCCCTGTCAAAGTCTTAGTTGGGATAAAAGAAGATATTCAATTTCAACAATTTCTTCTACACACAATTACATACCTGTCTCATTAGACACTTCATTCTCTAGGCACTGGACACAATCAAAGCAGCATTCCATTGTTCGTTCCTGATGTAATTTCCTGAATCCAGGAGTGCATGTCACACTGCATGTAGAAGTGGGGACCTAAGGCAGATGGAATAAGAATTGGTAACAGAGGTGGGTTATATATATTCTTCTGCTATCCTGTATTATCTTATTCAAGCATTTGAGCATGTCATCTAAGCCTGTAATGAACTTGAAGTCCGTAAAATAATTAGGACATTAGGTAGCATTCTGTGTGTCAATGAATGAGTAAGGAAATTAAGATTTCTTTCTTCCAAAAAGTGTGAAAGAGCCTATGTCTCATTTGCACAGGAGAAACATCCTGAATGGAAAGCCAGCAGACCAGGGTCTAAGATCAACAATTATTAAATGGGAAATCAGGAAACTGAAAAGCTTATGTAAGGTAAAGGCACTGTACACAGAACAAAGCGACAGCCCATAGATTTGGAAAAGATTTTTACCACACCTGCATCCAACAGAGGGCTCATATCTAAAATATATAAAGAATTCAAGACACTAAACACCACCAAGCCAAATAGTCCAATTAAAAATGGGGTACAGAACTAAACAGATACTGCTCAGTAGAGGAATATTGAATGCTGAGAAACACCTAAAGAAGTGCTCAGTATCCCTAGTCATCAGCGAAATGTAAATCAAAATGACTTTGACATTCCATCTAAATACATCTCCAAATGGTGTGGATCAATGATTCAAGTGACAACACATGCTGGCAATGATGTGGAGAAAGTGGAACACTTCCACTGATGATGTGAGTGCAAACTTGTACAACCACTCTGGAAATCAATATTGTACGTTCTCAGAAAACTGGGAATAGTTCTACCCTGAGATTCAGCTACACCACTCCTGGGCAAATATCCAAAACATGCTCCACCATATGACAAGGACACTTGCTCAACTATGTTCATAGCAGCCTTATTCATAATAGCCAGAATCTGGAAACAACCTAGATGTCCTTCAACTGAAGTATGGATAAAGAAAATGTGGTTCATCTACACAATAGAATACTACTCAGATTTAAAAACAAAGAAATCTTGAAATTTGCAGCAAATGGATAGAACTAGAAATGATCATGCTAAATGAAATAACCGAGACCCCAAAAGACATCCATGGTATATATATCAACATAGATATCCTCTGAGAAACTCCACCAAGCAGGAGATAGGGACGGTTACTGAGAGAATTGAAGCTGGACACGGGGCAGAGTGCTGAGAGTATAGCTAAGAGTGGGGGAAAGGAAGGTCTGTGATGGAGCAGTAGATATACAGGGAGGCCAACAAGGCCTCTGTTTGGAAGCATAGGGGGCTCTCCACAGACTGATGATCCAGTCAGTGACAACCCATGTAAAGAACTAAGAACCCTTTTTCAAATGTAGCCAAGTAACTGCAGTTTTCCACATTGGGAAAAGGGGGAAACTGCTGCTAAACTTCTGCTATGCACTCAGGGGCCCACTACTTTGCTTCTGCCCCTTAGCAAGATTGTGCAGTGGGCACACAGTGGAAGGGAAGGCAGACTACCCTGGTGATAGGCTGTTCCCAGTGATCTAGAGCAGGGGAATAAGCAGGAGAGGGAGGGAGGATGGCAATGGGAAGATGAGAGGGAGGAGATAACAAATAGGAGGTAAAATGAATAAATTATAATAAATAAAATATACCCTTAAAAATCTGAACAGAAATGAGGGTTGCTGCAGAGACAGATAAACAAATCAAGAACCATGCAAGGTGAGGATCTACCTTAATTGTACCTACACCTACACCTAATCTCAGCTTAATTGTAGTACTTAGCACAGTCTCCTCATGGGTCCCACAATATGGGTAGTATGGAACACCTCTGACATGGACTTGGGCCTCCTAAAGTTGTTCACTTATCCCCTGTAGGGTGGCCTTGACAAGCCACAGAGGAAGAGGTTATATGTACCACCAGGGACACTGGATAAACTGAGTTCAGACTTTAGGGGAGGCGAGCTTCCCTTTCTAAGGACTGGGGGAGGGATGGTAAGGGGATAGGATTGGAAAGCATTAAGGGAGGGGGCTGCAATCAGGATGTAAAGAATTCAAAAGAATTCAAACTGCTAATCCCACTACATGGGAATAGCTGTGAGACTGGTTGAGATACAAATGTGTATGCATGGACAAGGCTTCATGTTGGTCACAGATCCTATGAGAATTATTGCTAGTGGCCATTCTTAGTAGACCATGAAGGAAGATTTTCAGATGTCTTACTTCTGCTTATACAATGAGCAGAGAATCAGGCTTAATAGCTCTGTACATCCCACACACCTCATATAATTATATTGTTAGAACTATGTAATGCTTGTGAGAAATTACATTTTCAGAACATAAGAACCAGACACTGATGCTGGATCAAACCGGAAAGAATTCATCTCTCTCAACATGCACCATACTGACATCCTGAATGCCATGTGTTCCACCCCCAGGCACCTCAGTTGCTGTTACCCATCAGCATCATAGAAATCTTCTGATGCCAATTTGTCCAACATTTCAGTCTGTCCCTTATAGGATTTCTATTAAGCCTAGACTCTCTGAACATTTAGAAACTGGACCACTAATGCAATCCTTGGCTTGGTTAACCATTTTCACCAATTTTGGGGGCCCCTTCTAAGGCATTATTTGCCCCAAATCAGCCTGAAGAAACCTTAAGGGACTGATGTCCTGTTTCCTCTAAGGGGGGTCGGCTAGGTTCTTGTTTGTTCTTTTGGTCTACAGATCATTGTTTTCATTGTGGGATAGCTATAAGTTATTATTGGTCTTATACAGAGAGAAAACTAGGTTGGACTTGGGGACATCTTTCATAGGTAAGGTTGTAGGTGCTAAAGAGAAAGAAAGGGGACCATAGAAATACAGAGGGAGGATAGAACAAAAGGTAGATGATTGAACCTACTCCTCAACTCAAGGCCTTAATTGTTACTGACAAAAAAGGTTATTTTCAATCCACTAGCATAGAATTTTGTATATTGATGCAAATCATGGTCATGTCAAAGACCAGTCTAATTTTGTTACAAGAATATATATTCAAGGTCTAACATATAGACATGATTCTATAGATTTACAAAGTAAAATAGTTAAATAAGGTCTTCAAAAGTCTCAAAGACCTACAAAATATGGCATTTGTTTGTTTTTTATCCAGTTTTTTGTTTTTTGTTTGTATGTATGTTTGTTTGTTTCTAGACAGGGTTTCTCTGTGTAGTGTGGTCTGTCCTGGACTCACTGTAGCCTAGGCTGGCCTTGAACTCACAGCAATCCATGTCCCTCTGCTCCGATGTGTTGGTAATAATGGTATGTGCCACCATGCCCAGTCAGACTATGGTATTTAAAGAAAGTTTTATTATTTTAAAGATTCTTTGACAAGAAAGTTAACTTCTGGCAACACTGAGCTGAACTCAAAGGAGATTATCAACATCAAAGAACCTCTTTGTTGAGTTGCCTTCAGAGGTGGCAAACAAGTTTCTGGGCAAAATGTCCTTCTTTTTGCGACAGACAGAATTCTTCCTAAAAATGGGCAAGCTTAGATGCAGGCAGAGTTGACAGCTGAATGATGCCTCAACAAGGTAAGCAAGTCTTCAATAGTTCCTGCCTCGCAAAGATGTCTAGCAGAGATATTGGGCTAGAAGGCCAAAGATGATGTCCAAGGTTATAGAAAGCGTTGAGTGACAGTTCAGGCAGTAAATTTTCTTATTCATTTTTTTCATTTTAGAGGTTGCTAATTTTTACTTCTGGTTCACTCAGGCATTTAAGTTTTATTCCTTCTAAAGTTTCTGATAGGGGTTGAAGATCACGTAGTTTATTCTTACAATCAAGTTTAGTTGGTTATGTGAGAAGATATTTTAAGATCAAGATAGATGATTTAAGTTAGTAGAGATGATATATATCTATATCTATATCTGTATCTATCTATCTATATATATATATTGATTTTTCTTCAGAAATGTAGACTATACAAGATAAGAAAAATGTTTACTTCAAGTTTGACAAATACAAAGGGCCAAATTACTATGACTGTAACAATTATATGACTCATGATTATCTTATGCTTCTTCCTGCTGTATGTAGTTTATTGTATTAATGTGTAATATTACAAATGTCTATGTTAAAAAAGAAAAGTAAGTAAATAATTTTAAAAGCTTTCTTTCTTCCTAAAGTGATCCACCAGGTATACTTAAGTAGAATAAATTGTTCTTAAAGGGTTTATAGAACAAAAATAAGAACAAGGAGTTGGGTGGAAGAGCAAGCATGATGGAACAGTGAAAAATTATAGGATGAACATGAACAAAACACATTGTGGGAGACCCTCACACACTTGAAAAATTTTAAACTTATAATGAAAGTCTACGATATAGAGAAATGTTTCTGTAAACAATTACATGATAATGTGGATTATGCTATAAAAGTATACACATATAATTACAAAACTTCATGGCTTATACCTCATCACATATTTTAACAATTTAAATATTTATTTATTTATTTTTATTTATTTTATTTTATTTTTTCCATTATTAATTTATTCTTGTTACATCTCAATGGTTATCCCATCTCTTGTATCCTCCCATTCTTCCCTCCCTCCTCTTTTCCCCTTATTCCCCTCCCCTATGACTGTTCCTGAGGGGGATTACCTCCCCCTGTATATGCTCAAGGGTATCAAGTCTGGATGAAGCTCAGGAATATACAATTTAAATATTTTTTATTCTAATATATATATTCTAATATATACATATATATATGTACAGTATGGGTGAAGTGGAATGTCATATTAGGTGTTCAGGGAAGCCAGAGGCAAATATCCTCATCACCTGCATTTATAAAAAACTTGTAAGTCATCAAAGATGGATGCTGAGAACTGAGCTTGAGTCCTTTGCCATCATTCCAATGCCACAATTTTTTTTATAACATTAAGGCTTTTATACTGAAAGGGTACTGATTTTGTCAAATCTTTCTGCATCTATTGAGATTATTCTATTATTTCTGGCCTTAAGTCAATTTATGTACGGATGTATATATATTGATTTGCATGTTGAACCAACCTTGCATCCTGGAATAAAACCATTCTATGTGAGTGTATGACCTTTAGCAACCATTATGAAAACCAGATAAAGAATTATTAAAAACAAACAAACAGAATAAAATGTAAAAATAAAGCTGCAAAAATATACATAATTAAAGTTATGTGTACATACCAGTGTTCCTCCCATGGACCACTCTAAATCTTCAGATATATGCAATTGTTGGCTTTGTGGGAAGTAAGGAGAATAGCTTCCTATTTTCACTTTTAATCCAAAACCTTGTGGAAAATTCCAAATGTTGAAAATGTCATAATCTGCACACAATTTTTTTCTCAAATTCATGTTCACTAGTTCTCCAACAGGATTAATAAATACAATGTTCTTCAGAATAGAAGCTACCTAAATGAGATGCATCATTAGATAGTTACATATACCTACCCAGGAAGGCAAAGTGACATTGTGAATGTTCAACAATTTCCAATATAGCCTAGAAAAGACATTTATGCTGATGGTTACTTATCCAGTGAAAAATCAAGATATTTCATAGGTAATTAAGTTATATTATACTTAATTCCTATGTTTTATGGTGAAAATGTCAGAAAATATTTACCAAATATTGAGTAACAAAGACCAAGAGATCTTTACATTCATTACTTGTGTGAAAGATGTCAATACACCAACTAAATAATTCCGGATGTAAAGTGTGTGTGTTGTATGTTTCTGTGTGTGTGTGTGTGTGTGTGTGTGTGTGTGTGTGTGTGTGTGCAGGAAAACTTTTTTAAAGGAAAAGCCAAAATCTGAGAGAATAAGAGGCCTGGAATCTGTTGAATGGAAGATAGGTAGTGAGTAAATCATGTAAATGATGTATACATATATAAGATACAACTATAAGATTTCATGAAATAATTATCCATGACATTGGTCAATACATATTTCTTCTTGAGAAATAAATTATATTCTAGTTGTCACTTGTGTACTTTGTGATAGAAATTTTAGTTATTATTTCTCATATTGAACTCATTTGGTGTAAGGCTCAGATGCATTCCCAAAAAATGACTAATCTTCATACTTGCTGTCTGTGTGACCCACATTTTGATTAATAAAAAGCCATTCCACCTGTGGAGGGCAGAGGAGATAAAGACGTGGCTAAGATTCCTGGCCATAGGAGAGAGACAGGAATTCTGGGAAGGGGAAAAAGAAGAAGAAGAAGAAGAAGAAGAAGAAGAAGAAGAAGAAGAAGAAGAAGAAGAAGAAGAAGAAGAAGAGCGAGAGGGACCCGAAGAGGTCCTGAGAGAGGAGAAAATGACCACCATGGGTTATATGGAAAAGAAACAAATGGCCAGTATGAATGGAGATTTGTCCAATATGAAGAATATTAACCTTTATTTGAGATAATGGATGGGAGGCAGCTTGATAGAAATTATTGGAAGCAGATGGCATGGGAGTGGGGTATACCTGCCCCACTACCAAATTCCACTATGGAAAATAGTTTAGAGGATTAATGTCTGATCTGGTCCAGGTTAACTAAGGCTATTTTAAAACATAACAAGTATCTGTGTCTTAATGGAGTGCTAGTCAGACATACTAATATTACTGATAATTTAATAACAAGAATCTTGTGTAGTATATCTATCCACCTAAAAATTTTATATTGGGGTGTTTTGAAGTTCAGAAGGCCTTCTATTCAAAGAATAACCCATATGATCATTTGTGGGGCTATTTTGAAATATCATAACTTAAGCATAATCAATATGATAATTTACCTGTTGACAGTCATAGAATATTCCTATGAGTTCTGCTACTTGCTGAGATTCTACTTGTTGAAGAATGATTTCATGGTAGGTGTGGGCCACAGCATAAACAGCATTGTATAAATTGTAACCTGCTTCACTCAGATCCATAGTAAATTTATGCTGTGATAACCATCCCAAAGAAGTGTTGAATGAACAAGGATTCATTGCGCTATAGTTGGTACAGGAAATTGAACAGTTAAAATGATTCCACTTTTGTCTCATCCCAGAAATGTCTACTGGGTATTTGGAAGTGTTCATTGATTCCATAAAATTTATAAATTTAGAAATATAACCATGGTGGTGTGCAAAAGTGACAGTCCCATGGAAGGGGTCAAGGCAGAAGTCTTCCTTAGATGTGATGACATCCCACTGTGAGGTGGTGACCCAGATTCTCCGTACACCTAAATATACCCATCTTCTGAAGCTGGCTTCTAGGGTAGAGTTCATTTCACCGTAAATGATAACAACCTTTGCTGTGGATGTCAGGATTTGTTTCTCATATATTACACCCCTTGTCACATATAACTGCATATTATCTGGGATCACATTCTCAAAAGATAAACAGACTCCATTAATTTGCATCTCTTCTTTCAAATCTGAGAGAAACTGGATGCCCTGGTCATCATCTGAGATGACCAAGCCTATCCAGGACCATGAAAAATAAAGCATCAAAGAGACCATGGCCTGGGTCAAACATGTATCCTTGTGTGCTATCTGATAGATATAGGGAAACTGGACATTGTCATTCAGAATAGGAAGAAATGGTCCAATGAAAATCTGAAGGATGAAAAACAGAAGAAGCTATGTGAGGAATATGCTTGGTTGGAAATTCTTTCTTAGATATAAGTTGTGTTACTCACCATCCAGAACTCCTATTAAGGACAATAACATCACTTTCTAAAGGCCCTATATTATTCCAATAGAATTCTTAATGTTTCTGACATGCCTGTATGTTCAGCCAAAGTTTTTGTGTGTTTCTCCATTCACTCATTCTTTGTAGTACAAGGAAATATTAGTGACGTATACAGTGTGCTTTAATTCTTTAGAATATACAGATCAGCACACACAAACCCATGCTGCCCATTCATTCTCTGTCATAACTTAGGGTTAGCATAGATAAATGTTACCTCTCCTTTTTAATCACACAGCCTCACCTTTGGACTTCTAGAAAAAATTGCCAGTTTTAAAGATGTAGTCCATGATGGTCCTGTAAGTTGTACATAATATACAGTTATTCCACAGATATAATTGGGAAATATATGATTACTGGTTTTTGGTGAAATGTATTTATCAATTACATCCCATGTTTCAAAACAGATACCAACAGGAATGGTAAATAACAAAGACACGTTGGGTAAAATGTAGGAGTTCTTGTTGATCTCATCAGTAGCAAAAAGCAGTACAAGAATAAACTCATATTTCCATGTTGGTATTCTTAAAAGGAAACAGAAGATCATTATGTAGAATATTGCAAAAATGAAAAATTCAAATGATCATCCTGCATGCATTAACCAAGTCACAGAAAGACCCATGTTGTATACATTTACTTATAATTGGGCACTAGCCCAAAAGACATGTCCCGTGAAAGTCTTCACTTACCTGAAGATTGCAATAGATGTGAAGACTTCCTATTGGGACTGTAGGTGAGAGAAGTATGGGAGTATGGGGAACTAGAAGGATCCAGAAGGTCCTAAAAACCTATAACATCACGATAGGCGGATCTGTACCCAGGCAAGTCTACTCAAACTACTGTACCAACCAAGGACAATACGTGCAGTAAACATTGAACTCCTACTCAGATCTATTCAATGGATAGGACATTATCCACAGTTGTGTGGGGAGCAGGGACTGACTCTGACATGAACTCTTATGTCCCATACTTGACCATTTCCCTTTGGTGAGGAGGCCTATTGGCGCTCAGAGTGTGGATAAGCAGGCTACCAAGATGAGACTTGATAGCTTGTGACAATATGGTGGGGTAGGATGTCCTCTTCTGTCACAGAGCTAGGGGAGGGGAATAGGGAGAAAGAAGGATGGAGGGTAGAACAGTAGAGTATGTGTAAAGGGATAACAATTGAGTTGAAATATGAATAAACTAATTAAATAAAAACATTAAAACAAGAAATTGGAGCGCTCTCATACTGGCAACTTATAAGCACACCTAAAAGCTCTAGAACAAATAGAGGCAAACACAGCCAATAGGAGTAGAGAACAGGAAGTAATCAAACCCTTGGCTGAAATCAGTAAATTAGAAACAAAGATGACATTACAAAGAATCAATGAAACCAAGAGCTGGTTTATCATTATATACTCCTTATACGTATTGATTATGTGCAATCTCCTTAATTCTGTATGATCTGTAAGTGTTTGCTTAAATAAATAATGCAATAAAGTATAGGCCATGTTGATATTTTTAATAGTGCCATTAATGAAATATTTCATTATTCTCCCTATAGGGGCAGTATGAAAGATGAGACAACAGAAGAGCAAATCCTGATGGCCTAAGCTGAAAAATAATAACGTGAAGCCACCGTCAGAATTAAAGTGGGCACAGTAGCTAACAGTTGTAAAATACATTTTATAAAATGCACATGAGATGCAATTGGAATGATATGTGGCATGAGAATCAGAGGCTAAAGAAATCACAGAAATGGTCAGTATGTAGGTAAATAAAGCCCAAGCACATTATATGCACAAAGTTGATGAATTTCAATACTTTTTCCCTTTTCTCTATGCTGTGCAGTCACCACTGTTAAGTTCTGACACTTGGGATATAAGAACTTCATAAAAAAAATTGAGAACACCTCATTTTTAAGTATGAGTACATTAGTACTCCTAAATTTTCCTAATGTTACATGTTTTCACTAATTAATATGAATATTACATCTTTCATATTTCATATTAATTATGATGCAAATCTGTAACTGAACATACACACAAGTGAGACAAAATAAAATTGTGGAGACATCGAATCTTACATCTGATTTTTTCCATACTTATTGTCAGTTCCAGAATGACATTAGGGACTGGTAGAGATATTTAAACCAATATATATGTATTTTCACAAATATGTATGTAATAGTCCACATGTAATCATGTATACTTGTCACACAACTTTCTAAGTATGAAAATTAACCCTATTGTTAAGGTCCACAATTAAGTAACCTCTTTTTAAAGACCTTTGGGAATACATGCTGATAGAAGAAGTCTTGCCACTTAACACTAGAAGAGACACAGTGGTGCAACCTCTTCTCACTGAATTCATGCCAGTAGTGTGGATTGTGTTTTCATGTCAGATCATGAAACCTTGTGCAATAACAACTTTGAACATAAGGTGACCCATGAGGCAGAATAGTGAAACCTGAATCTCTCACCTTACAGCTGAGTGAATTGGAGTATAATATAAGAAATCCACACTACAATGAAATGCACTTGAAAATAATGATGAATAAGGGAGAAATATTTCTGTAGTTCTTCTAATGTTACTGAGGGAAGTACAGGACAGAAAATCTCAGTTTCTCTACACAGGCAAACATTTTTAATCCATGGCATTCATGAGGGAATGAGGACGTTAATGACTTTAGTGACTTACTTAAAATCAAGAATTTTGTTATAAAAATCTTCTCCTATAGGTTTCTGAGATGTGAAAATCATAAAATTACAGTCCGTCAGTAAATCTCCATCATCATCTGCACTGTGCTTTATCCTCCAATAGCAGGTGGGGTCTGTCAAACTGCACAAGATCAGAGAAAATTTCAGTAGCAAGAAGGAAATAATGAAAGCATGTAGGTTCCTCATGGCTTTCAAAATCTAAGACTTAGCAGAGGTGAAAACAGTTTCTCATGCAGACAAACATCACACACATTTAGCTCTATGTATCTCTGTTATTACTATTACAGACTGCAGGGGACATATTTATATCCCCTAGTTTCCTTCTGCCCGTTCTGTGCCATGCTCCCTGGATACAGCTGAAAAATCTTGGCCTCAAAATCTGGATCTGAGATCTGAAATATTTTCATCACAATAGGTCAGAAAACATGTTATGAAGAGCGTGTTCTCCAGCCCCAGGTGACATGATTTCATTCACATTATTGCGTTGCATTATTGCATAATTGCCCCTGGCACAATTTTCTCTTGGGCAGCTGTGGTTCCCAGGCTTTGTGAGTAGCCACATACATGACCAAAACTGAAAATCATTTTAGTAGATTTCATATGAACTTTCATAAGGTAAGAAGTGAGATTATAAATGTCCCATGCTATTGAGAAGTATTATTGAATTATGAGACAACATATCCTGTTTCCATGATAGGGAATGGTATTCTTTTTTATTCTTTTTTTTTTGTTGTTGACCAAAATTTGTTTTTATTTTTTTTATTCTTTAAAAAATTTTTTTTAATTAATTTATTCTTGTTACATCTCAATGGTTATCCCATCCCTTGTATCCTCCCATTCTCCCTTCACTCCCATTTCCCCTTATTCCCCTCCCCTATGACTGTTCCTGAGGGGGATTACCTCCCCCTGTATATGCTCATAGGGTATCAAGTCTCTTCTTAGTAACCTGCTGTCCTACCTCTGAGTGCCACCAGGTCTCCCCCTCCAGGCGACATGGTCAAATGTGAGGCACTAGAGTACGTGAGAAAGTCATATCCCACTCTCCACTCAACTGTGGAGAATGTTCTGCCCATTGGCTAGATCTGGGTAGGGGTTTAAGGTTTACCTCCTGAATTGTCCTTGGCTGGTGCCTTATTTTGAGCAGGACCCCTGGGACCAAATCTGCCTATCATAATGTTCTACTTGTAGGTTTCTAGGACCCTATGCATCCTTCTACTTTGCTATTCTCCAATGCTTCTCTCATCTAGAGTCCCAATAGGATGTCCTCCCCTCTGTCCCAATTTCCTGGTAAGTGAAGGCTTTTGTGGGACATGCCCCTTGGGCTAATATGCAGATATAAGTAGGTATATACCATTTGAGTCTTTCTGCTTCTGGGTTAACTTACTCATTATGATCATTTCTAGCTCAATCCATTTATCCACAAATGTCGGGAATTCCTTGTTTTTAATAACTGAATAGTATTCCATAGTGTATATGTACCACAGTTTCTTTATCCATTCTTCTACTGAGGGACACTCAGGCTGTTTCCATGTTCTGGTTATTATGAATAAGGCTGCTATGAACATGGTTGAGCAAATTTTCTTGTTGTATGCTGGAGCATCTTCTGGTTATATTCCAAGGAGTGGAATAGCTGGGTCTTGAGGAAGCCCTATTCCCATTTTTCTGAGATAG
Organism: Acomys minous; assembly: GCF_964271855.1. Taxonomy (NCBI): domain Eukaryota; kingdom Metazoa; phylum Chordata; class Mammalia; order Rodentia; family Muridae; genus Acomys; species Acomys minous. Next base: position 85,528,459 of record NC_140490.1, on the reverse strand, counting down.
CACCAGATAGATTTCCAAAGTGGTTGTACTAGTTTGCATTCCCACCAGCAATGAAGGAGTGTTCCTCTCTCCCCACATCCTCGCCAGCATGTGGTGTCGCTTGAATTTTTGATCTTAGCCATTCTGATGGGTGTAAGATAGAATCTCAGAGTTGTTTGATTTGCATTTCCCTGATGATTAAGGAGGTTGAGCATTTCTCAGCCATTTGATATTCCTCTGTTGAGAATTCTCTGTTTAGTTCCAAGCCCCATTTCTCGATTGGGTTATTTGGTTTGGTGGTGTTTAATTTCTTGATTTCTTTATATATATTGGATATTAGAACTCTGTCAGATGTAGGGTAGGTGAAGATCATTTCCCAGTCTGTAGGCTGTCACTTTGTTCTCTTGACAGTGTCTCTTGCCTTACAGAAGCTTCTCAGCCTCATGAGGTCCCATTTATTAATTGTTGACATTAAGGCCTGGGCTGTTGGTTCTGTTCAGGTAGTTGTCTCCTGTGCCAATATGTGCCAGGCTCTTCCCCACTTTTTCTTCTTTCTGAATTAGTGTCTCTTGTTTTATGTTGAGGTCTTTAATCCACTTGGATTTGAATTTTGTGCAAGGTGACAAATATGGGTCCAGTTGCATTTTTTTACACATAGACATCCAATTAGACCAGCACCATTTGTTGAAGATGCTATCCTTTTTCCATTGAATGGATTTGGCTTCTTTGTCAAAAATCAAGTGACAATATGTGTGTGGGTTCATATCTGGGTCTTTGATTTGATTCCACTGATCAACCAGCCTGTTGCTGTGCCAGTACCATGCTGTTTTAGTTACTATTGCTTTATAATACAGTTTGAGATCAGGTATGGAGATTCCTCTGGAGCACCTTTTATTGTACAAGATTGTTTTAGCTATTCTGGGTTTTTTGTTATTCCATATGAAGTTGAGAATTGATCTTTCAATGTGTTTAAAAAATTGTGTAGGTATTTTGATAGGGATTGCATAGATCGCTTTTGGTAGGATGGCCATTTTTACTATGTTAATTCTCCTGATCCATGAGCAAGGAAGATCCTTCCATCTTCTCATGTCATCTTCAATCTCTTCAGAGTTTTGAGATTTTTTTCAAACAAGTCCTTCACTTGCTTAGTTAGAGTAAGTCCTAAATATTTTATATTGCTTGTGGCTAATGTGAAGGGTGTGGTTTTCCTAATTTCTTCCTCTGCAAGCTTGTCATTTGTGTATAGGAAGGCTACAGGCATTTTGAGTTAATTTTGTATCCAGCCAATTTGCTGAAGGTGTTTATCTGCTGTAGGAGTTCTCTGGTGGAATTTTTGAGGGTCACTTATGTACACTAACATATCATCTGCAAATAGGGATAATTTGACTTCCTCTTTTCCCATTTGGATACCCTTGATCTCCTTTTGTTTTCTTATTGCTCTGGCTAGAACTTCGAGGACTATATTGAAGAGATATGGAGAGAGTGGGCAGCCTTGCCTTGTTCCCAATTTTAGAGGAATTTCCTTGTGTATCTCACTATTTACTTTGATTTTGGCTGTTGGCTTGCTGTATATAGTCTTTATTAAGTTGAGGAAAGTGCCTTGTATCACCGATCTCTCTAAAACTTTAAACATGAATGGGTTTTGGATTTTATCAAATGCTTTCTCTGCATCTAAAGAGATGATCATGCGGTTTTTCTCTTTCAGTTTGTTTATATGGTGGATTACATTGATGGATTTCCATATATTAAACCATCTCTGCATGCCTGGAATGAATACTACTTGGTCATGATGAATGATATCTTTGTTGTGTTCTTGTATTGGTTTTGCAAGTATTTTATTTAGTGTTTTTGTATTGATGTTCATAAGAGAAATTGGTCTGAAATTCTCTTTCTTTGTTGAGTCTTTGTGAGGTTTAGGTATCAATGAGACTATGGCCTCATAGAATGAATTTGGTAATAATCCATCCATTTCTATCTTTTGGAGTAGCTTGAAGAGTATCGGTATTAGCTCGCCCTTGTTGGTCTGGTAGAATTCTGCACTGAAACCATCCGGCCCTGGGATTTTTTTGGTTGGGAGACTATCAATGATTGCTTCAATATCTCTAGGGGAAATGGGACTATTTAGCTTGTTTATCTGTTCTTCACTCAACTTTGGCAAGTGAAATTGATCAAGAAAATCATCCATTTCCCTTAGATTTTCAAATTTTGTGGCATACATGCCTTCAAAGTAGGATCTTATGATTCTTTGTGTTTCTTCAGTGTCTGTTGTTATGTTTCCCTTTTCATTTCTGATTTTGTTGATTTCAATACTGTCTCTCTGCCTTTTAGTTAGTTTGGCTAATGGTCTGTCTATCTTGTTGACTTTCTCAAAGAACCAGCTCTTGGTTTTGTTGATTCTTTGGACTGTTTTCTTAGTTTCTTGTTTGTTAATTTCACCCCTGAGTTTGATTCTTTCCATGTCTACTCCTTTTGCGTGTTTCTGCTTCTTTATTTTCTAGGGCTTCCAGTTGTGTCCTTAAGATGCTTATGTGTGATGTTTCCAATTTCTTTTTAAAGGCACTTAGTGCTATGAATTTTCCTCTTAGCATTGCTTTCAATGTATCCCACAAATTTGGGTATGTTGTTCCTTCATTTTCATTGAATTTCAGAAACTCCTTGATTTCTTTCTTTATTTCTTCCCTGACCCAGGTGTCATTTAGCAGAGAGTTGCTTAGTATCCACATACGTGTAGGCGTTTTGTTATTTCTGTTGTTGAATTGCAGCCTAAGAGCATAGTGATCTGATAGGATACAAGGTATTATTTCAATCCTCTTATCTGTTGAGGCTTGCTCTTTGACCTACGATGTGATCAATTTGGAGAAGGTTCCATGGGGTGCAGAGAAGAAGGTATATTCTTTCTTGTTTGGGTGAAACGTTCTATAGATATCTGTTAGATCCATTTGACCCATGGCATTGGTTAATGATGTTATTTCTTGGTTTAGTTTCTGTTTCAATGACTTATCCTTCAGTGAGAGTGGGGTGTTGAAGTCTCCCACTATTATTGTGTGGGGATCGATGTGTGGTTTAAGCCTTTTTAGCAGATCTTTTACAAATGTGGGTGCCCTTGTATTGGGAGCATAGATGTTCAGAATTGTGATGTCATCTTGGTTGACTTTACCTTTGGTGAGTATGAAGTGTCCATCCTCATCCCTTTTGATTTTCTTGGTTGAAAGTCTATTTTGTTCGATATTAAAATGGCTATGCCTGCTTGCTTCTTGTGACCATTTGCTTGGAATATTTTTTCCCAACCTTTTACCCTTAGGTAATGCCTATCATTATGGGTGAGATGTGTTTCTTGAATGCAGAAGAATGTTGGATCTTGTTTATGCACCCATTCAGTTAGTCTGTGTCTTTTTATTGGAGAATTGAGACCCTTGATGTTGAGAGATATTAATGACCAGTGACTGTTAAGAGTCTTAATTTTGATGTTGGTTCCAGTCGAGTGTTTGTGTAGTTGTGTTTTTGCCATGGTATAGTTATCTATTTCCTGAATAGTTTTGGTTGTAGCTTGACCCTTTGGGATGGAGTTTTCCTTCTAGTACCTTCTGTAAAGCTGGATTCGTGGATAGGTACTGTTTAAATTTGTTTTTGTCATGGAATATTTTGTTTTCTCCATCAATGGTTATTGATAGTTTTGCTGGGTAAAGTAGTCTGGCCTGGCACCTGTGGTCTCTTAGGGTCTGCAGAATCTCTGTCCAGGCCCTTCTGGCTTTGATGGTCTCTGCTGAGAAGTCGGATGTAATTCTGATAGGTTTGCCATTAAGTGTTATTTGGCCCCTTTCCCTTGCAGCTTTTAATATTTTTTCTTTGTTCTGTATGTTTTGTGTTTTGATTATTATGTGATGGGCAGTTTTTCTTTTCTGGTCCATTCTATTTGGTGTTCTGTAGGCCTTTTGTATGTTTATAGGCATCTCTTTCTTTAGATTGGGGAAATTTTCTTCTATGAGTTTTGCTGAGAAGATTTTCTGGGCCTTGGAGTCTGATATCTTCTCTTTCTTCAATGCCTATTATCCTCAAATTTCTTCTTTTCATGGTGTTCTTAATTTCTTGGATGTTTTGTGTCAGGAGTTTTCCAGATTTGGCATTTTCTTTATTGGTTGCTTCAAGATCTGTTATTGTATCTTCTAGACCTGAGATTCGTTCTTCCATCTCTTGGATTCTGTTAGAAAAGCTCACCTCTGTGTCCTTTGCCTTCTTCTCTGAGGTCTCACGTTCTCATTTTTCTTCTGTCTGTGTGTTTATCATTGAATCCATTTTCATCTTCAGATCTTGAAGTAATTTTTTGATTTCTTGTATCTGATTGTTTGTATATTCCTGAGTTTCTTCCATTGCCTCTTTATAGGTCTTCAGAGCTTGAATCGTTTTAACCATTTCTTTCATCTGGTTGTTTGGATTTTTCCTGAAAATTTTCCAGTTCCACTCTATGTGCTTCTTTTATGTCTCTCACCTGTTTGGCTGCGTCCTCCTGTATTTGATTATGAATTTTATTTGTTTCCTACATTAGTATTTTGATTAGCAAGGATTTGAGGTCATTTTCTTGTATTTCCATTGTATTTGAGTTCTCTGGGTTGTTTTCTTTGGGATAGGTGGAAATTGGAGACGCCATGTTGTTTTGGGTTTTTTTGTGTATACTTTTACTCTGTCCTTTAGACATCTTGCCATCTTTGTTTTTGTTGGGTAGCTTCCAGAGTTGGATGGAGGGAGTCTGATGTTATATTCACTTGTTTTCTCACAATTTCTGTAGGCTCGAAGCTCTGGTGCTTCACTTTGGTGGATGGCAGGAGGCTAGCCCTGTCATTTTGGACTTTCACAGCCAGTGATCCTCAGTTCCCCTGTACTGGGGGTCATGCAATTGTTATGGGTCTCTGAATGAGTGTTGGGTCAGGCCAAGGTATCCACAGCCTTCTCGGTTCCCTGTCAAGTCCAGCCAGGGACATTGGGCCTGAACCACGCACAGAGCTCAGCTAGATTCTTAGGGCCTGAACTGTCTGCCGAGCTCAGCTAGGGATTCTGGGCCCAAAATGCACACAGGGTCCAGTCAGAATTTTTGGGCTGGGACTGCACACCGAGCTCTGCTAGGAGCTTTTTAGCCCAAAGTATGTGCTATGGTCAGCTATTGACTTAGGGCCCGAATCATCTGCCCAGCTCAGACAGGAATTATGGATTCAAACTGCACACTGTGTTGAACCAGCGTCTTAGAGCTGGGACTGTGCCAAAGTCTCCCCTAGAGTCTTTGGGCACTATCTGTCTGCCAAGTACAGTTAGGGACTCTGGCCCCAAACTGCACGCTGAGCTCCACCAGAGTCTCTGGGGCGGAATTGTGCACTGAGCTCAACCAGGGACTCTGAACTCACACTGCACGCTGAATTCAGCCCAGGACTCTGGGCCTATACTGCGTGGATAATCCAGCCAGAGTCTTGGAGCTGCCAAGCCTGTGCACACAGCTCAACTAGAGTCTCTGGGCCCAATCTGCCCAGGAAGTCCAGCTAGGGCCTCTGGGCTGAATCTGTGTGCTGACCCCAGCCTGCATCAGCATCCCAGAACTGCCCGCTGAGCTGAGCTAGTGTCCTGGGCAGAACTGCTCCTTGAGAAGAGCTAGTGCCTCCGGTGGAACTGAGCTCTCTGCTCAGCCTGCGTTACAGCTGGAGAACTGCGGCTGTGCTGAGGTGTTGCCTCCAGTGGAACTGAGTGCTCTACCCAACCTGCATCACAGCAGGAGAACTGTGGCTGAGCTGAGCTGGTGCCTAGGGTGAAACTGAGCTCTCCACCCAGCCTGTGTCACAGCCGGAGAACTGCGGCTGCGCTGAGCTGGTGCCTAGGGTGAAACTGAGCGCTCCGCCCAGCCTGTGTCACAGTAGGAGAACTGTGGCTGCGCTGAGGTGGCGCCTCCGGTGAAACTGAGCACTCTGCCCAGCCTGCATCACAGCAGGAGAACTGCCGCTGAGCTGAGCTGGTGCCTAGGGTTGAACTGAGTGCTATGACCAGCCTATGTCACAGCAGGGGATCTGTGGCTTTGTTGAGCTAGTGCCTAGGGCAGAATTGCTTGCTGCACTGAGCCAGCATCTCCACGGAACTACACACTGAGCTGAACCCGGGACTCTGGGGCTGAACTGTCCGCAGAGTCCAGTTTGGGTCACAAGGCACCACGTGACCCAAATCCTGTCCAGAGTCCCCTCTGCCGCAGCAACTTCCCCTGGCCACCACACTAATCACCTCCATTGGAAGGCTCAGAGCTGCAAACCTCAGTCACTGCCGCTGGTGCCACCGCTGCTGCTGCTGCTGCCCTGCCTCTGCTGCTGCTGATCCTATCCGAGAAAATCGGCACTCCTTTTATGTGTAGGGGCACGCAGGTCCTCCGCACCCTGGTCCCTCTGAACCGTAGAGCACTCCTGCTGCCATGGTGTGGGGACCTTGGTGTTCCTGGCTCAGAAATCTGTGCAATTCCCTGAATTGTTCATTGGAGCTTCCAAACATGGTCCACACTGCTCGCAGCCATCTTGGATTTCAGGAATGGTATTCTTAAATATAGCGTCCAGCCTAAATCATAACTCCTTCAATGTGATGCTTATATGCTAATGTATTCTAGTCACATGTGCAAAATACCACAAAACTACCTCTGTTCTCGTTCCATTGGAATACTTATTATCTTGCCAATGCCAGAATATTTATGAAGTATAATGACTTAATACCAGCCAAGTCCAATATCCATTCAAATACAGATGTTCACAGTCAAACAGTTCTAAAACATGACCTCTCTTATTCATTCCCCATCTTCAGTGTCTGTTAGTGAAACATTACTTTACCCAGAACAGTTGTTTCCTCCATACTTGCCCCTCTTGCTGAGTAAGATAGGTATCATATCTAATTTCCTTATGTAGTCTTTTCTTTTAAGGCTTTGCCTATAGAAAGAACCTTTGTCTACAGACTCTGACGTTCTTGGTTTGATCACTTCCCCTTGGTGGGGAAGCCTGGCAGGTCACAGAATAAGAGGAAGCAAGCTATCCAGAAGAGAGTTGATGGGGTGTGGTCATATGGTGGGGGAAGAGTTCTCCTTCTGTCAGAGATCTTGAGGAGAGCAATAAGGTGGGAGAGTGGAAACAAGAAGATTCAAGTAAGGGGATAACATTTTGGATGTAATCTGAATAAATTATAACAAATTAAAATTTAAAAATTAAAAAAGAAGGAACATTTAGTTTGTTAGAATGTAGAAAATATACTGCCTAATAGAGAGTCTCTTTTTATTATTTAATTAATTTATTTTGGTTACAACTCAATTGTTATCCCATTACTTGTATCCTCCCATTCTTCCCTCCCTCCAGCTTCTACCCTATTCCCCTTCCCTAGGTCTGAGGCCAAGGGAAACCTCCTTCCCTACTATATGGTTATAGTCTATCAACTCATCTTGCTAGCCTGCTTATTCTTTCTTTGAGTGTCACTAGGCCTCCCCACCAAGAGGAGGTGGTCAAATGTGGACCACTATAGGTCATGGCACAGTCCCTGCTCTCCACATAATTGTGGAGAATGTCCTGTCCATTTGGTAGATCAGAGTAGGGGATTGACGTTTAATACTTACATTGATTTTGATTGGTGCAATAATTTGAGAAGAGCCTCCTGGGCCCCGATCCACCCATCACAATGTTCTTGTAGGTTTTTAGGACCCTCTGGGTCCTTCTGTTTTCCCATCTCCTCTATTTCTATTACCTAGAGTCCAAGTAGGAGGTCCTCACATCTATCCAAATCTCCTGGTAAGTGAAGACACTCATGGGACATGCCTTTTGGGCTAGTGCCCAATTATAAGTGAGTATATATCGTGTGAGTCTTTCTGCTTCTGGATTAACTCACTCAGTACGATCATTTCTAGTTCCATCCATTTATCCACACATTTTGGAAATTCTTTGTTTTTAATAGCTGAGTAGTATTCCATAGAGTAAATGCACCACCGTTTCTTTAACCATTCTTGTACTGAGGGACATTTAGGCTGTTCTGGCTATTATGAAAATGGCTGCTATGAACATTGTTGAGCATATGTTCTTTATGTCTGGTGGAGCATTTTCTGGGTATATTCCAAGGAGTGGAATAGCTAGGTTTTGAGGAAGCCCTATTCCAAGTTTTCTGAGAAAGTGCCAGATAGATTTCCAAAGTGGTTGTACAAGTTTGAATTCCCACCAGCAATGAAGGAGTGTTCCTCTTTCTCCACATCCTCACCAGCATGTGATGTCTCTTGACTTTTTTTTATCTTAGCCATTCTGATGGGTGTAAAATTGAATCTCAGAGTTGTTTTGATTTGCATTTCTCTGATGACTAAAGATGTTGAGCATTTCTTTAAGTGTTTCTCAGCCATTCGATATTCCTCTGTGGAGAATTCTCTGTTTAGTTCTGAGACCCATTTCTCAATTGGGTTATTTGGTTTGGTGGTGTTTATTTTCTTGGGTTCTTTATGTATTTTGAATATTAGACATTTGCTACATGTAGTGTTGGTGAAGATCCTTTCCTAGTCTGTAGGCTGTTGCTTTGTTCTGTTGACAGTGTCTCCTGCCTTACAGAAGCATGTCATCCTCATGAGGTCCCATTTATTAATTGTTGACCTTAATTCCTGGGCTGTTGGTGTTCTGTTCAGGAAGTTGTCTCCTGTGCCAATGTGTTGTAGGCTCTTCTCCACTTTTTCTTCTAACTTATTTAGTGTCTCTGGTTTTATATTGAGGTCTTTAATCCACTCGGACTTGAGTTTTCTGCATGGTGACAAATATGGGTCTATGTATATCTATATATAGACATCCAGTTAGATCAGCACCATTTACTGAAGATTCTATCCTTTTTCCATTGACTAGATTTGGCATCATTGTCAAAAATCAAGTGAATATGTGTGTGGATTCATTTCTGGGTCTTCGGTTCAGTTCCATTGATCAAGCAGCCTATTGTGTCACTACCATACTGTTTTAATTATTGTTGCTCTATAGTACAGCTTGAGATTGGGTATGGAGATTCCTCAGGCATCTGTTATTCCATAGGATTATTTTTGCCATTCTGTGTTTTTTGTTTTTCCATATAAAGTTGAGAATTGATCTTTCAATGTCTTAAAATTTTTGTAGGTATTTTGAAAGGAATTGCATTGAATCTGTAAATTGCTTTTGATAAGATGGCCATTTTTACTATGTTAAATGTCCTGATCCACCAAAAAGGGAGATCCTTCCATTGTATAATGCCATCTTCCATCTCTTTCTTCAGACATTTGAAGTTTTTTTCAAATAAGTCCTTCACTTTCTTGCTTAGAGTTACTCCTTCTTCAGATTAGGAAAACACTTCTATGATTTTGTTGAAGATATTTTCTGGGCCGTGGAGTCATGCATTTTCTCTGTCCTCAATGCCTATTATTCTAAGGTTTTGTCCTTTCATGTTGTCTTTGATTTCTTGAATGTTCTGTGTCAGGAATTTTTCAGATTTAGCATTTCCTTTGATGGTTGTTTCAAGTTCTATGATTGTATCTTCAAGTCCTGAGATTCATTCCTCCATTTCTTGGATTCTGTTAGAGAAGGTAACCTCTGTGTTGCTTGCTTTATTTTCTAAGGCCTCTTGATCCCATTTTTCTTCTATATGTGCCATTATCACTGTTTCCATTTACATCTTCAGATCTTGAACTCTTATATTGATTTCCTTCATCTGGTTGTTTGTATTTTTCTGAATTTTTTCCAGTGCCTCTCTATAGGCCTCTTTTATGTCTTCCACCTGTTTGGCTGCATCTTCCTGCATTTGATTATGGATTTTATTAATTTACTCCATTATCACTTTCATTACTATGGATTTGAGGTCATTTTCTTGCATTTTGATTGGTATGTGAGTTCCCAGGCTTGCTTTCTTTGGGCTAGTTGGGATCTGGAAATGCCGAGTTGTTTTGGTTTTTGTTGTTTGCATTATTATACTGTCCTTTAGTTATCTTGCTATCTCTGATGTTGGGTGGTATCTTCTGGTGTCCTTCACTGGTCATTAAGAGTACATAGTTGGTGAGTGATTGTAGGTCACATGCCCTTGCCTGTGGGTATCAGGGATTTCTTCCCTGGAACCATCAGGTGATCTGGTTTCTGCTCCAGGAGACTTTGCTCTACACCATAAGCTCCTGGCTGGGTCAGCAGAGGTAGGATTCTGCCTGATCTCGTTCACTCTTCTGAAGTGATTCCAATCAGCTGTGTTGGGGGCCACTGTTTAATTTTCTGTCATGATCCCTCAGGCCAGTCTAGCCTCTCCCAAGCATGTGGCAGACCCTACCAGGCAATGAGGACTGGCTAGGCCAGGTTTTAACCGTCCAATTGTCCAGGCCTGGACCTCTGTGGCCCACAGTCAGGTTCTTGTCCAGAACAGTGTAGATAGCAGACTAGTCTAGATTACACACCTTTGGTAGTTCAGTCTCAATGAGGTAGGGCCGCAATTATGACCCCCTTCCAGGCCTGTCAGGGCAGTGTAGCTTCTCCCACGGGCATGGGAGTCCCTGCTCGGCCATGGGTACTGTCCTGACCAGACTTTAGCTGCCCAATTGTCCAGGCGAAGACCACTATGGCCCACAGTCAGGTTCCTGACAGGACCAGTCTAGATCGTGGACCACTCTAAATTGTACACATTTGGTGGCTCAGTCCCACTGAACTGTGGCCGCAATTCAGACCCTCTTCCAGGCCACTCAGGGCAGTCTAGCTTCTCCCACAGGTGTGGGATTCTCTGCTGGGCTGGGGGGACTGAATTGGCTGAGTTCTATCAGCCCAAATTGGCAGGCTATGTCCACTGAAGCCAGCTGCTTGGCTCCAGCCTGGGTCTGCCAAGACTGCAGACACAGTTGTTATATACAATGTTCACCATTGCTGGGCTTCCCCATGGTCTTGGGAGCTCTCTGTGGACTAGTGTGGGGTAGGTGGGGTTGTCTGAGGATAGATTCACCTGTTTTCCTGAGACTTCCCCAGGTCAGGAGCTCCGGTGTTCCACCATCCCACCCACCATGCCTGTACTATAGAGGCTGGCTGTAGTCACAGGTGGATTCCATTCCATAATCTGGGGAGTGGGTTCAGGACCTCTGTGGGCTATTGTTTGACCCAAGGCCAGGCCAACATGTGGTCTGCACTGTGTGGGACCCCCACCTGCCTAGTGATCTCCATCTATTTTGGTCTGTGGTTCTCAGTCAGTCCTTGCTCTCCCTACTGTAGATCAGATAGAGTACATGATAGGCACTGCCATCTTGGACCAAGAGTTTATTAATGGGTGTGAATTAGTTATTTTCATATATCATCACTGATGGCAGAGGAAACATTCATATATTATATAAAAAGAGTGAACTATCCTGTTATTCATAGGTTTTCCATTTTTATTCATTTAATGATATCATTTATGTCATTTCCATATCTTTACTATCCTAAATTATATGGCAATAAGTGTAGATGTGTCTATAGGATGCTGAGTTATACGTCTGTGTTACATTCTGAACAGCGGTAGAAAGGGACAATTTATGTTGAATTATTGTTTTTGATTCAACCTTACTGTAGATAGATTCCATCTCCACTTGAATCGAGGGAAATCTTTCCCCCTAGGTCCTAACCTACTGTGTTGGATTTATTTTATGCATGTTTGCCTTCCTTAGCTCATTGGCATAGAATCTCATGTAGATTTAGGTTGTGCTTTGTCTGTCATTATTAGTTTGAAATTTTCATAAACTATTTGAATTATGTGTTTTTTATGTATCATATCTTCTGCTCAGTACTTTAGAAGGCTTACTGACTGGGGGAATTGAGCATATATGTGTTTGATACTTTTCTTTTTTTATGTATTTTGGACATTAATCCTTGTGAGATGAAAGGGGAGCAGACATTTTTCCCACTATAGAGGCCTCACTATTTCCTTGATGTGCTTTTGCTGACTACAGCATTGCATCTAGCAACTCTGAAATGCTTTTCTGAGCTGTTGACAGACATCCCAGATGCCACTGTCTGTATGTTCATTGGAATGAAATTCATATAACATACTCAAGTTATTTCAAACCTGCAGGTCACACATTCACTTGAATTTTTTCCATAGAATGAGAGATAATGTCCTATGCTTTTTTGGAACACAGGAATTTAACTTGTTCTTTACTTACTTGTACTTTACTTGCCTTTTGCCTTGATGATTAACTATTTATGTATTATGATGAATGAACGTGGCAAGAATGTAGGACTGACATGCTGGTTTTGAAGGAAGAAAGGAAGACACAGCAAACAAAGATTTGACTAGGAAATATGACTCATCTAAATGTTGCTGGCACAATTCCTGGATGAGAAGGTCTTTCTTCAGTGAAAGGTCCTGAGAAGGCAGGTTCAGGTGATTAGAGAAAAAGAAGATAGGACATGTGATCTCAGGAAGTCTTGCATACTCTAGTTCATATCACAAGAAAGTGTATTATGAAGTACATCATCTTATATATTTTATTTATTTATTTACTTTATATCCCAACCACAGTTTCCTTTCCCTGGTCTTCTCGCAGTCTCTCCATCTCACTTCCCCTCTCTCTCCCCTACTCCCACCCTTTCTCCTCAGAGAAGGGGAGGCTTCCCATGTACATTAGCCAGCCTCAGCATATCAAGTTATAGTAGACTAGATTGATCTTTTCCTATTGAGGTTAGAGGAGGCAGCCCACTAGGGGAAAGCATCCCAAGGGCAGATGACAGAATCAGAGACAACCCCTTCTCCAGATGTTAGAAGTCCCAGAGGCAGACCAAGCTAAAAAAAACTGTAACATATGTGCAGAGAGCCTACGTTCATTCCATGAACACTCTGTATTTGGCAGTTCAGTCAATGTGCAACCCTATTCCTGGGGTTAATTGATTCTGTGGGTTTTCTTGTGGTGTCCTTAACCATTCTGGCTATTACAAATCTTTCCACTATGTGCTGGATTCTCATAGCTCCACCTAGTGTTTAGCTGTGGGTCTCCACATAACTTATTCCATCAAGTACTGAGTGAAGCTTCTCTGATGACAACTGGGCTAGATTCCAATCTATGGCTATAGCAGAATATCATTAGAAATCATTTCATTGGCTTCTTTGGCCAGTCATGTTTGGTTCTACAGTGGTCTCTGGTTTATCAATACTCTGATTCCTGGTTATTGACTAGTGTAAGAAGTTAGTTCCTTTTCATGGCATGGGTCTCAAACTGAGCCAATCATTAGTTTTCCACTTCCATTATTTCTGTGCCACCTTTGGAGGTCAAAGTTTTTGTGGGTGGGTTGTCCTAGCCCCTCCATTGGAAATCTTTCCTAGTTAAAGGAAATGACTGGTTCAATCTCAGAATATCCCAGTACTAGGTTTCTTAGCTAGGCTCACATTCATAGACTCTGATGAGTTTCCATTGCCCTAGGATTCTAGCTTTTCATAGAGATGCTTCCTCATGCCTGATTACAGTTGTCTTTCTAAGAGAAAGTTCCATCAGTCCTTCCCCCCCAAAATCCCTCCTGTTTCCATCCCCATCACCATCTTCATATGCATTCAGTCCTCTGCTCCCCACCACCCACTCTCTGTCCACCTATGATGTCTATTCTATTATCTGTGTCAGTAATATTCATATGACTTTGTTTTGAGCCCTGCTTGTTACGTAGCCTCTGTGAGTCTGTGGATTTTATTATGGTTATCCTAACCTTTACAGCTAATATCTACTTATAAGTGAGGATACACTATGATTGTATTTATGTGCCTTGGGTACCTCACTCAGGCTGAATTTTTCTATTTCCATCCATATGTCTACATATTTCATTATATTATTTTAATAACTGAGTAATACTCCATTCTGTAAATGTACCATATTTTCTTTATCCATTCTTTGACTGAGGGACATCTAGGTTCTTTCCAGTTTCTAGCTCTTAGAAATAAACGTGTGGTAAATGTAGCTAAGCAAAAGTCCTTATAGTATGGTGGAGCATAATTTGGGAATAAGTAAATTTATTCCCAGTTTTCTAAGAGACATCCAAATTGAGTTCCATTTGTTGTACATATTTTCACTCCTGCCAGTAGTAGAGTAGTGTTCCACTTGTTCCTGATCCTTGCAAGCATGTGCTGTAACTTCAGTTTTTGATCTTAGCGTTTCTAATGGGTGTAAGATAAATTTTGTTTGAATTTCCCTGATGGCTAAGGATGTTGAATTTAATAAGTACTTCTTGCCCGTTAAGGATTCTTTGGTTGAGAATGATTTGTTTAGATATGTACCTCATTTTAACTGGGTTATTTTGTTTGTTGACATACAGTTTTTTGAGTTCTTTATAAATATTTTATATCAGCTCTCTGTCTGAGGTGAGGATCATGGAGATCTTTCCCTATTCTGGGGGCTGCCATTTTGCCCCTTTGACAGTGTCCTTTGCCTTATGGAAGCTTTTCAATCTCATGATGTCCCATGCATTAAGTAATTAATTCATGCCAGAGCTATTGGTTTTCTGTTCAGAAAGTTGTCTTTTGCACCACTGCATTCAACATTATTTCACACTTCCTCTTCCACCAGGTTTAGTGGATCTGACTTCATCTTGAGATCTTTGATCTACTTGAACTTGGATTTTGTGCAGAGTGATAGATCTGACTCTAGTTTTACTCTTCTACATGTAACCATCCAAGTAGACTAGCAAAATTTGTTGAAGATGCTTTCTTTTTTTTTCATTGTAAAATTTGGGCTTCTTTGTCAAATATGAAATGGTGATGGGTTTCTGGATTTACTTCTGAGTCTTCAATTTTATTCCATCAATCTATTTGTCTGTTTTTATGCCAATACCTTGAATTTGTTAATACTACTGCTCTGTAGCACAGCTTGAAATCACAGATGGTGATACCTCTAGAAGTTCTTTTATTGTTCCAGGGCACACGATCCCAACTTTTAGCCAACCAACTACCTGGATCCAGAGAAATGGTGCCATCCTCTGGTCTATGGTTCTACCCATCTCCCCAGATGAGACCGGCCAGAATGTAAGAGCATACAGGATCTCATGCCAAAATGGTGGTGCCCATCATACAAGCTATCTGGACTGATTGAGCTCAGGGACCACAGAATGAACAAGTGAGTAGGAGGGATGATGATCAGTAAGAAGTTGAGTTCCTAGGTTCCTGAAGAGAACTCCTAGCTCTCAGGGTCACACAGACTAGACATTCCTAGTCAAATCTCCTACCTGTGGGACACAGACATCTGAAGAGAAAGGCAGGTCTAGCAGTTTGTCCAAAACCATACATACCATCCCAAGGAGAACTGCTCCAGGGACACCCAACCTCCTGCCCAGGGCTTTTCCCATACCCTTAAAATATCCATCATGCATGTGAAACAAGAATCAAGTGCCAAAGACATCCAGAAAGCTAAAACCCACTGTAAGTACATGGCCAAGAAACACCAGGAAATATGGAATCTCCAGAACACAGTTATCCCACTGTAAAAAGGCCTAGATACCATAACACTACTGAAACACAAGAAAATGACCTAAAATATGCTTTTGAAGAGGATAGAGGTGCTTAAAGAGGAAACAAATCATCCCTTAAATGAATGAAAAAAAAAGAAATTTCCAAGATGGGGAAATTTAGTATGTTGTGTATCTGAGTAGCAGGTGACCAAAGAATGTGGAGCAAGTGAATGAACTGACTACTGATTATAAGTCACTAATGTCTGTTTGCAGGAAAAGAGGAGGCATCTCACTAGCTAGGCAATCATAGTTCCACATCCCCCTCTGCTGACACATGTGTCCCAAGAGTCACACACAGGCCTGGGCTCATAGGACCCAGTGCCTTCCACCTACTTGAACATAATTCCTGAATTCCAGAAACACACAGCTCAGCATCCAAACCTCAGACACCTCCCACCTCCCCAAGCACAACTCCTGAATACCAGAAACAGGTTCCCCCAGCCTTTGGTTCCCAGTTCAAGTGGGCCCACCGTGAGACTGGCTGGACAATAGGAGCATACAGGGTAACTGTTTCAAGATAGAAGAGGCCAGCAGAGTCTGAGTACCAGAAGCAAATCACCATGTTGCTGAATCCCAAATGCCAGTGTCCTTTTCCATTTCCCCAAAGAGAGAAAATCCTGATTGCAAGACATGCACACTGCTGCCTCAGACTTCACAACTACCCCTACCATCCTGAAGACAACTCTCGACTCCATAGACAGTCATATATAGCCTGAAGTTCTCAACTCTACTAGCTGACTTGAGAAGACTGGCAGGAATTCATTTGTTCACACTGGTTTAAAACCCAGAGCTAAATGGTATATACTCACTTATATCGAGACACTAGTCCAAGGTGTACGTCCCCATGAAAAACTGTACCTACCAGAATAGTGGGTAAGAGGGGAGGACATCCTATTGAAACTTTAGGTGGGAGAAGCCTGGGAGAAAGAGGAAATGGAAGGATCCAGTGGGTCCTGGAAAACTATAGGCGAGTCTGGGCCCTGGGGTCCTCTGCAAACTGTGGCGACAGCCAAGGAAAAAATAGGCAGTAAAAACCTTGAACCCCTACCCGGACTAGCCGATGGACATTCTCCACTGTTGAGTGGAGAAGGAGATCTAACTTTCACACAAACTCTAGTGCCCCATATTTGAACATGTCCCGTGGACGGAGATGCCTGGTGGCACTCAGAGGAAAGATAATAGGTCACCAAGGAGAGACTTGATACCATATGAGCATATTCAGGGGGAGGAGGTCCCCCTCAGACACAGACTTAGGGGAGGGGAGGGGAGTAGTAGGGGGGAAGTGGGAGGAAGGGAGGAATGGGAGGATACATGGGATGGGCTAACAACTGAGATGTAATATGTATAAATTAATAAAAATGTATTAAAAAAAACCCACACCAAATTCCCTACCTATAAGTCCAGGTGGGACACAACTAGCACAGCAAAGATACAGGCTACAGAAAGAGATTCATCCACTAACCCATGACCTAGAGCTCCTCCTCAAACACCCCTAAGAAACTCAGCAGGTTCCGAGAACTATTCACCAACTAGCCAAGGACAACCATATGGCTAAAGGCCAGAATAAAAACACAGTCAACAAAAAAGGGCAATATAGCCCTACCAGAAGCCCCAGTAAACACTGGATGTTCTAATCGAGCTGAAAGGAAGGGAAATGACCTTAAATCTATGCTTATGATGATGTTAGAAGAATTTAAAGAGGAAACAATAAACTCCTCAAAGAAACGCAGTAAAATACAATCAAACAGAGGCCTTCAAAGACATACAGGAAAATAGAATCAAACAGGTGAAGGAAATGAATGAACTGCTTCAAGACATGAAAATGGAAAGAGAATCAATAAAGAAAACACAAACCAGAGGAAACGCTGGAAATGAAAAACTTAGAGAAGAGCCGGGGACCACAGAGGTAAGCTTCACCAACCAAACTCAACATATGAAGGAGAGAAACTCAGGCACAGAAGATACAATTGAAGAAATTGATACATCTGTCAAAATATACCCTGGATACCAGCCTGGACACCTCTAAATTCAGGCCCATTGTTATCCAGGATCCACATAGACAGCCCCAGCTGCTTCTGCAAAAAGCAGCAATTCTCCCAGAAGATAACAACTAGACCCCTGAGCTCACAGGTTCTGCAAGATGGTTGTGCTCATGGAGCACAGCGTCTTAGCACAGAGTGTGGGCATTGAAAACTCATCAATCTCACAGAGAAAGAGAGCCAGTGGCAGGACAACTGTCTCCTGGAATTCCTCTGATGAGAGAAGGATCCCACTAGTTCCTGAGGAAATCTTTAATTCTTCAGGAAAATGAATAGTACTAGAAATAATCATCCTAAGTGAGACAACCCAGACCCAAAAAGACATGCATGGTCTATACTTACTTACGTCAAGACCCATTCTGTTAAATAGCTCACTAGGCATGTGGGTTGTTTAGGAGGTGAGCTGGTATTTTCAAGGTCTTGTACCATGTTATACCCCGAAAGTGCTTCTAGCCTCTGACATGCTGTCAGAAGTCATTGATTTCGGGAAGTTCAGTAGGCATGAGAGATCTCTGGAATGATCTGATATTTTCCAAGGTCTGTACCATAATGCACCCCAGAACTGCTTCCAACCTCTGACTACCCTTTCAGTTGTACACTGCTGCATCTCTCTAAAATGTGGAATTACAACAAGGCATGGTGGCACATGCCTTTAATCCCAGCACCAAGGTAGGAAGAAGCAGGTGGATCACTGTGAGTCTGAGGCCAATTTTGTCTACAAAGTGACTCCATGACAGCAAAGGCTACATACAAGGCGAGCCTGGTCCACAAACAAGTCCAGAACATCCAAATTTATACAGAGAAACCCTGTCTTGAAAAAAACCAAAAAGAAAAAAATCTGGCATTGATGTGAACTGTTACTTTCTGGGTATTGACCAGCTCTGATTCAGCTAACTTCCTACAAAACCTTGTTGAAGATGCCTTGGTTGTTGTTCACATGAATTGGTCCCTGATTATGGAATTCCTGCTTTGATTGAAAACGTTTAATAAGATAGATTGTTTTAGATCTTCTAAAACAATTTTAGAGAGTTTATGGCTGCAGTAAATACCTCTGTGGACCTCCACATGCTTCACTAGGGAGAGCCTCCTAGCAGATTTGTGGCTTCATATAGGTCTCCACTCCAGATGGCACCAGGAATCCTGGTATTTCACCATAAATATAGCAAGTTGGTTTAAACTTACCGTGAACCAAAGATAGAATGAGGCTACCTAGAGACGTCTAAATTTATTCTGTTGCTTAGAATGAAAGACAGATAAAATTATTGTCCTGAACTCATTATGAACCAAGAAACAGCTGGATAATGTAGAGTTAGAGCAGTCCTAATTGAAAAGTCATATATTACCTTTGACACTCTGAACTCACTATGAACTTATGTAATAGATACCTAGATAATAAATGTTTAGATTTAAAACATATAACCTGTTGTATTTCAGAATTCATATGTTTTTGTGATTAATTGCTTTTTTTTATACTATGAGGTAATTCCCTCATCCCAGAAGAATAAGTACATTGACCAACAATAAATGGTATGGAAATTGGGAAGCTTAACTTCTGTTGAAGTTAAGTTACCTAACTTCATCCACCCTTTCTCTTTAATGAATGTGCTGAAAGCAGGAAGCCCCTGTGATATCCAGGTTGGTTGATTTCATAGGTTTTCTTCTGGTGTCCCTGACCTCGCTAGCTCTTTCAATCCTACCTCCCCCTCTTCCATAAGATTCCAAGAGGTCAGCCTGGAAAGGGGATCATGGGTTTCTGGTAGACATAGTAACTTGGTTTCTTTTCCTGCAGCTGTGATAAAAATTCTCTCACAAAAGCAACTTAAGGAAAAAGGATTTGTTTTGTCTGACAGCTCAAGGTACTTGAAGCAGCTGGTCACACCACCTCATCACAATCAGGAGACTAGGAAATACATGCAACCTGCTGCTTAGCTCTCTTTCTCCATTGTACACAGTTCAGCATGGCCTGCAGGAAATGGCTCTGCCCATGTCAACAATGTCATCAGGATCCCCCCCTATAGGCATGCACAGAGGCTCTTCTCCCACCTGACTCTATGTTCTGTCAAGTTGAGGACTAGCACTCCCTGTTGCAGGATGGTTGTATCCTGTTAAGTTTATGTGAGAATACATGATGTCTTCAGTTTGGAGATGAAGCATGGCTTTAAAAGATATATCTCTTATTTGCCTGCAATTATAAAAATGTTCCTGTTTTTAATTGCCAAGTAGTATTCCATTGTGTAAACGTACCACATTTTCTTATCGATTCTTTGGTTGGCAGGTATCTATCTTTTTTCCAGTTTCTAATTATTACAAAAAAGCTGCCATGAATATAGTTGAGCAAGTGTCCTTGTGGTAGAGTGGAGAGTATTTTTGGGTATCTGCCCAGGAGTGGTATAGCTGGGTCTTGGGGTAGAACTATTCCCTCAAGAGGTCAACTTGAGAAGGTGTGGATGTGTGCTGATGAGCTTCATGCATTAGTTGGCTGGCTCACATTACCCAGATATTAGGTCAAGTACTAGATGTTTCTGTGGAGATATTTTTAGGAATTAGTAAGCTTCATATCAATTTGGCTAAGAAATACAGATAATCACCCATAACAGAACCATCCTAATCAGGTGAGTGCTTTAATAGAAAGAGTCTCAGGTGCAAGCAGTACTTTCTGCTTCTTTACAAAGTCCTTAGTATTCAGGCAAGAGGAGGACAAAAAGGAGATGGACAAAGTAGAGGCAAAGGAGGAATGGGGAAATTAAGGAAGAAGAGAAAGAACAGAGAGCAAAAGATTTGTCCTATACTTGAAGAAAAATATCGCCCTCTTCCTGTCTATCTTCCTTCTCAACCTCCTCCTCCTTTTCCTCCTCCTTTCTCTCCTCTTCCTCCTCTTGTAGCCATAAACTGTTCATAAATCTTCATGAAAGCTTGGGTTCCTTATGAGTTCCTCCCACCTCTATGACAGCATGTCAAAGATAAGTTTTTGTAGGTCTTACACACAGGTAATCACAGATGCTGAGTTGAGTACATCAACACATCAACACATCAACACATCATGCTTGGAAGATAGTGTCCACTCCTTCCTCCTACTTTTTCATTGTTACCCACACCCATGATGGTTCCTGAACCTTGAGGAAGATAGGGCAATAAATTGTCATTTTTAGGGACTCAGTGGTCACTTACTCTCAGCACTTTGACTATTTATGAGTCTCTATAGTTACTGCTGAAAAAAGAGCTTCCTCTTAGCAAAGCTGTCAGCAGCAATGATATCTATTTCCTGGTGGGAGTGTTCCTAAGGCTGTGCCTTCCCCCTAAACCATGGGAGAGGTAGTAGTAACAGTGCTATATCAATCCTACAGAGAAAGAAATGAAAGGCCAGCAATTGAACCAGAACAAGCCTGATCCTGTCCTCCGCTGTGTGGGGAACCTAAACCAGGATCAGAGTTCCTTGCCTTCCTCTCTCCTCAGATCCATTACAAAAAGATGATGGTATGGAAGCCTGGTAGGGAGGGGATAGGACAAACCACTGAAAAGGAGCCACCATGTGGTTTCTGGGAATTGAAGTCAGGGTCCTTTATTTTACTTTTAAATGTGTATATTTATGTATCTGTGAGAGTATGATATCGTCTTTCAGAGTCGAGGGTGTCTGAAAGCCCAGAGCTGAGGATACAGATGGTTGTGAAGCCACCTAATATAGGTTCATAGAATCAAACTCTGGTCTGTGATACTTGTGTTTAAATACTGAACCATCTCTCCAGTTACCTCCTTATTTATCTAAGCAGTTCTCTCATTGAACCTGTAACTTACTGATTAGGTGGACTGGCTGAACTGAGCTCATGATGGTCCTGTTTCTGTTAGTGTCTGGAACATGCTGAAGAAAAAAAACCCAGACGCAAGTAATAGGCAAAAAATAAAAAATAAAATAAAAAATAAAAATAAAAAAGAGCATTTATTTTGTGGGATCCAACATGTTGGGGGTCACCCTTCAGAAATGATAGGGACTCCCATTGAGCTTGTAGTGGCTTTTTAAAGCCTTTTAGGGAATTCATCAGTGAGGGGGACTAGGTAACCATTAGCATGTTTGGTTCACTCTCAGACAGGATGGCAACCCAAGGTGAGCTTGGAGAACACAAAGGCTCTTTTTATGGGCTGTTAAAGTCCAAAGGGGGTTACTTAATCATTTAAACTAGAAAGCCTGGACAAATGAAGTAAATACATGGGGCTACTCTGGCCAGGTCATGAGTTCATCATGCGGTAAAAGATTTCCAGACCAGCAGTCTATCTTTCTTACCCAGTTATACCAGCAGTAAAAACAAATTTTAATTTATCTTTTTCTGAGAAGGTAATGACTGTCTCTGGTTGCAGAGACTTTTGCAGCATTTCCAGTGCTGCCAAACACATCTCTGAAGAATGGAGAACCAGGCTTGCTCTAAATCAACAGAAACTGAAGCCTATTGCTAGACTTATTTAATCAGGCCTCTCATCTCCACCTTCCACCTCACCCCAGCACTAGGACTATGCCTGCATACCTCTACATGCTCTTCTTTGTACATGGAAGCTTGGCACTCCCAGGGTACCTATTCTTGCACAGCAGGTGTTTTACCATGGCAGGTGTTTTGCCAAGTGAGCCATTTACCTGGCTTTTTCATTGTTAAGCAATCATCCTATTCTCTAAGAGGATTGTGCTATTTTTATCATTATTAGAGTATTCAAACTTGTCATCAAGAGACCATTTCACCCAGTGTACTGTTTTCCTGTAGTAGGTTTCTGTCTCAACAATGGTGATATAAATTACTTTTCCTGTGAATGTGAACATCTAGGGGGACTTTTTGCAAGAGTTGAAAAGTCAAGTAGTAAGCTATTGCAATTGGCTTTGAACACCTGAACCTTATTGAAAGAGACAGGATGCCACTCTCTGGTTTTCATTGGTTGGCGTCCCCTGGTTGGTTGGTTGGTAGGTTTCTTTGTTTCTTTTTTTTTTTCTTTTAAATCTGCCACCCTTACAAGACTGTCAAAAACACAGGGGCAAAAAACACAAATATTTTATAGCTTTCTCTTTCTCTGGTGCCCACAATGTAAAGATGTTTTCATTATTCTAAAGATTATTAGCATTTTAATATTAAAAAAGTTGTATTTGAATAGGTTTTCCCAGCCTGTTTATTTTTGTAAGTGTTTGAGAGATGGTTGTTATTTATGGTTGTTATTTGTTGTAGGATAGGCTGGCTTAAACCTCACTATGTACCCAAGGATGATTTTAAATTTATGATCCTCCAGTCACTCCATCCACAGTGCTAGGATGACAGGCATGTGCCACATGCCCGGTTTTTGTGGGGCTGGGATGAAAACCAGAGCTTTGTGTATGATACTCTACTTGTTTATAGACTGTAACTGTCATTGCTACACTGGCAGCTGAGGCTGTCTGTATTGCAAAGCCAAATTTTGACTAATGTCTACCCCAGATCCCTGCTTCTCTCACTGCAATGAGCATACAGGTCACCTAGAGATTTATTCAAAAGCAAATTCTGGGCCAGGTATGGTGGTACAAGCCTGTATTTTCAGTACCGCATGGATTGAGGAAGGAGGATATGAAGTTCAAAGTCATGTTTGAATACAGAGCAAGTTGGTGCATACATGCATATGCATATACACGTGAAAATGAAAAGATAGCCTAAATTGTCATTCCTTCAGCACCTCCCACTTTTATTTGAGACAGGTCTGGAACTGGGCCACATAGGTTAAGTTGTCTGGCCAGTGAGCTCCAGGTATTTGCCTGTCTCCACTTCCCATCTCCCCATCGCAGCAAGGACCAACACATTAGCTCTTCACATGAGTTGTGAGGATCCAAATTCAGGTCCTCACATTTATGAGACAAGCTCTTTTTTCACCACTCCACAGATTAGAAAGCAAATTCTAATTAAGCAACTGTGGAAAGGTTTCCTGAGTGATGGTGATATGGCAGCCTGAGAATTCCAATGTGAGAGAGGAAAAACCAGATGAGGGCTGAGGAGATGGCTCAGTAGGTAAAGGGCTTACTACCCAAGCATGAAGCATGAAGACCTGAGTTCTGATCCCAGCAGCAGGTAAGTACTGGATATGTGTAGCATCCTGCCTGTCATCCTGACTCCTGGTAAGTGGAGACAAGGAATTCGAGAGCTAGCTGCATAAATTGACTGAATCAGAGAACTGTAAATTCAAGTAAGAAAGCTAGTTCCAGATATAAGGTGCAGAATGATCAAGGAATGCATCAGACTTCAACCTCTAGCCTTTGCAGAGGCACACAAGGAGACACACACACACACACACACACACACACACACACACACACACACAAACACACATACACTCTTACACATGAAACAACATACACACGGGAAAATTCACATGTGTTCAGCCAGGGTGTGTCTGAACAATCTTATAGACAAAATTGAGGGATGTGGCCATATCTTCATAGTTAGCCCTGGAGGCTATCAGCTGACGCAGGTAAAAATTTTCTATGCTGTGTTGGTTGAACATCTATAAACTGGATACATCTGAAGCAAAAAAGGAATTTTATTCATAAGTACCCCAAAATTTCTTATTGAATAGAAGTAATACACAATCACATGATATCCTAAAATTATTCCTTAAAGGTATCATGAATCTGACACTACACCAAGAGTTACCTGGGTACCTCAAAGTGTTCATCCACATATCTGGACATAGATATGAGTTTCTTCTTTCCACAAACTCTAAGTCTATTTGACCTTTGTGCAAGTTTTTTTTTGTGTGTGTGTGTGGCATCATAAAAGGAATGCAAAAAGTCAATTGTTATGAACATGTATCTGGTGAATGAGTAGTTTCTATGCAGTTCTAGAGACAGCATATGTAAACAGAATTGTTAAAAAGAAAAAAGTACAAGGAAAGCCATGGTGAAAGGAAGTGAATTTTAAATGAGGGGGCATGTCCTCAAAATAGAAACTCAGGAAATGAAAGACTTTTCTACACAGCAAGGACAAAAACAAGAGGTAACATTTGGATGTTACGTGATAAAAACTGTGCTAGCTGGTGTATGGCTAGACTAACAAACCAGACAGCTTTGCTTGAGCTATGTATATAATGAGTGAGGTTTGGTTCTTAGATTATTTAAAGAACTTTGTGTGTACTTTGTAGCAGAGAGTCTTCCAAGAATACTCCAAGTAGACTATGGGAAAAGACATGGAAATCTGAATTGTAAGTTTATTAGACACAGGTCTGAGCTCAAAAGAAGGAATCACTGAAGTAGATTTAAAAACAGTGAGCTCTCCAAACCCAGAAGCATGGAAGTAGAAACCGATAACCACTCACCTATCGACTCTAGGAGCCCCTCCCATGTGGAACTGTTCTGATCTTCAGATTTTATGGATCTGAGGTAGATGCTAAATAGTACTTTTCCCAGACCTACTCAACCTCTTCTGGTGACAGGCATTGGCTGACTCTGACTGCTCATTCCAGGAAGATGTCCTTCCATCCTTTCCAGGAAAGTCAACCAGGGTCCCTGAAAGAAGGAGTAGGGATTGAGGTGACAGAGACACAAAGAATAGAGCTAAGACAAGTCCTGATCAAGGCTCAACTTTATTTAAGCAAGCACGACTTATATAGCAAAAT
Organism: Acomys minous; assembly: GCF_964271855.1. NCBI lineage: Eukaryota > Metazoa > Chordata > Mammalia > Rodentia > Muridae > Acomys > Acomys minous. Next base: position 85,503,363 of record NC_140490.1, on the reverse strand, counting down.
ACCACAAGCTCTTGCACAATCTCACTTCCCCCTAGCCCACTAGACAGGCTGAAAAGAATACATTCCTCTGAGTAGTTCTTTATCAAAACTGCCTTGCTCCTTGCACCTGTGTAAACAACTCAAAAGTCAACAACCCAAAGGTCACAACATGCAGCTTAAGCTCAATGATTTCTTCTAGCCTGTCTCTACACATTTTACCCTTTTTTATTTTATCAAGTGCCTATCTTAGGTTGGTAAAGTAAAAACCCTTCTTACACATCATCAAGTTTCCAGATACAATTCTCATGGACCTCTTGTCTTATGTTCATAGGGATTTAGAGGCACTCTTACCTGTCTTTGACTGCCTTCATGTCACCCGGGATTGGAGGAGGGCTTCAGCTCTATACTTGTATCAGCTGCAATCGTTGAGGCATGAACTGTGTTAGGCAACGAAGGAAGGCACAGGCTATCATTTTAAGCCCTGCCGTCCCCGCCAACCCGCCAAGGATAATTGCAGAATACTGCTAATTCCAAAAAGATGATGTTGATTTTGAATCCAATTAAATATAGTCACATTATACTCATAAGGAGTAATGCAAATCCAAGGAAATCCAGCATGACATTGTAACCCACTCAATTGTCTCAAACCACTAACCTCTTCCTGAAACACTTGAGACATACTTAGTTAAGGCATTGACATAATTACCAGTCTTTACACTTTGACTCCAAGAAATACCAGAGACCGTAGTAGAGGCAAGAAATATAACCAAGGCAGCTCTACCAGCCACTACTAATCCCACAGCAACTCTTGGTTCCCAGGAACCTCTAAGTTCCTCAAATACTTTCAACCCCTTATCTGGAACACCAGTCATTGGAGACATAACAAAGGCTGATTGCATATGACCCACTACTGCAGGTCCCATGCCTTAGATATGCAGTTGCCCAAATCACAGGCTAGGCAGCTAACACCAAAACGCCCATTACTGGAATGAATAATAACAGATTTTACCACTCAACAGCACAACAGAACTCAAGACCACAGAACCTATTTATGATTGTACAACCAAGACCACACGGCAGCTCTAAGCTTCCAAACATAAGATTGGTAATTTTCCTTTTCTGTCCTCCACAGCCCTGCAGATAAGGCTGACTCCAACAATTACTGTGGAAAAGGACTTGTACTGGAATAACCACTGGTGCTTGCAGCACTCCTCCTATATGAGGACCAATCATAAAGCCTAAAATCTGAGCTTCCTGAAGGGAAATATTTCAAAGGAGTCTTTGCAAAAGCACCATTTCCAGGGTACACTCAGGTTAGTACATTCTTGAAGTCCACAAGGAGGATGCCTCATAGGTACTGCAACACTTGAATTCTCCATTCCCCTTCCTATATGGGGAAATCAGGCAGTCGAGTGTTCTTGTCTTATACCAAGACCTCTACACTCCCCCAGGAAACAGGTTGAAAAAAAGAAGGATCAGGCATATATGTCCAATAAACCTTGCTTCCAACTTCAGGATCATAAGCAGACTCATCCATGCCAAAATCCACTTGACACACAAGCCTGTTGCATAGCCAGTGTGCAGCATCATGTTACTGTGAGAAAACACAGACAGAGCCTCTACTCCATATTAATAGAGGGCTGAGTCCATTCCAATCTCCAGTTAAAGGGTCCTTCCATGCCACTCTAGCAAAGGATAGCTGAGTATTAGTATATCTGAACTCAGCAGCAGCAGAATCCCCTTGGCATCAAGCAATAAAACATTCAGAGTAGGGAGCTGGAGAGATGGCGCAGAGGTTAAGAGCACTGCCTGCTCTTCCAAAGGTTCTGAGTTCAGTTCCCAGCTGACAACTATCTATAATGTAATCTGATGCCCTCTTGGGATGTGAGAACAGACTGCTGTATAAAAAATAAGTCTTTAAAAAATTTTTTCAGAATAAAGAGTGTCCCGTCCAGCAGGACCAGTAATTACGGGGTCACGAGGGGAGCCATACCTGAAAAGATGGGACGAGAAAGAAGGAGACGAGACCAAGTAGAACTCCTATCAAGGTCTGTTTATTGAATCGAAAGCAAAAGCTTATATAGGGTGGAAGCAGGAGCCAAGCAGTAGGGGAGGGGTCTGAGAATGCTTCCAGGTGATCTCAGCAGGGGAACATCCTGTGGTTCATCTTGAAACAATTCCTATCTTATTTTAGCTAACTATCTCTTGGAAAGTCCCGAGCCAACCAGGCTAAACAACATCTGCAGGGGGTAAAAGGAGGAAGTCTGCTAAACAACATCCGCAGAGGTCGAAAGGAGGAGGTTATGCAGAGGCTGAAATGAGAAAGTTATGCAGAGGCTGAAATGAGGAAGTTTAGCTTTGGAATGGGGCATCAGAATTTTGCCTCAGCCAGTAGATTCTTTTAGCCATGAATGACCCTGGGCTGGCTCCGGACAAAAGAGAACATGACTCAAAGCATTTTTAGGTGATTGGGGATACAGCTCTCTATTCTTTACTTTTTCTGAGTAGGTTTTTATGGTAGAGTGAGCTCGCTCCACCATTCCTTGTCCTTGAGGTTTATAAGGAATACCTGTAATATGCTTTATAGGAAAAGAATCACAAAATTTTTGAAAAGCTTAGCTAACATACCCTGAAACATTATCCATCTAAGTAGCCTTAGGCACACCAATGTGAGAATATACAGACAAACAATGGGAAATAATATTTTTTGTAGCTTCTCCAGACTGGACAAAAATAAGTATATACATAGAATAGGTATCTTTGGAAACATCATAAGTGATTAAGAATCAAAACCTTAGGATTTATTCCATATTGAGGAACAGGATGAAATTGTAGGCAAGTAAAACATTGTTTAATAATTTGCCTCTCAAGTAATATAAAACTGCTTTCTTCAACTTTGACTATTTGGTTGAAGCAAAGCATGAGATTTTTCAGCAAGTTCACCCTGAGTAAAATGTACTTGTCTAATAGCTTGATCTGCCAGACCATTTCCTTTTGCTAAAGGACCAGATAATGCAGAATGAGATAAGTTACACAGTAATATTTGGCGTATGTGAGAATGTGCTCATCAGGGCAGAAATTTGATCTTGGGAACAAGTAAGCAGCATCAGGCTACATATTACTTGACCAAACCCAACACTAACATATATAATGAAGGAAAATTACGGCATTCTCATATGGAACAACAACTTAAATGAGGATAAATTAAAAGCTAAACTCTAAATGAGAAACAAAGGTTTGTCCACTTTCTCAATACTTATGCATTATAGAGCTTGAAGTCTTAGATAAAGCAATAAAATAATTGAAACATATCTAGTGGATAAAATTGGAAAGGAAAAATTCAAAGTGTCTTTATTTGCAAAAATGACTAAGAATTTTATTGGGGCAACTCCCACAACTGATAAACATTTTCAGAAAAGTAGCTGCATACAAATTAAATACAAAAATATGTAACAGTCCTATCTACAAGTGACAAATGTACTGAGAAATAAGTCAAGGAAACAAGAGCATTTTAAATACCCATAAATACTAAAAAATGTCATGCAGCTAATTCAATCAAACAATACAAAGGTCATAGTGAATGTATTTGCCCTTTTGTGTATCTGGTCACCACAATGTTTTAGTTAATTTACTGGTATGAAATAATAGTGTTTATTACTAGGTCTAAGCTTATTATTGCAGCAGTATTTTCTAACATGTAAGCAATCAATCAAGACACAGATACCAGTTATATTTTAAAATAGCCTTAGTTAACCTGTGGCAGGGCACATAATAATCCCCTAAACTACTTCCAGTAGTGGGGCAGGAATACCACACCTGCCCCAATCCCATGCCATCTGCTTCAATAATTTCTATCAAGCTACATCCCATTCACCATCCCAAATACTTGCTGATATGCTTCATCAGGACAAAATCTCCACCCATGCCACCCATGTGCTTCTCCTCCACCTAAACCATAACAGCCAACCCTTCTTCTCCTCTCCTCTCCCTCTGATTCTCTCCCAAAATTCTCTCTTTCTCCACCAGCAATGGAACTTTATCCATTGCCAGGGACCAAACGGCCCATGGCCGACCCCCACCCATTCAGCATCTGCAGCAAACATCCTGCTTGGCCACTCATTAGGCATGCAAGGCATCCGGCTTAGCCCTGAGAAGAGAGCGATCCGATCCTGAGATAACCACAGAGACATCCTGCTTTGCCCCACCTAGGAAAACCCCTCTCCCTGCAGATGTTCCCGGGGCTCAACCCCAGAAGATTTTGTACTTTTCCATTTACCCTCCCCGCTTACCCCGCCCTCCCTAAAGCAGGTTTTAAAAAGCCTGCCCTCACCCTCCATAAATGGCTCTTGACAAGCTACTGTTTGCTTGAGCCCTGCGTCTCTCTCGCCCATTTCTTTATCCACAGGTTGCGACCCCCCTTGGCCCCCCAATAACTGACCAGCCAGACTGGTTAATCCATGCCTATCCCATTTGTCCTGCCCAGGTGTGATGGCATTTAATTGGTCAAAGAGGGTAGGCTCTTAGGCAAGGTGGGCCACAGAGACAGCAAGCAATAATTAGCATTAAAATACATCAGACTAACCTCCAAGGCAAGGTTTCCTTAAACTCTAGCAATGTGAGTATTTTTTTGCCATTAATGGCCCTTTCATTGATTCTAATACATGGTTTACGTGTCTCAGTATGACTTGACCAAGGTCATAAATGAGAATGTGAAATTTGTCTTTAACAGGAGGACACCGCCATCTTTTTTGAGTGAGATTTAACCAACATTAAATTGGACGAGACTAATGCTGAATAGGTTCTTGAGTCTACAGTTGTATTCAGCATCAAGGGGGATGCTGAGGCTCATTTGAAGGTTGGACCAAAAGTGTCATCATATGTGCCACTTCTGCTAATGTTCCTATCTTTAAGATGGGCATAAGCCATAATAACTATACAACTCACTCTAAATGAAAGCAATGCTATCTGAACCATCAAGTACTTGGCACCCTTGTCTACTGTGCCTCATGACCACTTTGATACTATGGAAGGACTCATAACCACTGACCATGCCACAACTGCCATACAGAAGACTGTAAATTGCCCTCTGTGAATCTGTGGCATGATGGTCAGGGTAATTTCCAGAACATCATCCCTACATAGAAGGTACTGTCATGGATGTCAACAAGGTCATCCCAGATCAGAACAGGAACCTCACCAGCCATTCCCTTTGTATCCTTACTCCCAGTTTGTACATCTTGTATGTCACATGGTGACATGGTGAAATTTGCCAAGTATAATGACATTAAGAAGATGGTGAATCAGATATCAGAGATCACACTAAAGGGCATTCTGGGATACACTCAGTATCAGGTTGTATCCTGGGGCTTTACAGTAAAACCTACTCTTTCATCCATGATGCTAAGGGAAGCATTGCTTATAGTAACAACTTTGTAAAGTTCCTTTTCTTGTATGAAAATGTGTATTGGTACAGCAACTTGATGGAACACAACATGGCCTACATATACTCATAGAGATAAGGATCCCTGAGCCATCACCCAAGGAATAATGAGAGAACAAGAGAAGCACTTAGCTTCTGAGAATCATCTGTTCAAATTCCCCCCATCTCCCGCCAAAAAAAAAAACATGCAGATCTCCCTTCACAGTTTTCATCCCAAACCCCCAGAAGGAGAATGGCCTGGGGAGCCTTACTCTCCTCAGTATGATTAATGAAGTTCATTGCCCCCAAGAAAGTATTTCACGTCCTTGGAGAAAGAAATAGAAGAGTCTGGAAAATCAAAAGCTCTCCTATGCCTGTTAATTGGTAGAACTGATACAGTAAAATGGCCAAAATCAATCTAGACAGTCCATGAAATCTTCATCAAAATTCCACCAGAATCCATCATGGTACTTAAAAGGACAATTATCAGCTTCATATGGAAACACATAAAACTCAGGATAGGTAAAACAATCCTGAACAATAAAGCAACTGCTTGATGTCTCACCATTCCTGAATTCAAGTTGAGCAAAAGATCTGTACAAATAAAAATAAATTATTGGCATATAAACAAATAAATTTTTTCAATAGAATAAAAGTGGATGCAAAATACACACACACACCTATATAAACATATATATATATATATATATAATTTTTTTATTTTTTAAAAATGCCAGAAATATACATTTGAAAAAAAAGAATCTTCTGAATGTGTTGCTGTTCAAATCCACGTCTGAATGTGGAAAAATAAAAACAGATCCAGAGGAATGGAACTGAGAATGTGTCTGAAGAGGGTGTGAAGGAGGTGGAAAGAAAAAATGTTATCACATTATTTTGTACAATATTTTTAAAAGAGGTTACTCTACTACGTTGCAATTTTATTTTCTGTTAACATAAATATTTCTTTATCCTGAAATAGATCTTATGTGAGTTGCCACAAACACTGTTTCTGAGTTTCTTTCACTCAATGTATGGCTGCCATGTCTCTCCCATGTGAGAGGGACATTCTAATTCTAAAGGATACTTACAGGTTTAAACATAATTTTTATAACACCCAGTTATGTCCATAGACATTGAAAAACCATTCCAAGAGTGAGCATTTGTTTTCCTGCCAGAGGAAAAACAAGGGGGCATCTTTATGAGACTGCTTGTGCTCAGTTCTGTCACTTTCATGGAATGTCATTCATCTGATTAAAGAATTTCAGTTGTAATTCCAGTTAACGTACTCAGAGTCCAAGTTTATGATTACACCATAAGGAAGTTTTGTCACCAACCAGCAACTGGAAACTTGGACATGTAAATCTCCAATTACCCCTCAAAAGGGTTAAAGTGTTGTCTTTGTCTTCAATGGAACTCAAGTTGATGCTCCCACTTAAGAGGTGGTAGTTGAGCTGAATATAGAGCCAAAATATGTCCCAAATATAAAACTTCCTGATGAGTTCACTAGGGTTTGTCTAAGTCATGATGTTGCCTGAAACAGATCAACAATTGTAATAGACCCGTTAAAAATAAGGAGACAGAATGAGAAATCAAAAGCCTTCTGACTTAAAAAACTACAGGTCGGGATGCATTCATAGCATCCTACAAGACGCCAAAGAAAACCATCAACCAAAAAATTTAAAACTAGAAACAGAAGTATAGCTTAATATGTACCATGAGGATAGATGCAAAAAATCATCAACAAAATACTTCAACTCCAAATACAGGTAGTTTTCAAAAAGAATATTCTCCAGGATCAAATTGGCCTGATCTCAGATATGCAAGGATACATCAATATATATATATATAAGAAAATAATTGTAATAAATCATTACTTGTTAGTGTACTTAAAGACAGAAATCAGATCTCATCTGCATGGATTCAGACTCTTTGAAACAATAAAGAAATGTTTCCACCTGGATTGCCTTGTGCTGGGTGCTCTCACAGCCATGCTGAGGTCCATCACAAGGAAGGCATCACAGGAGCCAGAGTGGTTCAGATGGCTATGGAGGTTAAAAGTGAAATCAGGAGACATTCAGAGACCTGTGTCCCAGGCTGAGAAAGACACCCAGAGATCTGCCCTCCATAGTACTGCATCAGTGGACAGAGGACACACAGAGCCCTGCCTGCCATCAAGAAAAGCACCACTACTGGAAGAAGGCATCCATGAACCTGCCCACCCACCATGCCACGCAGGCAGTCTGTGGACACGTAGAGGTCTACATCCTCACATATCACACAGGACAGAGAGAGGAGGTCTCCCAAAGGTCAACCAGCTATGTGGCTTCCTGAAACAGGAGCCATTGCAATGTGCATGTGTGTGGTGAACAGATGGATGAGAACGAGAAGCAGAATGTTTTGAGCGTTGTGAAGGGAGAGAAAACTGGAGACATGAGGGAGGAGAGGAATAGCCTGTTGGGGGTATCCAGCCTGGACACCTGAGGCAATGGGAAGTCCTGTCCCCTGCCATGTCTCTCCTATGTGAGAGGGACATTCTAATTCTGCAGGACACTAGCATGTTTAAACATCATTTTGTAGCACCCAGTTTTGTCCATAGGCATTGAAAAACCATTCCAAGAGTAAGCATATTTTTTCCTGCCAGAGGAAAAACAGGGGGACATCTTTATGAGGCTGTTTGTGCTCAATTCTGTAGCTTCCATCGAATGTCATTTATCTGATTAAAGAACTTCAGTTGTAATTCCAGTCATGTCCAATTCATGTCTGGACCCCTGTCCATAAAGCAGCAGGGGTCAGTATCCAGGTTCATAGCTCATGTTATCACTAGAGACCATGGGGACATGATTGGCCTAGACAGCTGCCTGGGATCGCATGGATATCCAGGGGCTGTGCAGAACTGGCCCTGCCCCTCACAGGCTTCCATATTCTGGACAGCTGGCCCAACCTCTTACCTGTGGCAGCACTCAGGAGACCAGGCCATGCACATTCTCAGAGCAGCACAGTGATGGCCCTGGTGGCTGGGGCTCAAGTGAGCCAGCCCAGTGGGTATGAATTTGGGCTTACCATGAAGAGTGGGTACATGGGTGATACCCTATCCCTCTCACTCTTCATCACCTGTGGCAGCTAAGAGGCCCTTACATCTCCTGGGAACCACAGTGAAGCTGACCCTGATGGAGGGGGCTCAGCTGAGCCAGCTCAGTGATATGAGAAGAGGATAATTGGCCCTGTCATGTGAAAGCTCGGTGGTGGCATGAACATGGGTGTGGCACTCTTCTCCCATGCAAACACTTCCTATGGAAGTCAGGAGAGCTGGCATTGTCTACGGCAGGCAGAAGAGTGGACCCTGTACCTTGCCTGGGTACCACAGTGGAGTTGGCCTTGGTGGCAAAGTCATGAGTGAGCCAGCCCCTAGAGTGTGAGAGCAGGAGAGATGTTCAAGCCCCTCAGCAGCTGTACACATTGAGAGTGGGGCCTAAGCCTTGACTGGGTTGGGCAATCCTTGAGAGCTTGCCCTGATGGTGCTAATACAATAGAGCCAGTATGCTGACCAGCTCATCTAACCTCCAGGCACAAATCCAGGGCTTTGAGTTGCTCACTCCCAAATTTACATCATCTGTGGATTGTTGAAGTACATAGAAGGACATTGTTGAAGTACATAGAACTTAAAGCTATAGGATCTCTATGACACAGGGAAATGACAGGATAATCAGAAGAACTCCTGATGAGGAGCCAATATTCATAACGTCACAGCACCCAGAGAAACTGAACCAGGCCAGTGACTCATTGCAATAAATATTTACAAGTGTTGATGTGTGGACAGAGGGCCAAGTTCTGTGAAAACACCTACCACAATATATAATTTGTATGCTTTGGTGGTGGTGGTGGTGGTGGTGGTGTGTTTGTGTGTGCGCATGCGCACGTGCGTGCGTGCATGTGTGTTATTTTGAAGGGCAGTGGGCAAATGTGTGAGGACAGGGAGATGACTGAAACTCTGATGTAGAATGTAAAATACAGAAGCAACTATTTAGTAATTTCATGATACAAGTCTTAGAGAGACTTAAGCTATGGGGAGCAAATCTCAATATAATAAAGGTTACATATAGCAAATCGAAAGCCAATACTGTCCTAAATTGAAAAAATCTCAAAGCAATCCTAGTAAATCAGATAAAGAGCTATCTATTCTCCTCGTTACTTTTCACCACAGTACTCAAAGTACTAGTGCAACAAAAAGAAAAGAAAAGGAAAATAAATAGAATAAAAAATTTAAATATCTTCATATATGATATATTCATTAGAGATTCCACAAATTTCAACAAAACCAATTAGCACATCCATTAACCACAAACACCCTGGGATTGAGATCATGATTATTGTCCTTTGTATGATAATATTTTTTAATGGAAGAATTGAAGCATCTCTACAGTGCAAATTTCACACCTCAGAAGAAACAGGGACAGGAAGACGGTAAATGACTGAAAAGCATCCCATAGGCATGAATTGTCAGATGTAATATTGTGAAAACAACCATCCAACCAAAAACTATTTACAAATTTGATAAACTCTCAATCGATTTTCCACATTTTTCAAAGAAACAATCATGAAATTCATATCAACCTTTGAAATACATAGATAACAAACTAACCAAGAAAAGAAAAATGCCGGAAAGCCTTATTTGTTTGTTTATACCATTATCTGAAATTTTAGAAAGGATATAAGAAACGCTTTCGGTTTTATTTTCTAGGTTAATTTAAGTACTATAGTTGTTCATCACTTTCGAATGTTCTGCCATAAAATTTTCAAGTGACTCCATTTGGTTCTGGGCTGTTATTGCTGTGAAACTAGACAACTGCATCAACCTAATTTATGCTTATAGTTCTTTTTGAATATTTACTTCATCTTGGTTTACTTTATTCTAACAAATGCATCTAGAAATTTACCAATTTCTTTCACAAGTTCCATCTTTCTCATGCTTTATATACAGTTACCGTATTTATATAACTTTTATTTCTTGATCCTCAACACTTCTAGTGACACTAATATTTTTCAAAATTAATGATTGTTAATAAAACCCTCACATACCTAATTTTCAGAAAATATAGAAGAAGGATGAATGATCTTGAGAGCCAAAAACTGAGGGAGCTTGCTGTGATAATATTTTTTCTAGGAATAGTAAATGATATACCATAACTTCTCACCCACATGACCCCCCCCCCAAATGTGGCCTAATCAAAGAAGCTACCAACAAACTTGGTAAACTAGACAGGAAAACGGTGTGAAGGCCTCAAGCTTATATGAAGAACCACAGGCAACTGATTAAATCTGAAAATGGAAAAGGGCTCTTCCACAGGGAAAGGAACAAAAATATTGTAAATATAATCTAAAATGTAAAAACTACCAAATTTCAATTAAGTGATTTATCCCTATATTTTTGACAAGAATATGAATCTGGTCTTATCAAAATAACATAACACTTTGGGAAGAAGATGCACCCTAACAGCCCTGCACTGGAAGCCAAGATGGAGAAGACCTCCACAGCCACCATGACCTTCCCCTTAGTGCTATGGTAGACAGGAAGAAAGGTGACCCAGACACTGCAGAACACCAGCATGCTGAAGGTCAGGAATTTGGCTTCATTGAACCTGTCAGGCAGATTTCTGGCCAAGAAAGCCACAGTGAAGCTTCCCAGAGCCAAGAAGCCCAAGTATCCCAGGACAAGGTGGAATGCAATGGCTGAGCCTTTGTTGCACACAACGATGATCAGCCCATGTTCAGAGTGTGTATCTGTGTCAATGAAGGGTGGTGACGTTACCATCCAGATTCCACAGAGAACAAGTTGGACAGAGGTACAGATGGGAATGACAAAGTTAGGTGCCCCTGATACCAGCATCCATCTCATTCTTCTTCCTGGAGTAGTCAGCTTGAAGGCCAGGATCACAGTAATTGTCTTGGCCAACACAGTGGACAAGGCCACTGTGAAAAAGACTCCAAATGTGATTTGCTGTAGTATACAGGTGCCCATGTTGGGATGCCCAATGAAGAGCAAGGAGCAGAGGAAACAGAATGTGAGAGAGATCAGTAGGATGTAGCTTAGAATGCAGTTATTGGCTTTCACAATGGGTGTGTCATGATGTTTCACAAAAGTACCAAGTACAAGGGATGTGAGAATAGAGAAACACACGGAAATGCAGGCCAGAGCCATCCCCAGTGGGTCCTCAAAAGCCAGAAAGGACACACGTCTTTGCTGGCAGTGTGTGTGCTCTGTGTTGGCATACTGGTCATCTGGACAGCTCACGCATTGCTCCACATCTGCAGAGATCATTAAGAACAAACCATAGTAAAATTTCATCATTATATACATAACAATTTAGTATCTGCATTAATCAGAAGAATCCAAGTAAAGAATTTGTTGTTAAGCATCAGTTTTTATCTTGTCTATTAGAGGAAGCAGGGACATCAGGATGCTCCACAGCAATGCATCCCTGCTGGTGGAACATACCACCTTCAAGATAAAGGGAGAAGAAAAGTTACTTATTGTTATGTATAACTTTCACATTATTAAAAGTTTATAAAAATAAGAAAAATACTTTGTCAGTGCCTTATACATAGTAATATAAAATATCTAATATTAGTTAATTACTCAAAACTTAAATTTATTATGTACAAATATGTGGACTCCATTTGTGGTGGTTTGAGTGAAAATGGCCAAATACATCAGAGATCTGACTGCTCGGTTACTAGGGAGTAGCACTATTTGAAATGATCAGGTTATATGTTCTTGTTGAAGTTAGTTTGACCCAGTTGGAGTAGGTATGTTGAGCTAGAGAAATTATGTCTGATGATAGGCTTAGGGATTTTAAAAGCTCCAGCCACCCCCAGTGTCTCTCTCTTCCTCTTGTCTGAGGATCTGTATGTAGGATACTCCATCACTTCTCTGGAACCATGCATGGCTTCACACTGCAGTACTCCCTCACACTATGATATGAGACAGCATCTGAAAATGTATTCAAGCCCCATTAAATGCTTCCTATCATAATGGCTGTCATAGTCAATATATTGCTATGACAAGCCTGACCATGCTGCTTGTTGGGAAAATGTGAATTTTGGAACTTTAGATTAGGAAAACAGTTGAATGTTTTAAGTGAGAATTAATAGGCAATACTAAGGGAAGCATAGAAGATCATACTTAGGAATATTTTTACTATGCAGGCCAAACTCAAAAAGTTTTAGAGGGGAAAAGTATTAGTGGATGGCCTAGAGACTTTTTTTTTATTTTTTATTTTTATTATTAATTTATTCTTGTTACATCTCAATGGTTATCCCCTCCCTTGTATCCTCCCATTCTTCCCTCCCTCCCATTTTCCCCTTACTCCCCTCCCCTATGACTGTTCCTGAGGGGGATTACTTCCCCCTCTATATGTTCATAGAGGGTCCTAGAGGCCTAGAGACTTTTAATATTTTGATTTTTACCCTTTCTATAAAAAAATCTGTCTGCGTTTAAATTGAATAGGTTTTGATGAAGTGTTTTGCCAGAGAAAATGCTAAGATAGTCTAGTTTTGACTATCTCATAAGGTTATTAGTGGTCACTCATATAGAACAACAGAGAAAAGGAGCTAGGACAGCAAGGAAAAATTCAAAATCTATAGTTTAAGGAGAAAAAGAGCACTCGGTGTGTAGAGGAGCAAATTCCAGAGTGCAAGGCAATGAAAAATTTAAAGAAAATCCTGATGCTAAGTGTAATCAATGGAATGGCAAGCTCAGAGCAAGACCCACTGAGCTAATCTTCCAGTGTGTGAAAGGAATGGGATGAGAAACTTAACCCATGGAAGATGTCATCCAAAATAGAAAGTTGTTGAAAAAGTCTTTAAACAATGGGCCAAGTTTTATTTCCAATCAACAGAAAGCCTTGGAAGCTTTAGCCACATGGTTCTGGCTTTAGAATAAGAGATAGAAGTAAAAGATTCTGAAATCTCCCTCCATAACTATGGAAAGCCACTAAACCAGGTATTTGTCAGATATCTCAGTGTGTACAGGCTACCGGGTAAAGCTATGGATGCAAATACTGGGTTTTATTAGAGTTCCCAGAATTTTTGGAAATTTCAGAGTCATGAGTGACCTGCCAAGGAAAGCTGAACAGGGCTTCAAACTAGCCCAAGATAGAAGTTTGTTGCAGTCAACAAAAATGGAAGAAGTTGGGGATGTGAAGAGTGCCTTGACATCCCACATGGAGATGCAGAATTTGGAGTTCTCTCGGCTGAATTTGGTCTGTCTTTGGATTCCACAATGTGTCTTCACTTTTCTTTGGCTCATCCCTTTTGAAATGGTAGTAATGTATTCATTGTCCTAGTATCTTGACAGTATGGAATTATTGATATGTGTTATTATTTTGCTTTACAAGGGGTTACAGTTAAGAGATTGCCATGAGACTCAAAAAAGACTGTAAACTTTTGAAATTTAAGCAGTGTTGAAAGTGTGAGAGATCATGAGTAGTTTTGAAGTTGGACTAACTGTTTCTGTGTTAAGATGTGGCTTCAGGCTTGTGGGACCAAAAAAGTGGTATATGGTGATTTGAAAAAGTATAGCTCTCGTAGGCTTAAGATATCTCTGCTTGATCAATAGTGAGTAGCACTATTGGAAAGGATTACTAGATGTTGCCTTGTGGTAGTAGATGCAGCCTTGTTTCAGATAGTGTGTCACTGGGAGTGGGGCTTTTTGATGGTAAGATCTCAAGCAGTCCCAGTGCCTGGCTCTCTGTTCCTGCTGCCTAAGTATCTGGCTATAGAACATTCTCCAGAACCATATCTGCCTGTGTGCGTCCATGTTCCCTGCTATCACAATAATAGACTAAGCATCTGAAAGTGTAAGCAAGCCCCAATTCAATACTTTCTTTTAAAGGAATTATAATGTTCATTGTGTCTCTTCACAGCAAAAAATCACTGACTAAGAAAGACACCACGTCTAGATTAAAAAGCCAGCCAATATAATGCATTGTGCACATTGCCTCATACCCTTGGCCTATATCTCCATATAGCAAAAGGATATATAATGTCTAATGTACATACCATTTGCATAAAGCAATATTTACAATAAAGAAGCCTTACATCTCATGTAACAAAATCCATTTCGGCTTAAGTTCATCACTTCAACAATTAACATACAGATTTGGAAAAACGACATTTGCTTTTCAAACTAATATCTATTCCTATGATGTCTGATATATGGACTTCTCCAGGTTAATATATACTTTTGTTCTTTTCACTACTCATATATTAGAAGTAAAAATCCAAACTACTCATTTATTTTGTATATCACAGCATAAAAATATAAATTGTTATTAAACATTTTATTTAACATTGTTGCATACATACATATATATTGTATCTGGCTTTACTCTTCCTCTCTAGTCCATTTGCTGTCAACTTGCGGATAGAAGGGATATGTAATATTGCTTCACGTGATGGTATTGGAAGGTGCTGAAGGATGAAATTGAAGGGGAAGTAATAATCTTTCAATTAAAAGATATTTAAATAGGATAAAATCACATGTGTATGAGGTACACATAACTGTGTATCCATGGTTGTGTGTGTAATTTTTGATTGTCAATCAGAGAACACATGTCTCTTTGCATGTATTTGCTGTTCAGAAGACAGTCATCAGCCTTGTTTCTTTACTGTCTATTCACTGTGGTAACTGTGGAACTATACGTTCCAAGCTAATATCATGCAACATTATGCATATTTTGGATCCTTCCTTCCGTTCTCAGCAGCATTGATTACTGAGGAAATCTACCACATCTTTGCTGGCATCTGGGAATATGCCCTCCTGTCCTAATTCTTGCACAGCAACTGCTTCACCCTATGAGCTGTTCCCTAAGAGCTTAAATACATTTTATAGCACAACAACAAGATTATGAGCTGGGTGCTAGGACAACAAGACTACATGACCTGGACTGGTCATGTAAATTTAATTCATAAAAAAAACCAAAGACGATTAGACATATGCAAAGCAGTACTGTGTGCAAATTTTTCTGGTAGAATACTAGTTACAAACCTTTTGTTAACCACTTTCTGGAAAATATATAAGACATGTAGCCATCATAATGTGTGGTTTAAGGAAGGCAGTGTATGCTCATTCCATGATGCATAACATGCTTGATATCAGTAATATGATAACACATATTTTATGTCTTCAGTTTCCTTTCATGCCCTGTCAAATTCTTAGTTTGGATAAAAGAAGATATTCAATTTCAACAATTTCTTCTGCACACAATTACATACCTGTCTCATTAGACACTTCATTCTCAAGGCACTGGACACAATCAAAGCAGCATTCTGCTGTTTGTTGCTGATGTAATTTCCTGAATCCAGGAGTGCATGTCACACTGCATGTAGAAGTTGGGACCTAAGGCAGATGGAGTAAGAATTGGTAACTGAGATGGGTTATACATATTATCCTGTTATCCTGTATTATCTTACTCAAGCATTTGAGCATGTCGTCTAAGCCTCTAATGAAATTGAAGGCCATAAAATAGGCCATTAGGTAGCATTCTATGTGTCAATGTATGGGTAAGAAATTAAGATTTCTTTCTTCCAAAATGTGGGAAAGAGCCTAGAACTCATTGGCACAGGAGACAACATCCTGAATGGAAAGCTAGCAGACCAGGCTCTAAGATCAACAATTAATAAATGGAACATAATGAAACTGAAATGCTTATCTAAGGCAAAGACACTGTGAGCAGAACAAAGTGACAGACCACAGATTCGGAAAAGATCTTTACCAATCCTGCAACCAACAAAGGGCCAATATCTAAAATATATAAAGAACTCAAGAAAGCAAACACCACCAAGCCAAATAATCCAAGTAAAAATGGGGGAGAGAACTAAACAGAGAAGGCCCAACAGAGGAATATCGAAAGGCTGAGATACATTTAAAGAGATGCTTAATGTTCCTAGTCATCAGGGAAATGCAAATCAAAACGACTTGGAAATTCCATCTTATACCTATCTGAAGGTGAAGATCAATAACTCGAGTGACAACACATGCTGGTGAGGATGTGGAGAAAGTGGAAGACTCCTCCACTGATGATGTGAGTGCAAACTTGTGCAGCGACTCTGGAAATGAATAGTGTGCTTTCTTGGAAAATTGCGAATAGTTCTACTCCAAGATTCAGCTATACCACTGCTGGGCATATATACCAAAAGATGCTCCACCATACAACAAGGACATTTGTTCAACTACGTTCATAGGAGCTTTATTTGTAATAGCCAGGATCTAGAAATGACCTAGATGTCCCTCAACCGAAGAATGGATAAAGAAACTGTGGTTCATCTACACAATGGAATACTACTCATCTTAAAAACATGGACATCTTGAAGTTTGCAAGCAAAATGATGGAACTAGAAATGATCATCCTAAATGAGATAACTGAGACCCCAAAAGACACTATATATAATCTCAGAGGAGAGACTCCACAAGGTGGAATATAGGGACAATTACTGAGAATTGAAGTTGGACACTGGACAGAGTGCTGAGAGTGTAGCTAAGAGTGGGGGGATGTAAAGCCTGGGAGGGAGCAGCAGCTCAAAAGGGAGACCAACAAAGCCTGTGCATGGAGCCACAGGGGGTTTTCCACAAACTGATGATCCAGTCAATGACAACACTTGCAAAGAACCAAGAACCCTTTTTCAAACGTAGCCAATAAGATTCTCCACATGGGAAGGCGGGGAAACTGCAGCTAAACCTCTCCTATACACTCAGTGGCCCACTACTTTGACTCTGCACCTTAGCAAGATTTCAAAGTGGGCACACAGTAGAAGGGGATGCAGATTACTCTCATGATAGGCTGTTCCCAGAGGTCTAGAACAGGAGAATGAGCAGAAGATGGAGGTAGAGTGCCAGTGGGAAGATGAGATGGAGGGGATAACAAGTGGGATGTATACTGAATAAATTATAATAAATAAAATATACACTTAAAATCTGAACAGAGAAGATGGTTATTGCAGAGACAGAGAAACCATGTTTGAAAGCTCCAGTGAACAATTCAGGAAATTGCACAGATTTCTGAGCCAGGAACACCAAGGTCCCCACACCACAGCAGCAGAAGTGCTCCACAGTTCGGAGGGACCAGGGTGCAGAGGACCTGCTTGCCCCTGCACACGGGAGGAGCTCAGACTTTCTCGGATCAGAGCAGCAGCGGCAGAGACAGCAGTGTCACCAGCGGCACCAACGGCACCAGCGCCACCAGGGGCTCCAGCGGCACCAGCGGCGGTGGCTGAGGGTTACAGCTCAGAGCCTTCCAGTGAAGGCGATTGGTGTGGTGACTGTGGGAGTTGCTGCGGGAGAGGGGAGTCTGGACAGGATTTGAGTCTCGTGGTGCCTTGAGACCCAAACTGGACTCAGCAGACAGTTCAGTCCCAGAGTCCTGGGTTTGCTCAGTGAGCTGTGCTGCGGAGACATTGGCTCAGCTCAGCAAGCAATTCTGCCCGAGGCACAGCTCCCCTGCTGTGACACAGGCTGAGCTGAGTGCTTACTTCCACCCTAGGCTCCAGCTCAGTGCAGCTGCAGTTCTCCTGCTGTGACGCTAGCTAGGTGGATTGCTCAGTTCCACCCTAGGTACTTGCTCAGCGCAGTCGCAGTTCTCTTGCTGTGGCAGACGGTTCAGGCCCTGAGAAACTAGGAGAGTTCGACACATGGTTCAGGCCCAGTATCCCTGGCTGGACTTGGCAGGGAACCCAAAAGGCTGTGGATACCTTGGCCTGATCCAACGCTCATTCAGAGACCCAGAACAATTGTAGGACCCACAGCAAAGGGGAGCTGAGGATCATTGGCTGTGAGAGCCCAAAACTACAGGGCTAACCTCCTGCCATCCACACCAGTGAAGTATCAGGGCTTCCAGCCTATGGAAATCATGAGAAAACAAATGAATCTATCATCAGACTCCCTCCACCCAACTCTGGAAGTTACCCAACAAAAACAGAGACAGCAAGATGTCTAAAGGACAGCGTAAAAGCATACGCAAAAAAAACCCAAAACAACATGGCATCTCCAGTTTCCAGCTATCCCAAAGAAAACAACCCAGAGAACTGAAATACAATGGAAACACAAGAAAATGACCTCAAATCCTTGTTAATGAGGATGATAATAGAGGAAACAAATAAAATTCGAAATCAGATGCAGGAAGACGCAGAGAAGCAGGTGCAAGACATAAAAGAAGCACATAGAGTGGAACTGGAAAATTTTCAGGAAAAATCCAAACAACCAGATGAAAGAAATAAAAAAATCCGTTCAAGATATGAAGATGAAAATGGATTCAATGATAAACACACAGACAGAAGAAACGAGAACGTGAGGCCTCAGAGAAAAAGGCGAATGACACAGTGCTGAGCTTTTCTAACAGAATCCAAGAGATGGAAGAACGAATCTCAAGTCTAGAAGATACAATAACAGATTTTGAAGCAACCATTAAAGAAAATGCCAAATCTGGAAAACTCCTGACAAAAAAATCCAAGAAATTAAGGACACCATGAAAAGAAGAAATCTGAGGATAATAGGCATTGAAGAAAGAGAAGATATCAGACGCCAAGGCCCAGAAACTTTTCTCAACAAAATCATAGGAGAAAATTTCCCCAATCTAAAGAAAGAGATGCCTATAAGCATACAAGAGGCATAAAGAACACCAAATAGAATGGACCAGAAAAGAAAAACTGCCCGTCACATAATAATCAAAACACAAAACATACAGAACAAAGAAAAAATTTTAAAAGCTGCAAGGGAAAAGGGCCAAATAACATTTAATGGCAAACCTGTCAGAATTACACCTGACATCTCAGCAGAGACCATCAAAGCCAGAAGGGCCTGGACAGAGATCCTGCAACCCTAAGAGACCACAGATGCCAGGCCAGACTACTTTACCCAGCAAAACTATCAATAAACATTGATGGAGAAAACAAAATATTCCATGACAAAACCAAATTCAAACAGTACCTATCCACAAATCCAGATTTACAGAAGGTACTAGAAGGTAAACTCCATCCCAAAGGGTCAAGCTACAACCAAAACTACTCAGGAAATAGATAACTATACCATGGCAAAAACACAACTACACAAACACTCGACTGGAACCAACATCAAAATTAAGACTCTTAACAGTAACTGGTCATTAATATCTCTCAACATCAAGGGTCTCAATTCTCCAATAAAAAGACACAGACTAACTGAATGGGTGCATAAACAAGATCCAAAATTCTTCTGCATTCAAGAAACACATCTCACCCATAATGATAGGCATTACCTCAGGATAAAAGGTTGGAAAAAAATATTCCAAGCAAATGGTCACAAGAAGCAAGCAGGCGTAGCCATTTTAATATTGAACAAAATAGACTTTCAACCAAGAAAATCAAAAGGGATGAGGATGGACACTTCATACTCATCAAAGGTAAAGTCAACCAAGATGACATCACAATTCTGAACATCTATGCTCCCAATACAAGGGCACACACATTTGTAAAAGATCTGCTAAAAAGGCTTAAACCACACATCAATCTCCTCACAATAATAGTGGGAGACTTCAACACCCCACTCTCACTGAAGGATAAGTCATTGAAACAGAACTAAACCGAGAAATAACATCATTAACCAATGCCATGGCTCAAATGGATCTAACAGATATCTATAGAACCTTTCACCCAAACAAGAAAGAATATACCTTCTTCTCTGCACCCCATGGAACCGTCTCCAAAATTGATCACATCGTAGTTCACAAAGCAAGCCTCAACAGATACAAGAGGATTGAAATAATACCTTGTATCCTATCAGATCATCATGGGCTTAGGCTGCAATTCAACAACAACAGAAATAACAAAAAGCCTACACGTATGTGGAAACTAAACAACTCTCTGCTAAATGACACCTCAGTCAGGGAAGAAATAAAGAAAGAAATCAAGGAGTTTCTAAAATTCAAAGAAAATGAAGGAACAACATACCCAAATTTGTGGGGTACATTGAAAGCAGTGCTAAGAGAAAAATTCATAGCACTAAGTGCCTTTAAAAAGAAATTGGAAGCATTGCACATAAACACCTTAACGACACAACTGGAAGCCCTAGAAAAAAAAGGAGCAGAAACACCCAAAAGGAGTAGACGTCTGGAAATAATCAAACTCAGGGGTGAAATTAACAAATCAGAAAATAAGAAAACAGTCCAAAGAATCAACAAAACCAAGAGCTGGTTCTTTGAGAAAGTCAACAAAATAGACAGACCATTAGCCAAACTAACTAAAAGGCAGAGAGACAGTATTGAAATCAACAAAATCAGAAATGAAAAGTGAGACATAACAAAAGACACTGAAGAAATACAAAGAATCATAAGATCCTACTTTGAAGGCATATATGCCACAAAATTTGAAAATCTAAGGGAAATGGATGATTTTCTTGATCAATTTCACTTGCCAAAGTTGAGTGAAGAACAGATAAACAAGCTAAATAGTCCCATTTCCCCTACAGAAATTGAAGTAATCATTGATAGTCTCCCAACCAAAAAAAGCCCAGGGCCAGATGGTTTCAGTGCAGAATTCTACCAGACCTTCAAGGGCGAGCTAATACCGATACTCTTCAAGCTACTCCAAAAGATAGAAAGGGATGGAACATTACCAAATTCATTCTATGAGGCCATAGTCTCATTGATACCTAAACCTAACAAAGACTTAACAAAGATGAGAATTTCAGACCAATTTCTCTGATGAACATCGATGCAAAAATACTAAATAAAATACTTGCAAAATGAATACAAGAACACATCAAAGATATCATTCATTATGAAAAAATTTTCAAAACTCTAAAGAAAGAGATTGAAGATGACATGAGAAGATGGAATGATCTTCCTTGCTCATGGATCGGGAGAATTAACATAGTAAAAATGGCCATCCTACCAAAAGCAATCTACAGATTCAATGCAATCCCTATCAAAATACCTACACAATTTTTAAAGACATTAAAAGTTCAATTCTGAACTTCATATGGAATAACAAAAAACCCAGAATAGCTAAAACAATCTTGTACAATAAAAGGGCTCCAGAAGAGTCTCCATACCTGATCTCATACTGTACTATAAAGCAATAGTAATTAAAACAGCATGGTACTGGCACAGCAACAGGCTGGTTGATCAGTGGAATCAAATCAAAGACCCAGATATGAATCCACACACATATGGTCACTTGATTTTCGACAAAGAAGCCAAATCCATTCGATGGAAAAGGGATAGCATCTTCAACAACTGGTGCTGGTCTAACTGGATGTCTATGTGTAAAAAATGCAAGTGGTCCCATATTTGTCACCTTGTACAATACTCAAATCCAAGTGGATTAAACACCTCAACATAAAACCAGAGACACTAAGTCACTTAGAAGAAAAAGTGGGGAAGAGCCTGGAACATATTGGCACAGGAGACAACTTCCTGAACAGAACACCAACAGCCCAGGCATTAATGTCAACAATTAATAAATAAGACATCATGAGGCTGAGAAGCTTCTGTAAGGCAGGTGACACGGTAAAGAGAACAATGTGACAGTCTACAGACTGGGAAAAGATCTTCACCAACCACACATCTGACAAAGGTCTAATATCCAAAATATATAAAGAACTCAAGAAATTAAATACCACCAAACCAAATAACCCAATCCAGAAATGGGGCATGGAACTAAACAGAGAATTCTCAACAGAGGAATATCAAATGGCTGAGAAACACTTAAAGAAATGCTCAACCTCCTTAATCATCAGGGAAATGCAAATCAAAACAACTCTGAGATTCCATCTTACACCCATCAGGATGGCTGAGATCAAAAATTCAAGTGACACCACATGCTGGCGAGGATGTGGGGAGAGAGGAACACTCCTTCATTGCTGGTGGGAATGCAAACTAATACAACCACTTTGGAAATCTATCTGGTGCTATCTCAGAAAAATGGGAATAGGGCTTCCTCAAGACCCAGCTATTCCACTCCTTGGAATATACCCAGAAGATGCTCCAGCACACAACAAGAACATTTGCTCAACCGTGTTCATAGCAGCCTTATTCATAATAGCCAGAACATGGAAACAGCCGAAGTGTCCCTCAATAGAAGAATGGATAAAGAAACTGTGGTACATATACACTATGGAATACTATTCAGCTATTAAAAACAAGGAATTCCAGACATTTGTGGATAAATGGATTGAGCTAGAAATGATCATAATGAGTGAGTTAACCCAGAAGCAGAAAGACTCAAATGGTATATACTCACTTATATCTGCATATTAGCCCAACGGGCATGTCCCACGAAAGCCTTCACTTACCAGGAAACTGCGACAGAGGAGAGGACATTCTAGTGGGACTCTAGATGAGAGAATCATGGGAGAAAGGCAAAGTAGAAGGACCCAGAGGGTCCTAGAAGCCTACAAGTAGAACATTATGATAGGCAGATTTGGGTTCAGGGGTCCCGCTCAAACTAAGGCACCAGCCAAGGACAGTACAGGCGGTAAACCTTAAGCCCCTACCCAGATCTAGCCAATGGACAGAACACTCTCCACAGTAGAGTGGAGAGTGGGATATTACTTTCTCACATACTCTGGTGCCTCACCTTTGACCATGTCCCCTGGACGGGGAGACCTGGTGGCAATCAGAGGAAGGACAGCAGGTTACCAAGAAGAGACTTGATACCCTATGATCATATAGAGGGGGAGGTAATCCCCCTCAGGAACAGTCATAGGGGTGGGGAATAAGGGGAAATTGGGAGGGAGGGAAGAATGGGAGGATACAAGGGATGGGATAACCATTGAGATGTAACAAGAATAAATTAATAAAGGAGGAAAAAAAAAGACCTCAACATAAAACCAGAGACACTAAGTCACTTAGAAGAAAAAGTGGGCAAGAGCCTGGAACATATTGGCACAGGAGACAACTTCCTGAACAGAACACCAACAGCCCAGACATTAGTGTCAACAATTAATAAATGGGACCTCATGAGGCTGAGAAGCTTCTGTAAGGCAGGAGACACTGTCAAGAGAACAAAGCGACAGCCTACAGACTGGGAAAAGATCTTCACCAACCCCACATCTGACAAAGGTCTAATATCCAAAATATATAAAGAACTCAAGAAATTAAACACCGCCAAACCAAATAACCGAATTGAGAACTGGGGCTTGGAACTAAACAGAGAATTCTCAACAGAGGAATATCAAATGGCTGAGAAACACTTAAAGAAATGTTCAACCTCCTTAATCATCAGGGAAATGCAAATCAAAACAATGCTGAGATTCCATCTTACACCCATCAGGATGGCTGAGATCAAAAATACAAGCGACATCACATGCTGGCGAGGATGTGGGGAGAGAGGAACACTCCTTCATTGCTGGTGGGAATGCAAACTAGTACAACCACTTTGGAAATCTATCTGGTGCTATCTCAGAAAAATGGGAATAGGGCTTCCTCAAGACCCAGCTATTCCACTCCTTGGAATATACCCAGAAGATGCTCCAGCACACAACAAGAACATTTGCTCAACCATGTTCATAGCAGCCTTATTCATAATAGCCAGAACATGGAAACAGCCGAAGTGTCCCTCAATAGAAGAATGGATAAAGAAACTGTGGTACATATACACTATGGAATACTTCTCAGCTATTAAAAACAAGGAATTCCCAACATTTGTGGATAAATGGATTGAGCTAGAAATGATCATAATGAGTGAGTTAACCCAGAAGCAAAAAGGCTCAAATGGTATATACTCACTTATATCTGCATATTAGCTTAAGGGGCATGTCCCACGAAAGCCTTCACCTACCAGGAAACTGAGACAGAGGGGAGGACATTCTAGTGGGACTCTAGATGAGAGAATCATGGGAGAATGGCAAAGTAGAAGGATCCAGAGGGTCCTAGAAGCCTACAAGTAGAACATTATGATAGGCAAACTTGGGCACAAGGGTCCCACTCAAATCAAGGCACCAGCCAAGGACAATACAGGTGTAAACCTTAAACCACTACCCAGATCTAGACAATGGACAGAACATTCTCCACAGTAGAGTGGAGAGTGGGATATTACTTATTCACATACTCTGGTGCCTCACCTTTGACCATGTCCCCTGGAGGGGGAGCCCTGGTGGCACTCAGGGGAAGGACAGCAGGTTACCAAGAAGAGACTTGATACCCTATGAACATATACAGGGGGAGGTAATCCCCCTCAGGAACAGTCATAGGGGAGGGGAATAAGGGGAAAATTGGAGGGAGAGAAGGATGGGAGGATACAAGGGATGGGATAACCATTGAGATGTAACAAGAATAAATTAATAAAGGAGAAAAAATAAAAAAATAAAAAGAACCATGAATAGTGAGGATCTACACACTCTGCTTAATTTTAGTACATAGACAGCACAATCTCCTTGTGGGTCCCACAATATGGGTAGTATGAGACACCTCTGTTATGGACTGGGGCCTTCTAAAGCTAGTCACTTCTGCCCTGGCAGCATGGCCTTGACAAGCCACAGAGGAAAAGGTTACGTGTTAGCACAGGGAACACTGGATAAACTGAGTTCAGATTTTAAGAGAAGGGAGCTCCTCTTTCTAAGGACTAGGGGAGGGATGGTAAGGGGGACAGGATTTGGAAGCGTTAAGGGAGGGGGATGCTATCTGGATGTAAAGGATTCAAAGCAATTCAAACTTCTAATCCCAATACATGGGAATAGCTCTGAGACTGGCTGAGATACGAATGCAAATGCATAGACAAGGCTTCATGTTGGTCACAGATCCTCTGAGACATTTTACTAGAGGCCACTCTTTGTAGACCATGAAGGAAGATTGTCAGATGCCTTACTTCTGCTCATACAATGAGCAGAGAATCAGCCTTAATAGATCTGTGCCTCCTACACACCTCATACTATTACAGTGTTAGAACTGTGTAATGCCTGTGATAAATTATGTTTTCAGAAAAAAAGTACCGGACACTGATACTGGATCAAACCTGACAAAATTCATGTCTCATAGCAGGCTGCATGCTGACATCCTGCATGCCCTTTGTTCCAGCCCCAGGCTCCTCATTGCTCTTGTATATATGTTTCTACAGTATAGGTGAAGAGGAATGTCACATTAGGTGTCCAGGGAAACCAGAAGCAAATAACCCCATGACCTGCATTTATAGAAAATTGTGAGTCATCAAACATGGATGTTGAGAACTGTGCTTGAGACATTTGCAAGAAGAGCAATTGTTCTTAACTCAGCCATCATTCCAATGACACAATACTTTATAAAGTAAAAGTATGGATAAGTAAAGGTGTGTGTACATACCAATGTTCCTCCCATGGACCACTCCAAGTCTCCAGATATATGCAACTGTTGGCTTTGTGGGAAATAAGGGGAATAGTCTCCTATTTTCACTTTTAATCCAAACCCTTGTGGAAAATTCCAAATGTTGAAAATGTCATAATCTGTGCACAGTTTTTTTCTCCAATTCATGTTCACTAGCTCTCCAACAGGGTTAGTAAATACAATGTTCTTCAGAAAAGAAGCTACCTAATGGAGATGCATCATTAAGTAGTTACATGTACCTATCCAGGAAGGCCAAGTGATGTTGTGAATATTCAACGATTTCCATATAGCCCAGAAAAGACATTTATGTTGATGGTTACCTATCCAGTGAAAAGCAAGATATCTCATAGGTAATTACATTATATTATACTTCATTTCTATGTTTTATGGTGCAAAATGTCAGAAAAATGCTTACCAAATATTGAGTAACATAGTACAAGAGATCTTTACATTCATTACTTGTGTGAAAACTGTCAATACACCAACTAAGTAAGTCTGGATGTTAAGAGTGTGTGTGTGTGTGTGTTTGTGTGTGCGTGTGTTGTGTTTGTGTGTGTGTGGAGCAAAATATTTTAAAGTCGAAGCCAAAAAAATTGAGAGAATAAGAGGCCTGGAATCTGTTGAATGGAAGATAGGTAGTGAGTAAATCATGTAAATATTATATACATATATAATATAGAAATAAATTTAATAAAAATTTGTAGTCATTATATGTCTACATAAGTAATTGATGTTTTATAAAAATAATTATCCATGGCATTGGTCGATACATGTTTGTTCTTGAGAAATAAATTATATTCTAATTGTCACTTGTGTACTTTATGATAGATATTTTAGTTATTATTTCTCATATCGAACTCAATTGGTGAAATGTTCTGATGCATTCTCACAAAAATGACTATCTTCATACAAAAATGTTGTCATCCATTTAATGTTATTCTTGTGTTGGGGGATGGTCTAATGTATTTTGTTGTTAATTACTACTTGCTGTCTCTGTGACCCACATTTTGATTAATAAAAAGCCATCCAATCTGAGCAAGGCAGAGGAGATGAAGTTGTGGCTAAGATTCCTGGGCTTAGGAGAGATACAGAAATCCTGGGAAAAAGAAGAGAGAGAGACCCGAAGAGGGTCTCAGGAAAAGAAGAAGAAGGCTGCCATGGGTTAGATGGAAGAGAAACACATGGCCGGTGTGGATGGAGATTTGTCCCAGATGCAGAACATTAACCAGTATTTGGGATAATGGATAGGAGGTAGCTTGATAGAAATATTTATCTGCCGTCTGAGGTGATTGGTGTGGTGCCTTGAAATCTGGACACCACATGGCCCAGTGAGATCAGAGCGTATTTCTGGGAACCCACAGAAAGTTTCAGAGCCATGGAGAGAGTTCAGACCGCCCTGAAGAGCAGCCACCAGGCCTGCAGCCATCCAAGTGGATAAACAGAAGCAAAGACAAGGCCCCACCTACTGAGGTGATTAGCGTGGTGATCCACCTGCAGGTGTGATTGGCACGGTGTCTGGAAGATCTGGACCATACTAAGTCCAGGGGGATCAGAGAGAGTGTTTCTGGGCTCAGCAGTCTGCAAAGAATCCCAGAGCTCGACAGGAGAGCAGGCAGGTGGGGATACACCTGCCAGCTGCAGTGCTATTGTTCTAAGAATTTAGAGGAAGGTTGTACTCTTCCCAGTAGTGGGACAGGAGCCTGCCATCATTAACCTGGAGCTTTGTATCTGAGACTGAACTGTGGGTGGTGTATCTCCAGGCTGGAACTACTGGCCCAGGAAAAACACAAGACAACGGGTGGCTCTGATGCCAGACCCACCCGTCAGTCCCGAGAAAGCCCCAGGGGCCAGTGTCTAGGTGTGCGGGAGTGCAAAACCTAACACCAGACCCGAGGGTGTTAGCCTCACCTGCACCCCCTGTCTTCTTCTCAGACCATTCGTGGGCCCGTTGCCCCAGAGGGAACAGGGAACGTGGATCTGAGCCTACCAGTCCACAGAGAAACCCAAGGCCATCACAGGGGACCAAGAAGCTGTCTCCCTCCCCAGACACAGCACTAAAATGGTACACCCAGATGGTCTAATCTAAGAACCCGGAGGAACGGTGCACACTGGCCAACAGGTTCCCACCAGTGATAACCAGGAACTTGGTATCTGAGACTGAACTATGGGCAGTGTAACTCCAGACTGGGGTTACTAGCCCAGGAAAACAGGTGGTTCTGATCTTGGAAAAACCTGCAAGTCCTGAGAAAGCCTCAGGGTCTGGAAACCACTGCAACACGAGCACAAAACCGAACTCTGAGCCAAGGGTGTTTGCATCAACTGTGCCCCCTGTCTTCCTTCCTGACCACCTGCAGGCACGACGCTCCAGGAGGAATGGAGAGTGTACATCAAGCACACCAACCCTCAGAGAGACCCCGGGCCCACAGAAGGTCTCAGGCAGCTGATTTCACACCTCCGGCCACAGCTTTAAGGCTTCCCACTGACGAGCAGAAGTGCTTGAGGGTGTGTCACACCTGCCCATCCTCTGTCTCCCTCTCTGGATGCTTGGTGGGCCTGTTGGCCCAGGCAGAACAGAGAGGGTGGATCAGGGCCCTAACTTCAGAGACATCAAAATGACTAGAGGTCAACGAAAAACCTTAAACAACAAAACCCCCCAAAATATGGCATCTCCAGATCCCAATTATCCCAATGAAAACAACCCTAAGAACTCAAACACAATTGAAATACAAGAAAATTACCTCCAATCCATCGTAATGAAGACGATAATGGAGCAAACAAATAATAACTGACAACAAATGCAAGAAGATGCAGCCAAACAAATTGAAGACATTAAAAAAGGCCTATAGAGAGGAACTGGAAAAAATCCAGGAAAAGACAAACAGCCAGATGATTGAAGTTAATAAAACAATTCAAGATCTTAAGACCCATAGAAAGTCACTGGAAGAAACTCAAGAAAACACAAACATCCAGATGAAGGAAATTAATAAAACGGTTCAAGAACTGAAGATGAAAATGGAAACAATGATAAAAACACCGACAGAAGACAGACGGGAACAAACAAACTCAGAGAAGCATGCAAGTAATACAGACCTAAGCTTCTCTAACAGAATTCAAGAGATGGATGAACAAATCTCTGCAGCAAAAGATGCTATGGAAAAATTTGAAACAAACATTAAAGAAAATGCTAAATCTGAAAAGTTCCTGACACAAACCATCCAAGAAATAAAGGACATCAAGAAAAGACAAAATCTGAGGATAATAGGAGTTGAGGAAACAGAAGATGCTGGGCACCAAGGACCTGAAAATATCTTCAACAAAATCATAGAAGAAAATTTTCCCAATCTAAGGAAGGAGGTGCAGATAAACCTACAAGAGGCCTATAGAACACCAAATAGAATAGACCAGAGAAGAAAATCCTGCCGCCACATAATAATCAAGACACAAAATGTACAGAATAAAGAAAAAATATTAAAAGTGGAGAGGGAAAAGGGCCAATTAACATTTAATGGCAAACCTATCAGAATTACACCCGACTTCTCAACAGAGACCATGAAAGCCAGAAGGGCCTAGAAAGAGGTCCTGCAAACCCTAAGAGACCATGGGTTCCAGGCAAGACTACTCTACCCAGCAAAACTGTCAATAAATATTGATGGAGAAAACAAGATTTTCCATGATAAAAACAAATTCAAACAGTTTCTGGCCTTACAGAAGTTAATAGAAGGAAAACTCCAAACCAAAGTAACAAACTACAACCAAAACTATCTGGGATTTAGATAACTATACTGTCGCAAAAACAACCACATAAGTACTATACTGCAAACAACATCAAAATCATGGGATGTAACAGTCACTGGTCACTAATATCTCTCAACATTAATGGTCTCAATTCTCCAATAAAAAGACACAGACTAATCGAATGGATGTGTAAGCAAGATCCAACGTTCTTCTGCATCCAAGAAACACATCTCACCCATAATGATAGACATTATCTCAGGGTAAAAGGCTGGGAAAAATATTCTAAGCAAATAGACACAAGAAGCAAGCTGGTGTAGCCATTTTAATATATAATAAATTAGACTTTACAAAAAATAAATCAAAAGAGATGAGGAAGGACACTTTATACTCATCAAAGGTAAAGTCAACCAAGATGACATCACAATTCTGAACATCTATGCCCCAATACAAGGGCACCCACATTTGTAAAAGATGTATTAACAAAGCTCAAACCATACATCGATCCCCACACACTAATAGTGGGAGACTTCAGCACCCCACTTTCACTGAAGGATAGGTCATTGAAACAAAAACTAAACCAAGAAGTAATATCATTAACCAACGTCATGAATCAAATGGATCTAACAGATATCTACAGAACTTTTCACCCAACCACAAAGGATTATACCTTCTTCTCAGCACCCCATGGAACCTTCTCCAAAATTGACCTCATAATAGGTCACAAAGCAAGCCTCAACAGATTCAAGAAGATTGAAATAATACCTTTTATCCTATCAGATCACCATGGTCTGAGACTGGACTTCAACAACAACAGAAACAATAAAAAGCCTACACATCTAAACAACTCTCTACTTGATGACACCTGGGTTAGGGAAACAATAAAGAAAGAAATAGAAGACTTCCTGCAATTCAATGAAAATGACGGAACAACATATCCAAATTTGTGGGACACATTGAAGGCAGTGCGAAGAGGAAAATTCATAGCACTAAGTGCCTTTAGGAAGAAAGTGGAAACATCCCACATCAGCAACTTAACAACACAGTTTGATGCCCGAGGAAAAAAAAGAAGCAGAAACACCAAAGAGGAGTAGACATCTGGAAATAATCAAACTCAGGGCTGGAATCAATAAATTAGAAACAAAGAGAGCAATTCAAAGAATCAACAAAAACAGGAGCTGGTTTTTTGAGAAAATCAACAAAATAGACAAACCATTAGCCAAACTAACTAAAAGGCAGAAAGACACTATCCAAATCACCAAAATCAGAAGTGAAAAGGGAGACATAACAACAGACACTGAATAAACACAAATAATCCTAAGATCCTATTTTAAAGGCATATATGCCACAAAATTTGAAAATCTATAGGAAATGGACAATTTTCTTTATTGCTTTCACTTGCCAAAACTGAATCAAGAACAGATAAAGCAATTAAATAGTCCTATCTCTCCTATAGAAATAGAAGCAATTATTGATACTCTCCCACCCACCCCCCAAAAAAGCCCAGGGCCAGATGGTTTCAGCACAGAATTCTACCACACCTTCAAAGAACAGCTAATACCAATACTCTTCAAGCTACTCCAAAAGATAGAAATGGATGAAACTCTACCAAATTCATTCTATGAGGCCACAGTCATGTTGATACCTAAGCCCAACAAAGACCCAACAAAAAAGAGAACTTCAGACCAGTTTCTCTTATGAACATTGACGCAAAAATACTCAATAAAATACTCCCAAAAGGAATACAACAACATATCAAAGATATCATTCACCATGACCAGGTAGGCTTCATTCCTGGCATGCAGGGTTGGTTTAATGTTCAAACATCCATCAATGTAATCTACCATATAAACAAACTGAAAGATAAAAACCCACATGATCATCTCCTTAGATGCAGAAAAAGCATTTGACAAAATCCAACACCCTTTCATGTTTAAAGTTTTATAGAAATTAGGAATACAGGCACATATCTAAACATAAGAAAGGCTATATACAGCAAGCCAACAGCCAACATAAAATTAAATGGAGAGATACTCAAGGAAATTCCTCTAAAATCGGGGACCAGACAAGGCTGCGTACTTTCTCCATATCTCTTCAATATACTTCTTGAAGTTCTGGCCAGAGCAATAAGACAACAAAAGGAGATCAAGGATATCCAAATGGGAAAGGAGGAAGTCAAACTATCCCTATTTGCTTATGATATGATAGTATATATAAATGACCCCCAAAATTCCACCAGAGAACTCCTACAACTGAAAAACACCTTCAGCAAATTGGCTGGATACAAAATTAACTCAAAAAGTCAGTAGCCTTTCTATATACAAAAGACAAACATGCAGAGAAAGAAATTAAGAAAGCTACACCCCTCACGATAGCCACAAGCAATATAAAATATCTAGGAGTAACTCTAACCAAGCAAGTGAAGGACCTGTTTGAAAAAAACTTTAAGTCTCTGAAGGAAGTGATTGAAAATGACATCAGGAGATGGAAGGATGTCCCTTGTTCATGGATCGGGAGAATTAATATAGTAAAAGTGGCCATCTTACCAAAAGCAATGTACAGATTCTATGCAATCCCTATAAAAATACTTACACAATATTTTAAAGACAGTGAAAGGTCTATTCCCAACTTCATATGGAAAAACAAAAAACCCAGAATAGCAAAAACAATCCTATGCAATAAAAGATCTCCTAGAGGAATCTCCATTCCTCATCTCAAGCTGTACTATAGAGCAACAGTAATTAAAACAGGATGGTACTGGCACAGCAATAGGCCCGTGGATCAATGAAATCAAATTGAAGATCCAGAAATGAATCCACACACATATGGTCACTTGATTTATGACAAAGAAGCCAAATCTATTCAAAGGAAAAAGGATAGCATCTTCAACAAATGGTGCTGGTCTAACTGGATGTCCACATGTAGAAAAATACAATTGGACACATATTTGTCACCATGTACAAAATTCAAGCCCAAGTAGATTAAAGACCTTAACATAAAACCAGAGACACTAAATCAGTTAGAAGAAAAAGTGGGGAAGAGCCTAGAACACAATGGCACAGGAGACAACTTCCTGAACAGAACACCAACAGCCCAGGCTTTAATGTCAACAATTAATAAATGGGACCTCATGAGGCTGAGAAGCTTCTGTAAGGCAGGTGACACGGTAAGGAGAACAAAGCAATAGCCTCCAGACTGCGAAAGATCTTCATCAACCCTACGTCTGACGAAGGTCTGGTATGCTAAATATATAAAGATCTCAAGAAATTAAACACCACCAAACCAAATAATCCAATTAAGAAATGGGGCTCAGAATTAAGCAGAGAATTCTCAACAAAAAAATAACCAATGGCTGAGAAACACTTAAAGAAATGCTCAACGTCTTTAGTCATCAGAGAAATGCAAATCAAAATGACTCTGAGATTCCATCTTACACCCATCAGAATGGCCAAGATGAAAAGTTCAAGTGACAGTACATGCTGGCGAGGATGTGGAGAAAGAGGAACAGTCCTTCATTGCTGGTGGGAATGCAGTCCAGTGCAACCACTTTAAAAAGCTATCTGGCACTATCTCAGAAAACTGGGAATAGGGCTTCCTCAAGACCCAGCTATTCCACTCCTTGGAATATACCCAGAAGATGCTCGAGCATATAATAGGGACATATGCTCAACCATATTCATAGCAGTCTTATTCATAATAACCAGAACATGGAAACAGCCTAAATGTTTCTCAGTAGAAGAATGGATAAAGAAACTGTGGTACATTTACACTATGGAATACTACTCAGCTATTAAAAACAAGGAGTTTCCAAAATTTGTGGACAAATGGATTGAACTAGAAATGATCATAATGAGTGAGCTAACCCAGAAGAAGAGAGACTCAAATAGTATATACTCACTTATATCTGGACACTAGGCCAAGGGGTATGTCTCATGAAAGTCTTCACTTACCAGGAAAATGGGATAGTGGCAAGGACATCCTAAGGTGGGAGAAATATGGGAAATAGGGAAATAGATGGATCCAGAGCATCCTAGAAACCTACAAGAAGAACACTATGATGGGCAGGTTTGGACCCAGGAGTTCTGCTCAATCTATGGCACCAATGAAGGACAATATGTGCAGTACACCTCAAACCCCTACCCAGACCTACCCAAGAGACAGAATATTCTCCACAGTTAAGTGGAGACTAGGGACTGACTTTCACATGAACTCTGATGCCCCTTATTTGGCCATGTCCCCTTGATGGGGAGGCCTGATGGCACTCGAAGGAAGGATAACAGACTATGAAGAAGAAACTTGATAACCTAGCATCATATTCAAGGGGAGGAGATCCCAACAGACACAATCATAAGGAAGGGCAATGGGGTGAAAGTGAGGGGGACAGAGGAATGGGAGGATGCATGGAATGGGATAGCAATTGAGATGTAATATGAAGGATTTTATTTTTCAATAAAAAATATTTGGGAGAAAAGGCAAAAAAAAAACAACAAAAAAATTATATTAAAGTGTTTTGAAGTCCAGAAATCCTTCTATTCAGAGAATAATTCATATGATCGTTTGTGGGGCTATTTTGAAATATCATAACAAGCATAATCAATGTAAGATAATTTACCTGATGACAGTCATAGAATATTCCTTTGAGTTCTGCTGTTTGCTGAGACTCTACTTGTTGAAGAATGATTTCATGGTAGGTGTGAGCCACAGCATAAACAGCATTGTATAAATTGTAACCTTCTTCACTCAGAGCCATCATAAATTTATGCTGCGATAACCATTCCAGAGAAGTGTTGAATGAACAAGGATTCATTGTGCTATAGTTGGTACAGGAAATTGAACAGTTAAAATGATTCCACTTTTGTCTCATCCAAGAAATGTCTACTGGGTATTTGGAAGTGCTCATTGATTCTATAAAATTTCTAAATTTAGAAATATCACCATGGTGATGTGCAAAAGTGACAGCCCCATGGAAGGGGTCAAGGCGGAAGTCTTCCTTAGATGTGATGACATCCCATTGTGAGGTGGTGACCCAGATTCTCTGTACACCTAAATATACCCATCTTCTGAAGCTGGCTTCTAGGGTAGAGTTCATTTCACCATAAATGATAACAACCTTTGCTGTGGATGTCAGGATTTGTTTCTCATATATTACACCCCTTGTCAAATATAACTGCATATTATCTGGGATCACATTCTCAAAAGCTAAACAGACTCCATTAATTTGCATCTCTTCTTTCAAATCTGAGAGAAACTGAATACCCTTGCCATCCTCCATGATTACCAAACCTATCCAGGACCATGAAAAATAAAGCATCAAAGAGACCATGGCATTGGTCAAACATGTATCCTTGTGTGCTATCTGGTAGACATGGGGAAACTGGACATTGTCATTCAGAATAGAAAGAAATGGTCCAATGAAAATCTGAAGGATGAAGAACAGAAGAAGCTATGTGAGAAATATGCTTGGTTGGAAGTTCTTTCTTAGATATGTTGTGTTACTCACTATCCAAAACTCCTATAAAGGACAATAAGATCACTTTCTAAAGGCCCTATATTATTCCAATAGAATTCTTTACTGTTTCTGACATGCTTGTATGTTCAGCCAATGTTTTTGTGTTTGTCCAATTTCAATCATTCTTTGTAGTACAAGGAAATATTAGTGAAATATCAACATCAGATACTTTAATTCTTTAGAATATACAGATCAGCACACACAAACCCATGCTGCCGTTATTCTGTCATAATTTAGGGTTAGCACAGATAAATTTTACCTCTCCTTTTTAATCACACAGCCTCACCTTTGGACTTCTAGAAAAAATTGCCAGTTTTAAAGATGTAGTCCATGATGGTCCTGTAAGTTCTATATAACATTCAATTATTCCACAGATATAATTAGGAATTATTTCAGTATTTTTGTGTAGTAAAATTTCATCAATTATTTCCAATGTTTTTAAACACATGTCATCAAGAAAGGAAAATACCAAAGACATGTTGGGTAAAATGTAAGAGTTTTTGTTGATCTCATCAGTAGCAAAAAGCAGTACAAGAAAGAACTCATATTTCCATGTTAGTATGCTAAGAGGAGACACAAGATCATTATGGAGAATGTTATAAAAATGAAAATTTCAAATCAATTGAAGTGAATCTTTTAATATACTCACTCTAAATTTCTGTATAAAGTATATCTTACCTAATGTAAGGGAATGGAAGAAGAAATCTTTAAAGACTAAAGCATTTCAAGACTTCATCAAAATAGATCATTCTCATATGAGACTATCTGGGCAAAATGCATAAAGAGTTGACTTTTTTATATCTGAAACCCACCCATGAACTAGAACAAATCCCTAGACATTTAATCTGCTATATATTTGTCTTGGAATTCTCAATCTAGAGAAACATTAAAAAAAATCACGACTTCAACAATATATCTAAACCATGGCACCTTGTCCTGTAATGATTAAAAAATATATATAAAGGCAATACCCAAGATAGACT
The DNA here is from genome assembly GCF_964271855.1 of Acomys minous. Taxonomy (NCBI): domain Eukaryota; kingdom Metazoa; phylum Chordata; class Mammalia; order Rodentia; family Muridae; genus Acomys; species Acomys minous. The sequence continues at coordinate 85,467,417 of NC_140490.1, read as the reverse complement.
TGCCCATTGTGGACCATGTCTTGGGAGCAGGAGATCACAGGCTGCCAAACCATCTATAGGGAAGGAGGTGGGGGAAAATTGGAACTAATCCTGCCCCACTGTCCGTCATGGCTGATGTCCCCCTAGTTTGGGAGTCAAAAGCTTTGGGAACCCTGCATTCTTCCAAATACTTGAGCAGACAGCAGGCCCTCTGTGGAACAGAGGATCTGTGCAGTGAAACTGAGTTTGAAGAGCTGAGTCCAACACAAGCCACAAACCACATTACCTGCTATCTGAATAAGACCTGTGGGACAGGTGAGAAGCTCTCAGCTTGGGTCTGTTTCCACCAACACACTGCTTATTGGTGTGGCCAACCTGGGACACAGAAAACTAACAAGAAAAGTTGAGGCGGGCACTGGCCACAACCCACATTAGCAGCCAGCTCAAGATGGTCTGTGAGTCACCCAAGCATCTTTGGGCTTGGACTTCTCTCTCTGCCCACCCAATAATTACCAGCCTGGCCCATCACACAAAGTAAACCAACAAAGGTGAATTGGGCTTCAGACACACCACACAGTATCCACTATACCATAGTAGCCCGAGGAGTACCAGAGTGGATATCAGCTTGAAGCTCTCTCAACCTGCTCCTCTCCTGCTCGGGCCTGCTGAGACAAAGACAGGGAACCCAGTAGAGCTGAGGTGCATACAGGTTCCAACATTCATTGTCCACCATCCTGAGAAGACATCAGGGGAGCTCTAGAAATTAGCCTTCAGCTTAGGATTCTCTCTACACACGATTCTCTCTACACACTTTTAACCTGCCTGGTCAATGTAGGGCACACATATAGGGTGACCCCATTGGAATACCCTCCAGTCCCACTCACAACAGAGATAACCAGATGGCTAGAGAACAGCAGGAAAAGAAAAGAAACCCCACCTAATCAATTAAACCAATAGAAATGTGGATTAGAACTAAACAGAGAATTCTCAACAGAGGAATATTGATTGGCTGAGAAACACTTAAAGCAATGCTCAACATCCGTAGTCATCAAAGAAATGCAAATAAAAATGACTCTGAGATTCCTTCTTACATCCATCAGAATGACTAATGTCAAAAACTCAATTGACAGCATATGCTGGTGAGGATGAGGACAAAGGGGCACACTCCTTCTTTCTTGGTGGGAATGGAACCTGTACAATCACTTTGGAAATCTATCTGGCGCTTTATCAGAAAACTCAGAATAGAGCTACCTCAAGACTCAGCTATTCCACTCCTTGGAATATACCAAGAAGATGTTCCACCACAAAACCAGGACATATGTTCAACCATGTTCATAGCAGTTTATTTGTAATAGGCAGAACCTGGAAACAACCTAGATGTTACTCAGTCAAGAATGTATAAACAAACTGTGGTTCATTTATACTATTGAATATTAATCATCTATTAAAAAAAGAAAATCCTGATATTTGTGGATGAGTGGATGGAACTAGAAATGATCATCCTGAGTAAGTTAACGGAGACCCGGAAAGACTCACATGGTATATACTCACTTATAATTGGATACTAGCCTCATAGGTATGTCCCATGAAAATCTTCACTTACCAGGAGATTGGGATAGATATGTGGACTTGCTATTGGGACTCTAGGTGAGAGAAGTATGGGAGATTAGGGAAGTAGAAGGATCCAGAGGGTCATAGAAACCTACAAGAACAACATCATGATGAGCAGATCTGGAACCAGGAGTGTCTGCTCGAACAACTGCGCAAATCACGGACAATACACACAGTAAACATTGAACCATTACTCAGATCTAGTCAATGGACAGGACATTCTCCACAGTTATGTGGGGAGCAGGGACTGGCTCTGACATGAAATCTGGTGCCCGTATTTGAATACTTCCCCTTGGTGAGGAGGCCTGGTGGTGCTCAGAGAAAGGATAAGCAGGCTACCAAGATAAGACTTGATAGGATGTGACCATAAGGTGGAGGAGAATGTCCCCTTCTGTCACAGACCTGGAGGATGGGAATAGGAAGAAAGAGGGAAGGAGGGAAGAATGGGAGGATAGAAGTGAGGGGATAACAATTGAGTTGTAATCTGTATAAATTAATTAAATAAAAAGTATTGAAAAAAGAAATCGGAGAGTTCTCATACTAGCCCTTTAAAAGCACACCTGAAAGGCTCTAGAACAAAGTGAGGTGTACACAGCCAATAGGAGTAGAAAACTAGAGATCATCAAACTCGGGCCTGGAATCAATAGATTAGAAACAAAGAGGACACTACAAAGCATCAATGAAATCAAGAGCTGTTGGGGACAATGGGCCATATGGCCAATGTTCAGCCATCTTGTACAAGTCTTCACCTTTAAGTCTCTGTTTTTTTCCAGAGCTTGTCTTTCACCAGAAACTAGTTGACCCTCTTGTGGGTCATCAGTTAGACTAAAGACACATAGAGATGGAGCAACCCTGTTGTGCTTTAGCAGCTAGACTAAAGCTAGATGAAGACAGGGCAAGATACCCTGTGTGGCAGGACATTATGACGCTGCCTAGAATTCCCTGTGTTTTGAGAAAAGCCTGCAGTTGGGTTGCTATAGCAATATCCTTCTTTGCCTTCTGACTTATAAAAGCTGCTGCCCGACTAGTAAAGTTTGAGAGCTTGATCAATCAGACTTGCTCATCTTCTTTGTTTCTTGCATTTTGAACAGCTAAACTTCCTCCTGACTTTTAGTCGAACTCTGCATGCTGGGGCAAAGAGCTGGTTCTCTGAGAAAATCAACAGATAGACAAAACCTTGAGCTGTCTAAGTAAAACACAGAAAGACCATATCTAAATTAACAAAATCAGAAATGAAGTAGAAGGATCCAGAGGGTCCTAGAAGCCTACAAGTAGAACATTATGATAGGCAGATTTGGGCTCAGGGGTCCTGCTCAAACTAAGGCACCAGCCAAGGACAATACAGGTCGTAAACCTTAAACCCCTACCCAGATCTAGACAATGGACAGAACACTCTCCACAGTAGAGTGGAGAGTGGGATATGACTTTCTCACATACTCTGGTGCCTCACCTTTGACCATGTCCCCTGGAGGGGGAGACCTGGTGGCACTCAGAGGAAGGACAGCAGGTTACCAAGAAGAGACATGATACCCTAGGAGCATATACAGGGGGAGGAAATCCCCCTCAGGAACAGTCATAGGGGAGGGGAATAAGGGGCAAATGGGAGGGAGGGAAGAATGGGAGGATACAAGGGATGGGACAACCATTGAGATGTAACAAGAATAAATTAATAAAGGAGAAAAAAACAAAACAAAAAAAAGGACAAAACAAGAGACACTAAGGAAATACAAAGAATCTGTAGGTCTTACATCAAAAGCTTATATCCCACAGAACTAGAAAATCTAAAGAAAATGCACAATTTTCTTCATAGATTTCACTTACGAAAGTTAAAACAAGGTCAGGAAAACAGGTTTAAAATTCCAATAATCCATAAAGGATATAGAAGCAGGCATCAAAAGCCTCTAAACCACAAAATCCCCAGGGCCAAATGATTTTAGAACAGAATTCTACCAGACATTCAAAGTATATCTAAAACCAATACTCCTCAAGCAATTCAACAAAATAGGAACAGAAGAAATTTTCCCCACTAATTTTGTAAATCCACCATCACCTGGGCCTGAGGTATAAACCACACAAAGACTCAACAAAGAAAGAAAGCCTGAAACCATGAATATTAATGCAGAATATTCTCAACATCATATGCAGGCGGGGGAGCTTAAATTAGCTTAAGCGATCCTACCTAAAAGATAGTCTGGAGGTATCTCCATCTGTGACTTCAAGCTAAACTACAGAGCTATAGTAACAGAAACTGCATGGTATTGACACAGAAACAGACTGCTTGATCAACTGAATTGCATCAAAGGCCTAGAAATAAGCCCACACACCTATGGACACTTGATTTTTATTACAAAGAAGCCAAACCATACAGTGAAAAAAGGAAAGCATTTTCAACAAATGGTACTGGCCTAATTGGAGCTTACATGTATAAAAATGCAAATAGATCTTTATTTGTCACCCTATACAAAACCAAAGTGCAATGGGATCAACAACCTCAACATAAAACCAGGAACACTAAATCTACTAGTCAGAAAGTTAGAACCAACCTTGAACTCGTTGACACAGGAGATAATTTTCTGAACAAAACACCAAAACACCAGGTTCTAAGACCAACACTTCAAGATCAATAGTCTCAAATCTTCAATAAAGAGACACAGACTAACAGAACAGATGAATAAACAGCACCCAACATGCTGCTGCATACAAGAAGCACACCTCAGCCACAAAATAGACATTACCTGAGAGTAAAGGGCTACAAGAAAGTCTTCCAAGCAAACAAACACAAGAAGCAAGCTGGAGTACCCATTCTAATATCTAATGAAATAGACTTTAAACCATAATTAAATTAAAGAGATAAGGAAGGACACTCCATACTCATCAATGGAAAACTCAATCATGATGACATCACACTTCTGAACATCTATGCCCAACCTAGGGCACTCTTGTTTGTATAAGAAACTTGAATAAAGCTTAGACCACACATTGATCCCCACACATTAATAATGGGAGACTTCAAGAACCTCCACTCCACAAAGGATATGTCAAGGAAACAGAATTTGAAGTGAGAAATAATGACACTAACTGAAGTCATAAATAAAATAGACCTAACATATCTATTCAACTTTTCAACCAAACACAAAAGATTTTACCTTCTTTTCAACACTTCATGGAACCTCATCCTAAATTGACCTTCTGATGTGTCACAAAGCAAGCCTCAACAGATGCACAAAGATTAAAATAATACCTTGAATCGTATCATACCACCATGGTATGACACACTTGGAAACTGAAAAAAAATCCCTACCCAATGATGACTGGGTCAGAAAATATAGCACTAAGAGCCTTCAAGAAGAGATTGTAAACATCTCATACAAGCAACGTAATGGCACATCTGGAAGCCCTAGGAATAAAGAAACATGGGTCTGGGTTAGGTCCTCTGCATACACTCTGTGGTTACCTTGAAATGTTTATAGGATTCTTGCAAGTAGGAGTAGGGGTATCTCTGCCTACTCTTGACAACCTTTTTCTTATACTTGGATGCCTCATCCACCCTTGGTGTCAAGGTTTGTACCTAGTTTTGTTGCATCTTGTTCTGCCATGTTCAGTTGATATCACTGGGAGGTCCGTTCTTTTCTAAAGGAAATAGAGGAGCAGTGGATCCATGGGGAAATGGGAGGTGGAGGAAAGCTGGTAGGAATTGAGGAGGGAGTGGAGGCTGTAATCAGAATGTATTGTATGGCAGAATAATGTTTAAAAATCAATAAACACAAAGCCACAGAAAGTTCTGTGGAAAACAAAGAAAGAAGCAGAAAACTAAAATAAAACAAAACAAAAAACGTGGAGAAACCCTACTAAAATTCTACTAATTGCCATTTCTGTAGGATGAGACTCCACAGTTTACACTTGTTCTTCTGGTTTCTACATATGTCCTAATTCACAATAGCAGTAGAAGCACTATAATCAGTCCCCAAGGTATTTACACCCCTTCCTAATGAGTAATTCTCTTTTTAGTAAACTCTCAAGTACTTCATGGAGAAAATACATTCTGAGAAATGCATCTTTAGGTAATTCCATCATCATCCATGTAGATTATGCTGAAACGAACCTAAATGTTCTTTCTTACTGCACATTCAGCCTATTCTACAGAGATTATCACAGCTCTGGTCAGCATTAACAATATGGTATACGGCCCATGATAATATATCTGTGTGCTGAGTAGTTTCAAGTCTGTCTTGTCTTTATATTCCCTTAAGTCTGCTGTAACTAAACCACCACATATCTTGTATAGTAACTCTGACTGAAACTACTTTAATTAGGCTAATGGTTACAATAATGTTTATTTTTGTTTGTATAGTTTTTTAGATGTCAAAGAGCAATAAATGAGCTACTTTGAGAAATCTTTATATCTGACTTTTGTCCTTTAGACACTGGAAACTTAATTTGACCATGAAAGTGGTAAAGCATAATTCTATCTATCTCTATGATTACTACTCGAATTCAACTTGAGGCTGCACTTGTGAGGAAGTCTGATAAATTTTCACACAAAAATATTTATAGTAATTTTGGGATTTCTGATAGTTTTGTGAAGCTGTTAACAAAGAGCATAAAAGGCAAGAGGAACCTGAAAAATGAGTACATGCTTGCAGTCCAACTTCTTAGCAAGGCTGAAGCAAGATGTCTTGGGCCCAGTAGACTGTGGCCATCCTAAGAACTGTGGTTGTGCTGGCTAATTTTGTGTTAATGTGACACAAGGTATGGAAGAAGGAGTCTTAATCAAGAAAATGTCTTCATGAAATAGGTTGTAGGCAAATCTAGAGAAATTTTTCTTGATTGATGATTGATGTCAGAGCCCAGCTCAAACTATGCAGTGTCATTTCTTGGCAGGTGGTTGTTGGTTAGTACAAGAGAGCTAGTTGAGCAATCTGAGACAACAGAAATGCAAACCATGATGACCTAAGCTGAAAAATAATAATGTGAAGCAACCATCAGAGTTACAGTGGACACAGTGCATTGTGGCTAACAGCTGTAAAACACATTCTATAAAATCCACATGAGATGCAATTCAAATGATATGTGGCATGAGAATCAGAGACTAAAGAAAGCACAGAAAAGGTCAGTATATAGATAAATAAAGCCCAGGCACATTTTATGTGCAAAGTTGATGAATGTCAATACTTTTTCTCTTCTCTCTATGCTATGCAGTTACCACTGTTAAGTTCTTACACTTGGCATATTAAGAACTTCATAAACAAACTGAGAATACCTGCTTTTCAATGAGGAGTACATTAATTCTCCTAAAATTTCCTTAATGTTACATGTTCTCAGTAATTAATATGAATATTAATCATATTAATCATGCCATAAATCTGTAACTGAGCATATGCACAAGTGAAACAAAGTAAAATTGTGGTGACATTGAATCTTTTTTCCATACTTATTGTCAATCCCAGAATGACATTAGGAATTGGTATAGATTTTTAAATCAATGTATATGTATGTTCATATATATGTATGTAATACTGCATATATAATCATGAATATTAGTCACATACTTTTCTATGTGTGAAAATGAACCCTATTTTTAAAGGCCAATATTAAGTACCTCTTTGTGTAGACCTTTAGGAATACATGCTGATGGAAGAATTCTTTCCTCTTGATACTTGAAGAGACACAGTGGTGCAGTCTCTTCACACTGAACTCATACCTGTGGTGTAGATTTTGTTTTCCTCTTAGATTTTGAGACCCTGTGCAATAACAACTTTCAACATAAGGAGATCCATGAGGCAGAAAAGTGAAACCTGAATCTCTCACCTCATAGCTTAGTCAATTAGAATATAAGACATCCACACTACAATAAAATGCACTTGAAAATATTAAAAACAATGAGCAAGGAAGAAATGTTTCTGTAGTTCTCCCAATATTACATAGGGAGGTGCAGAACAGAAACTCTCATAGTTTCTCTACACAGGAAAGATTTATAATTCATGGCATTCACGAGGGAATGAAGAAGTTAATGACTTTAATGACTTACTTAAAATTAATGATAGTGTTATAAAAATCTTCCACTCTAGACTGCGGATATGTGAAAAGAGCAAAATTACAGTCTGTCTGTAAATCTCCATCATCATCTTCACTGTGTTTTATTCTCCAAAAGCAGGTGGGTTCTGTCAAACTGCACAAGATGAGATAAAATTTCAGAAGCAAGAAGGAAATAATAAAAGCATGCAGCTTTCTCATGTCTTCCAAAATCTAAGACTTAGCAGAGGTGAACACAGCTTCTCATGCAGACAAACATCACACACACACACATAGCTCTATGTATCTCTGTTATTACTATTATAGACTGCAGGGGGCATGTTTATATCTCCTAGTTTCCTTCTGCCTTCTCTGTTCCATACTCCCTAGATACACCTGGAAAATCTTGGCCTCAGGATCTGGATCTGAGATCTGAAATATTTTCATCAAAATAGGTCAAAAAACATGTTATGAAGGGCATGCTCTCCAGCCTCACGTGCCATGATTTCATTCACATTCATGCCATAAATGCTCTTGGGACAATAGTCTCTTGGGAAGCTTTGGTTCCCAGCCTTTGTCAACATCCACATGCATGAAGAAATTGACAATCATTTCAGTAGATTTCATATGAACTTTCATAAAAGTTCATGAGAGGTGAGGTCATAAAAGGCCCATGCTATTGAGGAGTATTTTTGAATTATGCTACAACATGTCCTGTTTTCCATGATAGGGAATGGTATCCTTAAATATAGCATCCTGCCTGAATCATATCTCCCTAGTGTGATGCTTATGTGCTAATGTATTCTAGTCACATGTGCAAAAATCACAAAACTACCTCTGTTCACTTTTCACTGGAAGACTTATTATCATGTCAGTAGCAGAAAATTTATGAAATCTAGTGACTTAACACCAGCTGCGTCCAATATCCATACAAATATAGATCTTCACCATCAAACTGAGTTCTAAAACATGACCTCTCTTATTCATTCCCCATGTTTTGTGTCTGGTAGTGAAACATTACTTTATCTAGCACAGTAGTTTCCTCCATACTTGCTCCTATTGCTGAGTAAAAGATAGGTATCATATATAATTTCCTTTTTTTCTCCTTTATTAATTTATTCTTGTTACATCTCAGTGGTTATCCAATCCCTTGTATCCTCCTGTTCTTCCTTCCCTCTCATTTTCTCCTTATTCCCCTCCCCTATGACTGTTCCTGAGGGGGATTAGCTCAAACTAAGGCACCAGCCAAGGACAATACAGGTGGTAAACCTTAAACCCCTACCCAGATCTAGTCAATGGACAGAACACTCTCCACAGTAGAGTGGAGAGTGGGATATTACTTTCTCACATACTCTGGTGCCTCACCTTTGACCATGTCCCCTGGAGGGGGAGACCTGGTGGCACTCAGAGGAAGGACAGCAGGTTACCAAGAAGAGACTTGATACCCTATGAACATATACAGGGGGAAGTAATCCCCCTCAGGAACAGTCATAGGGGAGGGGAATAAGGGGCAAATGGGAGGGAGGGAAGAGTGGGAGGATACAAGGGATGGGATAACCATTGAGATGTAACAAGAATAAATTAATAAAGGAGAAAAAAGAGTTTCTTTTTTATTAGTTAAGTAATTTATTCAGATTACAACTCAATTGTTATCTCATCACCTGTATCATCTGTTCCTCCCTTCTGCTTTCACCCTATTCCCACGCCCCCCAGGTCTAAAACCGAGGGGGCCTCCTCACCCACAATATGGTCATAGGCTATCAAGTCTCATATTGGTAGCCTGCTTATTCTTCCTTTGTGTGTCATCCGGCCTTCCCACCAGAGGAAGGTTGTCAAACATGGAGTACCAGAGTTCAGGTCAAAATCAGTCCCTGCTCTCCTTATGATTCTGGAGAATGTCCTGTCCATTGCGTAGATCAGAGCAGGGGTTCAATGTTTACTACATGTATTGTCCTTGGTTAGTGCAATAGTTTGAGCAGACGCCCCTGGACCCCAATCCACCCATCACAGTGTCCTTCTTGTAGGTTTCTAGGATCCTTTGTGTCCTTCTATTTCCCCATCTCCTATATTTCTCTTACCTAGAATCTCAGTAGGATGTCCTCACATCTATCCCAATCTCCTGGAAAGTGAATACTTTCATGGGACCTGCTTTTGGTCCAATGTCCAATTATGAGACTATACCATGTGAGTCTTTCTGCTTCGGGGTTAACTAACTCAGCATGATCTTTTCTAGTTCCACCCATTTGTCCAAAACTTTCAGATATTCCTTGGTTCTCATAGATGAGCAGTATTCTATAGTGTAAATGTACCACAGTTTCTTCATCCATTCTTCAACTGGGGGACATTTAGGCTGTTTCCAGGTTCTGTCTATTATGAATAAGGCCGATATGAGCATGGTTGAGCATATGTCCTTGTTGTACGGTAAAGCATCTTTTGGGTCCTGAGGAGGCCTGTACCCCAACTCACATTCCCAAGCAACATTCAGCTTAGAGCCGTCTCCTTGTTGACACCTAATCTACCTGACGAACCTGTAACAAGTTCAAAAGAGGTGGGCTGTACTACGACTCTGAACCACATAGTCCATCTGCCATCCTAAGGAGACTTGAGCAACATTCATCTTAGGGACCTCTTACTCCTGAACTGCGTGACCATCAAGGATCATGAGGCCTGGTAACAGCAGAGACAACCACATGGCTAGAGGCCATATTAAAAACGCAAGAAACAAAACTCAAGGCCATATGACATCACTGGAAACCAGCTATCCTACTACAGTACATCCTGGAGATACTATCTAACATCAAGTGTAAGAAAGTGATCTGAAATATGAGGGTAGGAAAATGATACAGGCCTTAATGCAGTAAAATTAATCTCTCAAAGAAATACAATCAAGTGGGAACAAAAAGTGAATAAAATTGTTCAAGACATAAAACTGTCAATAGAACAAAAAGGCATTCTGCAGATAGGGAAAAGGTCTTCAACAACCTTACACCCAACAAAAGGCATAATATCCAAAATATATAAAGAACTCAAGAAACTAAACACAAACAAGTAAAATAGTCCAGTTAAAAATGGAGCCCAGAGCTAGTCAGGGATTTCTCAACAGAAGACTCTCAAATGGCTGAGAAGCACTTAAAGAAATGTTCAATGTCCTTAGCCATCAGGAAAATGCAACTCAAAATGAATCTGAGATTTCATCTTATACCAGTCAAATCGCTAAGATGAAAATCTCAAGTTACAGCACATATTGGGGAAGATGTGGAGAAAGGAGAACACTCCTCCGTTGCTAGTCAGAGCACAAGCTTGTACAACTACTTTGAAAGTTAATCTGGCTCTTTCTCAGAAAATTGGGAATTGCTTTACATCAAAACCCAGCTGTACCACTCCTGGGTATATACTCAATGACACTCCACCATACAACAAAAACACTTGCTCAGTTACGTTCATAGCAACTTCATTTGTAATAAAAATCTAGAATTAACCTAGACATCCTTCATCTGAAGAGAGGATAAAGAAACTGTTGTACATTTTCACAATGGAATACTACTCAGCTATCAAAACCGAAGAAATCATGAAATCTGCAGGCAAATGGATGGAACTAGAAAAGATCATCCTGAGTGAGGTAACCGAGACACAGAAAGACAAAATGTTATGTACTCGCTTATACATATATTTTAGCTTTCTAGTACAAGATAAACATACTGCAATGCACAGTCACAAAGAAGAAAGTAACAAAGAGGATCCAAGGGAAGATTCTTAAATCTTACTGAGAAGGCAAAATAGAATAAACAGGAGTAGTGGATGAAGTGAGGAAGCAAAGTAAGAGAGAGAGAGAGCAAAGAGAAATACAGATAGAGATCAGGCCTGAGCAGAGCAGGTGTGGGGCTAGGGAGGAGGAAGGAGAACAGAAGGCCTGCAGAGAAAAAGAGAATTTGTGAGTGAGACCATCTCTTGTGCAAGCTACAAACCTAACTCAGGATAAGTTCCTGGGGGTGGGGGGGGAAATGAGGGTAAAGTCTAGCAGAGACTCTTAGTAGGATGAGCCATAGAGACATAAGAGGATACACTATGCTCCCAGACAGGAACCTACAAGAGGTGTCCTCTGAGGGACTCCACCCAGCAGTACTTCAAAACAGATTCTGAAATGTTCAGAAAAACTTTGCACAAAGAGTAGGGCCTTTTTTAATAAAGTGGATGGAGGGTGAAAAAAAAGTCGTGGAGGAGACAGGAGATCCACAAGAAGACCAACAGAGCCAACTAACCAGAGCCCAAAGGAGCTTCCTGAGATTGAAACACACAAGAACCATGCATTAACTGGATCTAGGCCCCCTACAAATATGTAGCTGGTGATATTAAAGACTTCATGTGGGTCGACTAGTAAGGGGAATGGGGGGCTTTCTCTGACATGGACTCTGCTGCTAGATTTTTGTTCACTTCCCCCTTGTGGAACTGCCTTGCCAGGCCACAGGAAAATAATGCTCAGTCCTGATGCAATTTGATGAACTGGAGAGGGTTCAAATGGGGCTCCCCTTTCCTGAGAAATAACAGAAGGGGTGGGAAACAAGGACGGATGCTGGAATTAGGAGATGAGGATCATCGGGCTATGACTAAGATCTAAAGTAAATAAACTAATTAACATAAAATATATAACATCCCTTCATTATAAATGTCATTAAAAATTAGCTATACAAGAGATTTACCTATTGTGGTTAATTTAAAGTTATGGCCTAATAAATGTTTATTATTATGCTAATGGTTATTATGGCAGTATTATCTAACCTACTTTTACAATCAATAAAGACACAGAAATCTGGTGTATTCTATAATAAGCTTTTACCTGGTAAATGCAGATATTACCTCCTAAACTAACTTTTCCTCCCAGTCTCATCTCAGGCTAACTCCAATCCATGACTTGTTAATATCCTCCATTGCTCCATCCATGCTGGCCCAGCTATGTGCTCCTTTCCCACCCTAACCCATGGCACCAAACTATTTACTTCTCCTCCTATTCTGTCTTCTTCCTTCTCTTTCTCTTCCTCCTTCTCTCTCTCTCCCAAGATCCTTTCTCTTCAAAGCTCACAAACCTTCACTTCACTCTTTCCTTCTGCTTTGCCCAAGTGTTTGCATTTTATTGGTCATACAGGGAGGCAAGGTTATACAGCAATATTTCGGGTATGTGAGAATGTGCTTGTCAGAACAGCAATTAGATCTTGGGAGCCAGTAATTAGCATCAGAATACAGATACTAGACCAAACCCAGCACTTATTTATATGTAATAAAGGAAAATTACAGCATTCTCATTGGCAACATCACCTTAAATGAGAACAGATTAAAAGCTAAACTTTAAATGAGAAACAAAAGTTTGTCCACTTTCTCAATACCTATGCAACATAGAGCTGGAAGTCTTAGCTAAAGCAATAAAATGATTGAAACACATCTAGTGGATAAAATCAGAAAGGAAAAAGGCAAAGTATCTTTATTTACAAAAATGACTAAGAATTTTTTTCTCTTTTATTAATTTATTCTTGTTACATCTCAATGGTTATCCCATCCCTTGTATCCTCCCATTCTTCCCTCCCTCCCATTTTCCCCTTATTCCCCTCCCCTATGATTGTTCCTGAGGGGGATTACCTCCCCTTGTATATGTTCATAGGGTATCAAGTCTCTTCTTGGTAACCTGCTGTCCTTCCTCTGAGTGCCACCAGGTCTCCCCCTCCAGGGGACATGGTCAAAGATGAGGCACCAGAGTATGTGAGAAAGTCATATCCCACTCTCCACTCTACTGTGGAGAGTGTTCTGTCCATATACACTATGGAATACTATTCAGCTATTAAAAACAAAGAATTTCCCAAATTTGTGGATAAATGGATTGAGCTAGAAATGATCATAATGAGTGAGTTAACCCAGAAGCAGAAAGACTCAAATGGTATATACTCACTTATATCTGCATATTAGCCCAAGGGGCATGTCCCACGAAAGCCTTCACTTACCAGGAAACTGAGACAGAGGGAAGGACATTCTAGTGGGACTCTAGATGAGAGAAGCATGGGAGAATGGCAAAGTAGAAGGATCCAGAGGGTCCTAGAAGCCTACAAGTAGAACATTATGATAGGCAGATTTGGGCACAGGGGTCCCGCTCAAACTAAGGCACCAGCCAAGGACAATACAGGCGGCAAACCTTAAACCCCTACCCAGATCTAGACAATGACTAAGAATTCTTTGGGGAAACTCCTACAAATGATAAACATCTTCAGAAAAGTGTCTGCATACAAAATAAACACAAAAATAAGAAACAGTCTTATATACAAATGACAAATGGACTGAGAAATAAACCAGGAAAACAAGACCATTTTCAATACCCATACATACTATAAAATATCTTGCAGTTACTCTAATCAAACAACTCAAAGTTTTTATGATAAAAATTTCATGTCTGGCTCTCTGTTCCTCCCTAGTCCACAGATAACTGCATCTTATCATATTGTGCAAATCTTTTCCAGGAAACACAGACTGAAGGTCATGGTGAATGGATTTGGCCCTTTTGGGTACCTGGGTACCAGAGTGTTTCAGTTAACTTTCCTGTATGACCTAGTAATGTATATTATTATTCGGCCTATAATTATTATTACAGCAGTATTTTCTAACCTGCTAGCAACCAATCAACACACAGAACATCTGTTATATTTTTAAATAGCCTTAGTTAACCCTGGGTAGGGTAGATACTAATCCCCTAAAAAAACTCCCCATAGTGGGGCAGGTATGAGATAATTGTCCCATTCCCATGCCGTCTGCTTCTAGTAATTCCTATCAAGATACCTCGTATCCATACTCTCAAATACTTACTAATGTTCTTCACCTAGGTCAAATTTCTATCCATGCAGGCCATGTACTTCTCTTCCACCTAACCTGTGATGGCACAATCTTCTTCTCCTCTCCTCTCCTCCCATGTCTCTCCCAGGATTCTTTTTGTCTCTCCCAGCCCTGGAACCTAAACCACTTTTATCCCATTTGGCCTGTCCAGGTGTGATGGCCTTTTATTGGTCAAAAAGGTTAGGCTCTTAGGCAAAGTGGTCACAGGGACAGCAAGAAGTAATTAGCATCCAAATACATCAAGCCAACCTCCAAAACAGGACTTCCTTAAACTCTACCAATGTGAATATTTTTGCCATTAATGGCCCTTTCAGTGACGCTAACACATGGTCTGCATGTTTCAGTATGGCTTGACAAAAGTCAAATTCAATAGCATTGTCAAAAATGAGAATGAGAAATTTGTCTTGAACAGGAAGACACCACCATCTTCTATGAGTGAGATCTGACCAATATTAAACAGGGGGAAGCTAATGTTGAATATGTTCTGGAGGCTACTGGTGTATTCAGCATCAAAGAGGAAGCTTAGGCTCACTTGAAAGCTGGGGGAAAAGTGTCATCATATTTGTCCCCTTCTGTTAATTCTCCTAACTTTAAGATAGGCATAATCTGTAATAACTATGACAACTCCCTCAAAATGTCAGCAATGCTTTATGAACTATCAATTACTTAGCACCACTGTCCACTGTCATTCATGACAACTTTGATACTGTGGAAGAACTCATGACCATGGACCATGCCATCATGACCACACAGAAGACTTTGCTCTCTGTGAATCTGTGGCATGATGGTCAGGGAAAATTCCAGAACATCATCCCTACATAGAAGGGACTGACATGGACGTCATCAAGGTCATCCCAGAGCAGAACAGAATCCTCAACAGCCATCTCTTTTGTGTATTTATTCCCAATTTGTACATCTTGTTTGTCATATGGAGAAATTTGCCAAGTATGATGATACTAAGAGGATGGTGAATCAGATATCAGAGATGACACTAAAGAGCATCCATGGCTACACTCAGTATCAGGTTGTAACCTGAGACTTTAACAGTAACACCTACTCTTTCATACATGATGCTAAGGGTAGCATTGCTTATAGTAACAACTTTGTAAAGTTCATATTCTTGTATGAAAATGAATATGATTACAGCAACTTGATGGAACACAACATGGCCTACATATCCTCATAGAGATAAAGAGCCCTGAACCATTGACCCAAGCAATCCTGACAGAACAAGAGAAGCTCTTGGCTTCTGAGAAGCATCTGTTCCAATTCAGCCCCCCCAAACGGAAAAATATCCCATTTCAATTTTTATCCCAAACCAACAGAAGAAGGAGAGTGGCTTGGGGAGCCTTCCTCTCTTGAATACTATTAATGAAGTTCACTGTCCTCAAGAAAATATTTCATGTTTTTGAAGAAAGAAGTAAAAGAGATAAGAAAATGGCTGGCTCTCCCATGTTTGTTTATTAGTAGTATTGATACAGTAAAATGGCTAAAAATCAATGTAGAGATTTAGTGACATCTTCCTCAAAATTCCACCAGAATCCATCATGGTACTTAAAGGGACAATTATCAGCTTCATATAAAATCACGTAAAACTCAGGATAGGTAAAACAATCCTGAACAATAAAACAACTGCTTGAGGTCTCGCCATTCCTGAACTCAGGTTGAACTACAGAGATGTATGAATAAAAATATTTTATTAGCATATAAACAAATACATTTACCAATATGATAAAATCATATAGAGAATACACACACAAACACATAATGATATATGATTGTTTTAGTTTTTAAAAAGGCCAGAAATGTATATTTGAAAAAGAGAGAGAATCTTTAAATATGTTGCAGTTAAAATCCATGTCTGTATGTAGAAAAATGAAAATAGATCCAGAGGAATGGAATTGGGGTGTTTCTGGAGGGGATCTGAAGGAGGTGGAAAGGAAAAATGTTATCACAATGTCTTGTAAAAATTTTTAAAAGAGGACACCCTAAAGAGAAAGGGAGACACATGTTTTTTGTTTAGATAACAAGTGGGGATGAGAAAAAGACTTGTGAGAGAACAGGTGATATTTTCCCCTTAGAAGTTGAACCACCATGTGGGGAAGATTGATTGTTAACCAGCTGAAAAACATCCTTGAAGAAATTCTGAAAGGAGAAATGAATGTGAGGCAGGGCATTTGAGGGCCTGGGATAGTTTTGGCTGTTCATTGCTCCATTTTGAGATGCTCCTAAAGAGAACCACTAAAGGGAAGGCTTTGGGGTTCCAGGCTTCAACTGAGTTTCTGTATTCTGGTTGCTCCAGGTTCCAGCAGAAGAAATCCTGCTGATTATGCTAGGAGAATCTTCCTCAGAACTGATATCCTTAATGTTTCATTATTATATTCTATAATCTTCTTTTCCTATTGCTTAAGTTAGTCAGGTTATAAGTGAGGTACTCTCGGTCAATAATTTTATAATAAAATATATTTGTTAGGAAAGTTGAGTCTAAACCTAACATTTTCCTATTGTATTTCCTATTCAGATAAGTATCTCTTTAATCCTGAAATGGACTTTATATGAGTTGCCACAAACACTTTCTGAAATGTATGGCTGCCATGTCGCTCACATGTGAGAGGGACATTATAATGCTACAGGATTCTTGTATCTTTAAACATCATGTTATAATATCCAGATTACTGGGGCTCAGGTGAGGCAGCCAAGTGGGGATGAGTGTGGCAGTGTGGCAGATCTGACCTAACCATGAGAAATGGGTGCAGGGTTGAAGCCCTACCCCTCTTATGCCTCATCACCTGTGGTAGTCAAGAGGCTCTTACCTTTCCTGGGAATCACAGTAGAGATGGCCATGGTGGAGGGGGCTCAGCTGAGCCAGCTCTGTGGATATGAGCACAAGGGAATTGGCACTGCAACTTGAAAGCTGTGTAGTCGAGTGAGCATGGGTGTGATGTTCTTCTCCAATGCAATTACTACCTATGGTAGTCAGGAAAGCTGGCCTTGCTAACTGCTGGCAGAAGTGTGGGCCCTGTACCTTACCTAGGCATCACAGTGGAGTTGGCCTTGGTGGCACATGCATGAGTGAGCCGACCCCTACAATGTGAGAGCAGGAGAGCTGTCCCAGCCCCTCAACAGCTGAAGCACTGGAAGAGTGAGGCCCATGCCTTGACTGGGTGGAGCAATCCTGGAGAGCTCTCCATGTTGGTGCTGATAAGGTAAAGCCAGTAGGCTGACCAACTGATCTACTTTCCAGGCCTCAGTCCAGGGCTTTGAGTTGCTCATTCCAAAATTTATGTCATCTGTGGACTGTTGAAGTACATGAAAGGGATGGTCCTTCTGATCTAAAGCTATAGGATCTCTCAGGCACAGGGCAACAACAGGATATTCAGAAGGACACTTAAAGAGGAGCCAATATTGATGGTGTCACAGGACCTAGGGAACTTGAACCAGGCCATTGACTCATTGCAATAAATATTTACAAGGGCAGATGTGTGGACAGAGTGCCATATTCTGTGACTACAGCTGCCACAATAAGATTTTTTATGCTTTAATGGGGTGTGGTGTGTGTGTGTGTGTGTGTGTGTGTGTGTGTGTGTGTGTGTGTTATTTTGGGTTACAAGGGCAGAGCGCAAATATGCAAGGTCAGGGAGGAGACTGAAACTCTGATACAGAATGTAAAACACAGAAGCAATGAGAAGTTATTTTTAACAATTTCATAATATAAGTCCTAGAGAGAGTTAAGGTATTGGGAAGAAATCTCTATATAATAAACATTACATATGACAAATCCAAACCCACTACTCTGCTAAATTTAGAAAAACTCAAAGCAATCCTGGTAAATCAGATAGAAAGCTGTTTATTCTCCTCGTTAATTTGCACCACAGATCTCAAGCTATAGGTGGAGCAAAAAGCCAAGAAAATGAAATTACATGAACAGAAATAGGAAAATGAAAACTAAAAATTTATGTATATATGAAATATTCATTAGAAATTCCCCAAATTCCAACAAAACCATATAGCACATCTATTATCTACAAAAAACACTAAGATTGAGAACAGGATTATAGTCCTATGCATAATAGTATTTTAATGGAAGAATTGAAGGATCTTTAGAAGGCAAACTTCAAAACTCAGAAGAAACAGGCACGGGAAGACAATAAATGACTGAAAAGCACCCCATACTCATGAATTGGTAAATGTAATGTTGTGGAAATAACCATGCTACCAAAAAAATTCATAAATTCAATAACATCTCAATCGATTTCCCACATTTCTCCAAGAAACAATCATAAAGTTCTTATCAACCTATGAAATACCCATATAACAAAACCTAATCAAGCAAAAGAAAAATACTGGAGAGCATTAGTTGTTTGTTTATACCGTTATCTGTATTTTTGAACAGGATAGATGAAAACTTTTTTTTTTTTTTTACTTTTCTTGACTATTTTAAGTAGTATGTTGTTCATTGCTTTTCCACATTCTGGCCATGAAATTTTCTAGTGATCCCATTTGGTCCTGGTCTCTTGTTGTTGTAAAACTAGACGACTGCATCAACCTAATTTCTCCTTATAGATTTTTTTAAATTATATACTTCTTCTTGGTTTAATTTATTCTAACATATGCATCTATAAACTTAGCAATTTCACATGTTCCATGTTTCTCACACTTTATACACAGTTACTGTATTTGTATCATTTTCATTTCTTGCTTTCCAACCCTTCTAATGACACCAATTTTTTCAATATTAGTGACTATTTAAAAAAAACTTCTCCCGTACCTAATTTTCAGAAAATATAGAAGAAGCAAAAAAGATCTTGAGAGCCAAAGGACAAGGGAGATTGCTGATATAATAATTTTTCTAAGAATAGTACAAGGTATACCATAACTTCTCACCCACATGACCCCCAAAAAATGTGACTAAATGAAAGAAGCTACCAACAAACTTGGTAAAGGAGATGAGAGAAACTTTGAAGGTCTCAAGCCTACATAACAAACTGCAGGTAACTGGTTAAATCTGGAAATGGAAAAGGTGCTCTTCCCAGAGAAAGGCATAAAAATATTGTAAATATAATCTAAAATGCAGAAAAAACTATCAAAGATTCAATTACGTGATTTATCCTTATACTTTTGACAAGAATAGGAATCTGGTCTTATCAAAATAACATAACACTTTGGGAAGAAGATGCACCCTAAGAGCCCTGAACTGGAAGCCAAGATGGAGAAGACCTCCACAGCCACCATGACCTTCCCCTTAGTGCTATGGTAGACAGGAAGAAAGGTGACCCAGACACTGCAGAACACCAGCATGCTGAAGGTCAGGAATTTGGCTTCATTGAACCTGTCAGGCAGATTTCTGGCCAAGAAAGCCACAGTGAAGCTACTCAGAGCCAAGAAGCCCAAGTATCCCAGGACAAGGTGGAATGCAATGGCTGAGCCTTTGTTGCACACAACGATGATCAGCCCATGTTCAGAGTGTGTATCTGTGTCAATGAAGGGTGGTGACATTACCATCCAGATTCCACAGAGAACAAGTTGGACAGAGGTACAGATGGGAATGACAAAGTTAGGTGCCCCTGATATCAGCATCCATCTCATTCTTCTTCCTGGAGTAGTCAGCTTGAAGGCCAGGATCACAGTAATTGTCTTGGCCAACACAGTGGACAAGGCCACTGTGAAAAAGACTCCAAATGTGATTTGCTCTAGGATACAGGTGCCCTTGTTGGGATGCCCAATGAAGAGCAAGGAGCAGAGGAAACAGAATGTGAGAGAGATCAATAGGATGTAGCTTAGAATGCAGTTATTGGCTTTCACAATGGGTGTGTCATGATATTTCACAAAAGTACCAAGTACAAGGGATGTGAGGATAGAGAAACACATGGACATGCAGGCCAGAGCCATCCCCAGTGGGTCTTCAAAAGCCAGAAAGGACACACGTCTTTGCAGGCAGTGTGTGTGGTCTGTGTTGGCATACTGGTCATCTGGGCAGCTCACGCACTGCTCCACATCTGCAGAGATCATTAACAACAACCACTAATAACACATCATAATTATATACTTAAGCATTTAATATCTGTATTAGTTACAGGATACCGCAGTACAACATTTGTTGTTAAGCAACAGTTTTATTTTATTTTATTTTGCTGTTTTAATAAGCAGTGAGATCCAGATCCACTGCTGGTGGAGCATACCATCCTCATGGTAAAGGTAGGAGTGAAGCTACTTATTGTTATTTGTAACCTTCATGTTCATGAAACTTAATAAAATATAAAAAACACTTCGTTAGCACATGATATATAGTAATATAAATTATCTAATGTTAGTTAGTTACTCAAACTTAAATTTATTATGCTCATACCTGTTGGATATGTGTGTGTGTGTGGTGGTTTGCTTGAGAATGGCGCAATATACTCAGAGATTTGAATGCTTGGGTACTAGGGAGTAGCACTATTTGAAAATGTCAGGGTGATATATGTTCTATTTGGAATTGGTTTGTCCCAGTTGGAATAGGTGTGTCCCCGCTAGAGAAATTGACTTTGATGATGGGCTTTGGGTTGTCAAAATCTCAAGCCACACCCAGTGTCTCTTCCACCTGTCTGAGGATCTGTATGTAGAACACTGTCACCACTCTGGAACTGTGCCTGGTTTCACACTGCAATGTTCCCTGACATTATGATAACGGACAATGTCTAAAACTGTTTTCAAGCCGCAATTA
Source organism: Acomys minous (assembly GCF_964271855.1). NCBI lineage: Eukaryota > Metazoa > Chordata > Mammalia > Rodentia > Muridae > Acomys > Acomys minous. The sequence continues at coordinate 85,446,245 of NC_140490.1, read as the reverse complement.
AATACTTTCTTTTGTAAGTGCTGTCATAGTCAATATATTGCTATGGCAGACCTGGCCATGGTGCTAGTTGGCAACATGTGAACTTTTGAACTTTGGATTAGGAAAGCAGTTGAATGCTTTAAGGGGGATTCCTAGGCCATACTGAAAGAAGCACAGAGACCAGACTTTGGAATATGTGATATGTGGAGACCAAACTCAAACAGTTTCAGGGAGAAAAAATATTAATGAATGGCTTAGATACCTTTTATATATTGATTTTTACCCTTTTCTAAAAAAAAAAAAAAAACAGAAACAAAAACTTCTGCCTGAGACAAAATTGAAGAGCTTTTTGATGAAATGTTTTACCAGAGAAATGTTAAGATAAAAAAAATTTTTTTAATTAAAAAATGTTAAGATGGCCTAGTTTAGGAAAAAAAGAAAGCTTAGTTTTTACTTTCTCATATGGTTATTAGTGGTCGTTCTTATAAAGAACAATGATGAAAAGGAGTTAGGACAGCAGGATGTGTAATGGAGCTACGTCCAGAGCTCAAGGCAATGAAATGTATAAAGAAAATCCTGATGCTAACTAGACTCAACGGGGTGGCAAGCTCAAGGTAGGACCATTAAGACAAGCTTCCAATTTGTGAAAGGAAAGGAAAGAGAAACTTAAGCAAGAAAGGAACCATACAAAAGAAAAAGCTGTTGAAAATGTTTTTAAGCAAGGGGACTTGCTTAAATTAGTTCTAATAAACAGAAAGCCTTACAAGCTTTGGCCACAGGGTTCTGGCTGTAGAGTAAAAGAAAGAATAAATTGATTGTGAAATCTCCCTCCACAAGTAAGGAAAGCCAGTAAGCCATGTACTTGTCAGATATTTCAAAGTGTGGAGGCCAGGAAAGGCTATTGAGTACATCTATGGATGTGAAGACTGGGTTTTATTAGCGATCCCAAGATTTTGGAGATGCCAGAGTCATGAGCTACCTGTCAGGGAAAGCTGAAGAAAGGGTTTTTAACTAGCCCAAGACAGAAGTTTGTTGTGGTCAACAAAACTCGAAGAAGTTGGGGATGTGAAGAGTGCCACATGGAGATGCAGAATTTGGAGTTCTCTCTGCTGAATGTGGATCTGCCTTTGGAGTCCACAGTGTGTCCTCTCTTTGCTTTGGCTCATCCCTTTTGAAATGGTGGTGTGTGTTCATTGTCATAGTATCTTGGCAGTATGGAAGTATGTGATCTGCTTTATTATTTTGCTTTACAAGGGGTTACAGTTAAGAGATTGCCATGAGCCTCAGAAAAGGCTGTAAACTTTGGAGATTTAAACAGTATTGAGACTGTGATAGATTGTGAGCAGTTTTGAAGTTGGGCTGCTTTTGTGTTATGATGTGGCTACAGGTCTATGAGTCCAAAAATGTGGTATGTTGTAATTTGAGTAAGAATAGCCCTCATAGGCTCATAAAGATTTCACTGCTTGATCACTAGTAAGTAGCACTACTAGAAAGGATTACAAGATGTGGCCTTGTGGTAGTAGATGTGGCCTTGTTTGAGAAAGTGTGTCATTGAGAGTTGGGCTTTTGGATGTTAAGATCTCAGGCAGGCCCAGTGCCTGTCTCTCTCTGTTCCTGCTGTCTAAATATCTGGATATAGAACATTCTCCAGAACCATTCCTGCCTATGTGCGACAGTGTTCTCTGCTATCGCAAGAATAGACTAAAACTTTGAAAGTGTAAGCAAGCCCCAATTAAAGGCTTTCTTTTAAAGGAATTATCATGTTCAATGTGTCTCTTCAAGGCAATAATTCACTGACTAAGACATCATGTCTAGATCACAAATCCAGCCAATACAATGCACGCTGCATATTGCCTTGTACCTTTGGACTGTATCTTCATTTAGCAACAAGGATATGCAATTCCCTTATTCACATACTGTTTGTATAAAGCAATATTTCCAATAAAGGAGCTGTACTTCTCATGTAACAAAATCCACTTCAGGTTAAGTTCATGACCTCAACAATTAACATAAGGATTTGGAAAAAAGACATTTACTTTCAAACTAAGATCTCTTCCTATGATGTCTGGTATATATGTATTTCTCTATATTAGTATTTACTTTTGTTCTAGTCACAAGTCATATACTGGAAGCAAAAAACACAAACTACTTGTGAATTTTGCATATCACAACATAAAAATATAAATTGTTATTAAATATTTTATTTACAATTAATACATACATATAATATATCTTGATTTACTCTGCCTCTTGTGTCCATTTGCTATCAAATTGAGAGTAGAGGGGATATGTAGAAGTGTTTAAGGTGACTGAATTGGTAGGTGCTGGAGGAAGAAATGGAAGGAGGCGTCATTACCTTTCAACTCAAATTATTTACATTAAATAAATTCACATGTGTGTGACGTATGCATAAAAGTGAGCCATAGTTTTTGTTGTATTTTTGCATGTCAATGAGAGGACATATGCATCTTTGCATGGATTTGCTGTTCAAAAGACAATCATCAGCTATTTTCATTCATGTCCACTCTTTGTGGTAAAGTCCCTTTTAGTTCCTAACTATATATTCCAACCTAGAAATAATGCAACGTTATGCATATTTTGGATCCTTCCTTTATTTCTCAGTAGGATGTGATTACTAAAGAATACAACCATACCTATGCGTGCATTCCGGTGATTTGCACTCCTGTCCTAATTCTTTTATAGTAACTGCTTCATTCTATGAGCTAGTCCCTAAGATCATCAATACATCTTATTACACAACAACAAAATTATGAGTTGGGTTCTGGGAAAACAAGATTATGGACAGTCATGTAAATGTAATTTATACAATAAAATCAGACAAGATTACACATATGGAGATCCAAGATGGCGGCGAGCAGTGTGGACCGTGTTTGAAAGCTCCAGTGAACAATTCAGGGAATTGCACAGATCTGAGCCAGGAACACAAAGATTCCTACACCACGGCAGCAGAAGTGCTCCACGGTTCGGAGGGACCAGGGTGAGAAGGACCTGCTTGCCCCTGCACACGGAAGAAGCACGGAGTTTCTCGGATCAGAGCAGCAGCGGCAGGGACAGCAGTGTCACCAGCAGAATCAGCGGAACCAGCGGCACCAGCAGCACCAGCGGCTCCAGCAGCACCAGCGGCACCAGCAGCACCAGCGGCAGTGGCTGAGGTTTGCAGCTCAGAGCCTTCCAGTGGAGGCGATTGGTGTGGTGGACGGTGGGAGTTGCTGCGGGAGAGGGGACTCTGGACAGGATTTGGGTCACGTGGTGCCTTGAGACCCAAACTGGACTCAGCAGACAGTTCAGCCCCAGAGTCCTGGGTTTGCTCAGTGAGCTGTGCCGTGGAGAAGCTGGCTCAGCTCAGCAAGTAATTCTGCCCGAGGTACAGCTCCCCTGCTGTGACACAGGCTGGGCTGAGTGCTCACTTCCACCCTAGGCTCCAGCACAGCACAGTCGCAGTTTTCCTGCTGTGATGCAAGCTGGCCGGAGTGCTCAGTTCCACCCTAGGTGCTTGCTCAGTGCAGTCACACTTTCCCTGCTGTGATGCAAGCTGGGCAGAGCACTCTGTTCCACCCTAGGCATTTGCTCAGCACAGTCGCAGTTTCCCTGCTGTGACACAAGCTGGGTGGAGCACTCAGTTCCACCCTAGGCGCTTGCTCAGTGCAGTCGCAGTTCTCCTGCTGTGGCAGATGGTTCAGGCCCTGAGAAACTAGCTGAGCTTGACGCATGGTTTGGGCCCAGTATCCCTGGCTGGACTTGGCAGGGAACCCAAAAGGCTGTGGATACCTTGGCCTGATCCAACGCTCATTCAGAGACCCAGAACGATTACAGGACCCACAGCAAAGGGGAGCTGAGGATCATTGGCTGGGAGAGCCCAAAACGACAGGGCTAACTTCTTGCCATCCACACCAGTGAAGTATCAGGGCTTACAGCCTATGGAAATCGTGAGAAAACAAGTGAATCTATCATCAGACTCGCTCCCCCCAACTCTGGAAGTTACCCAACAAAAACAGAGATGGCAAGATGTCTAAAGAACAGTGTAAAAGCATACACAAAAAACCCCAAAACAACATGGCCTCTCCAGATCCCAGCTATCACAAAGAAAACAACCCAGAACTCAAATACAAGGGAAACACAAGAAAATGACCTCAAATCCTTGGTAATGAGGATGATAATGGAGGAAAAAATTAAATTCGAAATCAGATGCAGGAAGACGCTGCCAAGCAGGTGCGAGACATAAAAGAAGTAAACAGAGTGGAACTGGAAAATTTTCAGAAAAATGTAAACAACCAGATGAAAGAAATCAAAAAATCTGTTCAAGATATGAAGATGAAAATGGATTCAATTATAAACACACAGAGAGAAGAAAAACGAGAACGTGAGGCCTCAGAGAAGAAGGCGAGCGACACAGTGCTGAGCTTTTCTAACAGAATCCAAGAGATGGAAGAACGATTCTCAAGTCTAGAAGATACAATCACAGATCTTGAAGCAACCATTAAAGAAAATGCCAAATCTGGAAAACTCCTGACACAAAACATCCAAGAAATTAAGGACACCATGAAAAGAAGAAATCTGAGGATAATAGGCATTGAAGAAAGAGAAGATATCAGACTCCAAGGCCCAGAAACTCTTCTCAACAAAATCATAGAAGAAAATTTCCCTGATCTAAAGAAAGAGATGTCTATAAACATACAAGAGGCATAAAGAACACCAAATAGAATTGACCAGAAAAGAAAAACTGCCCGTCACATACTAATCAAAACACAAAACATACAGAACAAGAAAAAAATATCAAAAGCTGCAAGGGAAAAGGGCCAAATAACATTTAATGGCAAACCTATCAGAATTACACCCAACTTCTCAGCAGAGACCATCAAAGCCAGAAGGGCCTGGACAGAGATCCTGCAAACCCTAAGAGACCACAGATGCCAGGCCAGACTACTTTACCCTGCAAAACTATCGATAAACATTGATGGAGAAAACAAAATATTCCATGACAAAAACAAATTCAAACAGTACCTATCCACAAATCCAGCTTTACAGAAGGTACTAGAAGGAAAACTCCATCCCAAAGGGTCAAGCTACAACCAAAATTACTCAGGAAATAGATAACTATACCATGGCAAAAACACAAAAACACAAACGCTCGACTGGAACCAACATCAAAATTAAGACTCTCAACAGTAACTCGTCGTTAATATCTCTCTACATCAATGGTCTCAATTCTCCAATAAAAAGACACAGACTAACTGAATGGGTGCATAAACAGGATCCAACATTCTTCTGCATTCAAGAAACACATCTCACCCATAATGATAGGTATTACCTCAGGATAAAAGGTTGGAAAAAATATTCCAAGCAAATGGTCACAAGAAGCAAGCAGGCATAGCCATTCTAATATCTAATAAAATAGACTTTCAACCAGGATTGATCAAAAGGGATGAGGATGGACACTTCATACTCATCAAAGTTAAAGTCAACCAAGATGACATCACAATTCTGAACATCTATGCTCCCAATACAAAGGCACCCACATTTGTAAAAGATCTGCTAAAAAGGCTTAAACCACACATCAATCCCCACACAATAATAGTGGGAGACTTCAACACCCCACTCTCACTGAAGGACAAGTCATTGAACAAGAAACTAAGCAGAGAAATAACATCATTAAACAATGCCATGGGTCAAATGGATCTAACAGGTATCTATAGAACATTTCACCGAAACAAGAAAGAATATACTTTCTTCTCTGTACCCCATGGAACCTTCTCCAAAATTGATCACATCAGAGGTCACAAAGCAAGCCTCAACAGATACAAGAGGATTGAAATAATACCTTGTATCCTATCAGATCATCATGGGCTTAGGCTGCAATTCAACAACAACAGAAATAACAAAAAGGCTACGCATATGTGGAAACTAAACAACTCTCTGCTAAATGACACCTGGGTCAGGGAAGAAATAAAGAAAGAAATCAAGGAGTTTCTGAAATTCAATGAAAATGAAGGAACAACATACCCAAATTTGTGGGATACATTGAAAGCAGTGCTAAGAGGAAAATTCATAGCACTAAGTGCCTTTAAAAAGAAATTGGAAGCATCGCACATAAGCACCTTAACGACACAACTGGAAGCCCTAGAAAAAAAAAGAAGCAGAAACACCCAAAAGGAATAGAAGTCTGGAAATAATCAAACTCAGGGCTGAAACTAACAAATTAGAAACTAAAAAAACAGTCCAAAGAATCAACAAAACCAAGAAATGGTTCTTTGAGAAAGTCAACAAGGTAGACAGTCCATTAGCCAAACTAACAAAAAGGCAGAGAGATAGTATTGAAATCAACAAAATTGGAAATGAAAAGGGACACATAACAACAGACACTGAAGAAATACAAAGAATCATAAGATCCTACTTTGAAGGCATATACACCACAAAATTTGAAAATCTAAGGGAAATGGATGATTTTCTTGATCAATTTGACTTGCCAATGTTGAGTGAAGAAGAGATAAACAAGCTAAATGGTCCCATTTCCCCTACAGAAATTGAAGTAATCATTGATAGTCTCCCAACCAAAAAAAGCCCAGGGCCAGATGGCTTCAGTGCAGAATTCTACCAGACCCTCAAGGGCGAGCCAATACCGATACTCTTCAAGCTACTCCAAAAGATAGAAAGGGATGGAACATTACCAAATTCATTCTATGAGGCCATAGTCTCATTGATACCTAAACCTAACAAGGACTTAACAAAGAATGAGAATTTCAGACCAATTTCTCTGATGAACATCGATGCAAAAATACTAAATAAAATACTTGCAAAACAAATACAAGAGCACATCAAAGATATCATTCATCATGACCAAGTAGGCTTCATTCCAGGCATGCAGGGATGGTTTAATATACGGAAATCCACCAATGTAATCCACCACATAAACAAACTGAAAATAAAAAACCACATGATCATCTCCTTAGATGCAGAGAAAGCATTTGATAAAATCCAATACCCATTCATGTTTAAAGTTTTAGAGAGATCGGGAATACAAGAGACTTTCCTCAACATAATAAAGGCTATATATAGGAAGCCAAAAGCCAAAATCAAAGTAAATGGTGAGATACTCAAGGAAATTCCTCTAAAATCAGGAACAAGACAAGGCTGCCCACTTTCTCCATATCTCTTCAATATAGTACTCGAAGTTATAGCCAGAGCAATAAGACAACAAAAGGAGATCAAGGGAATTCAAATGGGAAAAAAGGAAAACAAATTATCCCTATTTACAGATGATATGATAGTCTACATAAGTGACCCTCAAAATACCACCAGAGAACTCCTACAGCTGATAAACACCTTCGGCAAATTGGCTGGGTACAAAATTAACTCAAAAAAGGCTGCAGCCTTCCTATACACAAATGACAAGCTTGCAGAGGAAGAAATTAGGAAAACTACACCCTTCACATTATCCACAAGCAATATAAAGTACTTAGGAGTTACTCTAACGATGCAAGTGAAGGACTTGTTGAAAAAAATTTCAAAATTCTAAAGAAAGAGATTGAAGATGACATGAGAAGATGGAATGATCTTCCTTGCTCATGGATTGGGAGAATTAACATAATAAAAATGGCCATCCTACCAAAAGCAATCTACAGATTCAATGCAATCCCTATCAAAATACCTACACAATTTTTTAAAGACATTAAAAGTTCAATTCTGAACTTCATATGGAAAAACAAACAACCCAGAATAGCGAAAACAATCTTGTACAATAAAAGGTGTTCCACAGGAATCTCCATACCTGATCTCAAACTGTACTATAAAGCAATAGTAACTAAAACAGCATGGTACTGACACAGCAACAGGCTGGTTGATCAGTAGAATCCAATCAAAGACCCAGATATGAATCCACACATATATGGCCACTTGATTTTCGACAAAGAAGCCAAATCCTTTCGATGGAAAAGGGATAGCATCTTCAACAAATGGTGCTGGTCTAACTGGATGTCTATGTGTAAAAAAATGCAACTGGACCCATATTTGTCACCGTGTACAAAACTCAAATCCAAGTGGATTAAAGACCTCAAAATGAAACAAGAGACACTAAGTCACTTAGAAGAAAAAGTGGGCAAGAGCCTGGAACATATTGGCACAGGAGACAACTTCCTGAACAGAACACCAACAGCCCAGACCTTAAGGTCAACAATGAATAAATGGGACCTCATGAGGCTGAGAAGCTTCTGTAAGGCAGGAGACACTGTCAAGAGAACAAAGTGACAGCCTACAGACTGGGAAAAGATCTTCACCAATCCTACATCTGACAAAACTCTAATATCCAAAATATATAAAGAAGTCAAGAAATTAAACACCACCAAACCAAATAACCCAATTCAGAAATGGGGCTTGGAACTAAACAGAGAATTCTCAACAGAGGAATATCAAATGGCTGAGAAACACTTAAATAAATGCTCAACCTCCTTAATCATCAGGGAAATGCAAATCAAAACAACTCTGAGATTCCATCTTACACCCATCAGAATGGCTAAGATCAAAAATTCAAGTGACACCACATGCTGACGAGGATGTGGGGAGAGAGGAACACTCCTTCATTGCTGGTGGGAATGCAAACTCGTACAACCACTTTGGAAATCTATCTGGTGCTATCTCAGAAAAATGGGGATAGGGCTTCCTCAAGACCCAGCTATTCCACTCCTTGGAATATACCCAGAAGATGCTCCAGCACACAACAAGAACATTTGCTCAACCATGTTCATAGCAGCCTTATTCATAATAGCCAGAACATGGAAACAGCCTAAGTGTCCCTCAATAGAAGAATGGATAAAGAAACTGTGGTACATATACACTATGGAATACTATTCAGCTATTAAAAACAAGGAATTCCCAAAATTTGTGGATAAATGGATTGAGCTAGAAATGATCATAATGAGTGAGTTAACCCAGAAGCAGAAAGACTCAAATGGTATATACTCACTTATATCTGCATATTAGCCCAAGGGGCATGCCCCATGAAAGCCTTCACTTACCAGGAAACTGAGACAGAGGGGAGGACATTCTAGTGGAACTCTAGATGAGAGAATCATGGGAGAATGGCAAAGTAGAAGGATCCAGAGGGTCCTAGAAGCCTACAAGTAGAACATTATGATAGGCAGATTTGGGCACAGGGGTCCTGCTCAAACTAAGGCACCAGCCAAGGACAATACAGGTGTAAACCTTAAACCCCTACCCAGATCTAGACAATGGACAGAACATTCTCCACAGTAGAGTGGAGAGTGGGATATGACTTTCTCACATACTCTGGTGCCTCACCTTTGACCATGTCTCCTGGAGGGGGAGACCTGGTGGCACTCAGAGGAAGGACAGCAGGTTACCAAGAAGAGACTTGATACCCTATGAGCATATACAGGGGGAGGTAATCCCCCTCAGGAACAGTCATGGGGGGGAATAAGGGGAAAATGGGAGGGAGGAAAGAATGGGAGGATACAAGGGATGGGATAACCATTGAGATGTACCAAGAATAAATTAATAAAGAAAGAAAGATTACACATATGCATAGCAGTACTGTGTACAATTTTTTCTGGTAGAATACTAGTTGCATTTTATTAGACATTTCCTGAAAAAGATAGGATGTAACCATGATAATGTACGCAAAATGTGTGGTTTTAGGAAGGCAGTGCATGTTTATTCCATGGTTGATAATATGCTTGGTATCAGTACAGTGATGATACTAAAAACACATATTTCATGTCTTCAGTTTCTTTTCATACCCTATCAATGGCCTAATTTGTATTAAGGAAGATATTCAATTTCAGAAATTTCTTCTGCACACAATTACATACCTGTCTCATTAGACACTTCATTCTCTAGGCACTGGACACAATCAAAGCAGCATTCTGCTCTTTGTTCCTGATGGACTTTCCTGAATCCAGGAGTGCATATCACACTGCATGTAGAAGTGGGAACCTAAAGCAGATGGAGTAAGAATTGGTAACTGAGATGGGTTATACATATTCTCCTGTTATCCTGTATTATCTTATTCAAGCAGTTGAGCATGTTGTCTAAACCTGTAATGAAATTGAAATCCAAAAAATATTTTGTTCGTTAGGTAGCATTCTATGTGTCAATGTATGAGTAAGGAGATTAATATTTCTTTCTTCCAAAAAGTGGGAAAGAACCTAGAACTCTTTGGCACAGGACACAACATCCTGAACAGAACCCTGACAGCCCAGGTATTAAGATCAACAATTAATAAATGGGACAAGTGGGACATCATGAAACTTAAAAGCTTCTGTATTGGAAAAAGCATGGCGTACAGAACAAAGCAACTGCCCACAGATTGGGAAAAGATCATTACCCACCCTACTTCCAACATAGGGCTAATATCTAAAAATATATAGAGAACTCTAGAAATTAAAAACCACCAAACCAAAAAATATCCAACTGAAAAATGGGGTACAGAAGGAAACAGACAATTCTCAAGAGAGGAATATCAAATGCTTGAGAAACACTTAAAGAAATGCTCAACATCCCTAGACATCAGAGAAATGAAAATCAAAACCACCTTGAGATTCCATGTTACATCTAACAGAATGGGAAAGATCAAAACTCAAGTGACAGCACATGCTGCTGAAGACATGGAGAAAGGAAAACACTCCTCCACTGATGGTGGGAGTGCAAACTTGTACAGCCACTCTGGAAATCAATATGGAACTTCTCAGAAAATAGGGAATATTTCTATCAAAAGATCCAGCTACACCACTCCTGGGTATATTATCTGAAAGATGCTGTACCATACAACAAGGACATTTGTTCAAATATGTTCATAGAAGCCTTATTTGTAATAGCTAGAATGTGGAAACAACTAGATATCCCTCTATGGAAGAATGGATAAAGAAACTGTGGTACATCTACACAATGGAATACTACTCAGCTATTAACAACTAGGAAATCTTGAAATTTGCATGCAAATGGATGGACCTAAAAATGATCATCCTAAGTGAAATCGCCCAGACCCCCCCCCCAAACATGGTATGTACTCACTTATAAGTGGATTTTAGCCCACCATATATGTCCTCTGAGAGACTCCAGTCACTGGGTGATAGGGACAGTTACATAGACTCGAAGCTGGACACTGGGCAGAGTGCTGAGAGTGTAAGACTGGGGAGAATGGAAGGTCTGGGCAGGAACAGGAGCTCCAGGGAGACCAAAAAGGCCTGTGGGTCAAGGCACAGTGTGTCTCTATAAACCGATGATCCAGTCAAGGGAAACACATGCAAAGAACCAAGACCCCTTTTTCAGATGTAGCCAACAAACTGCAGGTTTTCCTCATGGGGGGAAATGCTGTTGAACCTCTGCCATGCACTTGGGGGCCCGCTACTTGGCCTCTGCCTCTTGGCAGGACAGCCTAGTAGGCACACAGAGGAAGGGTATGCAGACTACACTGATGATAAGCTTTCCCCAAGATGTCTATAGGAGGGGAATAAGCAGAAGAGAAGGGAAAGTTGCAATGAGAAGATAAGAGGGAGGGGATAACAAACAGGAGGTAAAGTGAATAAATTATAATAAACAAAATATACACTTAACAAATCCAAATGGAGGAGAAGTTTGCTGTAGACACAGATACACCAATCTAGACACTCAGCTCAATTGTAGTATGTAGACAGCACTGGCTCCTGTTGGGTCCCACAATATGGGGATCGGAGACTACCTCTGACATGGACTTGGGCCTCCTAATGCTGTTCACTTCACACCTGGCAGGATGGCTTCAGCAGGCCACAGAGGAAGACGTTATATGTAGTACAAGGACAGTGGACAAGCTGAAGTCAGACATTAGGTTAAGAGAGCTGCCCTTTCTAAGGACTAGGGGAGGGTGGTAAAGGAGATGAGGGAAGAGAAAGAATCAGGAGCTGAAGAAGTAGGTTGGGATAGAGGAGTGTCAAGGGAAGGAGCCACAATCAGGGTGTAAAGAATTCAGATTGAAGAACAAGCAGATAACTTATATTGCTAATCTCACTACATGTGAATGGGTCTGAAACTGGCTGAGATACAAATGTATATGCATAGACAAGGCTTATGTTGGTCACAGATCCTCTGTGACTTATTACTAGAAGTCATTCTTAGTATGGCATAAAAGAAGATTTGCAGATGTCTTATTCTGCTCCTACAATGAGCAGAGACTCAGCCTTAATATCTCTGTGCATCCTGCATACCTCATATAATTATAATGTTAGGTCTGTATAATTCTTGTAAGAAATTGTGTTTTCAGAACAATAGAACTGGACACTGATGCTGCATCAGACCTACAGTATTCATTCCTCTCAGCATGTTGAGCGTTGACATCCTGCATGCCCCTTGTTCCAGCCCCAGGTGCCTCATTGGACAGCTTCCTGGACAGAGTGGTAGAAAACTTCTGATCCTAATTGGTCCAACATTTCAGCTTGTCCCACACAGGACTCCTATTAGGCCTGGAATCTCTCAAAATTTAGAAATTGGACCACAAATGTAATCCATGGCTTGCTTAATCATCCCCAATTTGGGGAGGGACCTTCTTAGATATTATTTCTCCCAAATCAGACTGAAGAAACCTTAAGCGGATGATGTCCCATTTCCTCTAAGGGAGATTACATAGGTTTCTTTTTGTTCTCTTTGTCTAAAGATACTTATTTTCATCAGGAGGTGATTGTAAGTTATTATTGGTCTTATAGAGAGAGAAAACTAGGTTGGATTTGGGGGCATCTCTCTTTTCCTTTATCTTTCTTTTATAGGCAAAGAGCTAGAAGCTGAAATAAAGAAAGGGGGATATAGAAATATAGATAGAGAATAGAACAATCCGAAGATTATTGAACCTACTCCTTAACTCAAGGCCTTGTTACTCACAAAAAAGGTTATTAATTCATTGGTATAGAATTTTGTATATTGATGCAAATCAGGGTCCTGTCAAATACTAGTCTGATTTTATCACAAGAATATATATTCTAGGTCTAGCAGATATGACTCTATACATATATAAGGTAACATAGATAAATAAGATCATTAAAAGCCTCAGAGACCCACAGAATATGGCATTTAAAGATGTTCTTCTTAGTCTAAAGATTCTTTGACAACAAGACAAGTTAACTACTGACAACATCAAGACTGCCTCAAAGAAGATGATGAACATCAAAGAACCTCCTTATGGAGTTGGCTTCAAAAGTGGCAAACCAGCCACTAGACAAAATGTCCTCATTTCTGCCACAAAATCGGCAATCTTAGATGCAGGCAGAGTCAATGGTGAACTCTGCCAAAACAGGGTAAGCAAGTCCTCAATAGTTCCTGCCTTGCAAATATGTCTGACAGAGATATTGGGCTAGAAAGCCAAAGATGATGCTCCAACATTTTAAAGAGTGCTGGGTGACTGTCCAGGCAGTAAACTCTTTCACTCAGTTTCTCATTTTGGAAGTTCCTAACCTGAACTTCTGATTAAATCACTTGTTTAAGTTTTATTCTATCTCCAGTCTCTGATGGAGGTTGAAGACTAGATAGTTTAGTCTTACAATCAAATTTAGTTGGCAAGGGGATAAGATATGTTTGGATCAAGATAGATGCTTTAAGTTAATAGAGATGAGATGTGATAGATAATGATTTTCATTCAGAAATTTAGGCTAAACAAGATGGGAAGATGTTTATTTCAAGTTTGACAAATACAGGGAGTCAAATCACTATCAATGTAACATTTATATAACTTCTAATTGTCTCTTGGCTCTTCCTGCTCTTTGTAGTTTATTTTATTCATGTGTAATAATATAAATGTATATGTTAAAAAAGAAACATAATAAAACTTTTAAGATGTCTTTCTTCCTAAATTGATCCACCAGGAATACCTAAGTGTGCAGATATAAGTGAGTATATACCATTTGAGTCTTTCTGCTTCTGGGTTAACTAACTCATTATGATCATTTCTAGCTCAATCCATTTGTCCACAAATTTTGGGAAATCCTTGTTTTTAATAGCTGAGTAGTATTCCATAGTGCAAATATACCACAGCTTCTTTATCCATTCTTCTACTGAGGGAAATTTAGGCTGTTTCCATGTTCTGGCTATTATGAATAAGGCTGCCATGAACATGGTTGAGAAAAGATTCTTGTTGTGTGCTGGAGCATCTTCTGGGTATATTCCAAGGAGTGGAATAGCTGGGTCTTGAGGAAGCCCTATTCCCAGTTTTCTGAGATAGCACCAGATACATTTCCAAAATAGCTGTACTAGTTTGCATCCCCACCAGCAATGAAGGAGTGTTCCTCTCTCTGCACATCCTCGCATGAAAGTCTTCACTTACCAGGAAACTGGGACAGAGGGGAGGACATCCTATTGGGACTCTAGATGAGAGAAGCATGGGAGAATAGCAAAGTAGAAGGATCCAGAGGGTCCTAGAAACCTACAAGTAGAACATTATGATAGGCAGATTTGGGCCCAAGGGTCCCGCTCAAACTATGGCACCAGCCAAGGACAATACAGGCCGTAAACTTGAAACCCCTACCCAGATCTAGCCAATGGACAGGACATTCTCCACAGTTGAGTGGAGAGTGGGGTATGACTTTCGAACGTACTCTGGTGCCTCATATTTGACCATGTCCCCTGGAGGGGGAGACCTGGTGGCACTCAGAGGAAGGGTAGCAGGCTACCAAGAAGAGACGTGATAACCTATGAACATATAAAGGGGGAGGAAGTCCCCCTCAGGCACAGTCATAGGAAAGGGGAGTAAGAGGAAAATGGGAGGGAGGGAAGAATGGGAAGATACAAGGGATGGGATAGCCATTTAGATATAACAAGAATAAATTAATAAAAAAGGAATACTTAAGTGGAATAAATTGCTCTTCAAGGGTTTATAGAGCAAAAGCAACAACAATGAGTTGAGCAGAAGAGCAAGCATGATGGCACAGCGAAAAGTTATAGGATGAACATGAACACAGCACATTGTTGAAGACCCTCACAGATTTGAAATTTTTTAAATGTATAATGAAAGTCTACAATACAGAGAAATGCTTCTGTAAACAGTTACATGACATTATTGATCAGGTATAAAAGTGAACACATAGAATCACAAAACTTCATGGTTTATACCTCATCACCAAACTTTAATAGTTTAAATATTTTTTATTATTTTAATTTTGTATATATGTTTCTACATTATGGTGAAGTGGAATGTCATATTACGTGTCCAGGGACGCCAGAGGCAAATATCCCCATGACCTGCACTTATAGAGAATTATGAGCCTTCAATCATGGATCCTGAGAACTGAGCTTGAGGCCTTTGCAAGAAGAGCCATTACTCTTAAGAACTAAGCCATCGGGCTGGAGAGATGGCTCAGCGGTTAAGAGCACTGACTGATCTTCCAAAGATCATAAGTTCAATTCCCAGCAACCACATAGTGGCTCACAACCATCTATAATGTGATCTGGTGCCCTCCTCTGGCCTGCAGATATACATGCAGGCAGAGCACTGTATACATAATAAATAAATAAATAAATAAATAAATAAATAAATAAATAAGTTTTCAAAAAAGAACTAAGCCATCATTGCAATACCACAATCTTTTATAACATAAAATTATGGAAAATGAAAGTTATGTGTACATACCAGTGCTCCTCCAACGGACAACCCTAAGTCTTCAGATATATGCAATTGTTGGCTTTGTGGGACATATGGAAAATAGCTACCTATTTTTGCTTTTAATCCAAAACCTTGTGGAAAATTCCAAATGTTGAAAATGTCATAATCTGCACATACTTTTTTTCTCAGATTCATGTTTACTAGTTCTCCAATAGGGTTAGTAAATACAATGTTCTTCAGCAAAGAAGCCATCTGAATAAGATGCATCATTGGATAATTACATATCCCCATCCAGGAAAGCCAAGTGGCATTGTGAATGTTTAAAATTTTTATATATAACATAGAAAATACATTTATTTGATGGTATCCTATCAAGTAAAACACAAGCTATCTCATGGGCAAATAAATTATATTTTACTTTATTTCTGTTTTATGGCATAAAAGGTCAGAAAATGTTTACCAAATATTGAGTAACATAATGCAAGAGATCTAAACATTCAATACATGTAGGAAAACTGTCACAACACCAACTAAATCTTGATGTTAAATGTGGTGTGTGTGTGTGTGTGTGTGTGTGGGTGTGTGTGTATGTGTGTGTGTGTGTGTGTGTGTGTGTGTGTATTGCAAACTTTTTGAAGGAGAATCCATAAAAATGGAGAGAGTAATAGGGCTGGAAGCTTCTGAATGGAAGATAGGTGGTGAGTAAATCATGTAAATATTGTATTCATATGTATAATACAAATACATTTAATAAAAACTTTTAGTCATTATTTGTCAGCATAATTAATTGACACTTCATAAAAATAATTATCCATGACATTGATCAATACATTTTTTTCTCTTGAGGAATAAACTATCTTCTAGGTATCATGTGAGAACTTTATTATGGAAATTTTAGTTGTTATTTCTCTTATTGAACTCATATGATGAAATATTCAAAACATTCTCAAAAAATGACTAATCTTCATACAAAAAATGTTGTCATCCATTTAATATTAATCTTGTGCCGTACATTTATCCACTTAAAATTTTTATATTGAGGAGTTTTGAGGTATAGAAATCCTTCTAATGAGAAAATAATTCATATGATCATTTGTGGGGCTATATTAAAATATCATAACATAAGCATCATTAATGTAAGATAATTTACCTGCTGACAGTCATAGAATATTCCTATGAGTTCTGCCACTTGCTGAGATTCTACTTGTTGAAGAATGATTTTATGGTAGGTGTGGGCCACAGCATAAACAGCGTTGTATAAGTTGTAACCTTCTTCACTCAGATCCATAGCAAATTCATGTTGTGATAACCAACCCAAAGAGGTATTGAATGAACAAGGATTCATTGTGCTATAGTTGGTACAGGAAATTGAACAGTTAAAATGATTCCACTTTTGTCTCATCCCAGAAATGTCTACTGGGTATTTGGAAGTGTTCATAGATTCCATAAAATTTCTAAATTCAGATATATCACCATGGTGGTGTGCAAAAGTGACCGTTCCATGGAAAGGGTCAAGGTTGAAGTCTTTTTTGTATGTGATGACATCCCATTGTGAGGTGGTGACCCAGATTCTCCATACACCTAAATACACCCATCTTCTGAAGCTGGCTTCTAGGGTAGAGTTCATTTCACCATAAATGATAACAACCTTTGCTGTGGATGTCAGGATTTGTTTCTCATATATTACACCCCTTGTCAAATATAACTGCATATTATCTGGGATCACATTCTCAAAAGCTAAACAGACTCCATTAATTTGCATCTCTTCTTTCAAATCTGAGAGAAACTGGATGCCCTGATCATCATCAGAGAGGACCAAACCTATCCAGGTCCACGAAAAATAAAGCATCAAAGAGACCATGGCATTGATCAAACATGTATCCTTGTGTGCTATCTGGTAGACATGGGGAAACTGGACATTGTCATTCAGAATAGAAAGAAATGGTCCAAAGAAAATCTGAAGGATGAAGAACAGAAGAAGTAATGTGAGGAGTAAGATTAATTAGGAGTTCTTTCTTAGGTATAATTTGTGTTCCTCACCTTCCTCCTGTAAAGGACAGTAAGTTCACCTTCTAAATGTCCTGTAGAATTCCAATAAAATTATTTAATATTTCTGACAAGCCACAATGTAAAGCAAAAACTTCCCCACCCCACCCCCACTTCATTCTTTCTTTGTAATATAAAGAAATTTTAGTGAAATATCAATACTTTAATTCTTCAAAACATACAGATCAGCATGCACAAACCCATGCTTCCCATTCAGACTCTGTCATAACTTGGTATTGGTATAGATAAATTGTTACCTCTCCTTTTTATAACACAGCCTCACCTTTGGAATTCTAGAATAAATTGACAGTTTTAAAGATGTAGTCCATGATGGTCCTATAAGTTCTACATCACAAACAGATATTCCACAGATATAATTGGGCAATTTTTGTGTACTGTTTTGTGGTGAACTTATTTCATCAATGAATTCAAATGTTTGAAAGCACATGTCGACAGGAAAGGTAAATATCAAAGACACATTGGGTAAAATGTCAGAGTATTTGTTTATCTCATCAGTAGCAAAAAGCAGCACAAGAAAAAACTCATATTTCCATGTTGGTATTCTAAAAGAAGACACAAGATCATTATGAAGGATATTGCAAAAATGGAATTTTCAAATCAATTGAAGTGAGTCATTTATGATAACCTCTCTAAATTTCTATACAAATTATAACCTACCCAACACAAGGCAATTGAAGAATAAATCTTTAAAGACTAAAGCATTTTAAGACTTCATCAAAATCGAACATTTTGATACGAGCCTATCTGTACAAAAGTAAATAAAGAGGTTTTTGATATCTGAATCTTATCTATGAACTAGAACAGAGCCCTAGATATTTGGTCTGCTATATATTTGTCTTAGAATTCTCATTCTAGAGAAACATGAAAAAACATGACTTCATCCATATATCTAAGTCATCGCAATTTATCCTGCATATATATATATATATATATATATATATATATATATATATATATATATATATATATGCATTAACCAAGATACAGGTGCACATTGTGTACTGTGTCTAGGGAGCAGAGGACCAGAGACTGCCAAACTGACTGAAGGGAAGAAGTTGAGGAAGATAGGAACCAGCTGCCTGGCCACCCATCATGACTGATGTCCCCCTGGTTTGGGAATCAAAAGCTTTCGGAACCATGCACTCCTCCAAATACTTGAATGGACAGCAGGCCCCTTGTGGAACAGAGGATATGCACAACAAAACTCAGTCTGAAGAGTTGAGTCCAACATTAGCCACAAGCCACATTCCCTGGCTATCTGGATAAGGCCTGTGATACTTCTGAGAAGCTGTAGGCTTGGATCTTTCTCCACCCTCACACTACTTATCAGTCTGGACCACCTGGGAAAGTGAAAACTAACAAGAAAATGTGATCTGGGCACTGGCCACAACCCACTTTAGCTGCCAGCCTGAGAAGGCCTGTGAGTCATACCAGCATCTTTGGGCTTGGACTTCTCTCTGCCAACCCAATTCTTACCAGCCTGGCCCATCTGGATCACACAAAGTAAACCAACAGAGATGAGTCAGATTTAAACACAACATATGTTTTCCATTATACCAAGGAGGCCTGAGGGGCACCAGATTGGATATCAGCTTGAAGTAATCTCAGCCTGCTCCTCTCCTGCATAACCCAACTGATACAAAGACAAGGAATCTAGTAGAGTTGAGCTGAGTGCAGGCTCAAACATTCACTTTCCACCATCCTGAGAAGACCTCAGTGGAGCTCTAGCAAATAACCTTCAGCTTAGAGCTCTCTCTACTGGCTTCCAAACTGCCTGGCCCATGTGGGACACACACATACAGTGACCCGCCCTAGAGATATGAACACTCAAAAAGCATAAGAAGATTTTAAATCTGACATGAAGAAAGTGATGGAAGCCTTGAAGGAGGACAATAAATCACTGGGAGGGGGGAGGAAAATATATTGAAAAAGATTTTAAAAAGTAAATAAAACCTGTAAAGAATTAGAGGAAAATTTAATCAACTGGGAGAAAGGAATGGAAAAAACAAATAAAACTGTTCAAGACCCAAAGAGGGAATTAGAAAACACAATGAGTAGTAAATCTATGTTTAAAAATCTGTGGAAGGCAACAGGAAGACCAGGCACAAGCAATGTCAACAAAAACAGAAGAAGAAAGAGAGAATATCAAGGGTAGAAGATACAATTGAATTTATCATTACACCGGTCAAAGAAAACAGTGAAACTAAAAAGATCCTGGCACAAAATACCCAAGAAACCTGGGACTGTATTTAAAAAGCCAAACCTAAGAATAATAGAATTAGAAGGAGAAGCCTCCAAGCTCCATTGGCCAAGAAAATCTTTTTTTAAAAGCAAAGGTGAAGATTTACCTAAAATAAAGAAAGAAATGCCCATAAACATTCAAAAAGCCTAAAGAACTCCAAATAGATTGGACAAGAAAAGAAAATTCTCCCCCCAATATAATAATCAAAATATTAAATGTACACAACAAAGAAAGAATATAAAAGGCTACAAGAGAAAAAGGCCAAGTCATATATAAAGGCAAACCTATCAGAATTACACCTGGCTTCTTTTTTTTCAATATTTTTATTAATTTGTTCATATTACATCTTGATTGTTAGCCCTTCCCCTGTTTCCTCCCATTCTTTCTTCCCTCCCACTTCCCCCCTTCTCCCCTACCCTATGTCTGTGATTGAGAGAGACCTCCTCCTCCTATATATGCTCTAAGAATATCGAGTCTCTTCTTGGTAACTTTCTATCCTTCCTCTGAGTGCCGCCAGGCCTCCCCATCCAGGGGACGTGGTCAGAAAAGGGGCACCAGAGTTTGTGTGAGAGTCAGATCTCACTCTCCACTCAACGGTGGAGAATATCATGTTCGTCGGCTAGGTCTTGGTAGGGGTTCGAAGTTTACTGCCTATTTCTCCTTGGCTGGTGCCTTAGTTTGAGGAGGACCCCAGGACCCAGATCTGCCTGTCATAAAGTTCTTCTTGTAGGTTTCCAGGACACTGTGGGTCCTACTATTTCCACATTCTTCCATGATACTCTCGCCTAAAGTCTCAATAAGATGTCATCTCCTCTGACTCACTCTCTTGGTAAGTAAAGTTTTTCATGGGATGTATCCCTTGGACTAGTGTTTTGATATAAGTGAGTATATACCGTTTGTCTCTTTTTGCTTCTGGGTGAACTCATTCATTATGATAATTTCTAGGTCAATCCATTTGTCCACGAATTTCTACACCTGGCTTCTTAACTGAAACTATGAAAGCCATAGTGGCCTCTATGGATGCCATGCAGACCCTAAGAGACCACAGTGCCACCCAGACTACTATACTCAGCAAAACTTTTAATCACTGTGCATTGAAAAAACAAGATTTTCCTTCACAAAAAGATTAATCAGTACCTAACCACAAATCTAGACCTATAAAAGACACTATAAGGAAAATTCCAAGCCAATGAGGCTAACTACACCAAGGATAATAACCCACAAATCCAAGAGAAAGGAAATACACATGGACACTCCTCCAATACCAACATAAAAAAAAGACAGATATTAACGACCACTGGTCATTAATATCTCTTAACAGCAATGGCCTCAGCTCTCCAATAACAAGACACAACCTAACAGAAAGGATGTTAAAACAGGACCCATCATTCTGCTGCATACAAGAAACACCTCAGCAATAAAAAAAGGCATTACCTCAGAGAGGATTGGAAAAAGGTACTCCAGTAAACTCAACCCAAGAAGCATACTGGAGTAGCAATTCTAGTATATAATAAAATATACTTTCAATTAAAACTAACTAAAAAAGATGGTGAAGGACTCTTCATACTCATCAAATAAGATACACCAAGAGGACATCTCAATCCTGAGCATCTACATCCCAATGCAGGAGCACCCATATTTGTAAAAGAAACATTATTAAAGCCTAAACCACATATTGAACCACACACATTAATACTGGGAAACTTCATCACCCTACTCTCAGTAATTGATAGATCATCAAGATAGAAACTAAATGGAAAAATAATGAAGATTATACTCTACTCATCATGAATCAAATGGACCTAACAGATATCTATAGAACATTTCACCAAAACATGAAAGAATTCACCTTTTTCTAAGCACCTCATTGAACCTTTTCCATAATTAACCATATGCTTGGTCATAAAACAAAACTCAACAGATATAAAAACATCAAAATAATCCCTTGCATCTTATCACACCACCATGGATTAAAGCTGAAACTGAACAACAACCTAAACAACAGAAAGCCTACAAACTCATGGAAACTGAACAACTCCTTACTCATTGATATCTTGGTAAGGAACAAAAAAATTTAAAAATTTCTTAGAATTCTATGAAACTGAAGGCACAACATACCCAAATTTATGGAAGACAATGAAAGGAGTTCTAAGAAGAAAGTTCAGAACACTAAGTACCTTTATAAAGAAATTGGAAAGATCCCATACTAGCAACTTAACACCACACCTGAAAGCTATAGAAGGAAAAGAATTAGACTCACCAAAGAGGAATAGATGGCTGTAAATCATCAAACTCGGGGCTAAAAAATCAATAAATTACAAGTAAAGAGGACAATTCAATGAATCAACAAAATAATGAGCTGGTTCTTTGAGAAATTCAACAAGCTAGACAAACCCTTATGGAAACTAACTAAAAGGCAGAGGTAGAGTAATCAACAAAATCAGAAATGAAAATGGAGACATAACAACAGACTGAGGAAAAAACAAGAAATTATTAGATCTTACTTCAAAATCCTATATGTCACTGAAAGTGAAAATCTAAATGAAATAGTGAATTTTCTTGATAGTTTCCAATGACCAGAACTGGGTCAAGAAACAGTAAATGAATTAAATATTCCTATATCTCCTAAGGAAATAGAAACATCCATCAAAAATCTCACAACAACAACAACAACAACAAAAATCCTCAGAGGGTCACATGGATTCAGCACAGAATTCTACTAGACCATTAATTAAGAGCTGATACAAATATTCTCTAAACTATTCCTAGAAGAAATATTACCAAAGTCATTTTATGAAGCCACAGTCACCTTGAAAACTAAGCATACCCAACAAAGAATTTCAGACCAATTACCCTTATGAACATAGATGCAAAATTATTAAATAAAATACTGGCAAACCGAATCCAAAAAACACATCAAAAGTTTCATCCACCATGAACAAGTAGGCTTTATTCCAGGTATGCAAGAGTGGTTCAATATATGGAAATTCATCAATGTAATCTATCATATAAGCAGAATTAAAGAAAAAACCACATAATCATCTCCTTAGATACTGAAAAAGCATTTGACAAAATTCAACACCCATTTACATTAAAAGTCTTGGGAGAGATCGGGGATACAAGCATCTAATTAAACATAGAAAAGGCAATATACAGCAATCCTATAGCCAATATCAAACTAAATGGAGAGAAACATAAATCAATCCCAGTGAAATCAAGGACATGAAAAGGTTTCCCACTTTTTCCGTATCTCTGTAATATAGTGCTTGAAATCTCAGCTAGAACAATAAGACAATGAAAGGAGATCAACAGGATACCAATTGGAAAGAAAGTACACACATTTTCACTATTCACAGATGATATGATAGTATACATAAGTGACCCAAAGAATACTATCAAGGAACTCCTACTGCTGATAAACACCTTCCGCAAAGTGACTGGATACAAAATCAGATTTTTAAAAAATCTGTAGCCCAACTTTATTCCATTGAAAACAGGCAGAGAAAGGAAGGAAGGAAGCAACAACATTCCCAATAGCTATACACACACACACACACACACACACACACACACACACACACACACTCACACACACACACACACAAACTATGCCAGTGAAACTCTACCCAAGCAAGTGCAAGACCTGTATGAAAAAAAGTTCATGTCTCTGAAGGAAGAAATTGAAGAAGGAGGAGGATCCAATATGGTAGTGCCAAACACATTCCTTGTTTGATTAGCAAGAACACAGTGACTATTCAGCAACCTAATGACCAATCTGAGAACCACAAAACATGAGTACTGGAGTCTCACAGGTGAAAGGAGTCCAAACTGTGTGGAGCAAGATTGGGACCAGACTTAGGCCACCCAGTAAACCCACAGAAATTTCCCAAGTCCCTGCAAAAAAAGGAGTGCAGAGTCTCCAAGGGCTATACCCACACATCTCAATGAAGGGCAGTTTTTGAAATCCTGGGTTGCAAAGGGATCCATAGTTTTGAATATCAGAAGCCTCTGTAGGTTCTAGCACTGAACACAGATGCCAAAGTCTGGAACAGAAGTGTATCGGATCTCAAATCACACAGAAAATTCTAGGATGTAAGCAGGCAATGGGCACATGCTCCAACCAGAGACATCACAATGGAAAGTGGTCAGCTTAGGGACATAAGCAACAATACCCAAGATTATTTAATACCACTGGGAACCAGCATTCTCAACACCAAAATGAACCGTGGAGATACTATTACATCTTACACACAATACAAGGACTTCAAATCTGAAGTTATGAAAATAAGAAAGACTTTACAGGAGAGAAATAAATCTCTCAAAAGAGAACAGGAATACACAAAGAATGAGATGAAATAATTGAACAAATCACTTAAAGAAAGTGGCAAAAGACAGGAAACTACTATCCAAAAGGAGAAGGAAGAAGAATAAAGGGACTCAAGACTTTAAATGGAGATAGAAGAAATAAAGAAAGCACAATCCAAGACAATCCTGAAAATGGAAAACCTAGAGTAAAAGATAGGATCTACAGATACAAACATCACTAACAGAATACAAGAGCCGGAAGATAGACTCGCAGGGGTGAAAGATATGACTGAAGAAATAAATACAACTATCAAAGAAAACGTTAAATCTAAAAAAATCTACTGAAACATAGCATCCAAAAACTCTGGGACACTGTGAAAAGACCAAATGTAAGAATGATAGGGATAGAAGAAAGAGAAGACTCACAGCTGCAAGGCCGAGAAAATATTTTCAACAAAATCATAGAAGAAAACTTTCAAAACCTAAAGAAAGTAATGCCCATAATTTAAAATGCACAGAAGCAACTGGGGATATGGCTCACTGTGCAAGCACGGTGACCTATGCTCAGATTCCCAGCATCCTCCAAAATAGGCAATAGACAGCGATTGAGGATAAACATCTATCTACACAAAGTAGGGTCTTGGGACTCAGTCTCCCAGAGACACCAAAGGAAAACTGTATCGTAAAGCCATAGCTGGAAGAATTCCTTCAAAAGACTGTGAATCTACACACACAGCCATGCATGCTAATTATGCAAATACCTGTGAGACCCAAGCATCCATCTTGAGGAGAAGCATTCAGCCTGAGGAAGGAGGAGAAAGGCAGGGGACAACGAGTGCTCCAAGTTCTAACCACAGTGTCCCTCCCTGTCTGATCCCACAAGACCATATGTAAGGCTTGATTTGAGTAAGACTTCCTTTAAAAGAATTTTGTTTGTTAAATTCACATACAACGTAAGAAGCTTTATTGTGACACTCGGGGATACTTGGCTTGGCCCTTCCTCGCTTGTTCCTCAAGCCTAGCCCTAGCCTTTGACTCCTTCCCTTTTGATGTCACATGCCCCTCTCCCTTCCTTAAAACCTCTTTTCCTCTTCAGGGTACCCTTTCCAGTTTCATGGCCTATATTCAGACTTACCCACATACAGACACATACATGAAAATTAAAAGCTAGGCTTCGTATATGAGAGAAAGTGGTATTTATCTTTCTGCCTCTGGTTTACTTCATTTACTTAATAGCTTCCAGACCCACCCATTTCCCAGAATTTTTCATTTTCTTTATAGTAAAACAAAATTCCATTGTGTCTATGTACCACATTTTCATTACCTATCCATCTATTGATAGAAATCAAAGCTGATTCCATTTTCATGCTATTACTAGTAGAGCAGCAATAAATATAGTTGTCAAATAAAAAAAAAGAAATGCCCATAAATGTACAAGAAGCCTACAGAACTCCAAATAGATTCAGACAGAAAAGAAAATCTTCCTGCCACATAACAATCAAACACTAAACTTACACAACAAAGAAATAATATGAAAAGTTACAAGAGAAAAATGTCAAGTACACATAAAGGCATAATGACATAAATGTCAAGTACACATATCAGAATTACACATGAATTCTCAAAAGAGACTATGAAAGCCAGACGGGCTTAGATGGATGCCATGAAGACACTAAGAGACCACAGTTGCCAACACAGACTACTATTATGCACAGCAAGACTTTCAATAACCATAGATGGAGAAAACAAGATATTCCATTTTTTAAAAAGTTCAAACAGTACCTAACCACAAATCCAGCACTACAGAAGATACTAGAAGGAAGACTCTAACCCAAGGAGGGTAACTTTGCCCAGGAAAACAAAGGAAATAAATACTCTCACATCCACAAAAACCAAAGGAAGGAAGCTTACACACACACACTCTACCAATACTAATGTCGAAAAAGTAGGAACCAATAACCACTGATCATTAAGATCTCTCAACAGCGATGGCCTTAACTCCCCAATAAAGAGGCACAAGCTAAGAAAAGGGATGCAAAAACAGGAGCCATCATTCTGCTGCATACCAGAAACACACCTCAGCAATAAGGATAGCCATTACCTTAGAGTAAAGGGATGGGAAAAGGTATTACAAGCAAACATACCAGAGAAACAAGCTGGAGTAGTCATCCTAGTATCTAATAAAATAGACTTTCAACCCAAACTAATCAAAAGACATAGATAGAACACTTCATGCTCATCAGGGGAAAATAGACCAGGATGATGTTTCAATTATGAACATCTATGCCTAAATGAAGGAGCACCTACATTGTTTTGGTTTTTTGTTTTTTTGACAAAGGGTCTCTCTCTGTTAGCATTTGTTGTCCTGGACTCACTTTGTAGGCCAGGGTGGCCTTGAACTCACAGTGACCCAAGTGCTGGGATTAAAGACATGTATCACCAC
Source organism: Acomys minous (assembly GCF_964271855.1). NCBI lineage: Eukaryota > Metazoa > Chordata > Mammalia > Rodentia > Muridae > Acomys > Acomys minous. Next base: position 85,419,620 of record NC_140490.1, on the reverse strand, counting down.
ACCTGGCCTTAGCACCTACATTCATAAAAGAAACATTACTAAAACTTAAATCACACTCCAAATCCTTCACATTTATAGTGAAAGACTTCAACATCACAATCTCACCAATAGATAGATCATTAAGGCTGTCCACTTGCTATATTTTTCCTCAATATGGTACTTGAATCCCTTGCTAGAAACATCAGATAACTAAAGGAGATGAAGGCGACAGAAATTGGAAAGGAAGAAGTCAAAAGACCATCATTCATGGATGACAAGATAGTATACATAAGTAACATGAAAATTTCTACCAAGGTACTCCTGTAGCTGATAAACACCTTTGGCAAAGTGGATGGATACAAATCAGCTCAAATAAATCACTAGGCCTCCTGTATAAAATTACAAATAGGCTAATAAATCAATTAGGGAAATTACACCATTCATAATAGCCACAAATAATATCCAGTATCTTAGTGTAAATCTAACCAAGCAACTGAAAGATGCAAATAGAGCCATATTTATCACTCTGCACAAAGTTAAAGTTCATGTGGATTAAAGACCTCAACTTAAAACCTAACAAACCTCATCTGTTAGAAGAAAAAGTGAGGAAGATTCTAGAACTCATTGGCTCAGAAGACAATTTCCTGGACAGAACACCAAAAGCAAAGGCTCTAAGATTTAAAAATTAACAAATGAGACCACAAGAAACTGAAAAGATTCTGCAAAGCAAAGAACACTGTCAACAGAACAAAATGACAGCCTACAGACTGGGAGAAGATCTTCACCAAACTTATATCTGAAAAAAGATACTAATATCAAAATATACAAGGAATTCAAGAAATTAAACACCACAAAACCAAATATACAAAATTAAAACAGGGTAAAGAGCTAAACAGAGAATTTTCAACAGAGTAACATCAGATGGCTGAGAAACATTTAAAGAAATATTCAAAATCCCTAATCATCAGGGAAATGCAAATCAAAACAACTCTGAGATTCCATCTCACACCTATCTGAATGACTAAGATCAAAAATTCAAGTGACAGCACACACTGGTGAGGATGTGGAGAAAGAAAAATATTCCTCCACTGCCTGTGGGAGTGAAAACCTGTACAACCACTTTGGTCCTTTAGCAGGAATTTGGGGATAACTCTAGCTCAGAATCCAGCCAAAGCACTCTTGGGAATATACCCAAATGATGCTCCACCATACAACAAGGACTTTTGCTCAACAATGTTCATATCAGCTTATTTGTAATAACCAGAATCTGGAAACAACCTAGATGTCCCTCAAACCAAAGAATAGGTAAAGAAACCGTGGCACATCTACACATGGAATACTTTTAAGCTACTAAAAACAAGGAAATCTTGAAAATTGCAGGCAAATGGATGGAACTGGAACACACCCTCCTGAGTGAGGTAACCAGACCCAGCAAGACACACATGGTATATAATCACTCATAATCAGACATGAGCCACATAACACAGGATAACTATACTACAAAACAGAGTCAGAAACACCAACCAAGGAGCATGTATGATGTGGACCGAGACCCACTGCTTGGATTTAGCAGCACAGTCTCCTTGTGGATCCCATGGCTGAAGAGTAGGAACTACTTCAGGCATGCACTCTGACCATGGAACATAGATCACTTCCCCCTGGCAAGACGGCTATGCCAGGCTAGAGAGGAAAAGGTTACAACTAATACAGATGAGACTTGATAGGCTGAGGTCAGATATTAGGGGAAGAGGGCTCCTCTGTCTGAGTACTAAGGGAGGGAGGGAGAGGAATTGGGGGGGCTACAATCAGGATGTGAAGAATTTAAACTCCAGAACAAGTAGGTAACATATGGCTAATCCAACCATATGATAATAGCTCTGAGACTGGCTTAAATGCTCATTTCTAGGCATACACAATCATTCTTGTTGACTAAAGAATGCTTATAAATTGCTATTAGATGCCATTCTTCATTTGTCATGAATGAAGATTTACAGTTGTCTTCTTTTCCTAATCATACAAAGAGCAGAAATCCAGCCTTAATTGTTTCATGAAACACACACACACACACACACACACCTTCTATACGTTTATAATTTTAGAACTGTATAATGCTTGTGAGAAATTATATTCTTTCAGAACAAAAGAACCAGACATTGACATTGGATCAGACTTCACAGGATGCATCCCTCTCAACATGCTGAACATTGACATCCTGTTTGGAGAAAGTAGTTAAAAAGAAAGAAGGGGGGAATATAGAAATGTAAAGAGAAGATAGAACAAAAAGTAGATTAGTAAATCTACTCATCAATTTAATGCCTCAATTGTCACTCACAAGATATTTTTAATTCACTGATATATAATTTTGTATCTAGATGCAAAATAAGTTCTAGATACAATGATATACAATTCAAATGTAAGATTATTCTTCATACATATTTTATATATATACATATATATATTTCTAATCTAAAATGAGTTATTGTACCCATATAACTCAATTATAAAACAAACTTTACTTCCAATGCTTTGAAAGTGCTATCAAGCTGTTTAGGAGAAGTAAGTTATACAAATTAAATGTTCGTACATTAAATCATGGTCATGTCAATTGCTAGTCTACTTTTATCATAAGAATATACATCTTAGGTACAGCAGATAGATATGATTCTATAAAAAGACAACATCTTCAAAACCCCAAGACATGCAGAATATGGCATTTAAAATTGTTTTTATTACTTTAAATATTCATTGACCACGAGACAGGTTAACTCCTGGCAACACCCAGCCTACCTCAAAGAAAATGATGAGGATCAAAGAACCTCCTTGTGGATATGGCTTCAAATGTGGCAAACTACCCACTGAAAAGAGATCCTCATTTCTACCACAGACATAATTCTACCTAGAAAATGAGCAAGCTGGGATGCAGGCAGAGTAGACAGCCAAACTGTGCCAAGACTGGGTAAGCAAATCCTCAATAATTCATGCCTCTGTCAGACATAGTGTGCCAGAAGGCCGAAGAAGATGCTCCAATGTTACAGAGAGGTTTGGGTGACTATTCAGGTAGAAAACTGTCTCTGTCATCTTTACATTTGGAAAGCTACTAACCTGCACTCCCAGCATACTCAGATAATCAAATTTACTCCTTCTCAAGTCTCTGGGGGAGTTGAAGACCAGGTAGCTTAGTTTTACAATGAAGCTTAATTGTTTAGTGGTTAAGATGTTTTTAGGTCTAGGTAAGTGTTCTAAGTTGATAATGACAAGATGTGATGGAGATCGAATTAGATTCAGAAATGTAGATGCACCAAGATAGAAAAGATGTCTACTTCAAGGCTGTCAAAAACAAATAGCCAAAACACTAATAATGTAACATTTATATGATTCCTGATTGTGTCATGGTTCTTCTTGCCATAGGTAATCTATTGTATATATGTGTAATAATATAAATATATATGTACAAAAATTGAAAAATTAAAAAATTAAAAAATAAAATAAAATCTAAAAAAAGAGAAAAAATTTGAAGCAATTCCCATGAACATACCAGCACAATTATTTACAGACACTGAAAGAGCAATTCTCAACTTAATATGAAAGAAGCCCAAATGACCTGAAACAATCCTTTAAAATAAAAGATCTTCTGGAGGTATCTCTATCCTTGACTTCAAGCTAAAGTACAGAGCAATATTATAACATTTCCTGATATTGACATAGAAACAGAGTTCTTGATGAATGGAATTGAATCAAAGACCCATAAATAAGCAACACACCTAAGGACATTTGACTTCTTTTACAATGAATCCAAAACCACACAGTGAAAAAAAGAAAGCATTTACAACAAATAGTGCAGGCATAATTGGATTGTACATATGTAAAAAACAAATAGATCTTTATTTATCACCCTGCACAAAACTCAGGTGTAAAAGGGATCAAAGACCTCAAAATGAAACCAAGAACACTAGTCTACCAGTAAGACAGTAGGAAGCAGCCTTGAACTCATTGGCACAGGAGACAACTTCCTGAATAAGATACCAACACATCAGGTGCTATGATCCACAGTTCATGAGGTTTCACAGAACCTCATGAAACTGAAAGGCTTCATGATGCAAAGAACACTGTCAGTAGAACAAAACCACAACCCACAGATTTGGAAAAGAGCTTCACCAACCCAATATCTGACAAAGGCTTGATATCCAAAATATATAAAGAATTCAAGAAACTAAACAGCAATAAACCAAATAGTCCACTTAAAATGTGGTACAGAGCTACAGAGAACTTTCAACAGAGGAATCTTGAAAGGCAGTGAAGCACTTAAGGAAGGGTTCAAAATTCTTAGTCGTTAATGAAATGCAAATCAAAACAACTCTGAGAGTCCATGTTACACCTGTCAGAATAGCTAAGATCAAAAACTCCAGTGACAGCAAATGTTGGTGAGGATGTGGAGAAGAGAAGACTCCTCCATTGCTTGTGGAGTGTAAACTTGTACAATCACTTTGGAAATAAATCAAGTGATTAATTGTTCATCTTTGAGCTTTGGCTCTTAGTGTTGTGCTCAGGAAGTTGTCTCCTGTTGGGGAATTGAAAGACTAGGGATGGAAAGACAGGTGATCCACAAGGAGACAGTCAAGGCTGGAAATTCTGGAACCAGGATCCCCACACAAACTGAACCAACCAAGGTCATGACAATCAGAGAACATAGACCCACTGATTAGATTTAGCCAATGGACAGCTCATTCTCCAAATGCGGATAGGGAGCAGGGAACTGCCTCTGACAAAAACACTAGTGCCGTCAATTAGATCACTGCCCCTTAGATGAGAGGTCCTACCAGAACACAAAGGAATGGGATGGAGTCTATTCAGATGAGACCTGATAGGCTGTGGTCAGACAGTGAAGGAGGAGGACCCTACCTGTCAGAGATCATGGGAAAAGGAATAGAATGAAAAAGGGATAGAGGGTGGGAATGGGAAGATAAGAATGAGGGGATTAAAATCTGGATGTAATATGAATAAATAATAATAATAATAATTAAAAAGAATACAAATATACAAAGCTAGATTTAAAAGGTGGAAAGAAAAAAATGGTCATCTTACCAAAAGCAACTAATATTAAATGAAATCTGTACCAAAATACTTAAACAATTCTTTAAAGTCCTTTAAAGGTCAATTATAAACTTCATAGAGAAAAACAAAAAATGCAGAATAGCTAAAATAATCATGTACAGTAAAAGAGCTTCCAAAGGAGTCTCTATCCTTGATCTCAGGGTCTACTATAGAGCATAACTAATAAAAACAGCATGGTACTTGCATATAAATAGGCTGGTTGATCAATGGAATTGAATTGAAGATCCAGAAATAAACCCACACATCTCTGGACACTTGATTTTTGACAAAGAAACCAAAACCGCACAATGGGAAGAGATAGCATATTCAAAAAATGGTATTGGTCTAACTGGATATCTACGTGTATAAAAATGCAAATAGATTCATATTTATCACTCTGCACAAAACTAAAGTCCAAGTAGATTAAAAACCTCAACATAGGGGGGAATCCAAGATAGCAGCACTGAACACAAACCATGTTTATTCAGTACAGCAGTGACACCAGAGCAACCTAAGGACTGAATATTGTCTACAAACACAGGTAGTGGTGATGTGCAGGGGAGATGGGTCTACACTAGTTGGAGCATGCATGGGTCCGGCCTCATGCCACCTAGCTAGTCCACAGAAAATTTTCTGGGGCCCTGCAGGCACAGGCCAGTGCTCCAAAGACAAACCACATACCTTGTGGGGTATATAGCTACTGAGCTCTTGGTCTCAGAGGGAACTGTGAGGCACACAAATACCAGTACCTGCGTCTTCTAGCCCAGAGGAAACCCTACTGTCTGGAACACAAGTGAACCTGACAGCAAGTCACCTTGCCAATCCACAAAAAGTTCCCAGTTCCATGCAGTCATGGGCAAAGGCTTCAAGGACTAGCCACATGCCTGTTATGGCACACAGCAGCTGCACTCAGTGTCTCAGAATGAACTATAGGCTACAAAATACCCATGCTGTGTCTCCATGCTGAGAGGAGACACCACAGTGTGGAACACAGTTAGATCTGACCTCAGGTCACCCAGCTGGTCCACAGAAAGTTCCCAGGTCTGATCACTGGTCACTCACATGATACACCTGAGGAGTTCCATGATCTGCACATGTTAGGGGTTTCAAACTGTACCCTTCCAACTACCAGCTGCTCTCAAAGGCTGGTGAGGGACACCAGAAACTAACACCAACACCAGAGACACCAAGATGACTAAAGACCATCACATAAAACAGCCCTGGAAACTCTAATACATCTGAAACGCAAGAAAATGACCTCAAATCTTTCCTAATGAAAAAGATATTGGAAGAAACAAAATCCACAAACAAATATAGGAAGATACAGCCAAACAGATTGGGGCCCTTAGAGAGCAATGACAGAGCCCTATAGAAAGGAAACGAAGAAGTCACTGAAAGAAATTCAGGAAAAGGCAAACAATCAGGTGAAGGAAATTTTAAAATGGTTTGCTATCTGAAGATGAAAATGGAACCAATATTAAAAGCACAAACTGAGGAAAGCCTGAGACAACAGAACTTAGCAAAGAAAACAGGGACTGCAGAGGTAAGCATTAACACCAGAATACGAGAGATGGAAGAAAGAATGCCAGGTGTAGATGATACCATGGGAGATTCTGATACAACCATCAAAGAAAATGGTAAATCTAAACATTTCCTAACACAAAACATCCAAAAAAAAAACACCATGAAAATATGAAACCTATGAATAATAGAAATTGAGGAATGAGAAGATGCCAGGATCCAAGACCTAGAAAATATTTTCAACAAAAGCATTTAAGAAAATTACCCCGATTTAAAGAAAGAGAAGCCTATAAAAATACAAGAGGCCTACAGAACAAGAAATAGAGTTACCATAAAAGTAAAACCTATTGCCACATAGTAGTCAAAACACTAAATGTACAGAAAAAAGAAAAATATTAAAAGTGGCCAAGGGAAAAAAAAGTCCAAGTAACATACAATGGTGAGCGTACCATAATCACGCCCAGCTTTTCTTTTTTATTAATATTTATTTGCTAATACCATTTCTGTATCATATAAGTAATAAATAGCACCTCAAACAATAACCTTATAATTATCTCTTTATTATATGAACAGCTGAAGACAAAACCATGTTTTAGGAAGTCCCTAACTTTCTTTTATTTTATTTTTCATCACTGTCCTGTTTTGTTTTCTGTAGGTCTTATAAAGCACTGAAAGAAATCAACATGGGAATGAACATAGTTATTTCATCTTACAGCTTATAGGTGATCATGAAGAGAAGCCAAGGTACAAATGGAAGGCAGGAGTAGACATCATAAAGGAGTGCCTACTATTGACTTATGTCCCATGTGTTACTGGGTCTGACTTCTTATACAATCCAGGACCACCTGCCTCTGGTGGCAGGGCCTAGTGAGCTAGAACCTTCAGTATAAATTATCCATCACAAAAGTTGTCCTACATGCTTGACCACATGCCGGTCTGATGGAGGTTATACTTCATCACACCCAACTTTTCAACAGAGACTACAAAAGGCAGAATGGTCTGGACAGATGTCTTGTAAACCTTGGGAGAGCAAAGATGAGAGCAGACTACTATATGTAAAAAAAAACTTTCAATCACCACAGAGGGAGAAAACTATATATTTTATCACAAAACAAAATTAAAGAATACCTATCCACAGATGCAGCCCTACAGAAGACACTAGAAGGAAAACTCCAACCAAAGGACACTAACTACACTCAGGAAGATACAGGAAATAGATAACTTCACTTTAGCAAAATAAACTAGACAAGCACACAAACACAATATCACAACCAATATCATAATAAAAGCACCTAACAGTCTCTGGCCATTAATCTCTCTCAAAATCAATGGTCATAAATCTTCAATAAAATGACAGGCTAACAGAATGGATACAAAACAGGACTCAACCTGCTGAGGCATCCAAGAAACACAACTCAGCCACAAAGTTAGGCATTACTTGAGAATAAATAGGTAGAGGAAAGTCTTTGAAGCAAACAAACATGAGAAGCAATCTGGAGTAGCCATTCAAATATCTCATAAAACTGATGTACTTTCAACCAAAATTAAATAAAATAGATAATGAAAGACACTTCATACTCATCAAAGGAACACTCAATCATGATAACATCACAATTCTGAACATCTATGCCCCAAGCAAAGGCACTTACATTTGTAGAAGATACTTTAATAAAGTTTACACCACACATTGATAGTGGGAGACTTCAACAACCCACTCTCTACAAACGATAGATCAAGGAAACTGATGTTAAGGAGAGAAATAATGGCACTAACCAAAGTTATGAATAAAATGCACCTAACAAATATCCACACACTTTTTTCAACCAAACACAAAAGATTATACCTTCTTTCCAGGACCTCACAAAATCTTCTCCAAAATTGACCTTCTAGTAGGTCATAAAGCAAGTATCAATACATACAAGAAGATTGAAATAATACCTTGAATCCCATCATACTACCAAGGACTTAAGCTGCACCTCAACAACAATAGGAATAACAAAAAGCTTACATGCACTTGAAAACTGAAAAAAATCTCTACCCAGCGATATCTGAGTTAGAAAACATTGCACTAAATGCCTTCAAAAAGAGATTAAATCACGTACAAGCAACTTAATGGCACATCTGGAAGTCACAGGAAAAAAGAAACATTGGTTTCTGTTAGGTCCTCTGCATACATCCTGTGGTTAACTTGGAATGTTTGTAGGATTCCAACCAGTAGGAGTAGGGGTGTCTCTCCCTACTCTTGTGACCCACTTTTTCCAACAGGGATGCCTCATTGACCGTTGGTATAAAGGTTTGTACCTAATTTTTTTTGCATCCTTTTTTGCCATGTTCAGTTAGTATCACTGGGAAGTCTGTTCTTTTCTGAAGAAATGTAGGATCAGTGGATCTGTGAGAAAATGGGAGGTGGAGGAGCACTGGTCAAAATTGAGAAAGGAGGAGAGGTTGCAGTCAGAATGTACTGTATGAGAGAATAATGTTTAAAAGAATAATAAGCACAAATCTGCAGAAAGTTACGTGGAAAACCAAAGAAACAAACAAAAATAAAAATAAAGCAAAACAAAAAAAGTAAGGAAAATCTACTAAAGTTCTATTAATTCTCATTTCTGTAGGATGAGACTCCATGATTTACACTTGTTCTCTTTGGTTTCTACATATTTCCTAATTCACAATAGCAGTAGAAGCACTATGATCATTCCAGAAGGTATTTACACCCCTTTCTAATGAGTAATTCTCTTTCTAGTAAACCCTCAAGTACTTCATGAAGAGAATAGGTTCTGAGAAGTGCATCTTTAGGCAATTCCATCATTATGCATGTAGAATATACTCAAACAACCCTACATGCCCTTTCTTGGTGCACAACCAGGCTGTACTGCAGAGATCATCACATCTCTAGTCTGCCATCAACCAACATTGTACATGGCCTATGATCATATATCTGTGTGTTGAGTAGTTTCAAGTCTGTCTTGTCTTTTTATTCCCTCAAGTCAGCTGGAAGTAATCCACCATATATTTTCTTTGTTGCCTTTGAGTGAGACTATGTTGAATTAGGCTAATGGATACAATAATGTTTATTGGGGAGATCCAAGACGCGGAGAGCAGTGTGGAACGTGTGAAAGCTCCGGTGAACAATTCAGGTAATTGCACAGATTTCTGAGCCAGGAACACCAAGGTCCCCACACCACAGCAGCAGAAGTGCTCCACAGTTCGGAGGGACCAGGGTGAGGAGGACCTGCTTGCCCCTACACACGGGGGGAGCGCGGACTTTCTTGGATCAGAGCAGCAGCGGCAGAGACAGCAGTGTCACCAGCAGCACCAGCGGCGGTGGCTGAGTTTTGCAGCTCAGAGCCTTCCAGTGGAGGCGATTGGTGTGGTGGACAGTGGGAGTTGCTGCAGGAGAGGGGACTCTGGACAGGATTTGGGTTGCGTGGTGCCTTGAGACCCAAACTAGACTCAGCAGAGAGTTCAGCCCCAGAGTCCTGGGTTTGCTCAGTGAGCTGTGCCATGGAAAAGCTGGCTCAGCTCAGCAAGCAATTCTGTCTGAGGCACAGCTCCCATGCTGTGACACAGGCTGGGCTGAGTGCTCAAGTCCACCCTAGGCTCCAGCTCAGTGCAGCTGCAGTTTTCCTGCTGTGACAGAAGAGGGGCAGAGTGCTCAGTTCCACCCTAGGCACTTGCTCAGCACAGACGCAGTTTTCCTGCTGTGACACAAGCTGGGCGGAGCACTCAGTTCCACCCTAGGTGCTTGCATGGCGCAGTCGCGGTTTCCCTGCTGGGACACAAGCTGGGCGGAACGCTCAGTTCCACCCTAGGCGCTTGCTCAGTGCAGTCGCAGTTCTCCTGCTGTAGCAGACGGTTCAGGCCCCGAGAAACTAGCTGAGCTCGACGCGTGGTTCCGGCCCAGTATCCCTGGCTGGACTTGGCAGGGAACCCAAAAGGCTGTGGATACCTTGGCCTGATTCAACGCTCATTCAGAGACTCAGAATGATTGCAGGACCCACAGCAAAGGGGAGCTGAGGATCACTGGCTGTGAGAGCCCAAAACGACAGGGCTAACCTCCTGACATCCACACCAGTGAAGTATCAGAAATTAAAGCCTACGGAAATCGTGAGAAAACAAGTGAATCTATCATCAGACTCCCTCCACCCAACTCTGGAAGTTACCCAACAAAAACAGACGGCAAGATTTCTAAAGAACAGCGTAAAAGCATACGCAAAAAAACTCAAAACAACATGGCATCTCCAGTTCCCAGCTATCACAAAGAAAACAACCCAGAGAACTCAAATACAACGGAAACACAAGAAAATGACCTCAAATCCTTCGTATTGAGGATGATAATGGAGGAAACAAATAAAATTCGAAATCAGATGCAGAAAGACACAGCCAAGCATGTGCAAGACATAAAAGAAGCACATAGAGTGGAACTGGAGAATTTTCAGGAAAATATAAACAACCAAATGAAAGAAATAAAAAAATCTGTTCAAGATATGAAGATGAAAATGGATTCAATGATAAACACACAGACAGAAGAAAAACGAGAACGTGAGGCCTCAGAGAAGAAGGCGATTGACACAGTGCTGAGCTTTTCTAACAGAATTCAAGAGATGGAAGAACGATTCTCAAGTCTAAAAGATACAATAACAGATCTTGAAGCAACCATTAAAGAAAATGCCAAATCTGGAAAACTCCTGACACAAAACATCCAAGAAATTAAGGACACCATGAAAAGAAGAAATCTGAGGATAATAGGCATTGAAGAAAGACAAGATATCAGACTCCAAGGCCCAGAAACTCTTCTCAACAAAATCATAGAAGAAAATTTCCCCAATATAAAGAAAGGGATGCCTATAAACATACAAGAGGCATACAGAACACCAAATAGAATGGACCAGAAAAGAAAAACTGCCCGTCACATAATAATCAAAACACAAAACATACAGAACAAAGAAAAATATTAAAAGCTGCAAGGGAAAAGGGCCAAATAACATTTAATGGCAAACCTATCAGAATTACACCCAACTTCTCAGCAGAGACCATCAAAGACAGAAGGGCCTGGACAGAGATCCTGCAAACCCTAAGAGACCACATATGCCAGGCCAGACTACTTTACCCAGCAAAACTATCAATAAACATTGATGGAGAAAACAAAATATTCCATGACAAAAACAAATTCAAACAGTACCTATCCACAAATCCAGCTTTACAGAAGGTACTAGAAGGAAAACTCCATCCCAAATGGTCAAGATACAACAAAAACTACTCAGGAAATAGATAACTATACCATGGCAAAAACACAACTACACAAACGCCCGACTGTAACCAACATCAAAATTAAGACTCTCAACAGTAACTCGTCGTTAATATCTCTCTACATCAATGGTCTCAATTCTCCAATAAAAAGACACAGACTAACTGAATGGGTACATAAACAGGATCCAACATTCTTCTGCATTCAAGAAACACATCTCACCCATAATGATAGGCATTACCTCAGGATAAAAGGTTGGAAAAAAATATTCCAAGCAAATGGTCACAAGAAGAAAGAAGGCGTAGCCATTTTAATATCGAACAAAATAGACTTTCAACCAACATTAATCAAAAGGGATGAGGATGGACACTTCATACTCATCAAAAGTAGAGTCAACCAAGATGACATCACAATTCTGAACATCTATGCTCCCAATACAAGGGCACCCACATTTGTAAAAGATCTGCTAAAAAGGCTTAAACCATACATCAATCCCCACACAATAATAGTGGGAGACTTCAACACCCCACTCTCACTGAAGGACAAGTCATTGAACAAGAAACTAAACCGAGAAATAACATCATTAACTAATGCCATGGGTCAAATGGATCTAACAGATATCTATAGAACCTTCCACCCAAACAAGAAAGAATATACCTTCTTCTCTGCACCCCATGGAACCTTCTCCAAAATTGATCACTTCATAGTTCACAAAGAAAGCCTCAACAGATACAAGAGGATTGAAATAATACCTTGTATCCTATCAGATCATCATGGGTTTAGGCTGCAATTCAACAACACCAGAAATAACAAAAAGCCTACGCATATGTGGAAACTAAACAACTCTCTGCTAAATGACACCTGGCTCAGGGAAGAAATAAAGAAAGAAAAAAAGGAGATCTGAAATTCAATGAAAATGAAGGAACAATGGACCCAAATTTGTGAGATACATTGAATGCAGTGCTAAGAGGAAAATTCATAGCACTAAGTGCCTTTAAAAAGAAATTGGAAGAATCGCACATAGACACCTTAACAACACAACTGGAAGCCCGAGAAAAAAAAAGAAGCAGAAACACCCTAAAGGAATAGAAGTCTGGAAATAATCAAACTCAGGGCTGAAACTAACAAATTAGAAACTAAGAAAACAGTCAAAAGAATCAACAAAACCAAGAGCTGGTTCTTTGAGAAAGTCAACAAGATACACAGACTATTAGCCAAACTAAGTAAAAGGCAGAGAGACAGTATTGAAATCAATAAAATCAGAAATGAAAAGGGAGACATAACAACAGACACTGAAGACATACAAAGAATCATAATATCCTACTTTTAAGGCATATCTGCCACAAAATTTGAAAATCTAAGGGAAATTGACAATTTTCTTGATCAATTTCACTTGCCAAAGTTGAGTGAAGAAGAGATAAACAAGCTAAATGGTCCCATTTCCCCTACAGAAATTGAAGTAATCATTGATAGTCTCCCAACCAAAAAAAGCCCAGGGCCAGATGGTTTCAGTGCAGAATTCTACCAGACCTTCAAGGGCGAGCTAATACCGATACTCTTCAAGCTACTCCAAAAGAAAGAAAGGGATGGAACATTACCAAATTCATTCTATGAGGCCATAGTCTCATTGATACCTAAACCTCACAAAGACTCAACAAAGAAAGAGAATTTCAGACCAATTTCTCTTATGAACATCGATGCAAAAATACTAAATAAAATACTTGCAAAACGAATGCAAGAGCACATCAAAGATATCATTCATCATAAACAAGTAGGCTTCATTCCAGGCATGCAGGGATGGTTTAATATATGGAAATCCATCAATGTAATCCACCACATAAACAAACTGAAAATAAAAAACCACATGATCATCTCTTTGGATGCAGAGAAAGCTTTTGATAAAATCCAATACCCATTCATGTTTAAAGTTTTAGAGAGATCGGGAATACAAGGCACTTTCCCCAACATAATAAAGGCTATATATAGGAAGCCAATAGCCAAAATCAAAGTAAATAGTGAGATACTCAAGGAAATTCCTCTAAAATTAGGAACAAGGCAAGGCTGCCCACTCTCTCCATATCTCTTCAATATAGTACTTGAAGTTCTAGCCAGAGCAATAAGACAACAAAAGGAGATCAAGTGTATGCAAATGGGAAAGGAGGAAGTCAAATTATCCCTATTTGCAGATGATATGATAGTCTACATAAGTGACCCTCAAAATTCCACCAGAGAACTCGTACAGCTGATAAACACCTTCAGCAAATTAGTTGCATAAAAAATTAACTCAAAAAAGTCTGTAGCCTTCCTATACACAAATGACAAGCTTGCAGAGGAAGAAATTAGGAAAACTACACCCTTCACATTATCCACAAGCAATATAGAGTACTTAGGAGTTACTCTAACTAAGCAAGTGAAGTTTGAAAAAAAATTCAAAGCTCTGAAGAAAAAGATTGAAGATGACATGAGAAGATGGAATGATCTTCCTTGCTCATGGATCGGGAGAATTAACATAATAAAAATGGCCATCCTACCAAAAGCAATCTACAGATTCAATGCAATCCCTATCAAAATACCTACACAATTTTTTAAAGACATTGAAAGTTCAATTCTGAACTTCATATGGAAAAACAAAAAACCAAGAATAGCTAAAACAACCTTGTACAATAAAAGGTGCTGTGGAGGAATCTCCATACCTGATTTCAAACTGTACTATAAAGCAATAGTAATTAAAACAGCATGATACTGGCACAGCAAAAGGCTGGTTGATCAGTGGAATTGAATTGAAGACCCAGATATGAATCCACACACATATGGTCACTTGATTTTCGACAAAGAAGCCAAATCCATTCGATGGAAAAGGGATAGCATCTTCAACAAATGGTGCTGGTCTAAATGGAGGTCTATGTGTAAAAAAATGCAACTGGACCCATATTTGTCACCTTGTACAAAACTCAAATCCAAGTGGATTAAAGACCTCAATATAAAACCAGAGACACTAAGTCACTTAGCAGAAAAAGTCGGGAAGAGCCTGGAACATATTGGCACTGGAGACAACTTCCTGAACAGAACACCAACAGCCCAGACATTAATGTCAACAATTAATAAATGGGACCTCATGAGGCTGAGAAGCTTCTGTAAGGCCGGAGACACTGTCAAGAGAACAAAGTGACAGCCTACAGACTGGGAAAAATCTTCACCAACCCTACATCTGACAAAGGTCTAATATCCAAAATATATAGAGAACTCAAGAAATTAAACACCACCAAACCAAACAACCCAATTGAGAACTGGGGCTTGGAACTAAACAGAGAATTCTCAACAGAGAAATATCAAATTGCTGAGAAACACTTCAAGAAATGCTCAACCTCCTTAATCATCAGGGAAATGCAAATCAAAACAACTC
This sequence comes from Acomys minous, assembly GCF_964271855.1. NCBI lineage: Eukaryota > Metazoa > Chordata > Mammalia > Rodentia > Muridae > Acomys > Acomys minous. The sequence continues at coordinate 85,404,378 of NC_140490.1, read as the reverse complement.
TGAGATTCCATCTTACACCCATCAGAATGGCTAAGATCAGTAACTCAACTGACACCACATGCTGGCGAGGATGTGGGGAGAGAGGAACACTCCTTCATTGCTGGTGGGAAGGAAAACAAGTACAACCACTTTGGAAATCTATCTGGTGCTATATCAGAAAAAATGGGAATAGGGCTTCCTCAAGACCCAGCTATTCCACTCCTTGGAATATACCCAGAAGATGCTCCAGCACACAACAAGAACATTTGCTCAACCATATTCATAGCAGCCTTATTCATAATAGCCAGAACATGGAAACAGCCTAAGTGTCCCTCAATAGAAGAATGGATAAAGAAACTGTGGTACATATACACTATGGAATACTATTCAGCTATTAAAAACAAGGAATTCTCGAAATTTGTGGATGAATGGATTGAGCTAGAAATGATCATAATGAGTGAGTTAACCCAGAAGCAGAAAGACTCAAATAGTATATACTCACTTATATCTGCATATTAGCCCAAGGGGCATGTCCCACGAAAGGGTTCACTTACCAGGAAACTGAGACAGAGGGGAGAACATTCTAGTGGGACTCTAGATGAGAGAAGCATGGGAGAATGGCAAAGTAGAAGGATCCAGAGGGTCCTAGAAGCCTACAAGTAGAACATTATGATAGGCAGATTTGGGCACAGGGGTCCCGCTCAAACTAAGGCACCAGCCAAGGACAATACAGGCGGTAAACCTTAAACCCCTACCCAGATCTAGATAATGGACAGAACACTCTCCACAGTAGAGTGGAGAGTGGGATATTACTTTTTCACATACTCTGGTACCTCACCTTTGACCATGTCCCCTGGAGGGAGAGGCCTGGTGGCACTCAGAGGAAGGATAGCAGGTTACTAAGAACAGACTTGATACCCTATGTGCATATACAGGGGGAGGTAATTCCCCTCAGGAACAGTCATAGGGGAGGGGAATAAGGGGAAAATGGGAGGGAGGGAAGAATGGGAGGATACAAGGGATGGGATAACCATTGAGATGTAACAAGAATAAATTAAAAAAGGAGAAAAAAAGTAAAAAAAAATAATGTTTATTTTGGTTTTGTATAGGTATATATATTTTTAGATATTCGGGATAAAAATGGGCTGCTTTCAGAAATCTTCATTTCTAACTTCATACTTCACACATTGGAAACTTAATTCGACCATTAAAGTGATAAAACATAATACTATATATATGACTACTATCGAAATGATCAAACAAATTCAACTTGAGACTGCACATGTAAAGAATTATGACAAATTTTCACACAAAATATTCATAGGACCTTTGGGATTTCTGATAGTCTCTGGAAACTGATAACATAGAGCATAAAAAGCAAGAGGAAACTGGGAAATGAGTACATGCTTGCAGTCCAAGTTTCTTAGAAAGGCTGAAGCAAGATGTATTGGGCCATCCTGGGAAACATGGTTCGGCTGTCTAATTTTTGTGTTAACATGACACAAGCTAGGGAAGAAGAAGTCTTAATCAAGAAAATATCTTCATGAAATAGTCCTGTAGGCAAATCTAGAGGACATTTTCTTGATTGATGACTGAGGGCAGAGCCCAGCTCAAGCTATGCAGTATCACCTCTTGGCAGGTGGTTGTTGGTTAGCACAGGAAAGCTAGCTGAGCAACCCATGGGGAGAAGACAATCAATAATTTACCATGGCCACCACATTAGTTTCAGCCATAACTTCCTAACAATGATGGACTATGATATGGAAGTATCAGCACTTTCCTTTCCACCAAATAAATACAAATTAACACCAAACATATGGAAATGTCAGTCATCTGCTTTACCCAGGAAAGAATGTATATCTGTCTTGAAGTTTACACTGCTACCAATAAATGCATATGATAATTAAATGTTCATTCAAATGTTAAAGATGGAAATGTTAAGTATGTTTATCATTATATAGTCCTTATATATTTTGATTATGTGCAGTCCCTTAAATTCTATATGATTTGTAAATGTTTGCTTAAATAAATAATGCAATAAAGTATAGGCTGTGTTGATAATTTTTAAGTGTCACTAATGAAAATTTTCATTATTCTGCCTATGAGAGGGAGTATGAAAGAGGAGACAACAGAAATGCAAAGCCTGATGGCCTAAGCTGAAAAATAATCATGTGAAGCAACCATCAGAATTAAAGTGCTTTATGGCTAACAGTTGTAAAATACATTCTGTAAAATCCGCATGAAAGGCAAATGAAAAGAAATGTAGGATGAGACTCAGAGACTAAGAAAAGCTCAGTACATTGAAAAATAAGGCCCAGGCACATTATATAGCAGCAAAGTTGATGAATTTCAATACTTTTTCTGTGCTTTCTATGCTCTGCAGACACCAATGTTAACTTCTGACACTTGGGTTATAAGAACCTCATAAAAAAATTGAGAATACCTCCTTTTCCATGAGGAGTATATTAGTTTTCCTAAAATTTCCTTAATATTATATGTTTACATTAATTAATATGAATATTTATTATGTCTCTGATATTAATCATGCCACAGATCTATAACTGAGCATATGCACAAGGGAAACAATGTAAAATAGTGGTGACATTGTGTCTCATAGCTAGCCTTTTTCCATACTTATTGTCAGTTCCAGAATGACATTAGGAACTGGGACAGATGGTTAAATCAATGTGTATGTATAGTCACAAACATGGATGTAATATTCTACATGTAATCATATATACTAGTTACACAGCTTTCTATGTATGAAAATTAACCCTATTGTTAAAGACCAAAATTAAGTAACCTCTTTATAAAGATCTTTAGGAGGGTGCTGGAGAGATGGCTCAGAGGTTAAGAGCATTGCCTGTTCTTCAGAAGGTCCTGAGTTCATTTCCCAGCAACCACATGGTGGCTCACAACCATCTATGAAAAGATCTGGTGCCCTCTTCTGGCCTGCAGGTGTACATGCAGGAAGAGTACTGTATGCACAATAAAATTTTTTAAAGGAAAAAAGGGAAAGGTCTTTAGGAATACATGCTGGTGGAGAATTCCGTGGCTCTTGACACTTGAAGAGACACTGTGGGGCAGCGTTTTCACACTGAACTCATACCAGTGGTGTGGATTGTGTTTTCGTGTCAGATCTCGAGACCATGTGCTATAGCAACTTTTAACACAAGTAGATCCATACAGCAGAAAAATGAAACTGGAATCTCTCACCTTAGAGCTTAGTGAATTGGAATATAATATAAGAAATGCCACACTACAATGAAATGCGCTTGAAAATATTAAAAATAATGATGAACAAAGGTGAAATGTTTCATGTTACTGAGGGAAGTACAGGGCAGGAAACATCAGAGTTTCTCTACACAGGCAGATTTATAATTCATGACATTCATGAGGCAATGAAGAAGCTAATGACTTACCTAAAGTCAATGACTATGTTATAAAAATCTTCCTCTATAGGCATCTGGGATGTGAAGAGAAGAAAAAAACAGTCTGTCCGTAAATCTCCATCATTGTCTTCTATGATCTTTATCCTCCAAAAGCAAATGGGTTCTGTCAAACTGCACAAGATGAGAGAAAAATTCAAAAGCAAGAAGGAAATAATAATAGCATGGAGTTTTCTCATGTCTTCCAAAATCTAAGGCTTAGCAGAGGTGAAAACAGTTCCTCATGAAGACAAACATCACACACAACTAGCTCTATGTATCTGTTATTACTGTTACTGACTGCAGGGGACATATTTATATCCCCTAGTTTCCTTCTGCCCGTTCTGTGCCATGCTCCCTGAATACATCTAGAAAATTATGGCCTTGGGATATGGATCTGAGATCTGAAATATTTTCATCAAAACAGGCCAGAAAACATGTTATGAAGGGCATGTTCTCTAGCCTCAGGAGCCATGACTTCATTCACATTCGTAGCATAAATGCCCCTGGGACAATAGTCTCTTGGGAAGCTTTGGTTCCCAGGCTGTGCCAATGAACACAACTGACAATCATTTCAGTGAATTTCCTATGAACTTTCATAAGATGAGAGGTGAGGTCATAAAGGGCCCATGCTACTGAGAGCAATTATTGAATTATGGGACAACATGTCCTCTGTTTTCCATGATGGGGGAATGGTATCCTTAAATATATCATCGAGTCTAAATCATATCTCCCTCAGTTGATGCTTATATGCTAATGTAGTCCTGTCACATGTGCAAAATTTCACAAAATTGCCTCTGTCAGCTGTCCACTGGAGGATTTATTATCATGCCAATACCAGAAAATTTATGAAATATAGTGGCTTAACACCAACCTAGTCCAATATCCATACAAATACAGGTATTCACAGTCAAACTCATTCTAAAACATGATCTCTCTTATTCATTCCCCATGTTTAATGTCTGGTAATGAAACATTACTTCATCCAGAACTGTAGTTTCCTCCATACGTACTCCCATTGCTGAGTAAAAGATAGGTATCATATCTAATTTCCTCATGCAGTCTTTTCTCTTAAGGCTTTACCTAGAGAAAGACCCTTTGTCTTTCTTTACAGACTCTCATCCCATCAATTTGATCACTTCCCCCTTCTTGGTGAGGCCTGGCAGCACACACAGGAAGGGGAATCAGGCTACCCAAATGAGACCTGATAGAGTGTGTTCATATATTGGGGGAAGACATCTCCTTCTGTCACAGGTCTAGAGAAGGGGAATAGGGTGGGAGAGTGAGAAGAGAAAGACACAAACAAGGAGATATCAATTTGGATGTAATCTGGAGAAATTATAAAAATTTAAAAATTAAAAATTAAAAAAGAAAGGACATTTGTTTGGTTAGAATATACAAAATACATTGCCTTATACGGAGTCTCTTAATGACTGTGCATTAGTTACTTTCATGCATCATTATTGATGGCAGAGGAAACATTCAGATAATATATTAAAAGAGTGAACTCTGATGTTATTCATGTATTCACAGGTTTTTCTTCTTCGTTCACTTAAGGGTAACATTTATGTGATTTCCATATCTTGACTATGCTAAATTATATGGGTGCATCTATAGGATGCTAAGTTACACATGATTGTTGCATCCTCAGGAGTGGTAGAGAAGGACTACTTATTTTGAATTATAATTATTGATTCAATCTGATACTCATTTCCATAGTAGACACTGTAGATAGATTCCATCCCCACTTGAGTAGAGGAGATTCTTTCGCACCAAGTAATTTTCTTAAAGGCTTATTTATTGACTGATTATTATGTATACAATGCTATACCTTTAGGAACACCTGAAGGCCAGAAGAAGGTATCATGTTACATTGTAGATGGCTGTGAGCCACCACATGGTTGCCAGGAATTGAACTCAGGACCTCTGGAAGAGCAATCAGTGCTCTTAACCACTGAGTCATCTCTCCAAGCCCTCCTCCTAAGCCTTAATCTACTTTGTTGGTATTATTTTCTGCATGTTTTCTTTCCTTGAGGTGTCAGTATGGAATTTCATGTGGATTTAAGTTGCGTTATGTCTGCCATCAGTTTGAAATTTTTGTAAACTATTTTAACTATGTATTTGTTATTTTTCTTATCTTCTGCTCAATACTTTTTAAGGCATTCTGATTGGGTGAATTGAGCATTTGTGTATGTGATACATTTCTTTTTTATGTGTTTTGGATGTTAATTCTTTGTGAAATGAAAGGGGAGCAGACATTTTTCCCATTTATGGAGGCTGTCTCTCCACCGTTGCCTTGCTGTGCACTTTCTGACTACAGCATCCCATTTCCCAACTTTGAAATGCTATTGTGAGCTGTTGACAGACATCCCAGATGGCACTGTCTGGACATGTTCACTGGAATGAGATTCATATAATATACTCAAGTTATTTCAAACCTGCAGATCAGACATTCAATTTGAATTTTTTCCATAAAATGATAGGTAACATCCCATGCTATTTTGGAATACAGTGATTTAACTTGTACTTTATTTGGCTTTTGCCTTGATGCTTAACTATTTGAGTCATATGGTGATTGAGAGTAACAAGAATGCAGAACTGAAACGCTAGTTTTGAAGAGAGGAAGGAAGACATAGCAATCAAGGATTTGACCAGGAAAGATGAATTATATAAATATTCCTGGCACCAGGAGATCATTCTTCAGTGAAAGGTCCTGAGACAGCAGGTTCTGGTGAACAGAGATAATGAGGTTAGGACTCGTGATCTCAAAATGTCTTGCACACTCTAGTTCTTACCCAAGAAAGCTTATTATGAAGTGCATCATCTTACATATTTTGTTTATTTATTTACTTTATATCTCAACCAGAATTTCCATTACCTTGTCTTTTCCCAGTCTCTCCATCTCAGTTCCCCCTCTCCCCCCTACTCTATCCTCAGAGACAGGGAGGCCTCCAATGCATACAAATGACCCCTGGCATATTAAGTTGAAGTAGGCTAGGTTCATCTTCTATTGAGGCTAGAAGAGGCAGCTCCCTAGGGGGGAAGTGTCCCAAGGGCAGATGACGGAATCAGAGACAAATCCTCTTCAGCTTTTAGAAGTCTCACAGGAAGACCAAGCTTCCAAACTGTAACATGTGCAGAGGGCCTAGGTTCATTCCATGAAGGCCCTGTGTGTGTCAGTTCAGCCTATATGAGCACCTATGGGCTGGAATTGGTTGATTCTGTTTTTTTTCTTGTGGTGTCCTTCATCTTTCTGGCTACTACAATTCTTCCTCCCCTTATTGGTTGGATTCTCAAAGCTTCATCTAGTGTTTAGCTGTGGGTCTTTGTATCTGTTTCCATCAGTTATTGAGTGAAGCCTTTCTAATGATAATTGGACTAGTTTCCAGTCTGTGACTATAGCAGGATATCATTAGAAATTATTTCACTGACTTTCTTTGGCCATTCATGTTTGGATATATAGTGTTCTCTGGACAATCCAAGCACTGACTCCAGGCCCTCTCACTAGTATAAGGAGTTAGTTCACTCTCACAGCATGGGTCTCAAGCTGGGCCAGTCATTAATTTGCCATTTACAATTCTGTGCCACCTTTACACCAGCACATTTTGTAGGCATGAAAAATTGTAGGTCAAAGCTTTTATGGTTGGGTTGGTGTCTGAACCCCTCCATTGGAAGTCTTTCCTGGTTAAAGGAAATAACAGGTTCATGCTCAGACTATATCAGTTCTAGGACTGTTAGCTAGGGTGACACCATAAATTACTGGGAGTTTCCATTGCTGTAGGATTCTAGCTTGTCATAGAGATGCTGCCCAAATCCTGATTCCAGCTGTCTTTCCCAGATAAAGTTCCATTAGTCCTTCCCCCCAAAATTCCCTCCTGTTTCCATCCCCAACTCCATCTTCATATACAATCAGTCCCCTGCTCCCTACTTCCCACTCTCTGTCCACTTATGATGTATATTCTATTTCCTGTGTCAGTAAGATTCAAGTGTCCCTGTTTTGAGCCCTGCTTGTTACTTAGCATCTTTACGTCTTTGGATTTAGTATGATTATCCTATCCTTTACAGCTAATATCCACTTATAAGTGAGGATACACTATGATTGTGATTCTGTGCCTCGGATACCTCACTTAGGCTGAATTCTCTAGTTCCATCCATATGCCTGCAAATTTCTCGATGTCATCTTAATAGCTGAGTAATACTCTATTCTGGAAATGTACCACATTTTTATTTATCCATTCTTTGATTGAGGGACATCTAAGTTGTTTCCAGTTTCTGGCCATTACAAATAGGGCTGCTAAGAATGTGGTTAAGCATAAATTAGGAATATGGCTAGGAATTGTATATCTAAGTCTTTCAGTAGACCTATTACCAATTTTCTGAGAGACAACCAAATTGACTTCAAAAGTGGTTCTATAAGTTTGCACTCCTGCCAGCAGTGGAGTAGTGTTCAACTTGTTCCTCATCCTTGCAAGGATGAGCTGTCATTTGAGTTTTTGATCTTAGCCTACCTAATAGGTATAAGATGGAATCTCAAAGTCAATTTTATTTGAATTTCCCTGATGGCTAAGAATGTTGAAATTATCTTTAAGTACTTCTTGGCCATTAGAAATTCCTCTGGTGAAAATTCTTTGTTTACATATGTACTTCTTTTTTAATCTAGTAATTTGGTTTATTGACATCTAGTGTCTTGAGTTCTTTAGAAATTTTGGATATCAGCTCTCTGTTTGATGTGAGGCTCATGGTGATCTTTTTCTATTCTGTTGGATGCCAGTTTGTCTTTTTGACATTGTCCTTTGCTGTATGGAAGCTTTTCAATTCCATGAAGTCTCATGCATTAATTAATGATCTTAGTGCCTGAGCTATTGGTGTTCTGTTCAGAAAGTTGTTCCATGTGTCATCACATTCAATGCTGTTTCACACTTTTTTGTTCTATCAGGCTTTGTCGATATGGTTTTATCTTGAGGTCTTTGATCTACTTGAACTTGGATATTCTGCAGAGTGATAGATCTGAATCTAGTTTTATTCTTCTACATGTAGCTATCTAATTAGACAAGCAACCACATATGTAAAAAAATTAATCAAGCTTGAACCACACATTGATGCCCTTCCATTAATGGTGGAAGACATCAACAACCCACTCTTGACAAAGAATAGAGCGATGAAACAGAAGTTATAACAAGAAATAATGGATCTAACAGATTTCAAGAATCAAATGGTCCTAGCAGATATCTACAGAATATTTCTCCCAAACATGAAAGATCATACCAGTACCTTTTTCTCAATACCCCATGCAACCTTCTCCAAAATTGACCATCTAATGGATCACAAAGCAAATATCAACAGATACAAGAAGAGTGAAATAATACCTTGTATCCTATCAGAACAACATGGACTAAAGCTGGACCTCAACAACAACAGAATTTTTTTAAAGACTACAAACACATGGAAAATACTCAGTGTTAACTGGATCAGGAGAAAAAATAAAGGTAGAAATTAGATACTCCCTAAAATTCAAGGAAAATGAAGGCACAACATGCCCAAACTTATAGGACACAATGAAAGCAATACTAAGAGGAAAGTTCACAGCACAATGTGTTCTCATAAAAAGATTAGAAACATCTCATACAAGCAACTTAATGGCACACTAGTAAGTCTGAGGAAAAAAGAAGACATGCCCAAGAGCAGTAGATGAATGGAAATGATCTAAGTCAAGGATAAAATCAATAAATTAGAAACAAAGAAAAAATTCAAAGAAAAAACAAAACCAAGAGCTGGTTCATTTAGGAAATGAGCAAGATAAACAAACCCTTAGCCAAACTAACTGAAAGCCAGAGAGACACTATCCAAATCAACAAAATCAGAAGTGGTAAGGGAAACCTATCAACAGACAATTAAGAATCCAAAGAACCATTAAGTGTTACTTCAAAAGTCTATATACTACAAAATTTGAAAATCTAAATGAAATGGACAATTTTCTTGATAGATTCCACATACCAAAGTTGAATCAAGATCATGAAAACAAATTAAATAGTTCTATATCTTCTGTAGAAACGGAAACTCATCAAATGTCTCCCCACCAAAAAAGTCCCAGATCTAGATGGTTTCAGTCCAGCATTCTACCAGACCTTCACAGAAGAGATAATGCCAATGTTCTTCAAACTATTCCACAAAATACAAATGGAGGAAACATTACCAAATGCATTCTATGAGGGGATAATCACCGTGATACCTATACCACACAAAGACCCAACAAGAGAATTTCAGACCAATTTCTCTTATAAACATTGACACAAAAAAATACTAAGCTAAATACTCACATACTAATTCCAAGAACACATCAAAGATATCATTCATCAGGACCAAGTAGGCTTCATATCAGCAATACATGGATGGTTCCATATATGGAAATGCATGAATGTAATCGACCATGTAAGCAAATTGCAAAAAAAAAAAAAAATTCATGATCATCTCGTATATGCTGCAAAGACATTTGACAAACCCAACATTATTCATGTATAAAGTCTTAGAGAGATCAGGTATACAAAGCACATACCTAAACATGATAAAGGTTGTATACAGTAAGCTGATCAAAAATATCAAATTAAATGGAGAGAAATCCAACACAATTCCACTGAAATCAAAGATTAGACAAGGCTGCCCTCTCTCACCATATCTCTTCCATTTAATATTTGGAAGTTCCAGCTAGAGCAATAAGAAAACAAAGATCAAGTAGATCCACATTTGTAAAAAAGAATGCAAAGGATCACTATGCACAAATGATATGATAGTATACATAAATGACCCTCAAACTTCTATCACGCACATAGAAACCTTTGTCATTTAATAAACTTTTTCTCTCCAGATGCCTCCTCTGCCCTGGACCTTAGGGTTTTTTCCTGTTTCAACTCCCCGGTTCTGACACTCACCAAGCTCCTTCTTATTCCCTGCACTTGCTCTTCAGACTTGTTTGTTTATTGATTGATTGATTTTGAAGTGCTGGGGATAGAATGCAGGGCTTTGTGAGTGCCAGGTAGGCACCCAGTCTCTGATGCACATCCTTAGCCTTGTGCACACCGGCTGGTTCTGGGGACTGAGCCCTCAGTAAAGGCTGCTCAGTAAGAAGACTTGAAAATAACGGGATCCAAGATGGCGGTGAGCAGTGTGGCCCGTGTTTGGAACCTCCAGTGAACAATTCAGGAAATTGCACAGATTTCTGAGCCAGGAACACCAAGGTCCCCACATCCTGGCACAAGGAGTGCTCCACGGTTCGGAGGGACCAAGGTGCAGAGGAACTGCTTGCCCCTGCACACGGGTGGAGCGTGGACTTTCTCGGATTGGAGCAGCAGCGGCACAGGCAGCAGCAGCAGTGGCGGCACCGGCGGCACCAGCATCAGCAGCGGCAGTGGCTGAGGTTTGCAGCTCTGAGCCTTCCAGTGGAGGCAATTAATGTGATAGACAGTGGGAGTTGCTGTGGGAGAGGGGACTCTGCACAGGATTTGGGTCGTGTGGTGCCTGGTGACCCAAACTGGACTCGGTGGACAGTTCAACCCCAGAGTCCCGGATTCAGCTCAGTGTGTAGTGCCTTGGAGACGTTGGCTCAGCACAGCAAGCAATTCTGCCCTAGGCACTAGCTCAACTCAACCACAGCTCCCCTGCTGTGACACAGGCTGGGCAGAGCACTCAGTTCCACTCTAGGCACCAGCTCAGTGCTGTTGCAGTTCTCCTGCTGTGACACAGGCTGGACAGAGTGCTCAGTTCCACTGGAGGTGCCACCTCAGTGCAGCTGCAGTTCTCTGGCTGTGAGACACGCTGGGTGGAGTGCTCAGTTCCACCCTAGTCACCAGCTCAGCACAACCGCAGTTCTCCTGCTGTGATGCAGGCTGGGCGGAGTGCTCAGTTCCACTCTAGGCACCAGCTCAATGCAGTCCTAGTTCTCCTGCTGTGATGCAGGCTCGGCTGAGTGCTCAGCTCCACCAGAGGCACTAGCTCACCTCAACAGCAGTTCTGCCCAAGACACTAGCTCAGCTCAGTGGACAGTTCTGGTGGCTGACACAGGCTGAGGTCAGCACGCAGATTCAGCCCAGAGGCCCTAGCTGGACTTGCCAGGCAGATTGGGCTCAGAGACTCTAGTTGAGCTGTGCGCACAGACTCAGCGGCCCCAAGACTCTGGCTGGACTATCCACGCAGTATAGGCCTGGAGTCCCAGGCTGAATTCAGCCTGCAATATGAGTCCAGAGTCCCTGGCTGAGCTCGGTGCACAATTCTGCCCCGGAGACTCGGGTGGAGCTCAGCATGCACTTTGGGGCCTGAGTCCCTAACTGTGCTTGGCAGACAGATTGGGCCCAGAGATTCTAGGGGAGCTTTTGGCACAGTCCCAGTTCTAAGACTCTGGCTGAACACAGTGTGCAGTTTGAATCCAGAATTCCTGGCTGAGCTTGGTGGTCGGTTCGGGCCCTGAGTCAATAACTGACCACAGCACACACTTTCGGCCAAAAGCCCCTAGCTGAGCTTGGTGCGCAGTTCCAGCTCAAAAATTCTGGCTGGACCCTGTGTGAATTTTGAGAAGAGAATCCCTAGCTGAGCTCGGCAGACAGTTCAGGCACTGGGAATCTAGTTGAACTCGGCACATGGTTTGAGCCCAGTGTCCCTGGCTGGACTTGGCAGGGAACCCAGAAGACTGTGGATACCTTGGACTGACACAGTGCTCAATCAGAGACTCAGAACGATTGCAGGACCCACAGGACAGGGGAGCTGAGGATCACTGGCTGTTATAGTCCAAAACGACAGGGCTAACCTCCTGCCATCCACACCAATGAAATATCAGAGCTTCCAGCCTATGGAAATCGTGAGAAAACAAGTGAATCAGACTCCCTTCATCCAACTCTGAAAGCTACCCAACAAAAACAAAGATGCCAAGATGTCTAAAAGACAGCATAAAAGCATACGCAAAAAACTGCAAAACAACATGGCATCTCCAGTTTCCAGCTATCCCAAAGAAAACAACCCAGACAACTCAAATAAAACGGAAATATAAGAAACTGACCTCAAATCCTTAGTAATGAGGATATCAATGGAGGAAACAAATAAAATTTGTGATCATATGCAGGAGGACACAGCCAAACAGGTGAGAGACATAAAAGAAGCACATAGAGTGGAACTGGGAAAAAAAATATCAGGAAAACGCAAACAACCAGATGAAAGAAATAAATGAAACAGTTCAAGATCTGAAGACCTATAAAGAGGCAATGGAAGAAACTCAGGAATATACAAACAATCAGATGAAAGAAATCAAAAAATCAATTCAAGATCTGAAGACGAAAATGGATTCAATGATAAACACACAGACAGAAGAAAAACGAGAACGTGAGACCTCAGAGAAGAAGGTGAGGGACACAGAGGTGAGCTTTTCTAACAGAATCCAAGAGATGGAAGAACGAATCTCAAGTCTAGAAGATACAATCACAGATCTTGAAGCAACCATTAAAGAAAATGCCAAATCTGGAAAACTCCTGACACAAAACATCCAAGAAATTAAGGACACCATGAAAAGAAGAAATTTGAGGATAATAGGCATTGAAGAAAGAGAAGATATCAGTCTCCAAGGCCCAGAAATTATTCTTAACAAAATCATAGAATAAAATTTCCCCAATCTAAAGAAAGAGATGCCTATAAACATACAAGAGGCATACAGAACACCAAATAGAATGGACCAGAAAAGGAAAACTGCCAATCACATAATAATCAAAACACAAAACATACAGAACAAAGAAAAAATATTAAAAGCTGCAAGGGAAAGCGGCCAAATGACATTTAATGGCAAACCTATCAGAATTACACCCGACTTCTCAACAGAGACCATCAAAGCCAGAAGGGCCTGGACAGAGATCCTGCAAACCCTAAGAGACCACAGATGCCAGGCCAGACTACTTTACCCAGCAAAACTATCGATAAACATTGATGGAGAAAACAAAATATTCCATGACAAAAACAAATTCAAACAGTACCTATCCACAAATACAACTTTACAGAATGTACTAGAAGGAAAACTCCATCCCAAAGGGTCAAGCTACAACCAAAACTACTCAGGAAATAGATAACTATACCATGGCAAAAACACAACTACACAAACGCTCAACTAGAAACTGCATCAAAATTAAGACTCTTAACAGTCACAGATCATTAATATCTCTCAACATCAAGGGTCTCAATTCTCCAATAAAAAGACACAGACTAACTGAATGGGTGCATAAACAGGATCCAACATTCTTCTGCATTCAAGAAACACATCTCACCCATAACGATAGGCATTACCTCAGGGTAAAAGGTTGGGAAAAAATATTCCAAGCAAATGGTCACAAGAAGCAAGCAGGAATAGCCATAATAACATCAAACAAACTACACTTTCGACCAAAATTAATGAAAAGGGATGCTGAAGGACACTTCATACTCATCAGAGGTAAAATCAACTACAATGACATCACAATTCTGAACAGCTATGCTCCCAATACAGGGGCACCCACATTTGTAAAAGATCTCCTAAAAAGGCTTGAACCACACATAGATCCCCACACAATAATAGTGGGAGACTTCAACACCCCACTCTCACTGAAGGATAAGTCAATGAAACAGAAACTAAACCAAGAAATAACATCATTAACTAATGCCATGTGTCAAATGGATCTAACAGATATCTATAGAACCTTTCACCCAAACAAGAAAGAATATACTTTCTTCTCTGTACCCCATGGAACCTTCCCCAAAGTTGATCACATCAGAGGTCACAAAGCAAGCCTCAACAGATACAAGAGGATTGAAATAATACCTTGTATCCTATCAGATCACCATGTTCTTAGGCTGCAATTCAACAACAACAGAAATAACAAAAAGCCTATACGTACGTGGAAACTAAACAATTCTCTGCTAAATAACACCTGGGTCAGGGAAGAAATAAAGAAAGAAATCAAGGAGTTTCTGAAATTCAATGAAAATGAAGGAACAACATACCCAAATTTGTGGGATACATTGAAAGCAGTGCTAAGAGGAAAATTCATAGCACTAAGTGCCTTTAAAAAGAAATTGGAAGCATCGCACATAAGCACCTTAACGACCCAACTGGAAGCCCGAGAAAAAAAAGAAGCAGAAACACCCAAAAGGAGTAGACATCTGGAAATAATCAAACTCAGGGGTGAAATTAACAAATTAGAAACTAAAAAAACAGTCCAAAGAATCAACAAAACCAAGAGCTGGTTCTTTGAGAAAGTCAACAAGATAGACAGACCTTTAGCCAAACTAACTAAAAGGCAGAGAGACAGTATTGAAATCAACAAAATCAGGAATGAAAAGGGAGACATAACAACAGACACTGAAGACATACAAAGAATCATAAGATCCTACTTTGAAGGCATATATGCCACAAAATTTGAAAATCTAAGGGAAATGGACGATTTTCTTGATCAATTTCACTTGCCAAAGTTGAATGAAGAACAGATAAACAAGCTAAATAGTCCCATTTCCCCTACAGAAATTGAAGTAATCATTGATAGTCTCCCAACCAAAAAAAGCCCAGGGCCAGATGGCTTCAGTGCTGAATTCTACCAGACCTTCAAGGGCGAGTTAATACCGATACTCTTCAAACTACTCCAAAAGATAGAAAGGGATGGAACATTACCAAACTCATTCTATGAGGCCATAGTCTCATTGATACCTAAACCTCACAAAGACTCAACAATGAAAGAGAATTTCAGACCAATTTCTCTGATGAACATCGATGCAAAAATACTAAATAAAATACTTGCAAAACGAATACAAGAGCACATCAGAGATATCATTCATCATGACCAAGTAGGCTTCATTCCAGGCATGCAGGGATGGTTTAATATACGGAAATCCATCAATGTAATCCACCACATAAACAAACTGAAAACAAAAAACCACATGATCATCTCTTTGGATGCAGAGAAAGCATTTGATAAAATCCAACACCCATTCATGTTTAAAGTTTTAGAGAGATCGGGAATACAAGGCACTTTCCTCAACATAATAAAGGCTATATATAGGAAGCCAATAGCCAAAATCAAAGTAAATGGTGAGATACTCAAGGAAATTCCTCTAAAATCAGGAACAAGGCAAGGCTGCCCACTCTCTCCATATCTCTTCAATATAGTACTCGAAGTTCTAGCCAGAGCAATAAGACAACATAAGGAGATCAAGGGTATTCAAATGGGAAAGGAGGAAGTCAAATTATCCCTATTTGCAGATGATATGATAGTCTACATAAGTGACCCTCAAAATTCCACCAGAGAACTCCTACAGCTGATAAACACCTTCAGCAAATTGGCTGGATACAAAATTAACTCAAAAAAGTCTGTAGCCTTCCTATACACAAATGACAAGCTTGCAGAGGAAGAAATTAGGAAAACTACACCCTTCTCATTAGCCACGAGTAATATAAAGTACTTAGGAGTTACTCTTACTAAACAAGTGAAGGACCTGTTTGAAAAAAATTTCAAATCCCTAAAGAAAGAGATTGAAGATGACATGAGAAGATGGAAGGATCTACCTTGCTCATGGATAGGGAGAATTAACATAATAAAAATGGCCATCCTACCAAAAGCAATCTACAGATTCAATGCAATCCCTATCAAAATACCTACACAATTTTTTAAAGACATTGAAAGTTCAATTCTGAACTTCATATGGAAAAACAAAAAACCCAGAATAGCTAAAACAATCCTGTACAATAAAAGGTTCTCTGGAGGAATCTCCATACCTGATCTCAAATTGTACTATAAAGCAATAGTAATTAAAACTGCATGGTACTGGCACAGCAACAGGCTGGTTGATCAGTGGAATCGAATCGAAGACCCAGATATGAATCCACACACATATGGTCATTTGATTTTTGACAAAGAAGCCAAATCCATTCGATGGAAAAGGGATAGCATCTTCAACAAATGGTGCTGGTCTAACTGGATGTCTATGTGTAAAAAAATGCACCTGGACCCCTATCTGTCACCTTGTACAAAACTCAAATCCAAGTGGATTAAAGACCTCAACATAAAACCAGAGACACTAAATCACTTAGAAGAAAAAGTGGGGAAGAGCCTGGAACATATTGGCACAGGAGACAACTTCCTGAACAGAACACCAACAGCCCAGGCATTAATGTCAACAATTAATAAATGGGACCTCATGAGGCTGAAAAGCTTCTGTAAGGCAGATGACACCGTAAAGAGTACAAAGCGACAGTCTACAGACTGGGAAAAGATCTTCACTAACCCCACATCTGACAAAGGTCTAATATCCAAAATATATAAAGAACTCAAGAAATTAAATACCACCAAACCAAATAACCCAATCGAGAAATGGGGCATGGAACTAAACAGAGAATTCTCAACAGAGGAATATCAAATGGCTGAGAAACACTTAAAGAAATGCTCAACCTCCTTAATCATCAGGGAAATGCAAATCAAAACAACGCTGAGATTCCATCTTACACCCATCAGAATGGCTAAGATCAAAAATTCAAGCGACACCACATGCTGGCGAGGATGTGGGGAGAGAGGAACACTCCTTCATTGCTGGTGGGAATGCAAACTAGTACAACCACTTTGGAAATCTATCTGGTGCTATCTCAGAAAAATGGGAATAGGGCTTCCTCAGGACCCAGCTATTCCACTCCTTGGAATATACCCAGAAGATGCTCCAGCACACACCAAGAAAATTTGCTCAACCATGTTCATAGCAGCCCTATTCATAATAGCCAGAACATGGAAACAGCCTAAGTGTCCCTCAGTAGAAGAATGGATAAAGAAACTGTGGTACATATACACTATGGAATACTATTCAGCTATTAAAAACAAGGAATTCCCAAAATTTGTGGATAAATGGATTGAGCTAGAAATGATCATAATGAGTGAGTTAACTCAGAAGCAGAAAGACTCAAATGGTATATACTCACTTATATCTGCATATTAGCCCAACGGGCATGTCCCACGAAAGCCTTCACTTACCAGGAAACAGAGACAGAGGAGAGGACATTCTAGTGGGACTCTAGATGTGAGATTCATGAGAGAAAGGCAAAGTAGAAGGACCCAGAGGGTCCTAGGAGCCTACAAGTAGAACATTATGATAGGCAGATTTGGGCACAGGGGTCCCACTCAAACTAGGCACCAGACAAAGACAATACAGGCGGTAAACCTTAAACCCCTACCCAGATCTAGACAATGGACAGAACACTCTCTACAGTAAAGTGGAGAGTGGGATATTACGTTCTCACACACTCTGGTGCCACACCTCTGACCATGTGCCCTGGATGGGGAGACCTGATGGCACTCAGAGGAAGGACAGCAGGTTACCAAGAAGAGACTTGATACCCTATGATCATATAGAGGGGGAGGTAATCCCCCTCAGGAACTGTCATAAGGGAGGGGAATAAGGGGAAAATGGGAGGGAGGGAAGAATGGGAGGATACAAGGGACGGGATAACCATTGAGATGTAACAAGAATAAATTAATAATAAAAAAAAATGGAAAAAAAATATAAATATTTTTGCTATAAAAAAAAAAAAAAGAAAATGAAGGAACAACATACCCAAATTTGTGGGATACATTGAAAGCAGTGCTAAGAGGAAAATTCATAGCACTAAGTGCCTTTAAAAAGAAATTGGAAGCATCGCACATAAGCACCTTAACGACCCAACTGGAAGCCCGAGAAAAAAAAGAAGCAGAAACACCCAAAAGGAGTAGACATCTGGAAATAATCAAACTCAGGAGTGAAATTAACAAATTAGAAACTAAGAAAACAGTCCAAAGAATCAACAAAAACAAGAAATGGTTCTTTGAGAAAATCAACAAGATAGACAGTCCATTAGCCAAACTAACTAAAAGGCAGAGAGACAATATTGAAATCAACAAAATCAGAAATGGAAAGGGAGACATAACAACAGACACTGAAGAAATACAAAGAATCATAAGATCCTACTTTGAAGGCATATATGCCACAAAACTTGAAAATCTAAGGGAAATGGATGATTTTCTTGATCAATTTCACTTGCCAAAGTTGAGTGAAGAACAGATAAACAAGCTAAATGGTCCCATTTCCCCTACAGAAATTGAAACAGTCATTGATAGTCTCCCAACCAAAAAAAGCCCAGGGCCAGATGGTTTCAGTGCAGAATTCTACCAGACCTTCAAGGGCAAGCTAATACCAATACTCTTCAAGCTACTCCAAAAGTTAGAAAGGGATGAAACCTTACCAAATTCATTCTATGACGCCATAGTGTCATTGATACCTAAACCTCACAAAGACTCAACAAAGAAAGAGAATTTCAGATCAATTTCTCTTATGATCATCGATGCAAAAATACTAAATAAAATACTTGCAAAATAAATACAAGAACACATCAAAGATATCATTCATCATGACCAAGTAGGCTTCATTCCAGGCATGCAGGGATGGTTTGATATATGGAAATAGACCAATGTAATCCACCATATAAACAAACTGAAAATAAAAAACCACATGATCATCTCTTTAGATGCAGAGAAAGCATTTGATAAAATCCAACACCCATTCATGTTTAAAGTTTTAGAGAGATCGGGGATACCAGAGACTTTCCTCAACATAATAAAGGCTATATACAGCAAGCCAATAGCCAAAATCAAAGTAAATAGTGAGATACTCAAGGAAATTCCTCTAAACTCGGGAACAAGGCAAGGCTGCCATCTCTCTCCATATTTTTTCAATATAGTACTCGAAGTTCTAGCCAGAGCAATAAGACAACAAAAGGAGATCAAGGGTATCCAAATAAGAAAAGAGGAAGTCAAATTATTCCTATTTGCAGATGATATGATAGTCTACATAAGTGACCCTCAAAATTCCACCATAGAACTCCTACAGCTGATAAACAAGTTCAGCAAATTGGCTGGATGCAAAATTAACTCAAAAAAGTCTGTAGCCTTCCTATACACAAATGACAAGCTTGCAGAGGAAGAAATTAGGAAAGCCACACCCTTCACATTAGCCACAAGCAATATAAAATACTTAAGAGTTACTCTAAATAAGCAAGTGAAGGACTTGTTTGAAAAAAATTTCAAAACTCTGAAGAAAGAGATTGAAGATGACATGAGAACATGGAATGATCTTCCTTGCTCGTGGATCGGGAGAATTAACATAGTAAAAATGGCCATCCTACCAAAAGCAATCTACAGATTCAATGCAATCCCTATCAAAATACCTACACAATTTTTAAAAGACATTGAAAGTTCAATTCTGAACTTCATATGGAAAAACAAAAAACCCAGGATAGCTAAAACAATCTTGTACAATAAAAGGTGTTGTGGAGGAATCTCCATACCTGATCTCAAACTGTACTACAAAGCAATAGTAATTAAAACAGCATGGTACTGGCACAGCAACAGGGTGGTGGATCAGTCTAATCGAATCAAAGAGCCTGATATGAATCCACACACATATGGTCGCTTGATTTTCGACAAAGAAGCCAAATCCATTCGATGGAAAAAGAATAGCATCTACAACAAATGGTGCTGGTCTAACTGGATATCTATGTGTAAAAAATGCAACTGGACCCATATTTGTCACCTTGCACAAAATTCAAATCCAAGTGGATTAAAGACCTCAACCTAAAACCACAGACATTAACCCAGTTAGAGGAAAAAGTGGGGAAGAGCCTGGAACATATTGGCACAGGAGACAACTTCCTGAACAGAACACCAACAGCCCAGACCTTAAGGTCAACAATTAATAAATGGAACCTCATGAGGCTGAGAAGCTTCGGTAAGGCAGGAGACACTGTCAAGAGAACAAAGCGACAGCCTACAGAATGGGAATAGATCTTCACCAACCCTGCTTCTGACAAAGGTCTAATATCCAAAATATATAAAGAACTCAAGAAATTAAACATCACCAAACCAAATAACCCAATCGAGAAATGGGGCTTGGAATTAAACAGAGAATTCTCAACAGAGAAATATCAAATAGCTGAGAAACACTTTTGATGAGTATTACATTAGCTCTCCTAAAATTTCCTTAATGTTACATGTTCTCACTAATTAATATGAATATTTATGATGTCTCTCACATTAATCATGCTGTAAATCAGTAACTGAGCATATGCACAATGGAAACAAAGTAAATTTGTGGTGACATTGAATCTTACAGCTGATGTTTTCCATACTTAGTGTCAGTTCCAGAATGACATTAGGAATTGCTATAGGTTTTAAATCAATGAATATGTATATTCACAAGTATGTATGTAATATTCCACATGTAATCATGTATATCAATCACACACCTTTCTATGTATGAAAAATATCCCTATTGTAAAAGACCTAAAACTAAGTAACCTCATTATAAAGACCTTTAGGAATGCATGCTAATGGAAGAATTCTTGGCCCTTGATACTGAAAGAGACACAGTGGTGCAGCCTCTTCTCACTGAATTCATGCCAGGGGTGTAGATTGTGTTTTCATGTCAGATCATGAGACCCTGGGCAATAACAACTTTGAACATAAGGTGATCCATGAGGCAGAAAAGAGAAAGCTGGACCTCTCAGCTTACAGCTTAATGAATTGGAGTATAATATAGGAAAACCACACTACAATGAAATGCGCTTGAAAATATTAAAAATAATGATGAATAAAGGAAAATTTTTCTATAGTTCTCCTAATGTTATGGAAGGAAGTACAGGACAGAAACCCTCAGAGTTTCTCTACAAAGTTGCAGATAATTCATGACATTCATGAAAGAATGAAGAAGTTAATGACTTCAATGACTTACTTAAAATCAAGGATAGTGTTATAAAAATCTTCCTCCATAGGTTCCTGAGATGTGAAAATCATAAAATTACAGTCCGTCCGTAAATCTCCATCATCATCTTCACTGTGCTTTATTCTCCAAAAGCAGGTGGGTTCTGTCAAACTGCACAAGATGAGAGAGCATTTCAGAAGCAAGAAGGAAATAATGAAAGCATACAGCTTCCTCATGTCTTCCAAAATCTAAGACTTAGCAGAGGTGAAAACAGCTTCTCATGCAGACAAACATCACATACACATAGCTCTATGTATCTCTGTTATTACTGTTACAGACTGCAGGGGGCATATTTATATTCCCTAGTTTCCTTCTGCCCACTCTGTGCCATGCTCCCTGGATACATCTGGAAAACCTTGTCCTCGGGATCTGGATCAGAGATCTGAGATGTTTTCACCGAAATAGGTCAGAAAACATGTTATGAAGGGCATGTTCTCCAGCCTCAGGTGCTAGAATTTCATTCACATTCAAGGCATAATTAACCCTGGGTCAATATTCCCTTGGGCAGCTGTGGTTCCCAGGCTTTGTCAGCAGCCACATGTGTGACCAAAATTGACAATCATTTCAGAAGATCTGATATGAGCTTTCATAAAATGAGAGGTGAGGTCATAAAGGGACCATGCTATTGAGAGGTATTATTGAATTATGGGACAACATGTCTTGTTTTCCACGATAGGGAATGGTATTCTTAAAAATAGTAACCAGCCTGAATCATATCTCCCTCACTGTGATGTATATTTGCTATTGTATTCTAGTCACATGTGCAAAATAGCACAAAAGTACCTCTGAACTTTCCACTGGAAAACTTATTAGCATGCCAAATGCCAGAATATTTACGAAATATAGTGACAACACAAGCTGAGTCCAATATCCATACAAATATAGATCTTCACAGTCAAACTGAGTTCTAAAACATGATCTCTCTTATTCATTCCCCATGTTTAGTGTCTGGTAGTGAAACACTACTTTATCTAGCACAGTAGTTTCCTCCATACTTGCTCCTTTTCCTGAGTAAGATAGGTATCATATCTAATTTCCTTATGCAGTCTTCTCTTTTAAGGCTTTGCCTATAGAAAGAACCTTTGTCTTTGTTTACAGACTCTGGTGTCCTCAGTTTGATCACTTCCCCTTGGTGGGGAAGCCTGGCAGTGCACAGAGGAATGGGAAGCAGGTTATCCAGATGAGACTTGATGGGGTGGGGTCATATGGTGGGGGAAGAGTTTTCCTTCTGTCAGAGGTCTTGAGGAGGGGAATAGGGTTGGAGTGGAAACAGGAAGATACAAGTAAGGGGATAATAGTTTGGATGTAATCTGAATAAGTTATAATGAATTAAAATTTTAAAATTTAAAAAGAAAATATTTGTTTGGTTAGAATTTAGAAATTCTCTTAATACATATAAATTAGTTACTTTCATGCATCATTATTGATGACAGAGAAAACATTCATATATTATATTAAAAGAGTGAGCTCTACTGTTATTCATAGGTTTTCCATTTTCATTCATCTAATGATAACATTTATGTGATTTCTATATCTTCACTATCCTAAATTATATGGCAATAAGTGTGGATGTGTGTATAGGATGCTGAGTTATACACGTTTGTTACATTATCAGGAGTGGTGGAAAGGGACAGCTTATTTTGAATTATTGTTTCTGATTCAACCTTATATTAATTTCCATAGTAGACACTGCAGATAGATTCCATCCTCACTTGAACAGAGTGAATTCTTTCCCTCTGAGTCCTAACCTACACTGTTGGAATTATTTTGTGCTTGTTTGGCTCCCTCAGTTCATTGGCATGGAATCTCATGTGGGTATACGTTGTGCTTTGTCTGAAATTTTGAAATTTTCACAAACTATTTGAATTATGTGTTTGTTATATATCATATCTTCTGCTCAATACTTTAGAAGGCTTACTGAGTGGATGAATTGAGCATTTGGGCATTTGAAACTCTTCTTTCTTTTTGTATTTTGGACATTAATCCCTTGTGAAGTGAATGGGGTGCATTTTTCCAACTATATAGGCTGTCTCTCCACTGTTTGCTTGCTGTGCACTTTCTGACTACAACATCGCACCTAGCAAATCTGAAATGCTTTTCTGAGCTGTTGACAGACATTCCAGATGCCACTGTCTGCACATGTTCATTGGAGTGAAATTTGTACAATATACTCAACCTATTTCAAATCTGCAGGTCACATTTTTAATTTGAATTTTTTCCATAGAATGAGAGATAAGGTCACATGCTGTTTTGGAACACAGGATTTTAACTTGTACTTTTTCTTTTGCCTTGATGCTTCACTATTTGAGTCATATGGTGAATGAGAGTCTCAAGAATGCAGAACTGACATGCTAGGTTTGAAGGGAGGAAAGAAGACATAGCTATCAAGGATTAGACCAGGAAATACGAGTCATCTAAATATTGCTGGCACAATTCCTGGACAGGAAGTTCATGGTGAAGGATCCTGAGAAGGCAAGTTCAGGTGATCAGAGGTAAAGAAAATAGGACATGTGATCTCAAGAGGTGTTGCATGCTCTGGCTCTTATCCCAAGAAAGCTTACTATGAAGTACATCATCTTATATATATTTTTATTTATTTATTTACTTTATATCACAACTACAGTTTCCACTCCTTTGTCTTCTCCCAGTCCCTCCATCTCAATTCCCCCTCTCATCCCTAGTCCCTCTCTTTCTCCTCAGAGAAGGGAGGCCTCCTATGAATATGAAACAGCCTCAGAATATCAAGTTATAGATTGAACTTCTTCTATTGAGGCTAGAGGAGGCAGCTCACTAAGGGAAAGTGTCCTAAGGATGGACAACAAAATCAGTGACAACCCCTGCTCCAGCTTTTAAAAGTCCCACAGGAAGACCAAACTACAAAACTATAACATATGTGCAGGGGGCCTAGGTTCATTTCATGAACTCTCTGTATTTAGCAGTTCAGTCTATGTGCAATCCTACAATTGGGCTTAGTTGATTCTGTGGGTTTTCTTGTGGTATCCTTGACAATTCTTGCAACTACAAATTTTCCTTCCCCTATATGCTGGATTCTCATAGCTCCACCGTGTGTTTATCTGTGCATCTCTGCATTTGTTTCCACCAGTTATCTGAGTGTAGCCTTTATGATGACAATTGGGCTAGAATCTAATCAATGACTATAGCAGAATATCATTAGAAATCACTTAATTGACTTTCTTTCGCCAGTCATGTTTGGGTCCATATTTGTCCCTGGCCTATCCAGCTTCTGGCTCCTGGCCCTCTAGCTAATCTATTCTATTTTCTGTGTCAGTAATATTTATGTGTCTTTGTTTTGAGGCCTGCTTGTTAATTAGCATCTTTGAGTCTGTGGATTTTAGGATGGTTATCAAATATCTACTTATAAGTAAGGACACACTATGATTGTATTTCTGTGCCTTGGGTACCTCACTCGGGGTGAATTTTTCTAGTTCCATCCATATGCCTGTAAATTTTATGATGTTATTTTAACAGATGAGTAATACTCCATTCTGTAAAGGTACCACATTCTCTTTATCCATACTTTGATTGAGGGACATCTAGGTTGTTTCCGGTTTCTAGCTCTAAGAAATAAATTTGCAATGAATATAGTTAAGCAAAGGTCCTTATAGTATGGTCAAGCATAATTTGGGAATGAGTAAATCTATTCCCAATTTTCTGAGGGACACACAAATTGACTTCCAAAGTGGCTGTACACATTTTTGCTCCTTCCAGTAGTAGATTAGTGTTCCACTTGTTCCTGATCCTTGCAAGGATGAGCTGTAGTTTCAGTTTCTGATATTAGCCTTTCTAATTGGTGTAAGATTAAATCTCAGAATCAATTTTATCTGAATTTCCCTGATGGCTGAGGATGTTGAACCTATAAGTACTTCTTGTCCTTTAAAGATCCCTTAGTTGAGAATTATTTGTTTAGATGTGTACCTCATTTTTAACTGGGTTATTTGGTTTGTTCGCACCTAGTTTTTTGAGTTGTTTATAAATTTTGGATATCAGCTCTCTGATGTGAGGCTCATGGAGATCTTTTTCTATTCTGAGGTATGCCATTCTGTCCTTTTGACATTGTCTTTCCCTTTGGAAGCTTTTCAATCTCATGAGGTCCTTTTAATTAATTAGTTAGTGCTGGAGCTATTGGTTTTCTGTTCAGAAAGTTGTCTCTGGCACCACTGCATAAACGTTATTCCACACTTTCTCCACTCTCAAATTTAGTGGATCTGGCTTTATCTTGAAGTCTTTGATCTACTTTAACTTGGATTGTGTGCAGGGTAATAGATCTAAGTCTAGTTTTACTCTTCAACATGTAACCATCCAAGTAGACTAACAAACTCTGTTGAAGATGCTTTCTTTTATTTCATTGTACAATTTAAGCTTCTTTGTCAAATATGAAATGACCATGGGTGTCTGGATTTACTTCTGGCTCACAGTGGTTAGAAACCCACAGCAAAATTCCCTACCTTCAGGTCCAGGTGAGACACAACTCACAGAGCAGAGGTATAGGCTACAGAAAGAGATTCAGCACCTAACTCATGATTTAGAGCTCAGCAAACTCAGCAGGTTCTGGGAACTACTTACCAACTAACTAGCCAAGGACAATCAAATGGATAAAGGCCAGAATAAGAACACAGTCAACAAAAGGGGGCTACATGGCTCCACAAGAACCCCCTAGTAAACACTGGATATTCTAATCCAGCTGAAATGATGGGAAGTGACCTTAAATCTACACTTAGGATGATGTTAGAGGAATTTAAACAGGAAACAATAAATCCTTCAAAGAAATGCAGTAAAATACAATCAAGCAGAGGCCTTCAAAGACATACAGGAAAATAGAATCAAACAGGTGAAGGAAATGAATAAACTGCTTCAAGACATGAACATTGAAAGCAAATCAATAAAGAGAACACAAACGTGATGAAACCCTAGAAATTAAAAACTTAGAGAAGAGACAGGGACCACATAGGTAAGCATCACCAACCAAATTCAATACATGAAGGAGAGAAACTCAGGCACAGAAGATACAATTGAAGAAATTGATACATATACCTGAATACCAGGGTTTGAACCTCTAAACTCAAACCAACTGTTACCCAGGATCCACATAGACAGCCCCAGATGCTTCTGCAAAAAACAGCACACCTCCCAGAAGATAACAACCAGACCCCTGAGCTCACAGGTTCTGCAAGATGGTTGTGCTAATGGAGCACAGCGTCTTAGCACAGAGTGTGGGCATTGAAAACTCATCAATCTCACAGAGAAAGAGAGCCAGTGGCAGGACAACTGTCTCCTGGAATTCCTCTGATGAGAGAAGGATCCCACTAGTTCCTGAGGAAATCTTTAATTCTTCAGGAAAATGAATAGTACTAGAAATAATCATCCTAAGTGAGACAACCCAGACCCAAAAAGTCATGCATGGTCTATACTTACTTATGTCAAGACCCATCCTGTTAAATAGCTCACTAGGCATGTGGGCTGTTTAGGAGGTGAGCTGGTATTTTCAAGGTCTTGTACCATGTTATACCCTGAAAGTGCTTCTAGCCTCTGACATGCTGTCAGAAGCCATTGATTTCGGGAAGTTCAGTAGGCATGAGAGATCTCTGGAATGATCTGATATTTTCCAAGGTCTGTACCATAATGCACCCCAGAACTGCTTCCAACCTCTGACTACCCTTTCAGTTGTACACTGCTGCATCTCTCTAAAATGTGGAATTACAACAAGGCATGGTGGCACATGCCTTTAATCCCAGCACCAAGGTAGGAAGAAGCAGGTGGATCATTGTGAGTCTAAGGCCAATTTTGTCTACAAAGTGACTCCATGACAGCAAAGGCTACATATAAGGCGAGCCTGGTCCACAAACAAGTCCAGAACAGCCATGTTTAAACAGAGAAACCCTGTCTTGAAAAAAACAAAAAAAACCATCTGGCATTGATGTGAACTGTTACTTTCTGGGTATTCACCAGCTCTGATTCAGCTAACTTCCTAAAAATCTTGTTGAAGATGTCTTGTTTGCTGTCCACATGAATTAGTCCCTGATTATGTAATTCCTGCTTTGATTCAAAAAGTTTAATAAGATAAATTGTTTTAGATATTCTAAAACAATTTTAGAGAGTTTATGGCTGCAGTAAATACCTCTGTGGACCTCCATATGCCTCACTAGGGAGAGCCTCCTAGCAGATTTGTGGCTTCATATAGGCCTCCACTCCAGATGGCACCAGGAATCCTGGTATTTCACCATAAATATAGGCAAATTGGTTTAAACTTTCCATGAACCCAAGATAGAATGGGGCTACCGAAGCTGGGTGTGATGGCTCATGCCTTTAATCCCAGCACTCCGGAGGCAGAGGCAGGCAGATCGATGTGAGTTCAAGGCCAGCCTGGTCTACAAAAGTGAGACCAGGACAGCCAAGGCTACACGGAGAGACCCTGTCTCGAAAAACCAAAAAAAAAAAAAAAAAAAAAAAAAGAATGGGGCTACCTAGAGATGTCTAAATTTGCTTAGAATGAAAGACAGATAAAATTATTGTCCTGAACTCATTATGAACTAAGAAACAGCTGTATAATATATAGTTAGAGCAGTCTTAATTGAAAAGTCATATATTACCTTTGACACTCTGAACTCACTATGAACTTATGTAATAGATACCTAGATAATAAATGTTTAGATTTAAAACATATAACCTGTTGTATTTCAGAATTCATATGTTTGTGTGATTAATTCCCTTTTCTCAGAAGTATGAGGACATTGACCAACAATAAATGGTATGGAAATTGGGAAGCTTAACTTCTGTTGAAGTTGATTTGCCTAACTTCATCCACCTTTTCTCTTTAATGAATGTGCTGAAAGCAGGAAGCCTCTGTGAGATCCAGGTTGGTTGATTTCATATGTTTTCTTCTGTGTTCATGACCTCGCTAGCTCTTTCAATCCTTCCTTCCCGTCTTCCATAAGATTCCAGGAGGTCAGCCTGGAAAGGGGATCATGGGTTTCTGGTAGACATAGTAACTTGGTTTCTTTTCCTGCAGCTGTGATAAAAATTCTCTCACAAAAGCAACTTAAGGAAAAAGGATTTGTTTTGTCGGACAGCTCAAAGTACTTGAAGCAGCTGGTCACATCACCTCATCACAATCAGGAGACTAGGAAATACATGCAACCTGCTGCTTAGCTCTCTTTCTCCATTGTATACAGTTCAGCATCGCCTGCAGGAAATGGCTCCGCCCATGTCAACAATGTCATCGGGATCCTCCCCTATAGGCGTGCACAGAGGCTCTTCTCCCACCTGACTCTAGGTTCTGTTAAGTTGAGGACTAGCATTCCCTGCTGCAGGATGGTTGTATCCTGTTAAGTTTATGTGAAAATACATGATGTGTTCAGTTTGGAGATGAAGCGTGTCTTCAAAAGATATATCTCTTATTTGCCTGCAGTTTTCAAAATGTCCTTGTTTTTCATTGCCAAGTAGTATTCATTTTGTGTAATGTACCACATTTTCTTATCGATTCTTTGGTTGGCAGACATCTATCTTGTTTCCAGTTTTAGTTATTACAAAAAAGCTGCTATGAACATAGTTGAGCAAGTGTCCTTGTGGTAGAGTGGAGAGTTTTTTTTGGTATCTACCCAGGAGTGGTCTAGCTGGGTCTTGGGGTAGAACTATTCCCTCAAGAGGTCAACTTGAGAAGGTGTGGATGTGTGCTGATGAGCTTCATGCATTAGTTGGCTGGCTCACATTACCCAGACATTAGATCAAATACTGGATGTTTCTGTAGAGATAATTTTAGGAATGAGTAAGCTTCAGATCAATTTGGCTAAGTAATATAATCACCCATAACTGAACCATCCTCACCTAATCAGGTGAGTGCTTTAATACAAAGAGTCTCAGGTGCGGGCAGAACTCTCTGCTTCTCTACAAAGTCCTTAGTATTCAGGCAAGAGGAGGACAAAAAGGAGATGGACAAAGTAGAGGCAAAGGAGGAATGGGAAAATTAAGGAAGAAAAGGAACAGAGAGCAAGGGATTTGTCCTATACTTGAAGAAAATTATCGCCCTTCTCCTGTTTATCCTCCTTCCCAACCTCCTCCTCCTCTTTTTCCTCCTCCTTTTCCTCCTCTTTTCTCTCCTCTTCCTCCTCTTATATCCATAAACTGTTCATAAATCCTCATGAAAGCTTGGGTTCCTTATGAGTTCCTCCCACCTCTATGACAGCATGTCAAAGATAAGTTTTTGTAGGTCTTACATGCAGATAATCACAGATACTGAGTTGAGTACACTACCACATCATGCCCGGAAGATAGTGTCCACTCCTTCCTCCTGCTTTTTCATTGTTACCCACACCCATGATGTTTCCTGAACCTTGAGGAAGATGGGACAATAAATTGTCATATTTAGGGACTCAATACTCATTTATTCTCAGCACTTTGACTATTTATGAGTCTCTATAGTTACTGCTGAAAAAAAGAGCTTTCTCTTAGCAAAGCTGTCAGCAGCAATGATATCTATGTCCAGGTGTGAGAGTTTCTAAGTCAGTGTCTTCCCCCCAAAACCCTGGGAGAGGTAGTAGTAACGCTGATGTGTCCGTCCTACACAGAGAGAAACGAAAGGCCAGCAATTGAAACAGAGCAAACCTGAGCCTGTCCTCCACTGTGTGGGGAACCTTAACCAAGGTCAGAGTTCATTGCCTTCCTCTCTCCTCCTCAGACCCATTACAAAAAGATGATGGTCTGGAAGCCTGGTAGGGAGGGGAAGGGACAAACCACTGAAAAGGAGCCACCATGTGGTTTCTGGGAATTGAAGTCAGGGTCCTTTATTTTACTTTTAAATGTGTATATTTATGTATCTGTAAGAGTATGATATGGTCTTCAGAGTCGAGGGTGTCTGAAAGCTCAGAGCTGAGGATACAGATGGTTGTGAAGCCACCTAATATAGGTTCAGAGAATCAAACTCTGGCCTGTGATACTTGTGTTTAACTACTGAACCATCTCTTCAGTCACCTCCTTATTTTTTTAAGCAATTCTCTCATTGAACCTGTAACTTACTGATTAGGTGGACTGACTGAACTGAGCACATGATGGTCCTGTCTCTGTTAGTGTCTGGAACACGCTGGAGAAAAAATTCCAGATGCAAGGAGTATGTAAAAAAAAAGAGCACTTATTCTGTAGGATCCAACACGTTGGGGGTCACCATTCAGACATGATGGCGACTCCCATTGAGCTTGTAGTGGCTTTTTAAAGGCTTTTAGGGAATTCATCAGTGAGGGGGCTAGGTAATCATTAGCATGTTTGGATCACTCTCAGACAGGATGGGAACCCAAGGTGAGCTTGGAAAACACACAGGCTCTTTTTATGGGCTGTTAAAGTCCAAAGGAGGTTACTTAATCAATTAAACTGGAAAGCCTGGACCAATTAAGTAAATACATGGGGCTACTCTGGCCAGGTCATGAGTTCGTCGTGAGGCAAAAGATTTCCAGACCAGCAGTCTATCTTTCTTATCCAGTTATACCAGCAGTAAAAACAATTTCTTAGTTTTTCTTTTTCTGAGAAGGTGATGGCTGTCTCTGGTTGGCTGTTTACTCTTTGTAGCAATTCCAGTGCTACCAAACTCACCTCTGAAGAATGGAGGACCAGGCTTGCTCTAAATCAACAGAAACTGAAGCCTATTGCTAGACTTATTTAATCAGGCCTCTCATCTCCACCTTCCACCTCACCCCAGCACTAGGACTATGCCTGCATACCTCTACATGCTCTTCTTTGTACATGGAAGCTTGGCACTCCCAGGGTACCTATTCTTGCACAGCAGGTGTTTTCCCATGGCAGGTGTTTTGCCAAGTGAGCCATTTACCTGGTGTTTTCTTTGATAAGGAATCATCCTATTCTCTAAGCTGATGGTGCTATTTTTATCATTATTAGAGTATTCAAACTTGTCATCAAGAGACCATTTGACCCAGTGTACTGTTTTCCTGTAGTAAGTCTCTGTTTCCAACAATGGTGATGTAAATTACTTTTCCTGTGAAAATAAACATCTAGGGGGACTTTTTGCCTTTGCAGATTATGCAAGAGTTGAAAAGTCACAAAGTAAGCTATTGCAATTGGCCTCAAACACCTGAACCTCATCAAAAGAGGCAGGATGCCACTCTCTGGTTTTCACTGGTTGGAGTCCTCCGGTTGGTTGGTTCATTGGTTGGTAGGTTTGTTTGTTTCTTTATTTTGTTTGTTTTCTTTTAAATCTGACACCCTTACAAGACTGTCAAAAACACTGGAGCAAAAAACACAAATATTTTATGACTTTCTCTTTCTCTGGTACCCACAATGTAAAGATGTTTTTTATTATTCTAAAGATCATTTGCATTTTTAATTTTAAAAAAAGTTGCATTTGAATAGATTTTTTCCAGCCTGTTTATTTTGTAAGTGTTTGAGAGATGGTTGTTATTTATGGTTGTTATTTGTTGTAGGATAGGCTGTCTTAAAGCTCACTATGTATCCAAGGATGATTTTAAACTTATGATCCTACAGTCACTACATCCACAGTGCTAGGATGACAGGCATGTGCCACATGCCCAGTTTTTGTGGTGCTGGGATGAAAACCAGAGCTTTGTGTATGATACTCTACCTGTTTATAGACTATAGCTGTCACTGCTACACTGGCAATTGAGTCAGTCTGTACTGCAAAACCAAATTTTGACTAATGTCTACCCCAGATCCCTGCTTCTCTCACTGCAATGAGCATACAGGTCACTGAGAGATTTATTCAAAAGCAAATTCGGGGCCAGGTATGGTGGTACAAGCCTGTATTTTCAATACCACATGGATTGAGGAAGGAGGATATGAAGTTCAAAGTCATGTTTGGATACAGAGCAAGTTGGTCCATACATGTATATGCATATACATGTGAAAATGAAAAGATAGCCTAAATTGTCATTCCTTCAGCACCTCCCACTTTTATTTGAGACAGGTCTGGAACTGGGACCCATAGGTTAAGTTGTCTGGCCAGTGAGCTCCTGTCTCCATTTCCCATCTCCCTGTTGCAGCAAGGACCAACACATTAGCTCTTCACAGGAGCTGTGAGGATTCAAATTCAGGTCCTCACGTTCATGAGACAAGCTCTTTTCTTCACCACTCCACAGATTAGAAAGCAAATTCTGAGTAAGCAACTGTGGAGGGTTTCCTGAGTGATGGTGATATGGCAGCCTGAGAACTACAATGTGAGAGAGGAGAAAATAGATGAGGGCTGAGGAGATGGCTCAGTAGGTAAAGGGCTTACTACCCAAGCGTGAAGCATGAAGACCTGAGTTCTGATCCCAGCAGCAGGTAAATACTGGATAAGTGTAGCATCCTGCCTGTCATCCTGACTCCTGGTAAGTGGAGACAAGGACTTCAAGAGCTAGCTGTATAGATTGATTGAATCAGAGAACTGTAAATTCGAGTAAGAAAGCTAGTTCCAGATATAAGGTGCAGAATGATCAAGGAATACATCAGACTTCAACCTCTAGCATTTGCAGAGGCACACAAGGAGACACACTACACAAACACATACACTCTTACACGTGAAACAACATACACATGTGAAAATTTCACATGTGTTACACCAGGGTGTGTCTGAGAAATCTTATAGTCAAAATTGAGGGGTGTGGCAATATCTTCATAGTTAGCCCTGGAGGCTATCAGCTGATGCAGGTAGAAATTCTCTATGTTGTATTGGTTGAGCGTATATAAACTGGATACATCTGAAGCAAAAAGGAAATTTTATTCATAAGTCCCTGAAAATTTCTTGTGGAATAGAAGTAAAGTAATACACATTCACATGATATCCTAAAATTATTCCCTAAAGGTATCATGAAACTGACACTACACCAAGAGTTACCTGGGTACCTCAATGTGTTCATCCACATATCTTGAAAAGGGTCTGAACATAGATAGGAGTTTCTTCTTTCCACAAACTCTAAGTCTAGTTGACCCTCTTGCAAGTTTTTTTGTGGCACCATAAAAGGAATGCAAAAAGATAATTGTTATGAACGTATATCTGGTGAATGAGTAGTTTCTATTCAGTTCTAGAGACATTATATGTAAACAGAATTGTTAAAAAGAAAAAAGTACAAGGAAAGCCATGATGAAAGGAAGTCAATTTGAATAAGAGCACAGGTCCTCCAAACAGAGACTCAGGAAATGAAAGACTTTTCTACACAGGAAGGACAAAAAACAAGAGGTAACATTTGGACGTTAAGTGAGTTTAAACTGTGCTAGCTGGTGCATGGCTAGACTAACAAACCAGACAGCCCTGCTTGAGCTATGTATATAACGAGTGAGGTTTGGTTCTTATACTATCTAAAATACTTTGTGTGTACTTGGTAGAGGAGGAAACAAAGTCTTCCAAGAATACTCCAAGCAGAATGTGGGAAAAAAATGGAGCACCATTTCCAGGGTACAGTCAGGTTAGTACATTCTTGAAGTCCACAAGGAGGATGCCTCATAGGTACTGCAACACTTGAATTTTCCATTCCCCTTTGTATATGGGGAAATCAGGTGGTCGAGTGTTGTTGTCTTATACAAAGACCTCTACGCTCCCTCAGGAAACAGGTTAAAGAAAAGAAGGATCGGGCATATATGTCCAATAAACCTTGCTTCCAACTTCAGGATCATAAGCAGACTCATCCATGCCAAAATCCACTTGACACACAAGCCTGTTGCATAGCCAGCGTGCAGCATCATGCTACTGTGAGAAAACACAGACAGAGCCTCTACTCCATATTAATAGAGGATCAGGTCCATTCCAATCTCCAATTAAAGGGTCCTTCCATGTCACTCTAGCAAAGGATGGCTGAGTATTAGTATATCTGAACTCAGCAGCAGCAGAATCCCCTTGGCATCAAGCAATAAAACATTCAGAATAGGGAGCTGGAGAGGTGGCACAGAGGTTAAGAGCACTGCCTGCTCTTCCAAAGGTCCTGAGATCAATTCCCAGCTGACAACCATCTATAACATGATCTGGTGAGAACAGAGTGCTGTATAAAATAAATAAGTCTTTAAAATTTTTCAGAATAAAGAGAACATGACTCAAAGCATTTTTAGGTGATTGGGGATACAGCTCCCCATTCTTTATTTTTTCTGAGTAGGTTTTTATGGTAGAGTGAGCTCGCTCCACCATTCCTTGTCCTTGAGGATTATAAGGAATACCTGTAATATGCTTTATAGGAAAAGAATCACAAAATTTTTGAAAAGGTTGTCTAACATACCCTGAAACATTATCCATCTAATTAGCCTTAAGCACACTGATGTGAGAAAATGCAGACAAACAATGAGAAATGATATATTTTGTAGCTTCTCCCGACTGGACAGAAGCAAGTACATACAAACAGAATAAGTATATTTGGAAACATCATAATTTATTAAGAATCAAAACCTTAGGATTTATTCCATATTGAGGAATAGGATGAAATTGTAGACAAGTAAAACATTGTTTAACAATTTGCCTCTCAAGTAATATAAAACTGCTTTCTTCAACTTTGACTATTAGGTTGAAGCAAAGCAGGAGATTTTTAGCAAGTTCATCCTGAGTAAAATGTACTTGCCTAATAGCTTGATCTGCCAGGCCACTTCCTTTTGCTAAAGGACAGGGAATCCAGAATGAGATCAGTTACAGTAATATTTGGCGTATGTGAGAATGTGCTCGTCAGGGCAGAAATTTGATCTTGGTAACAAGTAAGCAGCATCAGGCTTCATATTACTTGACCAAACCCAACATTAACATATATAATGAAGAAAAATTATAACATTATCATACTCAACAACAATTTAAATGAGGATAAATTAAAAGCTAAACTCTAAATGAGAAACAAAGGTTTGTCCACTTTCTCAATACCTAGATAAAGTAGTAAAATAATTGAAACATATCTAGTGGATAAAATTAGAAAAGAAAAATTCAAAGTATCTTTATTTGAAAAAATGACTAAGAATCTTATTGGGGGAACTCCTACAACTGATAAACATTTTCAGAAAAGTAGCTACATACAAAATGAATACAAAATTATGTAACAGTTTTATATACAAATGACAAATGGACTGAGAAATAAGTCAGGAAAGCAAGAACATTTTAAATACCCATAAATACTAAAAAATATCGTGCAGTTAATTCAATTAAACAACACAAAGTTTTTTATGATAAAAATTCATGTCTGGCACTCTGTTCCTCCCTCTTCTAGAGATCGTTGCATCTTATATAGTGCAAATCTTGTCCAGGAAACACAGACTGAAGGTCATAGTGAATGAATTTGTCCTTTTGTGCACCTGGTCACCATGATGTTTTAGTTAATTTACTGGTATGAAATAATAATGTTTATTACTTGGTCTAAGCTAATTATTGCAGCAGTATTTCCTAACCTGCTAGCAATCAATCAAGACACAGACACCAGTTATATTTTAAAATAGCCTTAACCTGTGGCAGGGCACATAATAATCCCCTAAACTACTTCCCATAGTGGGGCAGGTATACCACACCTGCCCCAATCCCATGCCATCTGCTTCAATAATTTCTATCAAGCTACATCCCATTCACCATCCCAAATACTTGCTAATGTGCTTTATCAGGACAAAATCTCCATCCGTGCCACCCATGTGCTTCTCCTACACCTAAACCATTACAGCACACCCTTCTTCTCCTCCCCTCTCCCCCTGATTCTCTCCCAAAATTCTCTCTGTCTCCACCAGCAATGGAACTTTATCTATGCCTATCCCATTTGTCCTGCCCAGGTGTGATGGCATTTAATTTGTCAAAGAGGGTAGGCTCTTAGGCAAGGTGGGTCACAGAGACAGCAAGCAGTAATTAGCATCAAAATACATCAAGCCAACCTCCAACACAGGGTTTCCTTAAACTCTAGCAATGTGAGTATTTTTTGCCATTAATGGCCCTTTCATTGATTCTACGACATGGTTTACGTGTCTCAGTATGACTTGACCAAAGTCAAGTTCAATACCACTGTCATAAACGAGAATGTGAAATTTGTCTTTAACAGGAGGACACCACCATCTTTTTTGAGTGAGATTTAACCAACATTAAATTGGATGAGACTAATGCTGAATAGGTTATGGAGTCTACAGTTGTTTTCAGCATCAAGGGGGAAGCTGAGTCTCATTTGAAGGTTGGACCAAAAGTGTCATCATATGTGTCACTTCTGCTACTGTTCCTATCTTTAAGATGGGCATAAGCCATAATAACTATACAACTCACTCTAAATGAAATCAATGCTCTCTGAACCATCAAGTACTTGGCACCCTTGTCCACTGTCCCTCACGACAACTTTGATACTATGGAAGGACTCGTAACCATTGACCATGCCACAACTGCCATACAGAAGACTGTAAATTGCCCTCTGTGAATCTGCGGCATGATAGTCACGGTAATTTCCAGAACATCATTCCTACATAGAAGGTACTGTCATGGATGTCAATAAGGTCATCCCAGAGCCAAACAGGAACCTCCCCAGCCATACCGTTTGTGTCGTCCTCCCAATTTGTACAGCTTGTATGTCACATAATACCTGGTGAAAGTTGTCAAGTATGATGACATTATGAATATGGCGAATCAGATATCAGAGATCACACTAAAGGGCATTCTGAGATACATTCAGTCTCAGGTTGTATCCTGGGGCTTTACAGTAAATCTTACTCTTTCATCCATGATGCTAAGGGTAGCATTGCTTATAGTAACAACTTTGTAAAGTTACTTTTCTTGTATGAAAATGTGGATTGGTACAGCAACTTGATGGAACACAGCATGGCCTACATATACTCATAGAGATAAGGAGCCCTGAACCATCACCCAAACAATAATGAGAGAACAAAAGAAGCGCTTAGCTTCTGAGAATCATCTGTTCCAATCCCCCCACCCACATCCCCGCCAAAAAAGATGAAAATCTCCCTTCACAGTTTTCATCCCAAACCCCCAGAAGGAAAATGGCTTAGGGAGCCTTCCTCTCCTCAGTATGATTAATGAAGTTCATTGCTCCCAAGAAAGTATTTCACATCTTTGAAGAAAGAAATAGAAGAGTCTGGAAAATCGAAAGCTCTCCTATGCTTGTTAATTAGTAGAACTGATACAGTAAAATGGTCAAAATCAATCTACACAGTCTATGAACTCTTCCACCAGAATCCATCATGGTACTTAAAAGGAAAATTATCAGCTTCATATGGAAACACATAAAACTCAGGATAGGTAAAACCATCCTGAACAATAAAGCAACTGCTCAATGTCTCACCATTCCTGAATTCAAATTGAGCAAAAGATCTGTACAAATAAAAATAAATTATTGGCATATAAACAAATAAATATTTCAATAGAATAAAAGTGGATGTAAAATACACACACACCTATATAAACATATATATATATGATTTTTTATTTTTTTTAAATGCCAGAAATATACATTTGAAAAAAGAGAATCTTCTAAATGTGTTGCTGTTCAAATCCACGTCTGAATGTGGAAAAATTAAAAACAGATCCAGAGGAATGGAATTGAGAATGTGCCAGAAGAGGGTGTGAAGGAGGAGGAAAGAAAAAATGTTATCACATTATCTTGTACAATATTTTTAAAAGAGGTCACTCTACTACTTTGCAATTTTATTTTCTGTTAATATAAATATTTCTTTATCCTGAAATAGATTTTATGTGAGTTGCCACAAACACTGTTTCTGAGTTTCTTTCACAAAATGTATGGCTGCCATGTCTCTCACATGTGAGAGGGGCATTCTAATTCTACAGGATACGTGCAGGCTTAAACATAATTTTTATAACACCCAGTTTTGTCCATAGGCATTGAAAAACCATTCCAAGAGTAAGCATTTGTTTTCCTGCCAGAGGAAAAACAGGGTGGGCATCTTTATGAGGCTGTTTGTGCTCAATTCTGTAGCTTCCATCGAATGTCATTCATCTGATTAAAGAACTTCAGTTGTAATTCCAGTCATGTCCAATTCATGTCTGGACCCCTGTCCATAAAGCAGCAGGGGTCAGTATCCAGGTTCATGACTCATGTTATCACTAGAGACCATGGGGACATCGCTGGCCTAGACAGCTGCCTAGGATCACATGGATATCCAGGAGCTGTGCAGAACTGGCCCTGCCCCTCACAGGCTTCCATATTCTGGACAGCTGGCCCAACCTCTTACCTGTGGCAGCACTCAGGAGACCAGGCCATGCACATTCTCAGAGCAGCACAGTGATGGCCCTGGTGGCTGGGGCTCAAGTGAGCCAGCCCAGTGGGTATGAATTTCGGCTTACCATGAAGAGTGGGTACATGGGTGATATCCTAACCCTCTCACTTTTCATCACCTGTGGCAGCTAAGATGCCCTTACATCTCCTGGGAACCACAGTGAAGCTGACCCTGATGGAGGGGACTCAGCTGAGCCAGCTCAGTGATATGAGAACAGGATAATTGGCCCTATCATGTGAAAGCTCAGGGGTGGCATGAACATGGGTGTGGCACTCTTCTCCCATGCAAACACTACCTATGATAGTTAGGAGAGCTGGCATTGTCCACGGCAGGCAGAAGAGTGGACCCTGTACCTTGCCTGGGTACCACAGTGGAGTTGGCCTTGGTGGCAAAGTCATGAGTGAGCCAGCCCCTAGAGTGTGAGAGCAGGAGAGCTGTTCAAGCCCCTCAGCAGCTGCACACATTGAGAGTGGGGCCTAAGCCTTGACTGGGTGGGACAATCCTCAAGAGCTTGCCCTGATGGTGCTAATAAAATAGAGCCAGTATGCTGACCAGCTCATCTAACTCCCAGGCACAAATCCAGGGCTTTGGGTTGCTCACTCCCAAATTTACATCATCTGTGGATTGTTGAAGTACATACAAGGGCTGGTCCCTCTAACTTAAAGCTATAGGATCTCTATGACACAGGGAAATGACAGGATAATCAGAAGAACTCCTGATGAGGAGTCAATATTCATAACGTCACAGCACCCAGAGAGACTGAACCAGGCCAGTGACTCACTGCAATAAATATTTACAAGTGTTGATGTGTGGACAGAGGGCCAAATTCTGTGAAAACACCTGCCACAATATATAATTTCCATGCTTTGGTGGTGGTGGTGGTGGTTGTGGGGATGGTGGTGTGTGTGTGTGTGCATGCACGTGCGTGCGTGCATGTGTGTTATTTTGAAGGGCAGTGGGCAAATGTGTGAGGACAGGAAGATGACTGAAACTCTGATGTAGAATGTAAAACACAGAAGCAACTATTTAGTAATTTCATGATACAAGTCTTAGAGAGACTTAAGGTATGGGGAGCAAATCTCAATATAATATATGTTACATATAGCAAATCTAAAGCCAATACTGTCCCAAATTGAAAAAATCTCAAAGCAATCCTAGTAAATCAGATAGAGACTATCTATTCTCCTCGTTACTTTTCACCACAGTACTCAAAGTACTAGTGCAGCAAAAAGAAAAGAAAATGAAAATAAATAGAATAAAAAAATTAAATATCTTCATATATGATATATTCATTAGAGATTCCACAAATTTCAACAAAACCAATTAGCACATCCATTAACCACAAACACCCTGGGATTGAGATCATGATTATTGCCCTTTGTATAATAGTATTTTTTTAATGGAAGAATTGAATGATCTCTACAATGCAAACTTCACACCTCAGAAGAAACAGGGACAGGAAGACAGTAAATGACTGAAAAGCATCCCATACGCATGAATTGTCAGATGTAATATTGTGAAAACAACCATCCAACCAAAAAGTATTTACAAATTTGATAAACTCTCAATCGATTTTCCACATTTTCCAAAGAAACAATCATAAAATTCATATCAACCTATGAAATACCCAGATAACAAACTAATAAAAAAAAAATGCCAGAAAGCCTTATTTGTTTGTTTATACCATTATCTGATACTTTTAAAAGGATATAAGAAATGCTTTCTTTTTTATTTTCTAGGTTAATTTAAGTACTATAGTTGTTCATTACTTTTCAGTGTTCTGCCATAAAATTTTCTAGTGGTTCAATTTGGTTCTGGGCTGTTATTTCTGTGAAACTAGACAACTGCATCAACTTAATTTCTGCTTATACATCTTTTTGAATATTTACTTCATCTTGGTTTACTTTATTCTAACAAATGCATCTAGAAATTTACCAGTTTCTTTGAAAAGTTCCATCTTTCTCACACTTTATATACAGTTACTGTATTTATATACCTTTTATTTCTTGTCCCCAACTCTTCTAGTGACACCAATATTTTTCAAAATTAATGACTGTTAATAAAACCCTCACATACCTAATTTTCAGAAAATATAGAAGAAGGATGAATGATCTTGAGAGCCAAAAACTGAGGGAGCTGGCTGTGATAATATTTCTTCTAGGAATAGTAGATGATATACCATAACTTCTCACCCACATGAACCAAAAAAAATGTGACATAATCAAAGAAGCTACCAACTAACTTGGTAAAGCAGACAGGAGAACCTGTGACAGCCTCAAGCTTCTATAAAGAACCACAGGCACCTGATTAAATCTGAAAATGGAAAAGATGCTCTTCCCCAGGGAAAGGAACAAAAATATTGTAAGTATAATCTAAAATGTAAAAAACTACCAAATTTCAATTAAGGGATTTTTCCCTATACTTTTGACAAGAATATGAATCTGGTCTTATCAAAATAACATAACACTTGGGGAAAAAGATGCACCCTAAGAGCCCTGCACTGGAAGCCAAGATGGAGAAGACCTCCACAGCCACCATGACCTTCCCCTTAGTGCTATGGTAGACAGGAAGAAAGGTGACCCAGACACTGCAGAACACCAGCATGCTGAAGGTCAGGAATTTGGCTTCATTGAACCTGTCAGGCAGATTTCTGGCCATGAAAGCCACAGTGAAGCTACTCAGAGCCAAGAAGCCCAAGTATCCCAGGACAAGGTGGAATGCAATGGCTGAGCCTTTGTTGCACACAATGATGATCAGCCCATGTTCAGAGTGTGTATCTGTTTCAATGAAGGGTGGTGACATCACCATCCAGATTCCACAGAGAACAAGTTGGACAAAGGTACAGATGGGAATGACAAAGTTAGGTGCCCCTGATACCAGCATCCATCTCATTCTTCTTCCTGGAGTAGTCAGCTTGAAGGCCAGGATCACAGTAATTGTCTTGGCCAACACAGTGGACAAGGCCACTGTGAAAAAGACTCCAAATGTGATTTGCTCTAGGATACAGGTGCCCATGTTGGGATGCCCAATGAAGAGCAAGGAGCAGAGGAAACAGAATGTGATAGAGATCAATAGGATGTAGCTTAGAATGCAGTTATTGGCTTTCACAATGGGCATGTCATTATGTTTCACAAAAGTACCAAGTACAAGGGATGTGAGGATAGAGAAACACAGGGACATGCAGGCCAGAGCCATCCCCAGTGGGTCCTCAAAAGCCAGAAAGGACACATGTCTTTGCAGGCAGTGTGTGTGCTCTGTGTTGGCATACTGGTCATCTGGACAGCTCACGCACTGCTCCACATCTGCAGAGATCATTAACAACAAACCATAATAAATTTTCATCATTATATACATAATAATTTAGTATCTGCATTAATCAGAGGAATCCACAGTAAACAATTTGTTGTTAAGCAACAGTTTTTATCTTGTCTATTAGAGGAAGCAGGGACATCAGGATGCTCTACAGCAATGCATCCCTGCGGGTGGAACATACCACCTTCATGATAAAGGGAGAAGAAAAGTTACTTATTGTTATGTATAACTTTCACATTATTTAACGTTTATAAAAATAAGAAAAATACTTTGTCAGTGCCTTACACATAGTAATATAAAATATCTAATATTAATTAATTACTCAAAACTTAAATTTACTATGTACAAATCTATGGACTCTGTTTGTGGCAGTTTGAGTGAAAATGGCCGAGTATATCAGAGATCTGACTGCTCGGTTACGAGGGAGCAGCACTATTTGAAATGATTAGGTTATGTGTTCTTGCTGGAGTTAGTTTGACCCAGTTGGAGTAGGTATGTTGAGCTAGAGAAACTATGTCTGATGGTGGGCTTAGGGATTTTAAAAGCTCCAGCACCCCCAGTGTCTCTCTCTTCCTCTTGTCTGAGGATCTGTATGGAGGATACTCCATCACTTTTCTGGAACCATGCATGACTTCACACTGCAGTACTCCCTCACACTATGATATGAGACAGTGTCTGAAAATGTATTCAAGCCCCATTAAATGCTTTCTATCATAATGGCTGTCATAGTCAATATATTGCTATGACAAGCCTGACCCTGCTGCTTGTTGGGAAAATGTGAATTTTGGAACTTTAGATTAGGAAAACAGTTGAATGTTTTAAGGGAGAATTAATAGGCAATACTAAGGGAAGCATAGAAGATCATACTTAGGAATATTTTAACTATGTAGGCCAAACTCAAAAAGTTTTAGAGGGGAAAATATTAGTGGATGGCCTAGAGACTTTTAATATTTTGATTTTTACCCTTTCTATAAAAAATCTGCCTGCGTTTAAATTGAATAGTTTTTGATGAAATGTTTTGCCTGAGAAAATGCTAAGATAGTCTAGTTTTGACTATCTCATAAGGTTGTTAGTGATCACTCATATAGAACAATAGAGAAAAGGAGCTAGGACAGCAAGGAAAAATTCAAAATCTACAGTTTAAGGAGAAAAAGAGCACTCGGTGTGTAGAGGAGCAAATTCCAGAGCGCAAGGCAATGAAAAGTTTAAAGAAAATCCTGAGCTAAGTGAAATCAATGGACTGGCAAGCTCAGAGCAAGACCCACTGAGCTAAGCTTCCAGTGTGTGAAAGGAATGGGATGAGAAACTTAACCCATGGAAGATGTCATCCAAAATAGAAAGTTGTTGAAAATGTCTTTAAACAATGGACCAAGTTTTATTTCCAATCAACAGAAAGCCTTGGAAGCTTTAGCCACATGGTTCTGGCTTTAGAATAAGAGATAGAAGTAAGGGATTGTGAAATCTCCCTCCATAACTATGGAAAGCCACTAAACCAGGTATTTGTCAGATATCTCAGTGTGTACAGGCTACCAGGTAAAGCTATGGATGTAAATATTGGGTTTTATTAGAGTTCCCAGAATTTTTGGAAATTTCAGAGTCATGAGTGACCTGCCAAGGAAAGCTGAAGACAGGGCTTCAAACTAGCCCAAGACAGAAGTTTGTTGCAGTCAACAAAAATGGAAGAAGTAGGGGATGTGAAGAGTGCCTTGACATCCCACATGGAGATGCAGAATTTGGAGTTCTCTCGGCTGAATTTGGGTCTGTCTTTGGATTCCACAATTTGTCTTGACTTTGCTTTGGCTCATCCTTTTTGAAATGGTAGTAATGTGTTCATTGTCCTAGTATCTTGGCAGTATGGAAGTAATAATATGCTTTATTATTTTGCTTTACAAGGGGTTACAGTTAAGAGATTGCCATGAGTCTCAAAAAAGACTGTAAACTTTTGAAATTTAAGCAGTGTTGAAAGTGTGAGAGATCAT
This sequence comes from Acomys minous, assembly GCF_964271855.1. Classification (NCBI taxonomy): domain Eukaryota; kingdom Metazoa; phylum Chordata; class Mammalia; order Rodentia; family Muridae; genus Acomys; species Acomys minous. The sequence goes on along the minus strand of NC_140490.1, from coordinate 85,360,661 downwards.
GAGTAGTTTTGAAGTTGGACTAACTGTTTCTGTGTTAAGATGTGGCTTCAGGCTTGTGGGACCAAAAAGGTGGTATATGGTGATTTGAAAAATTATAGCTCTTGTTGGCTTAAGATTTCTCTGCTTGATCAATAGTGAGTAGCACTATTGGAAATGATTACTAGATGTTGCCTTGTGGTAGTAGATGCAGCCTTGTTTCAGATAGTGTGTCACTGAGAGTGGGGCTTTTTGATGTTAAGATCTCAAGCAGGCCCAGTGCCTGGCCCTCTGTTCCTGCTGTCTAAGTATCTGGTTATAGAACGTTCTCCAGAACCATATCTGCCTGTGTGCGGCCATGTTCCCTGCTATCATAATAATAGACTAAGCATCTGAAAGTGTAAGCAAGCCCCAATTCAATGCTTTCTTTTAAAGGAATTATCATGTTCATTGTGTCTCTTCACAGCAATAAATCACTGACTAAGGAAGACACCATGTCTAGATTAAAAAGCCAGCCAATACAACGCATTGTGCACATTGCCTCATACCCTTGGCCTGTATCTCCATATAGCAAAAGGATATATAATGTCTAATGCACATACCGTTTGCATAAAGCAATATTTCCAATAAAGAAGCCTTACATCTCATGTAACAAAGTCCACTTCGGCTTAAGTTCATCACTTCAACAATTAACATACGGATTTGGAAAACCGACATTTGCTTTTCAAACCAATATCTATTCCTATGATGTCTGATATATGGACTTCTCTATGTTAATATATACTTTTGTTCTTGTCACTACTCATATATTAGGAGCAAAAATCCAAACTACTCATTTATTTTGTATATCACAGCATAAAAATATAAATTGTTATTAAACATTTTATTTAACATTGCTGCATATCTGTCTATATAATGTATCTTGCTTTACTCTACCTCTCTAGGACATTTGCTACCAACTCGCGGATAGAGGGGATATATAGTATTGATTCAAGTGATGGTATTGGGAGGTGCTGAAGGATGAAATTGAAGGGGAAGTAATAATCTTTCAATTAAAAGATATTTAAATAGGATAAAATCATGTGTGTATGAGGTACACATAAATGTGTATCCATGGTTGCGTGTGTAATTTTTGCATGTCAATCAGAGAACACATGTCTCTTTGCATGTATTTGCTGTTCAGAAGACAGTCATCATCCATGTTTCTTTACTGTCTATTCACTGTGGTAAAGTCCTTTTTATTCCCAACTATACGTTCCAAGCTAAATATCATGCAATGTTATGCATATTTTGGATCCTTCCTTCATTTCTCAGCAGCACTGATTACTGAGGAAATCTACCACATCTTTGTGTGCATCTGGGAATGTGCCCTCCTGTCCTAATTCTTGCAAAGCAACTGCTTCATCCTATGAGCTGTGCCCTAAGATCTTAAATACATTTTATTGCACAACAACAAGATTATGAGCTGGGTGCTAGGACAACAAGACGACATGGACCAGTCATGTAAATTTAATTCATACAAAAAAATCAAAGACTATTAGACATATGCAAAGCAGTACTGTGTGCAAATTTTTCTGGTAGAATACTAGTTACAAACCTTTTATTAAACACTTTCTGGAAAATATATAAGACATGTAGCCATCATAATGTGTGGTTTAAGGAAGGCAGTTCATGCTCATTCCATGATGCATAACATGCTTGATATCAGTACAATGATAACACATATTTTATGTCTTCAGTTTCCTTTCATGCCCTGTCAAAGTCTTAGTTTGGATAAAAGAAGATATTCAATTTCAGCAATTTCTTCTGCACACAATTACATACCTGTCTCATTAGACACTTCATTCTCTAGGCACTGGACACAATCAAAGCAGCATTCCACTGTTTGTTCCTGATGTAATTTCCTGAATCCAGGAGTGCATGTCACACTGCATGTAGAAGTGGGAACCTAAGGCAGATGGGATAAGAATTGGTAACAGAGGTGGGTTATATATATATTCTCCTGTTATCCTGTATTATCTTACTCAAGCATTTGAGCATGTCGTCTAAGCCTCTAATGAAATTGAAGGCCATAAAATAGGCCATTAGGTAGCATTCTATGTGTCAATGTATGGGTAAGAAATTAAGATTTCTTTCTTCCAAAATGTAGGAAAGAGCCTAGGTCTCATTGGCACAGGAGACAACATACTGAATGGAAAGCCAACAGACCAGGCTCTAAGATCAAAAATTAATAAATGGGACATAATGAAACGGAAAAGTTTATGTAAGGCAAAGATACTGTGAGCAGAACAAAGTGACAGACCACATATTAGGAAAAGATCTTTACCAATCCTGCAACCAACAAAGGGCCAATATATAAAATATATAAAGAACTCAAGAAAGCAAACACCACCAAGCCAAATAATCCAAGTAAAAATGGGGGAGAGAACTAAACAGAGAAGGCCCAACAGAAGAATATCGAATGGCTGAGAAACATTTAAAGACATGCTTAATGTTCCTAGTCATCAGGGAAATGCAAATCAAAACGACTTGGAAATTCCATCTTACACCTGTCTGAAGGTGAAGATCAATAACTCAAGTGACAACACATGCTGGTTAAGATGTGGAGAAAGTGGAACACTCCTCCACTGATGATGTGAGTGCAAACTTGTGCAGCGACTCTGGAAATGAATATTGTGCTTTCTCAGAAAATTGCGAATAGTTCTACTCCAAGATCCAGCTATACCATTGCTGGGCATATACACCAAATGATGCTCCACCATACAACAAGGACATTTGCTCAACTATGTTCATAGCAGCTTTATTTGTAATAGCAAGAATCTAGAAACAACCTAGGTGTCACTCAACTGAAGAATGGATAAAGAAACTGTGGTTCATCTACACAATGGAATACTACTCATCTTAAAAACATGGACATCTTGAAGTTTGCAAGCAAAATGATGGAACTAGAAATGATCATCCTAAATGAGATAACTGAGACCCGAAAAGACACTATATATAATCCTCTGAGAGACTCCACCAGGTGGAAGATAGGGACAGTTACTAAGAATTGAAGTTGGACACTGGGCAGAGTGCTGAGAGTGTAGCTAAGAGTGGGGGGATGTAAAGCCTTGGAGGGAGCAACAGCTCCAAAGGGAGACCAACCAGCCTGTGCATGGAGGCACAGGGGGTTCTCCACAAACTGATGATCCAGTCAGTGACAACATATGCAAAGAACCAAGAACCCTTTTTCAAATGTAGCCAATAAGATCCTTCACATGGGAAGATGGGGAAACTGCTGCTAAACCTCTCCTATACACTCAGTGGCCCACTACTTTGCCTCTGCCCCTTAGCAAGATTTCATAGTGGGCACACAGTGGAAGGGGATGCAGATTACTCTCATGATACGCTCTAGTCCCCAGAGGTCTAGAACAGGAGAATGAGCAGAAGATGGAGGTAGAGTGCCAGTGGGAAGACAAGAAGGAGAGGATAACAAGTGGGAGGTATAATGAATAAATTATAATAAATAAAATATACACTTAAAATCTGAACAGAGAAGATGGTTACTGCAGAGACAGAGAAACAAATCAAGAACCATGAATGGTGAGGATCTACACACTCTGCTCAATTGTAGTACATAGACAGCACAGTCTCCTTCTGGGTCCCACAATATGGGTATTATGAAACACCTCTGATATGGACTGGGACCTTGTAATGCTGGTCACTTCTGCCCTGACAGCATGGCCTTGGCAAGCCACAGAGGAAAATGTTACGTGTTAGCACAGGGAACACTGGATAAACTGAGTTCCGACTTTAGGAGAAGGGAGCTCCTCTTTCTAAGGACTAGGAGAGGGATGGTAAGCGGGACAGGATTGGGAAGCGTTAAGGGAGGGGGCTGCAATCTGGATGTAAAGGATTCAAAGGAATTCAAACTTCTAATCCCACTACATGGGAATAGCTCTGAGACTGGCTGAGATATGAATGCAAATGCATAGACAAGGCTTCATGTTGGTCACAGATCCTCTGAGACATTTTACTAGAGGCCACTCTTTGTAGACCATGAAGGAAGATTGTCAGATGTCTTACTTCTGCTCATACAATGAGCAGAGAATCAGCCTTAATAGATCTGTGCATCCTACACACCTCATACTATTACAGTGTTAGAACTGTGTAATGCCTGTGATAAATTATGTTTTCAGAAAAAAAGTACCGGACACTGATACTGGATCAAACCTGACAAAATTCATGTCTCATAGCAGGCTGCATGCTGACATCCTGCATGCCCCTTGTTCCAGCCCCAGGCGCCTCAGTTGCTGTTACCCATCAGAACTGGACAGTGAGTTAGAACACTTCTGAAGCCAATTCATCCAGCATTTCAGTCTGTCCCTTACAGGATTTCTACTAAGCCTGGAATCTCTCAACATTTAGAAACTGGACCACAAATGCAATCCCTGGCTTGCTTAACTATTTTCACTGATTTTTTTTATGCCGCTTCTAAGGTATTATTTGCCCCAAATCAGCCTGAAGAAACCGTAAGAGAATGACATCTCATTTCCTCACCGGGGGGGGGGGGTGCGGGGTGGGGTAGGTTTCTGTTTGTCCTTTTGGTCTTCAAACGCTTATTTTCATTGGGGTTTGGTTATAAGTTATTATTGGTCTTATACGGAAAGAAAACTATTTTGGATTTAGGGAGATCTCTCCTTTCTTCTTTCTTTCACAGGTAAAGAGATAGGAGCTGAAGAGAAAGAAAGGGGGTATAGAACTAGAGAGGGAGGATAGAAGGAAAGGTAGATGATTGAACCTACTCCTTACCTCAAGGCCTTAATTGTTACTCACAAAGAAGGTTATTTTTAATTCACAAATATAGAATTTTGTATATTGATGCAAATCATAACTGTGTCAAATACTAACCTAATTTTATCACACAAATATATATCCTAGTGCTAACAGATAGATATGATTCTATAGATATATTTTAAAATGGTTAAAGAAGGTCTTCAAAAGTCTCAATGACCTACAGAATATGACATTAGTTTTTTGTTTTTTTTTTTTGTTGTTGTTTTTTGGGGGTCTTTTTTTTTCTTTTTTGTTTTCCAGACTGGGTGTTTCGGTGTAGCCTTGGCTGCCCTGGACTCACTTTGTAGACTACATTGGCCTCAAACTCACAGCAATCCACCTGCATCTGCTTCCCAAGTGCTGAGATTAAAGGCATGTGCAACCATGCCTGGTCAGAATATGGCATTTAAAGATGTTTTTATTCTTCTAAAGATTCTTTGACAAGACAAATTAACTCATGACAACACCAACCTGAATTCAAAGAAGATGATCAACACCAAAGATTCTCTTTATGGAGTTTGCTTCAAAGGCAGCAAACAAGCCTCTGGGCAAAATGCCCTTGTTTTTGTCACAGACAGAATTCAGCCAAAAAAATGGGCAAGCTTAGATGCAGGCAGATTAGAGGACTGAACTGTGCCATAACAGGTAAGCAAGTCCTCAATAGTTTCTGCTTTGCAAAGATGTCTGGCAGAAATATTGAGCTAGAAGGCCAAAGATGATGCTCCAATGTTATAAAGAGGGTTGAGTGATTGTTCAGGCAGTAAATTGTCTCATTCACTTTTTCATTTTGGATGTTGCTAACATGTACTTTTGGTTCTCTCAGACATTTAAATTTTATTCCTTCTCAAGCATGACGGAGCAGTGAAAAGTTATAGGATGAACACGAGCACAGCACATTGTTAGAGCACCCTCATAGACCTGAAAGTTTTTAAACCTATAATGAAATGATACAGTACAGAGAAATGTTTCTGTAAATAGTTACATGACAGTGTTGATTACGCTATAAGAGCGTACATGTATAATCACAAAACTTCATGGTTTATACCTCATCACATAATTTTAACGGTTTAAATATTTCTCATTCTTCTAATTTTGTATATATGTTTCTACAGTATAGGTGAAGTGGAATGTCATATTAGGTGTCCACGGAAACCAGAGGCAAATGGCCCCATGACCCGCATTTATAGAAAATTGTGAGTCATCAACTTGGATGTTGAAACTGTGCTTGAGTCCTATGCAAGAAGAGCAATTGTGCTTAACTCGGCCATCATTCCAATGACACAATACTTTATAACATAAAAGTATGGATAAGTAAAGGTATGTGTACATACCAGTGTTCTTCCCATGGACCACTCCAAGTCTTCAGATATATGCAACTGTTGGCTTTGTGGGAAATAAGGGGAATAGTCTCCTATTTTCACTTTTAATCCAAACCCTTGTGGAAAATTCCAAATGTTGAAAATGTCATAATCTGTGCACAGTTTTTTTCTCCAATTCATGTTCACTAGCTCTCCAACAGGGTTAGTAAATACAATGTTCTTCAGAAAAGAAGCTACCTAAAGGAGATGCATCATTAAGTAGTTACATATACCTACCCAGGAAGGCCAAGTGACGTTGTGAATATTCAGCAATTTCCAATATAGGCCAGAAAAGACATTTATGTTGATGGTTACCTATCCAGTGAAAAGCAAGATATCTCATAGGTAATTACATTATATTATACTTCATTTCTATGTTTTATGGTGCAAAATGTCAGAAAAATGCTTACCAAATATTGAGTAACATAGTACAAGAGATCTTTACATTCATTACTTGTGTGAAAACTGTCAACACACCAACTAACTAAGTCTGGATGTTAAGTATGTGTGTGTGTGTGTGTGTTGTGTTACTGTGTGTCTGTGTGTGTGTGGAGCAAAACATTTTAAAGTAGAAGCCAAAAAAACCCTGAGAGACTAAGAGGCCTGAAATCTGTTGAATGGAAGACAGGTAGCGTGTAAATCATGTAAATATTGTATACATATATAAAATACAAATAAATTTAATAAAAATTTGTAGTCATTATATGTCTACATAAGTAATTGATGTTTTATAAAAATAATTATCCATGGCATTGGTCGATACATGTTTTTTCTTGAGAAATAAATTATGTTCTAATTGTCATTTGTCTACTTTATGATAGATATTTTAGTTATTATTTCTCATATCAAACTCATTTGGTGAAATGTTCAGATGCATTCTCACAAAACTGACTATCTTCATACAAAAATGTTGTCATCCATTTAATGTTAATCTTGTGTTGGGGGGATGGTCTAATGTATTTTGTTGCTAATTACTACTTGCTGTCTCTGTGACCCACATTTTGATGAATAAAAAGCCATCCCACCTGGGCAAGGCAGAGGAGATGAAGGTGTGGCTAAGATTCCTGGGCTTAGGAGAGATACAGGAATCCTGGGAAGAAGAAGAGAGAGAGACCCGAAGAGGGTCCCAGGAAAGGGAGAAAAAGGCTGCCATGGGTTAGATGGAAGAGAAACACATGACCGGTGTGGAGGGAGACTTGTCCTAGATGCAGAACATTAACCAGTATTTGGGATAATGGATAGGAGGTAGCTTGATAGAAATATTTAGAAGCAGATGGCATGGTAGTGGGGCAGGTATGTGATATCTGCCCCACTCCCTGTTTCCCCTATGGGAAATAGTTTAGAGAATTGATGTCTGCCCTGCCCCAGGATAACTAAGGCTATTTTAAAATATAACAAGTATCCATGTCTTAATTGATTGCTAGCCAGGCATACTAATATTACAGATAATTTAATAACAACAAACTTGTGTAGTATATTTATTCACTTAAAATTTTTAGGAGCCGGGTGGACCTTGTTTAGAAACCGGAGTAATCGAGTAAGAGATTTGGACAATTTTCTTAACCAGAAACACCAAGCTTCTGACTCCATCACAGCGGGAGAATTCCAATGTTCAACAGAAGTAAACTACAGAAATCCTGTACACCCCGGAATGCTCGGTGAGCATGGACCAACTGGCAAGGAGCCGCTGCAGTAGCCGCAGCCGCACAAACAGGTAGCCGGGGATACAGGCAAGATCCTGCCTGCAGAGGGGTTTGGCGCAGTGTCTGGAAGACCTGGACAGTAACAGGTCCGTGGGATCAGAGAGCATGGTTCTGGTGGTCCACAGTGAGACCCTAAACATGCACAGAGCACGGACCCCCTCCCTAGAGAGCAGCCTCTGTGCCTGCAGATACTCAAACAGGTAGCTCAGATCGCTGGCAAGGCCCCGCCTACTGAGGCAATTGCCAGGTAGTTCTGAAGAGCTGCACAGAAATAGGTCTAGGGGGAACAGAGAGCGTGCTTCGTGGGGTCCACAGTGAGACCCTAACCCGCCCGGAGCACAGATCCCCTAGAGAACAGCCGCCGTGCTTGCAGACACTCAAACAGGTAGTGCAGGTCGCTGGCAAGGCCCTGCCTAATGAGGTGATTACCAGGGATTTTGGAAGACCTGGACAGAAATAGGTTCAGGGGGAACAGAGAGAGAACTTCTGAGGGTCCACGGTGAGACCTTGAACCCGCTCAGAGCACAGACCCCCCTAAAGAACAGCCTCCTTGTCTGCAGATACTCAAACAGGCAGGGAAAATCGCTGGCAAGGCCCGGCCTACTGAGGCGATTACCGGGGATTCCGGAAGATCTGGACAGAAATAGGTCTAGGGGGGAACAGCGAGCGTGCTTCCAGGGGTCCACAGTGAGACCCTAACCCGCGTGGAGCACAGATCCCCTAGAGAGCAGCCGCCGAGCCTGCAGACACTCAAATGTGTAACAGATTGCTGGCAAGGCCCTGCCTTCTGAGGGGCTTACCTCGGAGTCCTGAAGATCTGGACAGTAACAGATCCAGGGGTAACAAAGAGTGTGCTTCTGGGGGTCCACTGTGAGACCCAGAACCAGCAAGCAGCTGCTGCGGCTGCAGACTCTCAAGTGGGTAGCCTGGAGCAGGCAAGGTCCTGCTGGCTGAGGTGATTGGCATGGTGCCTGGAAATCTGGACAACACTAGGCCCAGTGGGAACAGAGCGTTTTTCTGGGAACCCACAGAAAGTTTCAGAGCCCATGCAGAGAGCACAGACCGCCCTCAAGAGCAGCCACCAGGCCTGCAGCCATCCAAGTGGGTAAACAGAAGCAAAGACAAGGCCCCACCTACTGAGGTGATTAGCGTGGTGATCCACCTGCAGGTGTGATTGGCACGGTGTCTGGAAGATCTGGACCATACTAAGTCCAGGGGGATTAGAGAGAGTGTTTCTGGGCTCACCAGTCTGCAAAGAGTCCCAGAGCTCGACAGGAGAGCAGGCAGGTGGGGATACACCTGCCAGCTGCAGTGCTAAAGCTGTGCCTACAGCTTGTCTATTCTGTGCTAAGAATTTAGAGGAAGGGTGAACTCTTCCCAGCAGTGAGACAGGTGCCTGCCATCGTTAACCTCGAGCTTTGTATCTGAGACTGAACTGTGGGCGGTGTATCTCCAGGCTGGAACTACTGGCCCAGGAAAAGCATAAGACAACGGATGGCTCTGACACCAGACTTACCCGCCAGTCCGGAGAAAGCCCCAGAGGCCAGGGGCCAGGTGAGCAGGAGTGCAAAACCTAACACCAGAGCCGAGGGTATTAGCCTCACCTGCACCCCCTGTCTTCCTCTCAGACCATTCGTGGGCCTGTTGCCTCAGAGGGAACAGGGAACGTGGATCTGAGCCTACCAGTCCACAGAGAAACCCAAGGCCATCACAGGGGACCAAGAAGCTATGGATACCCCCCCCCAGACACAGAGCTAAAATGGTACACCCAGATGGTCTAATCTAAGAACCTGGAGGAACGGTGCACACTGGCCAACAAGCTCAACAGGTTCCCGCCAGTGATAACCAGGAACTTGGTATCTGAGACTGAACTGTGGGCAGTGTAACTCCAGATTGGAGTTACTAGCCCAGGAAAAACACAGGAAAACAGTTGGTTCTAATCTTGGAAAAACCTGCAAGTCCTGAGAAAGCCTCAGGGTCTGGAAACCACTGCAATGCGAGCACAAAACCAAACTCTGAGCCAAGGGTGTTTGCATCAACTGTGCCCCTTGTCTTCCTTCCTGACCACCTGCAGGCACGCTGCCCCAGGAGGAATGGAGAGTGTATATCAAGCACACCAACCCTTAGAGAGACCCAGGGCCCACACAAGGTCTCAGGCAGCTGCAGTCACACCACCAGCCACAGCTTTAAGGCTTACCACTGATGAGCAGACATGCTTGAGGGCATGTCACACCTGCCCACCCTCTGTCTCCCTCTCTGGATGCTTGGTGGGCCTGTTGGCCCAGGCAGAACAGAGAGGGTGGATCAGGGCCCCAACTTCAGAGACAGCAAAATGACTAGAGGTCAATGCAAAATCTTAAACAACAAAAGCCAGAAAAATATGGCATCTCCAGATCCCAATTATCCCAATGAAAACAACCCTAAGAACTCAAACACAATTGAAATACAAGAAAATGACCTCCATTCCATTGTAATGAAGATGATAACTGAGCAAACAAATAATAACCAAAAACAAATGCAAGAAGACGCAGCCAAACAAATCGAAGACATTAAAAAAGACCTATAGAGAGGAACTGGAAAAAATCCAGGAAAAAGCAAACAGCCAGATGATTGAAGTTAATAAAACAATTCAAGAGTTGAAGACCCATAGAAAGTCACTGGAAGAAACTAAAAAAAACCAAAAAAACAAAACAAAACAAAAAAAACCCAAAAAACCAAAAAACCACAAACAGCCAGATGAAGGAAATTAATAAAATGCTTCAAGATCTGAAGATGAAAATGGAAACAATGATAAAAACACAGACAGAAGAAAGACAGGAACAAACGAACTCAGAGAAGAATGCAGGTAATACAGACCTAAGTTTCTCTAGCAGAATTCAAGAGATGGAGGAACAAATCTCGGCAGTATAAGAATCTATGGTAGAACTTGAAACAAGCATTAAAGAAAATGCTAAATCTGAAAAGTTCCCAACTCAAAACATCCAAGAAATAAAGGACACCATGAAAAGACAAAATCTGAGGATAATAGGAGTTGAGGAAAGAGAAGATGCTGGGCACCAAGGACCTGAAAATATCTTCAACAAAATCATAGAAGAAAATTTTCCCAATCTAAGGAAGGAGGTGAAGATAAATGTACAAGAGGCCTATAGAACACCAAATAGAATAGACCAGAAAAGAAAACCTCCTGCCACATAGTAATCAAGACACAAAATGTACAGAATAAAGAAAAATATTAAAAGCAGCAAGGGAAAAGAGCCAATTAACATTTAATGGCAAACCTATCAGAATTACACCCAACTTCTCAACAGAGACCATAAAAGACAGAAGGGCCTGTACAGAGGTCCTGCAAACCCTAAGAGACCATAGGTTCCAGGCAAGACTACTCTACCCAGCAAAACTCTCAATAAATATTGATGGAGAAAACAAGATTTTCCATGATAAAAACAAATTCAAACAGTTTCTGTTCTTACAGAAGTTAATAGAAGGAAAACTCCAAACCAAGGTGACAAACTACAACCTAAACTATAGGGATTTAGATAACTATACTGTTGCAAAAACAACCACATAAGTACTCTACTGCAACCAACGTCAAAATCATGGGACGTAACAGTCACTGGTCACTAATATCTCTCAACATTAATGGTCTCAATTCTCCAATAAAAAGACACAGACTAATCAAATGGATGCGTAAGCAAGATCCAACATTCTTCTGCATCCAAGAAACACATCTTGCCCATAATGATAGACATTATCTCAGGGTAAAAGGCTGGGAAAAAGTGTTCTAAGTAAATAGACACAAGAAACAAGCTGGTGTAGCCATTTTAATATATAATAAATTAGACTTTACAAAAAATAAATCAAAAGAGATGAGGAAGGACACTTTATACTCATCAAAGGTAAAGTCAACCAAGATGACATCACAATTCTGAACATCTATGCCCCAATACAAGGGCACCCACATTTGTAAAAGATGTATTAACAAAGCTCAAACCACACATCGATCCCCACACACTAATACTGGGAGACTTCAGTACCCCACTTTCACTGAAGGATAGGTCATTGAAACAAAAACTAAACCAAGAAGTAATATCATTAACCAATGTCATGAATCAAATGGATCTAACAGATATCTACAGAAATTTTCACCCAACCACAAAGGATTATACCTTCTTCTCAGCACCCCGTGGAACCTTCTCCAAAATTGACCTCATTATAGGTCACAAAGCAAGCCTCAACAGATTCAAGAAGATTGAAATAATACCTTTTATCCTATCAGATCACCATGGTCTGAGACTGGACTTCAACAACAACAGAAACAATAAAAAGCCTACACACCTAAATAACTCTCTACTTGATGACACCTGGGTCAGGGAAACAATAAAGAAAGAAATAGAAGACTTCCTGCAATTCAATGAAAATGAAGGAACAACATATCCAAATTTGTGGGACACATTGAAGGCAGTGCTAAGAGGAAAATTCATAGCACTAAGTGCCTTTAAGAAGAAAGTGGAAACATCCCACATACGCAACTTAACAACACAGCTAGATGCACTAGGAAAAAAGAAGCAGAAAAACCAAAGAGGAGTAGACATCTGGAAATAATCAAACTCAGGGCTGGAATCAATAAATTAGAAACAAAGAGAGCAATTCAAAGAATCAACAAAAACAGGCGCTGGTTTTTTGAGAAAATCAACAAAATAGACAAACCATTAGCCAAACTAACTAAAAGGCAGAGAGACACTATCCAAATCAACAAAATCAGAAATGAAAAGGGAGACATAACAACAGACACTGAGGAAACAAAAATAATCATAAGATCCTATTTTCAAAGCATACGTGCCACAAAATTTGAAAATCTATAGGAAATGGACAATTTCTTGATTGCTTTCACTTGCCAAAACTGAACCAAGAACGGATAAACCAATTAAACAGTCCTATCTCTCCTTATAGAAATAGAAGCAATTATTGATAGTCTCCCACCACCCCCTCAAAAAAGCCCAGGGCCAGATGGTTTCAGCACAGAATTCTACCACACCTTCAAAGAACAGCTAATACCAATACTCTTCAAGCTACTCCAAAAGATAGAAATGGATGGAACTCTACCTAATTCATTCTATGAGGCCACAGTCACGTTGATACCTAAGCCCAGCAAAGATCCAACAAAAAAGAGAACTTCAGACCAATTTCTCTTATGAACATTGATGCAAAAATACTCAATAAAATACTCCCAAAAGGAATACAACAACATATCAAAGATTTCATTCACCATGACCAGGTAGGCTTCATTCCTGGCATGCAGGGTTGGTTTAATGTTCAAATATCCATCAATGTAATCTACCATATAACAAACTGAAAGAAAAAAAACCCACATGATCATCTCCTTAGATGCAGAAAAAGCATTTGACAAAATCCAACACCCTTTCATGTTTAAAGTTTTGTAGAAATTGGGAATACAAGGCACATGTCTAAACATAATAAAGGCTATATACAGCAAGCCAATAGCCAACTCAAGGAAATTCCTCTAAAATCGGGGACCAGACAAGGCTGCCCACTTTCTCCATATCTCTTCAATATATTTCTTGAGGTTCTAGCCAGAGCAATAAGACAACAAAAGGAGATCAAGGATATGGGAAAGGAGGAAGTCAAACTATCCCTATTTGCTTATGATATGATAGTGTACATACGTCACCCCCGAAATTCCACCGGAGAACTCCTACAACTGAAAAACACCTTCAGCAAATTGGCTGGATACAAAATTAACTCAAAAAAGTCAGTAGCCTTTCTATATACAAAAGACAAACATGCAGAGGAAGAAATTAAGAAAGCTACACCCTTCACGATAGCCACAAGCAATATAAAATATCTAGGAGTAATTCTAACCAAGCAAGTGAAGGACTTATTTGAAAAAAAAACTTTAAGTCTCTGAAAGAAGTGATTGAAAATGACATCAGGAGATGGAAGGATGTCCCTTGTTCATGGATCGGGAGAATTAATATAGTAAAAATGGCCATCTTACCAAAAGCAATTTACAGATTCTATGCAATCTCTATAAAAATACTTACACAATATTTTAAAGACATTGAAAGGTCAATTCTCAACTTCATATGGAAAAACAAAAAACCCAGAATAGCAAAAACAATCCTATGCAATAAGAGATCTCCTGGAGGAATCTCCATTCCTGATCTCAAGCTGTACTATAGAGCAACAGTAATTAAAACAGGATGGTACTGGCACAGCAATAGGCCGGTGGATCAATGGAATCAAATTGAAGACCCAGAAATGAATCCACACACATATGGTCACTTGATTTATGACAAAGAAGCCAAATCTATACAATGGAAAAAGGATAGCATCTTCAACAAATGGTGCTGGTCTAACTGGATGTCCACATGTAGAAAAATACAGTTGGACACATATTTGTCATCATGTACAAAATTCAAGTCCAAGTAGATTAAAGACCTCAACATAAAACCAGAGACACTAAATCAGGTGGAAGAAAAAGTGGGGAAGAGCCTAGAACACAATGGCACAGGAAACAACTTCCTGAACAGAACACCAACAGCCCAGGCCTTAATGTCAACAATTAATAAATGGGACCTCATGAGGCTGAGAAGATTCTGTAAGGCAGGAGACACTGTCAAGAGAACAAAGCAACAGCCTACAGACTGGGGAAGATCTTCATCAACCCTACATCTGATGAAGGTCTGATATCCTAAATATGTAAAGAACTCAGGAATTAAACACCACCAAACCAAATAACTCAATTGAGAAATGGGGCTTGGAACTAAACAAAGAATTCCTCAACAGAGGAATATCAAATGGCTGAGAAACACTTAAAGAAATGCTCAACCTCCTTAATCATCAGGGAAATGCAAATCAAAACAACTCTGAGATTCCATCTTACTCCCATCAGAATGGCCAAGATCAAAAGTTCAAGTGATACTACACGCTGGCGAGGATGTGGAGAAAGAAGAACACTACTTCATTGCTGGTGGGAATGCAGTCCAGTGCAACCACTTTGGAAAGCTATCTGGCACTATCACAGAAAACTGGAAATAGGGCTTCCTCAAGACTCAGCTATTCCTCTCCTTGGAATATACCCAGAAGATGCTCCAACATACACTAGGGACATATGCTCAATCATATTCATAGCAGTCTTATTCATAATAGCCAGAACATGGAAACAGCCTAAATGTCCCTCAGTAGAAGAATGGATAAAGAAACTGTGGTACATTTACACTATGGAATACTACTCAGCTATTAAAAACAAGGAATTCCCAAAATTTGTGGACAAATGGATTGAACTAGAAATGATCATAATGAGTTAGCTAACCCAGAAGCAGAGAGACTCAAATAATATATACTCACTTATATCTGAACACTAGGCCAAGGGGCATGTCTCATGAAAGTCTTCACTTACCAGAAAAATGAGATAGTGGTAAGGACATCATAAGGTAGGAGAAATGTGGGAGATAGGGAAGTAGATGGATCCAGAGCGTCCTAGAAACCTACAAGAAAAACACTATGATTGGCAGATTTGGGCCCAGGGGTTCTGCTCAATCTATGAAGGACAATATGTGCAGTAAACTTCAAACCCCTACCCAGACCTAGCCAAGGGACAAAATATTCTCCACAGTTAAGTGGAGACTAGGGACTGACTTTCACACGAACTGGTGCCCCTTATTTGGCCATATCCCCTTGATGGGGAGGCCTGATGGCACTCGAAGGAAGGATAGCAGACTATGAAGAAGAAATTTGATAAACTAGCATCATATTCAAGGGGAGGAGGTCCCAAGAGTCACAAACATAAGGAAGGGGAATGGGGTGAAAGTGAGGGTGAGGGAGGAATGGGAGGATGCATGGGATGGAATAGCAATTGAGATGTAATGTGAATGATTTTATTTTTCAATAAAAAAATATTTGGGACAACAGGCAAAAAAAAAGTTAATATTAAAGTGTTTTGAAGTCCAGAAATCCTTCTATTCAGAGAATAATTCATATGATCGTTTGTGGGGTATTTTAAAATATCATAACAAGCATAATCTATGTACAATAATTTACCTGATGACAGTCATTGAATATTCCTATGAGTTCTGCTATTTGCTGAGACTCTACTTGTTGAAGAATGACTTCATGGTAGGTGTGGGCCACAGCATAAACAGCATTGTATAAATTGTAACCTTCTTCACTCAAAGCCATCATAAATTTATGCTGCGATAACCATTCCAAAGAAGTGTTGAATGAACAATGATTCATTGTGCTGTAGTTGGTACAGGAAATTGAACAGTTAAAATGATTCCACTTTTGTCTCATCTGTGAAATGTCTACTGGGTATTTGGAAGTGTTCATTGATTCCATAAAATTTCTAAATTTAGAAATATCACCATGGTGATGTGCAAAAGTGACAGCCCCATGGAAGGGGTCAAGGCAGAAGTCTTCCTTATATGTGATGACATCCCATTGTGAGGTGGTGACCCAAATTCTCCGTACACCTAAATATACCCATCTTCTGAAGCTGGCTTCTAGGGTAGAGTTCATTTCACCATAAATGATAACAACCTTTGCTGTGGATGTCAGGATTTGTTTCTCATATATTACACCCCTTGTCACATATAACTGCATATTATCTGGGATCACATTCTCAAAAGCTAAACAGACTCCATTAATTTGCATCTCTTCTTTCAAATCTGAGAGAAACTGAATACCCTTGCCATCCTCCATGATTACCAAACCTATCCAGGACCATGAAAAATAAAGCATCAAAGAGACCATGGCATTGGTCAAACAGGTATCCTTGTGTGCTATCTGGTAGACATGGGGAAACTGGACATTGTCATTCAGAATAGAAAGAAATGGTCCAATGAAAATCTGAAGGATGAAGAACAGAAGAAGCTATGTGAGAAATATGCTTGGTTGGAAGTTCTTTCTTAGATATGTTGTGTTACTCACTATCCAAAACTCCTATAAAGGACAATAAGATCACTTTCTAAAGGCCCTATATTATTCCAATAGAATTCTTTAATGTTTCTGACATGCTTGTATGTTCAGCCAAAGTTTTGTGTTTGTCCATTTCAATCATTCTTTGTAATACAAGGTAATATTAGTGAAATATTTAATTCTAGAGATACTTTAAAGTATCTAGAGATACTTTAATTCTTTAGAATATACAGATCAGCACATACAAACCCATGCTGCCATTATTCTCTGTCATAATTTAGGGTTAGCACAGATAAACTTTACCTCTCCTCTTTAATCACACAGCCTCACCTTTGGACTTCTAGAAAAAATTGCCAGTTTTAAAGATGTAGTCCATGATGGTCCTGTAAGTTCTATATAACATACAGTTATTCCACAGATATAATTAGGAATTAATTCAGTATTTTTTTGTAGTAAAATTTCATCAATTATTTCCAATGTTTTTAAACACATGTCATCAATAAAGGAAAATACCAAAGACATGTTGGGTAAAATGTAGGAGTTCTTGTTGATCTCATCAGTAGCAAAAAGCAGTACAAGAAAGAACTCATATTTCCATGTTGGTATTCTAAGAGGAGACAGAAGATCATTATGGAGTATGTTATAAAAATGAAAATTTCAAATCAATTTAAGTCAATCTTTTAATATACTCACTCTAAATTTCTGTATAAAGTATATCTTACCAAATATAAGGGAATGGAAAAAGAAATCTTTAAAGACTAAAACATTTTTAGACTTCATCAAAATAGATCATTCTTATATGAGACTATCTGGGCAAAATACATAAAGAGTTGACTTTTTTATATCTGAATCCCACCATGAACTAGAACATGGACCTGGACATTTAATCTGCTATATATTTGTCTTGGAATTCTCAATCTAGAGAAACATTAAAAAAATCATGACTTCAACAATATATCTAAACCATGGCACCTTATCCTGTAATGATTAAAATATATATAAAAAGGCATTACCGAAGATAGACTTGTGCATTTTGGGCCATGTCTTGGGATCAGGAGATCACAGGCTGCCAAACCATCTATAGGGAAGGAGGTGGGGGAAAATTGGAACCAACCCTGCCCCACTGTCCATCATGGCTGATGTCCCGCTAGTTTGGGAGTCAAAAGCTGTGGGAACCCTGCATTCTTCCAAATACTTGAGTAGACAGCAGGCCCTCTGTGGAACAGAGGATCTGTGCAGTGAAACTGAGTTTGAAGAGCTGAGTCCAACACAAACCACAAACCACATTACCTGCTATCTGAATAAGACCTGTGGGACATGTAAGAAGCTCTCAGCTTGGGTCTGTTTCCACCAACACAATGCTTATTGGTGTGGCCAACCTGGGACACAGAAAACTAACAAGAAAATGTGAGGTGGGCACTGGCCACAACCCACATTAGCAGCCAGCTCAAGATGGTCTGTGAGTCACCCAAGCATCTTTGGGCTTGGACTTCTCTCTGCCCACCCAATAATTACCAGCCTGGCCCATCACACAAAGTAAACCAACAAAGGTGAGTTGGGCTTCAGACACACCACACAGTATCCACTATACCATAGTAGCCTGAGGGGTAACAGAGTGGATATCAGCTTGAAGCTCTCTCAACCTGCTCCTCTTCTGCCTGGGCCAGCTGAGACAAAGACAGGGAACCCAGTAGAGCTGAGGTGCATACAGGCTCCAACATTCATTGTCCCCCATCCTGAGAAGACATCAGGGGAGCTCTAGAAATTAGCCTTCAGCTTAGGATTCTCTCTACACACTCCTAACCTGCCTGGTCAATGTAGGGCACACATATAGGGTGACCCCATTGGAGTACCCTCCAGTCCCACTCACAACAGAGATAACCAGATGACTAGAGAACAGGAGAAAAAGAAAAGAATCCCCACCTAATCAATTAAACCAATAGAAATGTGAATTAGAACTAAACAGAGAATTCTCAACAGAGGAATATCGATTGGCTGAGAAACACTTAAAGCAATGCTCAACATCCATAGTCATCAGAGAAGTGCAAATCAAAATGACTCTGAGATTCCATCTTACACCCATCAGAATGGCTAACTTCAAAAACTCAATTGACAGCACATGCTGGCGAGGCTGTGGAGAAAGGGGCACACTCCTTCTATGCTGATGGGAATGGAAACTGTACAATCACTTTGGAATTCCATCTGGCACTTTATCAGAAAACTCAGAATAGAGCTACCTCAAGACCCAGCTATTCCACTCCTTGGAATATACCCAGAAGATGTTCCACCACAAAACCAGGACCTATGTTCAACCATGTTCATAGCAGCTTACTTGTAATAGGCAGAACCTGTTACTCAGTCAAGAATGTATAAACAAACTGTGGTACATTTATAGTATTGAATATTACTCATCTATTAAAAAAAAAGGAAATCCTGATATTTGTGGACGAATGGATGGAACTAGAAATGATCATCCTGAGTGAGTTAACTGAGACCCAGAAGACTCACATGGTATATACACACTTATAATTGGATACTAGCCCCATAGGGATGTCCCATGAAAGTCTTCACTTACCAGGAGATTGGGATAGATGTGTGAACTTGCTTGGGACTCTAGGTGAGAGAAGTATGGGAGAATAGGGAAATAGAAGGATCCAGAGGGTCCTAGAAACCTACAAGAACAACATCTTGATGGACAGATCTGGACTCAGGAGTGCCTGCTCAAACTACTGCATAAATCAAGGACAATACATGCAGTAAACATTGAACCACTCAGATCTAGTCAATGGACAGGACATTCTCCACAGTTGTGTGGGGAGCAGGGACTGACTCTGGCATGAATCTGGTACCCATATTTGAACATTTCTGCTTGGTGAGGAGGCCTGGTGGTGCTCAGAGAAAGGATAAGCAGGCTACCAAGATAAGATTTGACAGGATGTGACCATACAGTGGGGGAGAATGTCCCCTTCTGTCACAGACCTAGGGGAGGGGAATAGGAAGAAAGAGGACAGGAGAGAAGAATGGGAGGATAGAAGTGAGGGGATAACAATTGAGTTGTAGTCTGTATAAATTAATTAAATAAAAAAGCATTAAAAAAGAAATTGGAGAGTTCCCATACTGTCCAATTTAAAAGCACACCTGAAAGCTCTAGAACAAAGAGAGGCCAACACAGCCAATAGGAGTAGAAAACTGGAAATCATCAAACTCAGGCCTGGAATCAAAAGATTAGAAGCAAAGAGGACACTACAAAGCATCAATGAAATCAAGAGCTGTTGGAGACAATAGGCCATATGGCCAATGTTCAGCCATCTTGTCCAAGTCTTCACCTTTAAGCCTCTGTTTTTCCCAGAGCTTTCCTTTCACCAGACACTAGCTGACCCTGTTGTGAGTCAGCAGTTAGACTAAAGCTAGATGAGGACAGAGCAAGATACCCTGTGTGGCAGGACATTATGAGCCTGCCTGGAATTCCATGTGTTTTGAGAAAAGCCTGCAGCTGGGTTGCTATAGCAATATCCTTCTTTGCTGTCTGACTTATAAAAGATGCTGCCTGACTAATAAAGTTTGAGATCTTGATCAATCAGACTTGCTCACCTTCTTTGTGTCTTTCATTTTGAACAGCTGAACTTCCTCCTGACTTTTAGTCCAACCCTGCATGCTGGGGCAAAGAGCTGGTTCTCTGAGAAAATCAACAGATAGACAAACCCTTGGCGGTCTAAGTATACCACAGAGAGACCATATCTAAATTAACAAAATCAGAAACGAAAAGGGGACATAACAAGAGACACTGTGGAAATCCAAAGAATCTGTAGGTCTTACATCAAAAGCTTATATACCACAGAACTAGAAGGAAATGCACAATTTTCTTCATAGATTTCACTTACCAAAGTTATAACAAGGTCAGGAAAAGTTTAAAAAGTCCAATATTCCCCAAAGTATGTAGAAGCAGGCATCAAAAGCCTCTAAACCACAAAAGCCCCAGGGCCAAATGATTTTAGAACAGAATTCTACCAGACATTCAAAGAATATCTAAAACCAATACTCCTCAAGCATTTCAGCAAAATAGGAACAGAAGAAACTTTTCCCACTCATTCTGTAAAGCCACAGTCACCCAGACCTGATGTATAAACGATACAAAGACTCAACAAAGAAAGAAAGCCTGAAACCAATTTCACTCATGAATATTAATGCAGAATATTCTCAACATCATATGCTGGGGGAAAGCCTAAATTAGCTTAAGCGATCCTACCTAAAAGATAGTCTGGAGATATCTCCATCCATGACTTCAGCTAAACTAAAGAGCTATAGTAATAGAAACTGCATGGTATTGACACAGAAACAGACTGCTTGATCAACTGAATTGAATCAAAGACCCAGAAATAAGCCCACACACCTATGGACACTTGATTTTTATTACAAAGAAACCAAACCATACAGTGAAAAAAGGAAAGCATTTTCAACAAATGGTACTGGCCTAATAGGAGTTTACATGTATAAAAATGCAAATAGATCTTTATTTGTCACCCTTCACAAAACTCAAGTGCAATGGGATCAACAACCTCAACATAAAACCAGGAAGACTAAATCTACTAGTAAGAAAGTTAGAACCAACCTTGAACTCATTGACACAGGAGATAATTTTCTGAACAAGACACCAAAACACCAGGTTCTAAGACCAACACTTCAACATCAACAGTCTCAAATCTTCAATAAAGAGACACAGACTAAGAGAACAGATGAATAAACAGCACCCAACATGCTGCTGCATACAAGAAGCACACCTCAGCCACAAAATAGATATTACCTGAGAGTAAAGGGATAGAAGAAAGTCTTCCAAGCAAACAAACACAAGAAGCAAGCTGGAGTACCCATTTTAATATCTAATGAAATAGACTTTAAACCATAATTAAATAAAAGAGATAAGGAAGGACACTTCATACTCATCAAAGGGAAATTCAATCATGATAACATCACACTTCTGAACATCTATGCCCCGACCAAGGGCACTCTTGTTTGTATAAGAAACTTTAATAAAGTTTAAACCCCACATTGATTCCCCACACATTAATAATGGGAGACTTCAAGAACCTGCACTCAACAAAGGATATGTCAAGGAAACAGAAGTTGAAGTGAGAAATAATGACACTAACTGAAGTCATAAGTAAAATGAACCTAACAGATATCTATTCAACGTTTCAACCAAACACAAAAGATTTTACCTTCTTTTCAACACTTCATGGAACCTTATCCTAAATTGATCTTCTAATGGGTCACAAAGCAAGCCTCAACAGATGCACGAAGATTAAAATAATACCTTGAATCGTATCATACCACCATGGAATGACACACTTGGAAACTGAAAAATCTCTACCCAGTGATGACTGGGTCAGAAAACATAGCACTAAGAGCCTTCAAGAAGAGATTGTAAACATCTCATACAAGCAACGTAATGGCACATCTGGAAGCCCTAGGAATAAAGAAACATTGGTCTGGGTTAGGTCCTCTGCAACATTCTGTGGTTAACTTGGAATGTTTATAGGATTCCTGCAAGTAGGAGCAGGGGTATCTCTGCTTACTCTTGACAACCTTTTTCTTATACTTGGATGCCTCATCCACCCTTGGTGTCAAGGTTTGCACCTAGTTTTGTTGCATCTTGTTCTGCCATGTTCAGTTGATATCGCTGGGAGGTCTGTTCTTTTCTAAAGGAAATAGAGGAGCAGTGGATCTATGGGGAAATGGGAGGTGGAGGAAAGCTGGTAGGAATTGAGGAGGGAGTGGAGGCTGTAATCAGAATGTATTGTATGGCAGAATAATGTTTAAAACTCAGTAAACACAAAGCCGCAGAAAGTTCTGTGGAAATCAAAGAAACAAGCAGAAAACAAAAATAAAACAAAAGAAAAAATATGAAGACACCCTACTAAAATTTTACTAATTACCATTTCTGTAGGATGAGACTCCACAGTTTTCACTTGTTCTTTTGGTTTCTACATATGTCCTAATTCACAATAGCCATAGAAGGACTATGATCAGTCCCCAAGGTATTTACAGCACTTTCTTTCTTTTTTTAAAAATTAATTTATTCTTGTTACATCTCAATGGTTATCCCATCCCTTGTATCCTCCCATTCTTCCCTCCCTCCCATTTTCCCCTTATTCTCCTCCCCTATGACTGTTCCTGAGGGGGATTACCTCTTCCTGTATATGCTCATAGGGTATCAAGTCTCTTCTTGGTAACCTGCTGTCCTACCTCTGAGTGCCACCAGGTCTCCCCATCCAGGGGCCGTGGTCAAAGGTCTATCAGTAGAAGAATGGATAAAGAAACTGTGGTACATATACACTATGGAATGCTACTCAGCTATTAAAAACAAGGAATTCCCGATATTTGTGGATAAATGGATTGAGCTAGAAATGAACATAATGTGTGAGTTAACCCAGAAGCAGAAAGACTCAAATGGTATATACTCACTTATATCTGCATATTAGCCCAAAGGTCATGTCCCACGAAAGCCTTCACTTACCAGGAAACTGAGAAGAGGGGAGGACATTCTATTGGGACTCTAGATGAGAGAAGCATGGGAGAATGGCAAAGCAGAAGGACCCAGAGGGTCCTAGAAACCTACAAGTAGAACATTATGATAGGCAGATTTGGGCTCAGGATTCTCGCTCAAACTAAGGCACCAGCCAAGGACAATACAGGCCGTAAACTTTAAACCCCTACCCAGATCTAGACAATGGGCAGAACACTCTCCACAGTAGAGTGGAGAGTGGGATATGAATTTACACCCCTTTCTAATGAGTAATTATCTTTCTAGTAAACCCTCAAGTACTTCATGGAGAAAATAAGTTCTGAGAAATGCATCTTTAGGCAATTCCATCATTATCCATGTAGATTATGCTGAAACAAACCTAAATGTTCTTTCTTACTGCACATTCAGGCTATTCTACAGAGATTATCACATCACTCATCTGCATTAAACAACATGGTATATGTCCCATGATAATAAATCTGTGTCCTGAGTAGTTTCAAGTCTGTCTTGTCTTTATATTCCCTTAAGTCTGCTGTAACTAAACCACCACATATCTTGTATAGTAACTTTGACTGAAACTACTTTAATTAGGCTAATGGTTACAATAATGTTTATTTTTGTATAGATTTTTTACATGTCAAAGAGCAATAAATGAGCTACTTTGAGAAATCTTTATATCTGACTTTTATCCTTTAGACACTGGAAACAATTTGACCATGAAATTGGTAAAGCATAATTCTATCCATCTCTATGATTACTACTGGAATTCAACTTGAGGCTCCACTTGTTAGGAAGCCTGATAAATTTTCACACAAAAATATTTATAGTAATTTTGAGATTTCTGATAGTTTTGAGAAGCTGATAACAAAGGGCATAAAAGGCAAGAGGAACCTGAAAAATGAGTACATGCTTTCAGTCCAACTTCTTAGCAAGGCTGAAGCAAGATGTCTTGGGCCCAGTAGACTGTGGCCATCCTAAGAACTGTGGTTGTGCTGGCTAATTTTGTGTTAATGTGACACAAGGTATGGAAGAAGGAGTCTTAATCAAGAAAATGTCTTCATGAAATAGGTTGTAGGCAAATCTAGAGAAATTTTTCTTGATTGATGAATGATGTCAGAGCCCAGCTCAAACTATGCAGTGTCACCTCTGGGCAGGTAGTTGTAGGTTAGTACAAGAGAGCTAGCTAAGCAATCTGAAACAACAGAAATGCAAACCCTGATGGCTTAAGCTGAAAAATAATAATGTGAAGCAACCATCAGAGTTACAGTGGACACAGTGCATTGTGGCTAACAGCTGTAAAACACATTCTACAAAATCCACATGAGATGCAATTCAAATGATATGTGGCATGAGAATCAGAGACTAAAGAAAGCACAGAAAAGGTCAGTATGCAGATAAATAAAGCCCAGGTACATTTTATGTGCAAAGTTGATGAATGTCAATACTTTTTCTCTTCTCTCTATGCTATGCAGTCACCACTGTTAAGTTCTTACACTTGGCATATTCAGAACTTCATAAAGAAACTGAGAATACCTCCTTTTCAATGAGGAGTACATTAAATCTCCTAAAATTTCCTTAATGTTACATGTTCTCACTAATTAATATGAATATTAATCATATTAATCATGCCATAAATCTGTAACTGAGCATATGCAAAAGTGAAACAAAGTAAAATTGTGGAGACATTGAATCTTTTTTTTACATACTTATTGTCAGTTCCAGAATGACATTAGGAATTGGTATAGATTTTTAAATCAATGTATATGTATGGTCATATATATGTATGTAATACTGCATATATAATCATGAATATTAGTCACACACTTTTCTATGTGTGAAAATGAACCTTATTGTTAAAGGCCAATATTAAGTACCTCTTTGTGTAGACCTTTAGGAATACATGCTGATGGAAGAAGTCTTTCCCCTTGACACTTGAAGAGACACAGTGGTGCAGTCTCTTCACACTGAACTCATACCTGTGGTGTAGATTGTGTTTTCCTCTCAGATTTTGAGAACCTGTGCAATAACAACTTTCAACATAAGGAGATCCATGAGGCAGAAAAGTGAAACCTGAATCTCTCACCTCATAGCTTAGTCAATTAGAATATAAGATATCCACACTACAATAAAATGCACATGAAAATATTAAAAATAATGAGCAAGGAAGAAATGTTTCTGTAGTTCTCCCAATATTACATAGAGAAGTACAGGACAGAAACCTTCATAGTTTCTCTACACAGGAAAAATTTATAATTCATGGCATTCATGAGGGAATAAAGAATTTAATCACTTTAATGACTTACTTAAAATTAATGATAGTGTTATAAAAATCTTCCTCTATAGACTGCGGATATGTGAAAAGAACAAAATTACAGTCTGTCTGTAAATCTCCATCATCATCTTCACTGTGTTTTAATCTCCAAAAGCAGGTGGGTTCTGTCAAACTGCACAAGATGAGATAAAATTTCAGAAGCAAGAAAGAAATAATAAAAACATGCAGCTTTCTCATGTCTTCCAAAAGCTAAGACTTAGCAGAGGTGAACACAGCTTCTCATGCAGACAAACATCACACACACACGCATAGCTCTATGTATCTCTGTTATTACTGTCACAGACTGCAGGGGGCATGTTTATATCTCCTAGTTTCTTTCTGCCTACTCTGTGCCATGCTCCCTAGTACACCTGGAAAATCTTGGCCTCAGGATCTGGATCTGAGACCTGAAATATTTTCATCAAAATAGGTCAGAAAACATGTTATGAAGGGCATGCTCTCCAGCCTCAGGTGCCATGATTTCATTCACATTCATGCCATAAATGCTCTTGGGACAATAGTCTCTTGGGCAGCTTTGGTTCCCAGGCTTTGTCAACAGCCACATGCATGAAGAAATTAACAATCATTTCAGTAGATTTCATATGAACTTTCATAAAAGTTCATGAGAGGTGAGGTCATAAAGGGCCCATCCTATTGAGAAGTATTATTGAATTATGCTACAACATGTCCTGTTTTCCATGATAGGGAATGGTACCCTTAAATATAGCATCCAGCCTGAATCATATCTCCCTAGTGTGATGCTTATGTGCTAATGTATTCTAGTCACATGTGCAAAAATCACAAAACTATCTCTGTTCACTTTCCACTGGAAGACTTATTATCATGTCAGTAGCAAAAAATTTATGAAATATAGTGACTTAACACCAGCTGAGTCCAATATCCATACAAATATAGATCTTCACCATCAAACTGAGTTCTAAAACATGACCTCTCTTATTCATTCCCCCTGTTTAGTATCTGGTAGTGAAACATTACTTTATCTAGCACAGTAGTTTCCTCCATACTTGCTCCTATTGCTGAGTAAAAGATAGGTATCATATATAATTTCCTTATGCAGTCCTTTCTTTTAAGGCTTTTGCTATAGAAAGAACCTTTGTCTTTGTTTACAGACTCTGGTGCCCTCTGTTTCATCACTTCCCTTGTGTGAAAGCCTGGCAGCACACACAGGAAGGGGAAGCAGGTTATCCAGATGAGACTCGATAGGATGTGGTATTATGGTGGGGGAAGTGTTCTCCTTCTGTCAGAGGTCTTGAGGAGAGGAATAGAGTGGGATAGTGGAAACAGGAAGATACAAGTAAGGGGATAAGAGTTTGAGTGTAATCTGAATAAATTATAATGAATAAAATTTTTTTAATTTAAAATAACATTTGTTTGGTTAGAATATAAAAAACACATTCCTGATAGAGAGTCTCAATGTGTGTAACTTAATTATTTTCATGCATCTTTATTGATGACAAAGAAAACCTTCATATATTATATTAAAAGCCTAAACTCTGCTGTTATTTATAGGTATTCCATTTTCATTCATCTAATGATAACATTTATGTCATTTCCATATCTTGATTATCCTAGGTTTTATGGCAATAAGTATGGATGTGTCTATAGGATGTTGAGTTATACACGTTTGTTACATTCTCGGGAGTGGTAGAAAGGGACAGATTATTTTGAATTATTATTTTTGATTCATCTTTGTCCTATTTTCATAGTAGCCACTGTAGGTAGATTCCATTACCACTTGAATAGAGGGAATTCTTTCTCCCTAAGTCCTAACCTACTTTGTTGGATTTATTTTGTGCATGTTTGCCTTCCATAGCTCATTGTCATAGAATCTTGTGTGGATTTAGGTTGTGCTTTGTCTGTCATTATGTTTGAAATCTTCATAAACTATCTGAATTATGTGTGTTATGCATCATATCTTCTGCTCAATACTTTAGAAGGCTTACTGATTGGGGGAATTGAGCATTTGGGCTTCTGAAACTTTTCTTTCTTTATGTGTTTTAGATGTTAATCCCTTGTGAAATGGAAGGGGATCAGACATTTTTCACACAATGGAGGCCTCACTGTTTCCTTGCCGTGTACTTTCTGACTACATCATTCCATCTAGAAACTCTGAAATGCTTTTCTGAGCTGTTGTCAGACATCCCAGATGCCAGATGCCATGGTCTGCACATGTTCATTGGAATGAAATTTATATAATATACTCAAGCTATTTCAAACCTGCAGGTCACATATTCAATTTGAATTTTTCCATAGATTGAGAGATAACATGCTGTTTTGGAACACAGGAATTTAAGTTGTACTTTATTTGTCTTTCGCCTTGATGCTTCACTATTTGAGTCATATGGTGAATGAGAGTCTCAAGAATGCAGAACTGACATGCTAGGTTTGAAGGGAGGAAGGAAGACATAGCTATCAAGGATTAGACCAGGAAATATGAGTCATCTAAATATTGCTGGCACAATTCCTGGACAGGAAGTTCATTCTTCAGTGAAAGGTCCTAAGAAGGCAAGACCAGGTGATCAGAGATAAAAAAAGATAGGACATGTGATCTCAAGAGGTGTTGCATGCTCTAGTTTTTATCCCAAGAAAGCTTACTATGAAGTACATCATCTTATATTTTATTTATTTATTTACTTTATATCACAGCCACAGTGTCCATTCCCTTGTCTTCTCCCAGTCCCTCCATCTCAATTCCCCCTCTCCCCGCTAGTCCCTCTCTCTCTCCTCAGAGAAGGGTAGGCCTCCCGTGCATATTAAACAGCCTCAGCATATCAAGTTATAGATTGATCTTCTTCGATTGAGGCTACAGGAGGCAGCTCACTAAGGGAAAGTATCCCAAGGACAGACGACAGATTCAGAGACAACCCCTGCTCCAGCTTTTAGAAGTCCCATAGGAAGACCAAGCTACAAAACTGTAACATATGTGCAGGGGGCCTAGGTTCATTTCATGAACTCTCTGTATTTGGCAGTTCAGTCTATGGGCAATCCTACAATTGGGCTTAGTTGATTCTGTGGGTTTTCTTGTGGTGACCTTGACAATTCTGGCTACTACAAATCTTCCTTCCCGTATATGCTGGATACTCATAGCTCTCCTACTGTTTATCTGTGCATCTCTGTATCTGTTTCCACCAATTACCTTAGTTTAGCCTTTATGGTGACAACTGGGCTAGAATCTAATCTATAGATAAAGCAGAATATCATTAAAAATTACTTCATTGAAGGAGTATTCCTCTCTCCCCACATCCTCGCCAGCGAAAGCCTTCACTTACTGGGAAAGTGGGACAGAGGGGAGGACATTCTATTGGACTCTAGATGAGAGAAGCATGGGAGAATGGCAAAGTAGAAGGATCCAGAGGGTACTAGAAACCTACAAGTAGAATATTATGATAGGCAGATTTGGGCCCAGGGGTCCTGTTCAAACTAAGGCACCAGCCAAGGACAATACAGGCCGTAAAACTTTAAACCCTTACCCAGATCTAGCCAATGGTCAGAACATTCTCCACAGTAGAGTGGAGAGTGGGATATGACTTTTTCACATACTCTTGTGCCTCACCTTTGACCATGTCCCCTGGAGGGGGAGACCTGGTGGCACTCAGAGAAAGGACAGCAGGTTACCAAGAAGAGACTTGATACCCTATGAGCATATACAGACGGAGGTAATCCCCTCAGGAACAGTCATAGGGGAGGGGAATAAGGGGAAAATGGGAGGGAGGGAAGAATGGGAGGATACAAGGGATGGGATAACCATTGAGATGTAACAAGAATACATTAATAAAAAAAGGGGAAAAAAGGAAAAAAATAAAAAATAAAAAAAATCACTTCCTTGACTCTCTTTGGCCAGTCATGTTTGGTTCCATATTTGTCTCTGGGCTATATAGCTCTTGGCTCCTGGCCATCTAGCTAGTGTAAGGACTTAGTTCCTTTTCATGGCATGGGTCTCCAGCTGGGCCAGTCACCAGTTTACCACTTCCATAATTTCTATGCCTCCTTTGGAGATCTAAGTTTTTCTGGCTGGGTTGGTGTCCCAGCCCCTCCGTTCATACTCTTTCCTGGTTAAAGGAAATGACTGGTTCAATCTCAGAATATCCCAGTACTATATTTCTTAGCTAGGCTCATACTCATAGGTTCTTGAGAGTTTCCATTTCCCTAGGATTCTAGCTTTTTATAGAGATCCTCCTGCATGCCTGATTCCAGTTGTCTTTCCAAGAGAAAGCTCCATCAGTGCTTCCCCCCTAAAAACATCCCTCCTGTTAACTTCCCAATCCCCATATTCATGTGCATTCAGTTTCCTGCTCCCCACTCCCTACTCTTTATCCACCTATGATGTCTATTCTATTTTCTATGTCAGTAATATTTATGTGTCTTTGTTTTGAGGCCTGCTTGTTAATTAGCATCTTTGAGTCTGTGGATTTTAGTATGGTTATCAAATATCTACTTATAAGTAAGGATACACTATGATTGTATATCTGTCCCTTGGGTACCTCACTCGGGGTGAATTTTTCTAGTTCCATCCATATGCCTGCAAATTTCACCATGTCATTTTAACAGATGAGTAATACTCCATTCTGTAAAGGTACCACATTCTCTTTATCCATACTTTGATTGAGGGACATCTAGGTTGTTTCCGGTTTCTAGCTCTAAGAAATGAATTTGCAATTAATATAGTTAAGCAAAGGTCCTTATGGTATGGCCAAGCATAATTCGGGAATGACTAAATCTATTCCCAATTTTCTGAGACACACACAAATTGACTTCCAAAGTGGCTGTACACATTTTTACTCCTGCCAGTAGTAGAGTAGTGTTCCGCTTGTTCCTGATCCTTGCAAGGATGAGCTGTAGCTTCAGTTTCTGATCTTAGCCTTTCTAATGGGTGTAAGATTATATCTCAGAGTCAGGTTTATCTGAATTTCCCTCATGGCTGAAGATGTTGAACCTATAAGTACTTCTTGTCCCTTAAAGATCCCTTAGTTGAGAATTATTTGTTTAGATGTGTACCTCATTTTTAACTGGGTTATTTGGTTTGTTCACACCTAGTTTTTTGAGTTGTTTATAAATTTTGGATATCAGCTCTCTGTCTGATGTGAGGCTCATGGAGATCTTTTTCTATTCTGGGGGATGCCATTCTGTCCTTTTGACAGTGTCTTTGCCTTATGGAAGCTGTTCAATATCATGAGGTCCTGTCTTTTAATTAATTAGTTAGTGCTGGAGCTATTGGTTTTCTGTTCAGAAAGTTGTCTCTGGCACCACTGCATAAATGTTATTTCACACTTTCTCCACTCTCAAATTTAGTGGATCTGGCTTTATCTTGAAGTCTTTGATCTACTTTAACTTGGATTGTGTGCAGGGTAATAGATCTAAGTCTAGTTTTACTCTTCAACATGTAACCATCCAAGTAGACTAGCAAAATCTGTCGAAGATGCTTTCTTTTATTTCATTGTACAATTTGGGGTTCTTTGTCAAATATGAAATGGCCATGGGTGTCTGGATTTACTTCTGGCTCACAGTGATTAGAAACCCACAGCAAAATTCCCTACCTTTAGGTCCAGGTGGGACACAACTCACAGAGCAGAGCTATAGGCTACAGAAAGAGATTCAGCACCTAACCCATGATTTAGAGCTCAGCACACACCCCAAAGAAACTCAGCAGGTTCTGGGAACTACTTACCAACTAACTAGCCAAGGACAATCAAATGGATAAAGGCCAGAATAAGAACACAGTCAGCAAAAGGGGGCTATATGGATCCACAAGAACCCCCCAGTAAACACTGGATATTCTAATCCAGCTGAAATGATGGGAAGTGACCTTAAATCTACACTTAGGATGATGTTAGAGGAATTTAAACCGGAAACAATAAATCCCTCAAAGAAATGCAGTAAAATACAATCAAACAGGGGCCTTCAAAGACATACAGGAAAAGAGAATCAAACAGGTGAAGGAAATGAATAAACTGCTTCAAGACATGAACATTGAAAGTGAATCAATAAAGAGAACACAAACGTGATGAAACCCTAGAAATTAAAAACTTAGAGAAGAGACAGGGACCACACAGGTAAGCATCACCAACCAAATTCAATACATGAAGGAGAGAAACTCAGGCACAGAAGATACAGTTGAAGAAATTGATACATCTACCTGAATACCAGGGTTTGAACCTCTAAACTCAAACCAACTGTTACCCAGGATCCACATAGACAGCCCCAGATGCTTCTGCAAAAAGCAGCACACCTCCCAGAAGATAACAACCAGACCCCTGAGCTCACAGATTCTGCAAGATGGTTGTGCTCATGGAGCACAGCGTCTTAGCACAGAGTGTGGGCATTGAAAACTCATCAATCTCACAGGAAAGAGAGCCAGTGGCAGGACAACTGTCTCCTGGAATTCCTCTGATGAGAGAAGGATCCCACTGGTTCCTGAGGAAATCTTTAATTCTTCAGGAAAATGTGTAGTACTAGAAATAATCATCCTAAGTGAGATAACACAGACCCAAAAATACATGCATGGTCTATACTCACTTATGTCAAGACCCATCCTGTTAAATAGCTCACTAGGCATGTGGGCTGTTTAGGAGGTGAGCTGGTATTTTCAAGGTCTTGTACCATGTTATACCCCGAAAAGTGCTTCCAGCCTCTGACATGCTGTCAGATGCCGTTGATTTTAGGAAGTTCAGTAGGCATGAGAGATCTCTGGAAAGATCTGATATTTTCCAAGGTCTGTACCATAATGCACCCCAGAACTGCTTCCAACCTCTGACTACCCTGTCAGTTGTACACTGCTGCATCTCTCTAAAATGTGGAATTACAACAAGGCATGGTGGCACATGCCTTTAATCTCAGCACCCAGGTAGGAAGAAGACAGTGGATCACTGAGTCTATGGCCAATTTTGTCTCCAAAGTAACTCCATGACAGCAAAGGCTACATACAGGCGAGCCTGGTCTACAAACTAGTCCAAAACAGCCATGTTTAAACAGAGAAAACGTGTCTGGAAAAAAACAAAAAAAAAATCTGGCATTGATGTGAACTGTTACTTTTTGGGTATTCATCAGCTCTGATTCAGCTAACTTCCTAAAAATCTTGTTGAAAATGTCTTGTTTGCTGTTCACATGAATTAGTCACTGATTATGTAATTCCTGCTTTGATTCAAAAAGTTTAATAAGATAAATTGTTTTAGATCTTCTAAAACAATTTTAGAGAGTTTATGGCTGCAGTAAATACCTCTGTGGACCTCTATAAGCCTCACTAGGGAGAGCCTCCTAGCAGATTTGTGGCTTCATATAAGCCTCCACTCCAGATGGCACCAGGAATCCCGGTATTTCACCATAAATATAGGCAAGTGGATTTAAACTTTCCATGAACCCAAGATAGAATGGGGCTACCTAAGCCGGGTGTGGTGCACGCCTTTAATCCCAGCACTCCGGAGGCAGAGGCAGGCAGATCGATGTGAGTTCAAGGCCAGCCTGGTCTACAAAAGTGAGTCCAGGACAGCCAAAGCTACAAAGAGAGACCCTGTCTTGGAAAAAAAAGAATGGGGCTACCTAGAGATGTCTAAGTTTATTCTGTTGCTTAGAATGAAAGGCAGATAAAATTATTGTCCTGAACTCATTATGAACTAAGAAACATCTGGATAATATATAGTTAGAGCAGTCCTAATTGAGAAGTCATATATTACCTTTGACACTCGGAACTCACTATGAACTTATGTAATAGGTACCTAGATAATAAATGTTTAGATTTAAAACATATAACCTGTTGTATTTCAGAATTCATATATTTGTGTGATTAATTCCCTTTTCTCAGAAGTATAAGGACATTGACCAACAATAAATGGTATGGAAATTGGGAAGCTTAACTTCTGTTGAAGTTGATTTGCCTAACTTCATCCACCTTTTCTCTTTAATGAATGTGCTGAAAGCAGGAAGCCTCTGTGATATCCAGGTTGGTTGATTTCATAGGTTTTCTTCTGGTGTCCCTGACCTCGCTAGCTCTTTCAATTCTTCCTCCCCCTCTTCCATAAGATTCCAGGAGGTCAGCCTGGAAAGGGGATCATGGGTTTCTGGTAGACATAGTAACTTGGTTTCTTTTCCTGCAGCTGTGATAAAAATTCTCTCACAAAAGCAAATTAAGGAAAAAGGATTTGTTTTGTCTGACAGCTCAAGGTACTTGAAGCAGCTGGTCACATCACCTCATCACAGTCAGGAGACTAGGAAATACATGTAACCTGCTGCTTAGCCCTCCTTCTCCATTGTACACAGTTTAGCATCGCCTGCAGGAAATGGCTCTGCCCATGTCAACAATGTCATCAGTATCCTCCCCTATAGGTATGCACAGAGGCCCTTCTCCCACCTGATTCTATGTTCTGTCAAGTTGAGGACTAGCACTCCCTGTTGCAGGATGATTGTATCCTGTTAATTTTATGTGAGAATACATGATATCTTCAGTTTGGAGATGAAGCATGGCTTCAAAAGATATATCTCTTATTTGCCTGCAGTTTTAAAAATGTCCTTGTTTTTCATTGCCGAGTGGTATTCCATTGTGTAATGTACCACATTTTCTTATCGATTCTTTGGTTGGCAGACATCTATCTTGTTTCCAGTTTCTAATTATTACCAAAAATCTGACATGAACATAGTTGAGCAAGTGTCCTTGTGGTAGAGTGGAGAGGTTTTTTTGGGTTTCTACCCAGGAGTGGTATAGCTGGGTCTTGGGGTAGAACTATTCCCTCAAGAGGTCAACTTGAGAAGATGTGGATGTGTGCTGATGAGCTTCATGCATTAGTTGGCTGGCTCACATTACCCAGACATTAGATCAAATACTGGATGTTTCTCTAGAGATAATTTTAGGAATGAGTAAGCTTCAGATCAATTTGGCTAAATAATATAGATAATCACCCATAACTGAACCATCCTCACCTAATCAGGTGAGTGCTTTAATACAAAGGGTCTCAGGTGCAGGCAGAACTCTCTGCTTCTCTACAAAGTCCTTAGTATTCAGGCAAGAGGAGGAAAAAATGGAGATGGACAAAGTAGAGGCAAAGGAGGAATGGGGAAATTAAGGAAGAAAAGGAACAGAGAGCAAAGGATTTGTCCTATACTTGAAGAAAATTATCGCCCTCCTCCTGTTTATCCTCCTTCCCAACCTCCTCCTCCTCTTTTCCTCCTCCTTTTCCTCCTCTTTTCTCTCCTCTTCCTCCTATTATAGCCATAAACTGTTCATAAATCCTCATGAAAGCTTGGGTTCCTTATGAGTTCCTCCCACCTCTATAACAACATGTCAAATATAAGTTTTTTTGGTCTTACACGCAGGTAATCACAGATGCTGAGTTGAGTACACCAACACGTCATGCCCGGAAGATAGTGTCCTCTCCTTCCTCCTGCTTTTTCATTGTTACCCACACCCATGATGTTTCCTGAACCTTGAGGAAGATGGGACAATAAATTGTCATATTTAGGGACTCAATACTCACTTATTCTCAGCACTCTGACTATTTATGAGTCTCTATAGTTACTGCTGAAAAAAGAGCTTTCTCTTAGCAAAGCTGTGTGCAGCAATGATATCTATGTCCAGGTGTGAGAGTTCCTAAGTCGGTGTCTTCGCCCCACAACCCTGGGAGAGGTAGCAGTAACGCTGCTGTATCAGTCCTACAGAGAGAGAAACGAAAGGCCAGCAATTGAAACAGAGCAAGCCTGAGCCTGTCCTCCACTGTGTGGGGGACCTTAACCAAGGTCAGAGTTCATTGCCTTCCTCTCTCCTCCTCAGGTCCATTACAAAAAGATGATGGTCTGGAAGCCTGGTAGGGAGGGGAAAGGACAAACCACTGAAAAGGAGTCACCATGTGGTTTCTGGGAATTGAAGTCAGGGTTTTTTATTTTACTTTTAAATGTGTATATTTATGTATCTGTAAGAGTATGATATCGTCTTCAGAGTCGAGGGTGTCTGAAAGCTCAGAGTTGAGGATACAGATGGTTGTGAAGCCAACTAATATAGGTCCAGAGAAGTACTGAACCGTCTCTCCAGCTACCTCCTCATTTTTTTTAAGCAATTCTCTCATTGAAGCTGTAACTTACTGATTAGGTGGACTGGCTGAACTGAGCACATGGTGGTCCTGTCTCTATTAGTGTCTGGAACACGATGAAGAAAAAAAGTCCAGATGCAAGTAGTATGCAAAAAAAAAAAAAGAGCATTAATTCTGTAGGATCCAACACGTTGGGGGTCACCATTCAGACATGATGGTGACTCCCATTGAGCTTGTAGTGGCTTTTTAAAGGCTTTTAGGGAATTCATTAGTGATGGGGGCTAGGTAATCATTAGCATGTTTGGATCACTCTCAGACGGGATGGCAACCCAAGGTGAGCTTGGAGAACACACAGGCTCTTCTAATGGGCTGTTGAAGTCCAAAGGGGGTTACTTAATCATTTCAACTAGAAAGCCTGGAGAAATGAAGTAAATACATGGGGCTACTCAGGCCAGGTCATGAGTTCATCATGAGGCAAAAGATTTCCAGACCAACAGTCTATCTTTCTTACCCAGTTATACCAGCAATAAAAACAAAATCTTAGTTTATCTTTATCTGAGAAGGTAATGGCTGTCTCTGGTTGGCTGTTTACTCTTTGTAGCAATTCCAGTGCTACCAAACTCACCTCTGAAGAATGGAGGACCAGGCTTGCTCTAAATCAACAGAAACTGAAGCCTATTGCTAGACTTATTTAATCAGGCCTCTCATCTCCACCTTCCACCTCACCCCAGCACTAGGACTATGGATGCATGCCTCTACATGCCTTCTTTGTACATGGAAGCTTGGCACTCACAGGGTACCTATTCCTGCACAGCAGGTGTTTTACCATGGGAGGTGTTTTGCCAAGTGAGCCATTTACCTGCCTTTTTCATTGATAAGGAATCATCCTATTCTCTAAGCTGATTGTGCTATTTTTATCATTATTAGAGTATTCAAACTTGTCATCAAGAGACCATTTGACCCAGTGTACTGTTTTCCTGTAGTAGGTCTCTGTCTCCAACAATGGTGATGTAAATTACTTTTCCTGTGAAAAAGAACATCTAGGGGGACTTTTTGCCTTTGCAGTTTATGCAAGAGTTGAAAAGTCACGAAGTAAGCTATTGCAATTGGCCTCAAACACCTGAACCTCATCAAAAGAGGCAGGATGCCACTCTCTGGTTTTCATTGGTTGGAGTCCCTTGGTTGGTTGGTTGGTTGGTTGGTAGGTTTGTTTGTTTCTTTATTTTGTTTGTTTTCTTTTAAATCTGACACCCTTACAAGACTGTCAAAAACACTGGAGCAAAAAACACAAATATTTTATGGCTTTCTCTTTCTCTGGTGCCCACAATGTAAAGATGTTTTTTATTATTCTAAAGATCATTTGCATTTTTAATTTTAAAAAAAGTTGCATTTGAATAGATTTTTTCCAGCCTGTTTATTTTGTAAGTGTTTGAGAGATGGTTGTTATTTATGGTTGTTATTTGTTGTAGGATAGGCTGGCTTAAACTTCACTATGTATCTAAGGATGATTTTAAATTTATGATCCTACAGTCACTACATCCACACTGCTAGGATGACAGGCATGTGCCACATGCCCAGTTTTTGTGGTGCTGGGATGAAAACCAGAGCTTTGCGTATGATACTCTATCTGTTTATAGACTATAGTTGTCATTGCTACACTGGCAGTTGAGTCAGTCTGTACTGCAAATCCAAATTTTGACGAATGTCTACCCCAGATCCCTGCTTCTTTCACTGTAATGAGCATACAGGTCACCGAGAGTTTTATTCAAAAGCAAATTCTGGGCCAGGTATGGTGGTACAAGCCTGTATTTTCAATACCACATGGATTGAGGAAGGAGGATATGAAGTTCAAAGTCATGTTTGGATACAGAGCAAGTTGGTCCATACATGTATATGCATATACACGTGAAAGTGAAAAGATAACCTAAATTGTCATTCCTTCAGCACCTCCCACTTTTATTTGAGACAGGTCTGGAACTGGGACACATAGGTTAAGTTATCTGGCCAGTGAGCTCCAGGTATTTGCCTATCTCCATTTCCCATCTCCCTGTCACAGCAAGGACCAACACATTAGCTTTTCACATGAGCTGTGAGGATTCAAATTCAGGTCCTCATGTTCATGAGACAAGCTCTTTTCTTCACCACTCCACAGATTAGAAAGCAAATTCTGATTAAGCAACTGTGGAGGGTTTCCTGAGTGATGGTGATATGGCAGCCTGAGAACTACAATGTGAGAGAGGAGAAACCAGATGAGGGCTGAGGAGATGGCTCAGTAGGTAAAGGGCTTACTACCCAAGCACGAAGAATGAAGACCCGAGTTCTGATCCCAGCAGCAGGTAAGTACTGGATAGGTGTAGCATCCTGCCTGTCATCCTGACTCCTGGTAAGTGGAGACAAGGACTTCAAGAGCTAGCTGTATAGATTGACTGAATCAGAGAACTGTAAATTCGAGTAAGAAAGCTAGTTCCAGATATAAGTTGCAGAATGATCAAGGAATATATCAGACTTCAACCTCTAGCCTTTGCAGAGGCACACATGGAGACAGACTACACACACACACATATACACACTTACACATGAAACAACATACACATGTGAAAATTCACATGTGTTCTGCCAGGGTGTGTCTGAGAAATCTTATAGTAAAAATGGAAGGATGTGGCAATATCTTCATAGTTAGCCCTGGAGGCTACCAGCTGATGCAGGTAGAAATTCTCTATGTTGTATTGGTTGAGCATATGTAAACTGGATACATCTGAAGCAAGAAGGAAATTTTATTCATAAGTCCCTGAAAATTCTTGTGGAATAGAAGTAAAATAATACACATTCACATGATATCCTAAAATTATTCCCTAAAGGTATCATGAAACTGACACTACACCAAGAGTTACCTGGGTACCTCAATGTGTTCATCCACATATCTTGAAAGGGTTCTGAACATAGATAGGAGTTTCTTCTTTCCATAAACTCTAAGTCTAGTTGACCCTCTTGCAAGTTTTTTTGTGGCACCATAAAAGGAATGCAAAAAGATAATTGTTATGAACATATATCTGGTGAATGAGTAGTTTCTATTCAGTTCTAGAGACATTATATGTAAACAGAATTGTTAAAAAGAAAAAAGTACAAGGAAAGCCATGATGAAAGGAAGTCAATTTGAATGAGAGGACATGTCCTCAAAACAGAGACTCAGGAAATGAAAGACTTTTCTGCACAGGAAGGACAAAAAACAAGAGGTAACATTTGGATGTTAAGTGAGTAAAAACTGTGCTAGCTGGTGTATGGCTAGACTAACAAACCAGACAGCCATGCTTGAGCTATGTATATAACGAGTGAAGTTTGGTCCTTATAATATCTAAAATACTTTGTGTGTACTTGGTAGAGGAGGAAACAAAGTCTTCCAAGAATACTCCAAGAGGAATGTGGGAAAAGAGATGGAGGTATGGACTGTAAGTTTATTAGACACAGGTCTGAGCTCAAAAGAATGAATCACTGAAGTTGATTTAAAGGCAGCGAGCCCTCCAGGCCCAGAAGTATGGAAGTAGAAACCGATAACCACTCACCTATAGACTCTAGGAGCCCCTCCCTTGTGGAACTGTTCTGATCTTCAGATTTTATGAATGTAAGGTAGATGCTAGACACTACTTTTCCCAGACCTACTCAACCTCTTCTAGTGACAGGCATTGGCTGACTCTGACTGCTCATTCCAGGAAGATGTCCTTCCATCCTTTCCAGGAAAGTCAATCAGGGTCCCTGAAAGAAGGAGTAGGGATTGAGGTGACAGAGACACAAAGAATAGAGCTAAGACAAGTCCTGATCAAGGCTCAACTTTATTTAAGCAAGCACGGCTCATATAGCAAAACACCACAAGCTCTTGCACAATCTCACTTCCCCCTAGCCCACTAGACAGGTTGAAAAGAATACATTCCTCTGAGTACTTCTTTATCAAATTTTCCTTGTTCCTTGTACTTGTGTAAACAACGCAAAGGTCAACTGCTTAAAGGTCACAGCATGGAAAATGCAGCATTAATACAGTGATTTCTTCTAGCAAAGGTCAACAGCTCAAAGATCACAACATGCAGCTTAAGTGCAATGATTTCTTTTAGCCTGTCTCTACATATTTCACCCTTTTTTATTTTTTATCAAGTATTTGTCTTGGTTGGTGAACTAAAAACCCTTCTTACACATCGTCAAGTTTCTAGATACAATTTTCATGAGCCTCTGTCTTATGTTCATAGGGATTTAGAGTCACCCTTACCTGTCTTTGACTACGTTCATATCACCCAAGATTAGGGGAGTACTTCAGATCCATACTAAGCAATTGTGCTTATATCAGCAGCAATCGCTGAAGCATGAACTGTGTTAGGCAACGAAGGAAGGCACAGGCTATAATTTTAAGCCCTGCCATCCCCGCCAAGGATAATTGCAGAATACTGCTAATTCCAAAAAGATGATGTTGAATTTGAATCCAATTAAATATAGTCACATTATACTCATAAGGAGTAACGCAAATCCAAGGAAATCCAGCATGACATTGTAACATGCTCAATTGTCTCAAACCACTAACCTCTTCCTAAAAAACTTGAGACATACTTAGTTAAGGCATTGACATACTAACCAGTCTTTACACTTTCAGTCAAAGAAATACAAGGAACCGTAGTAGAGGCAAGAAATATAATCAAGGCAGCTATATCAGCCACTACTAATCCCACAGCAACTCTCTTGGTTCCCAGTAACCCTCTAAGTTCCTCAAATACTTTCAACCCCTTATCTGGAATACCAGTCATTGGAGACATAACAAAAGGGTCATTGCATAAGACCCAATACTGCAGGTCCCATGCCTTTAGATATGCAATTGCTCAAATTACAGGCTAGGCAGCTAACACCAAAACATCCATTACTGGAATGAATAATAACAGAGATTTTACCACTCAACAGCACAACACCACTCAAGACCACAGAATCTGTTTATGATTGTACAACCAAGACCACATGGCAGCTCTAAGCTTCCAAACATAAGATTGGTAATTTTCCTTTTCCGTCCTCCACAGTCCTGCAGATAAGGCTGACTCCAACAATTACTATGGAAAAGGACTTGTACTGGAATAACCACTGGTACTCGCAGCACTCCTCCTATATGAGGACCAATAATAAAACCTAAAATCTGAGCTTCCTGAGGGGAAATATTTCAAAGGAGTCTTTGCAAAGCACCATTTCCAGGGTACACTCCGGTTAGTACATTCTTGAAGTCCACAAGGAGGATGCCTCATAGGTACTGCAATACTTGAATTTTCCATTCCCCTTCGTATATGGGGAAATCAGGCAGTCGAGTGTTGTTGTCTTATACCAAGACCTCTATGCTATCCAAGGAAATAGGTTGAGGAAAAGAAGGATCAGGCATATATGTCCAATAAACCTTGATTCCAAATTCAGGATCATAAGCAGACTCATCCATGCCAAAATCCACTTGACGAACAAGCCTGTTGCATAGCCAGCATGCAGCAGCATGTTACTGTGAGAAAACACAGACAGAGCATCTACCCCATATTAATAGAGGGCTGGGTCCATTCCCATCTCCAGTTAAAGGGTCTTTCCATGTCACTCTAGCAAAGGATAGCTGAGTATTAGTATATCAGGACTCATCAG
Organism: Acomys minous; assembly: GCF_964271855.1. Taxonomy (NCBI): domain Eukaryota; kingdom Metazoa; phylum Chordata; class Mammalia; order Rodentia; family Muridae; genus Acomys; species Acomys minous. The sequence goes on along the minus strand of NC_140490.1, from coordinate 85,319,364 downwards.
CAGCAGAATCCCCTTGGCATCAAGCAATAAAACATTCAGAATAGGGAGCTGGAGAGATGGCACAGAGGTTAAGAGCACTGCCTGCTCTTCCAAAGGTTCTGAGTTCAATACTCATCTGGCAACCTTCTATAATGTGATCTGGTGCCCTCTTTTCATGTCAGAACAGAATGCTGTATAAAAAAATAAGTAAGTCTTTTAAATTCTTCAGAATAAGGAGAACATAACTCAAAGCATTTTTAGGTGATTGAGGATACAGCTCCCTATTCTTTACTTTTTCTGAGTAGGTTTTTAGGCTAGAGTGAGCTCGCTCCACCATTCCTTGTCTTTGAGGATTATAAAGAATACCTGTAATACGCTTTACAGGAAAAGAATCACAAAATTTTTGAAAAGCTTTGCTAACATACCTTGAAACATTATCCATCTAAGGAGCCTTAGGCATACCAATGTGAGAAAATGCAGACAAACAATGAGAAATAATATTTTTGTAGCTTCTCCAGACTGGACAGAAGCAAGTATATACACAGAATAGATATCTTTGGAAACATCATAACTGATTAAGAATCAAAACCTTAGATCCAAGATGGCGGCGAGCAATGTGGACCGTGTTTGAAAGCTCCAGTGAACAATTCAGGGAATTGCACAGATTTCTGAGCCAGGAACACCAAGGTACCCACACCACGGCAGCAGAAGTGCTCCACGGTTCGGAGAGACCAGGGTGCGGAGGACCTGCTTGCCCCTGCACACGGGAGGAGCTCGGGCTTTCTCGGATCAGAGCAGCAGCGGCAGAGACAGCAGTGTCACCAGCGGCACCAGCGGCACCAGCGGATCCACTGGAACCAGCGGCAGTGGCTGAGGTTTGCAGCTCAGAGCCTTCCAGTGGAGGCGATTGGTGTGGTGGACGGTGGGAGTTGCTGTAGGAGAGGGGAGTCTGGACAGGATTTGGGTCATGTGGTGCCTTGAGACCCAAACTGGACTCAGCAGACAGTTCAGCCCCAGAGTCTTGGGTTTGCTCAGTGAGCTGTGCCGTGGAGAAGCTGGCTCAGCTCAGCAAGCAGTTCTGCCCGAGGCACAGCTCCCCTGCTGTGACACAGGCTGAGCCGAGTGCTCACTTCCACCCCAGGCTCCACCTCAGCGCAGTCGCAGTTCTCCTGCTGTGACACAGGCTGGGTGGAGGGCTCACTTCCACCCTAGGCACTAGCTCAGTGCAGCCGCAGTTTTCCTGCTGTGACACAAGGTGGGCGGAGCGCTCAGTTCCACCCTAGGCACTTGCTCAGTGCAGTCGCAGTTCTGCTGTGACGCAGGCTGGGTGGAGCGCTCACTTTCATCCTGGGTGCTTGCTTAGCACAGTCGCAGTTCTACTGCTGTGACGCAGGCTGGGTGGAGCGCTCACTTCCACCCTAGGCACCAACTCAGTGCAGCCGCAGTTTTCCTGTTGTGATGCAAGCTGGGTGGAGCGCTCAGTTCCACCCTAGGCACTTGCTTAGTGCAGTCGCAGTTCTCCTGCTGTGGCAGACGGTTCAGGCCCTGAGAAACTAGCTGAGCTCGACACTTGGTTCGGGCCCAGTAACCCTGGCTGGACATGGCAGGGGACCCAAAAGGCTGTGGATACCTTGGCTTGATCGAACGCTCGTTCAGCAACCCAGAACGATTGCAGGACTCACAGCAAAGGGGAGCTGAGGATCACTGGCTGTGAGAGCCCAAAACAACAGGGCTAACCTCCTGCCATCCACACCAGTGAAGTATGAGGGTTTCCAGCCTACGGAAATCGTAAAAAAACAAGTGAATCTATCATCAGACTCCCTCCACCCAACTCTGGAAGTTAACCAAAAAAAAACAGAGACGGCAAGATGTCTAAAGGACAGCGTAAAAGCATACACAAAAAACCCCAAAACAACATGGCGTCTCCAGTTTCCAGCTATCCCAAAGAAAACAACCCAGAGAACTCAAATACAACGGAAACACAAGAAAATGACCTCAAATCCTTGGTAATGAGGATGATAACGGAGGAAACAAATAAAATACAAAATCAGATGCAGAAAGACACAGCCAAGCAGGTGCGAGACATCAAAGAGGCACATAGAGTGGAACTGGAAAATTTTCAGGAAAATATAAACAACCAGATGAAAGAAATCAAAAAAATCTATTCAAGATATGAAGATGAAAATAGATTCAATGATAAACACACAGACAGAAGAAAAATGAGAACGTGAGACCTCAGAGAAGAAGGCGAATGACACAGTGCTGAGCTTTTCTAACAGAATCCGAGAGATGGAAGAACGAATCTCAAGTCTAGAAGATACAATCACAGATCTTGAAGCAACCATTCAAGAAAATGCCAAATCTGGAAAACTCCTGACACAAAACATCCAAGAAATTAAGGACACCATGAAAAGAAGAAATCTGAGGATAATAGGCATTGAAGAAAGAGAAGATATCAGACTCCAAGGCCCAGAAACTCTTCTCAGCAAAATCATAGAAGAAAATTTCCCCAATCTAAAGAAAGAGATGCCTATAAACATACAAGAGGCATACAGAACACCAAATAGAATGGACCAGAAAAAAAAAACTGCCCGTCACATAATAATCAAAACACAAAACATACAGAACAAAGAAAAAATATTAAAAGCTGCAAGGGAAAAGGGCCAAATAACATTTAATGGCAAACCTATCAGAATTACACCCAACTTCTCAGCAGAGACCATGATAGCCAGAAGGGCCTGGACAGAGATCCTGCAAACCCTAAGAGACCACAGATGCCAGGCCAGACTACTTTACCCAGCAAAACTATCAATGACCATTGATGGAGAAAACAAAATATTCCATGACAAAACCAAATTCAAACAGTACCTATCCACAAATCCAGCTTTACAGAAGGTACTAGAAGGAAAACTCCATCCCAAAGGGTCAAGCTACAACCAAAACTACTCAGGAAATATATAATTATACCATGGCAAAAACACAACTACACAAACGCTCGACTGGAACCAACATCAAAATTAAGACTCTTAATAGTAACTGCTCATTAATATCTCTCAACATCAATGGTCTCAATTCTCCAATAAAAAGACACTGACTAACTGAATGGATGCATAAACAGGATCCAACATTCTTCTGCATTCAAGAAACACATCTCACCCCTAATGATAGGCATTACCTCAGGATAAAAGATTGGAAAAAATATTCCAAGCAAATGGTCACAAGAAGAAAGCAGGCGTAGCCATTTTAATATCAAACAAAATAGACTTTCAACCAAAAATAATCAAAAGGGATGAGGACAGACACTTCATACTCATCAAAGGTAAAGTCAAACAAGATGACATCATAATTCTGAACATCTATGCTCCCAATACAAGGGCACCCACATTTGTAAAAGATCTGCTAAAAAGGCTTAAACCACACATAGATCCCCACACAATAATAGTGGGAGACTTCAACACCCCACTCTCACTGAAGGAGAAATCATTGAAACAGAAACTAAACCAAGAAATAACGTCATTAACCAATGCCATGGGTCAAATGGATCTAACAGATATCTATAGAACCTTTCACACAAACAAGAAAGAATATACCTTCTTCTCTGCACCGCATGGAACCTTCTCCAAATTGATCACATCGTAGGTCACAGAGCAAGCCTCAACAGATACAAGAGGATTGAAGGTATCCTATCAGATAACCATGCTCTTAAGCTGCAAGTCAACAACAACAGAAATAACAAAAAGCCTACACTTATGTGGAAACTAAACAACTCTCTGCTAAATGACACCTGGGTCAGGGAAGAAATAAAGAAAGAAATCAAGAAGTTTCTGAAATTCAATGAAATGAAATTGAAATGAAATGAAAATGAAGGAACAACATACCCAAATTTGTGGGATACATTGAAAGCAGTGCTAAGAGGAAAATTCATAGCAATAAGTGCCATTAAAAAGAAACTGGAAGCATCGCACATAAGCAACTTAATGACACTACTGGAAGCACTAGGAAAAAAAGAAGCAGAAACACCCAAAAGGAGTAGACGTCTGGAAATAATCAAACTCAGGGCTGAAATTAACAAATTAGAAACTAAGAAAACAGTCCAAAGAATCAACAAAACCAAGAGCTGGTTCTTCAAGAAAATCAACAAGATAGACAGACCATTAGCCAAACTAACTAAAGGGCAGAGAGACAGTATTGAAATCAACAAAATCAGAAATGAAAAGGGAGACATAACAACAGACACTGAAGAAATACAAAGAATCATAAGATCCTCCTTTAAAGGCATATATGCCACAAAATTTGAAAATCTAAGGGAAATGGATGATTTTCTTCATCAATTTCACTTGCCAAAGTTGAGTGAAGAACAGATAAACAAGCTAAATAGTCCCATTTCCCCTACAGAAATTGAAGCAATCATTTATAGCCTCCCAACCAAAAAAAGCCCAGGGCCAGATGGTTTCAGTGCAGAATTATATCAGACCTTAAAGGGCGAGCTAATACCGATACTCTTCATGTTACTCCAAAAGATAGAAATGGATGGAACATTACCAAATTCATTCTATGAGGCCATATTCTCATTGATACCTAAACCTCACAAAGACTCAACAAAGAAAGAGAATTTCAGACCAATTTCTCTTATGAACATCGATGCAAAAATACTAAATAAAATACTTGCAAAACGAATACAAGAACACATCAAAGATATCATTCATCATGACCAAGTAGGCTTCATTCCAGGCATGCAGGGATGGTTTAATATACTGAAATCCATCAATGTAATCCACCATATAAACAAACTGAAAATAAAAAACCACATGATCATCTCTTTAGATGCAGAGAAAGCATTTGATAAAATCCAACACCCATTCATATTTAAAGTTTTAGCGTGATCGGGGATACAAGGAACTTTCCTCAACATAATAAAGGCTATATATACGAAGCCAATAGCCAAAATCAAAGTAAATGGTGAGATACTCAAGGAAATTCCTCTAAAATCTGGAACAAGGCAAGGCTGCCCACTCTCTGCATATCTCTTCAATATAGTACTCAAAGTTCTAGCCAGAGCAATAAGACAACAAAAGGAGATCAAGGGTATTCAAATGGGAAAGGAGGAAGTCAAATTATCCTTATTTGCAGATGATATGATAGTCTACATAAGCGACTCTCAAAATTCCACCAGAGAACTCCTACAGCTGAGAAACACCTTCAGCAAATTGGCTGGATACAAAAGTAACTCAAAAAAGTCTGTAGCCTTCCTATACAAAAATGACAAGCTTGCAGACGAAGAAATTAGGAAAACTACACCCTTCACATTAGCCACAAGCAATATTAAATATTTAGGAGTTACTCTAACTAAGCAAGTGAAGGACTTGTTTGAAAAAAATTTCAAAACTCTGAAGAAAGAGATTGAAGATGACATGAGAAGATGGAATGATCTTCCTTGCTCATGGATTGGGAGAATTAACATAGTAAAAATGGCCATCCTACCAAAAGCAATCTACAGATTCAATGCAATCCCTATCAAAATACCTACACAATTTCTTAAAGACATTGAAAGGTCAATTCTGAACTTCATTTGGAAAAACAAAAAACCCAGGATAGCTAAAACAATCTTGTACAATAAAAGGTGCTCCGGAGGAGTCTCCATACCTGATCTCAAACTACACTATAAAGCAATAGTAATTAAAACAGTATGGTACTGGCAGAGCAACAGGCTGGTTGATCAGTGGAATCGAATCCAAGACCCAGATATGAATCCACACACATATGGTCACTTGATTTTCGACAAAGAAGCCAAATCCATTCGATGGAAAAAGGATAGCATCTTCAACAAATGGTGATGGTCTAACTGGAGGTCTATGTGTAAAAAAATGCAACTGGACCCATATTTGTCACCTTGTACAAAACTCAAATCCCAGTGGACTAAAGACCTCAACATAAAACCAGAGACACTAAGTCACTTAGAAGAAAAAATAGAGAAGAGCCTGGAACATATTGGCACAGTAGACAACTTCCTGAATAGAACACCAACAGCCCAGACATTAATGTCAACAATTAATAAATGGGACCTCATGAGACTGAGAAGCTTCTGTAAGTTAGGAGACACTGTCAAGAGAACAAAACGACAGCCTACAGACTGGGAAAAGATCTTCACCAACCCTACATCTGACAAAGGTCTAATATCCAAAATATATAAAGAACTCAAGAAATTAAACACCACCAAACCAAATAACCCAATTGAGAAATGGGGCTTGGAACTAAACAGAGAATTCTCAACAGAGGAATATCAAATGGCTGAGAAACACTTAAAGAAATGCTCAACCTCCTTAATAATCAGGGAAATGCAAATCAAAACAACTCTGAGATTCCATCTTACACCCATCAGAATGGCTAAGATCAAAAATTCAGGTGACGCCACATGCTGACGAGGATGTGGGGAGAGAGGAACACTCCTTCATTGCTGGTGGGAATGCAAAATAGTACAACCACTTTGGAAATCTATGTGGTGCTATCTCAGAAAAATGGTAATAGGGCTTCCTCAAGACCCAGCTATTCCACTCCTTGGAACATACTCTGAAGATGCTCCAGCACACAATAAAATTTGCTCAACCATGTTCATAGCAGCCTTATTCATAATAGCCAGAACATGGAAACAGCCTAAGTGTCCCTCAATAGAAGAATGGATAAAGAAACTGTGGTACATATACACTATGGAATACTACTCAGCTATTAAAAAGAAGGAATTCCCAAAATTTGTGGATAAATGGATTGAGCTAGAAATGATCATAATGAGTGAGTTCACCCAGAAGCAGAAAGACTCAAATGGTATATACTCACTTATATCTGCATACTAGCCCAAGGGGCATGTCCCACGAAAGCCTTCACTTACCAGGAAACTGAGACAGAGGGGAGGACATTCTATTGGGACTTTAGATGAGAGAAGCATGGGAGAATGGCAAAGTAGAAGGATCCAGATGGTCCTAGAAACCTAACATTAGGATAGGTAGATCTGGGCCCAGGGGTCCCGCTCAAACTAAGGCACCAGTGAAGGACAATTCAGGTGGGAAACTTTAAATACGTACCCAGATCTAGCCAATGGACAGAACATTCTCCATAGTTGACTGGAGAGTGGGGTGTGACTTTCACACGTACACTGGTGCCTCATATTTGACATTGTCCCCTGGAGTGGGAGACCTGGTGGCACTCAGAGGAAGGACAACAGGTTACCAAGAAGAGACTTGATACCCTATGAGCATATACAGGGGGAGCAAATCCCCCTCGGGAACAGTCATAGGGGAGGGGAATAAAGGGAAAATGGGAGGGAGGGAAGAATGGGAGGATATAAGGGATGGGTTAACCATTGAGATGTAACAAGAATAAATTAATAAAGGATAAAAAAAGCAGTGGCAGTTGAGCTGCGTACAGAGCAAAAATATATCCCAAATACAAACTTCCTGATTAGCTCACTAGGGTTTGTCTAATTCATGATGTTGCCTGAAACAGATCAACAACTGTAATAGGCCCTCTAAAATAAGGAGACAGAATGAGAAATCAAAAGCCTTCTGACTTAAAAAACTATAGGTTGGGATGAATTTATAACATCCTACCAGACACCAAAGAAAACCATCAACCAAAAATTTTAAAACTAGATGAAAGGAGCATGGGAGAATAGCAAAGTAGAAGGATCCAGATGGTCCTAGAAACCTACAAGTAGAGCATTATGATAGGCAGATTTGGGCCCAGGGGTCCCGCTCAAACTAAGGCACCAGCCAAGGACAATTCAGGTGGGAAACTTTAAATACCTACCCAGATATAGCCGGGCAGAACATTCTCCACAGTTGACTGGAGAGTGGGGTGTGACTTTCACACGTACACTGGTGCCTCATATTTGACCATGTACCCTGGAGAGGGAGACCTGGTGGCACTCAGAGGAAGGATAACAGGTTACCAAGAAGAGACTTGATACTTTATTAGCATATACAGGGGGAAGAAATCCTTCTCGGGAACAGTCATAGGGGAGGGGAATAAAGGGAAAATGGGAGGGAGGGAAGAATGGGAGGATACAAGAGATGGGTTAACCATTGAGATGTAACATGAAGAAATTAATAAAAAATTCAAAAAACAAAAACAAAAAATTTTAACTAGAAATAGAAGTATAGCTTAATATGTACCATGGAGAAAGATGCAAAAAATCATCAACAAAATACTTCAAATCCAAATACACGTAGTTTTCAAAAAGAATATTCTCCAGGATCATATTGGCCTGATCTCAGATATGCAAGGACGCATCAATAAATATAAGAAAATAATTGTAATAAATCATTACTTGTTAGTGTACTTAAAGACAGAAATAAATCTCATCTGCATGGATTCAGACCCTTTGAAGCAGTAAAGAAATGTTCCACCTGACTTGCCTTGTTTTAGGTGCTCTCACAGCTATGCTGAGGTCAATCACAAGGAAGTCATTACAGGACCCAGCGTTGTTCCGATGGCTATGGAGACATTCAGAGACCTGTGTCCCAGACTGAGAAAGATACCCATGGATCTGCCCTCCATCAAAAAAAGCACCACTATTGGAAGAAGACATCCATAAACCCACCCACCCACCATGCCACACAGGCAGTCTGTGGACACAAAGAGGTCTACTTCCTCACATATCACACAGGACAGAGAGAGGAGGTCTCCCAAAGGTTCACCAGCTGTGTGGCTTCCTGAAGCAGGAGCCATTGCAATGTGCAAGTGTGTGGTGAACAGATGGACGAGAACGAGAAGCAGAACGTTTTGAGCATTGTGAAGGGAGACAAAACTGGAGACATGAGGGAGGAGGGGAATAGCCTGTTGGGAGTATCCAGCCTGGAAACCTGAGGCAATGGGAAGTCCAGTCCCCTGCCATGTCTCTCCCATGTGAGAGGGACATTCTAATTCTGCAGGACACTAGCACATTTAAACATCAATTTATAGCACCCAGTTCTGTCCATAGGCATTAAAAAACCATTCCAAGAGTAAGCATTTGTTTTCTTGCCAGAGGAAAAACAGGGGGACATCTTTATGAGGCTGTTTGTGCTCAATTCTGTAGCTTCCATAGAATGTCATTCATCTGATTAAAGAACTTCAGTTGTAATTCCAGTCATGTCCAATTCATGTCTGGACCCCTGTCCATAAAGCAGCAGGGGTCAGTATCCAGGTTCATGACTCATGTTATCACTAAGTACCACGGGGACATCACTGGCCAAGACAGCTGCCTGGGATCACTTGGATATCCAGGAGCTGTGCAGAACTGGCCCTGCCCCTCACAGGCTTCCATATTCTGGACAGCTGGCCCAACCTTCTACCTGTGGCAGCACTCAGGAGACCAGGCCATGCACATTCTCAGAGCAGCACAGTGATGGCCCTGGTGGCTGGTGCTCAAGTGAGCCAGCCCAGTGGATATGAATTTGGGCTTACCATGAAGAGTGGGTACAGGGGTGATACCCTACCCCTCTCACTCCTCATCACCTGTGGGAGCTAGGAGGCTCTTACTTCTTTTGGGAACCACAGTCGAGCTGTCCCTGATGGAGGGGGCTCAGTGATATGAGAACAGGATAATTGGCCCTGTCATGTGAAAGCTCGATGGTGGCATGAACATGGATGTGGCACTCTTCTCCCATGCAAACACTACCTATGATAGTCAGGAAAGCTGGCATTGTCCATGGCAGGCAGAAGAGTGGACCCTGTACCTTGCCTGGGTACCACAGTGGAGTTGGCCTTGTTGGCAAAGTCATGAGCGAGCCGGCCCCTAGAGTGTGAGAGCAGGAGAGCTGTTCAAGCCCCTCAGCAGCTGCACACATTGACGAGTGGGGTCTAAGCCTTGACTGGGTGGGCAGTCCTCAAGAGCTTGCCTTGTTGGTGCTAATAAAATAGAGCCAGTATGCTGACCACCTCATCTAACTCCCAGGCACAAATCCAGAGCTTTGAGTTGCTCACTCCCAAATTTACATCATCTGTGGATTGTTGAAGTACATACAAGGGCTGGTCCCTCTAACTTAAAGCTATAGGATCTCTATGACACAGGGAAATGACAGGATAATCAGAAGAACTCCTGATGAGGAGCCAATATTCATAGTGCCACAGCACCCAGAGAAACTGAACCAGGCCAGTGACTCACTGCAATAAATATTTACAAGAGTTGATGTGTGGACAGAGGGCCAAATTTTGTGAAAACACCTGCCACAATATATAATTTCCATGCTTTGGTGGTGGTGGTGGTGGTGGTGGTGGTGGTGGTGGTGGTGTGTGCGCATGCGCACGTGCGTGCGTCCATGTGTGTTATTTTGAAGGGCAGTGGGCAAATGTGTGAGGACGGAGATGACTGAAATTCTGATGTAGAATGTAAAACACAGAAGCAACTATTTGGTAATTTCATGATACAAGTCTTAGAGAGACTTAAGCTATGGGGAGCAAATCTCAATATAATAAAGGTTACATATAGCAAATCCAAAGCCAATACTGTCCTAAATTGAACAAATCTCAAAGCAATCCTTGTAAATCAGATAGCTATCTATTCCCCTCGTTACTTTTCACCACAGTACTCAAAGTACTAGTGCAGGAAAAAGACAAGAAAATGAAAATAAATATAATAAAAATTTTAAATAGCTTTATATATGGTATATTCATTAGAGATTCCACAAGTTTCTTTTTTATTAATTTATTCTTGTTACATCTCAATGGTTATTCCATCCCTTGTATCCTCCCATTCTTCCCACCCTCCCCTTTTCCCCTTATTCCCCTCCACTATGACTGTCCCTGAGGGGGATTTCCTCCCCCTGTATATGCTCATAGGGTATCAAGTCTCTTCTTGGTCACTTTCTGGAAGGATAGCAGGTTTCCACAAATTTCAACAAACCCAATTGGCACATCCGTTAACCACAGACACCTTGGGATTGAGATCATGATAATTGTCCTTTGCATGATAGCATTTTTTTAATGGAAGAATTGAAGGATTTCTACAATGCAAACTCAAACCTCAGAAGGAACAGGCACAGGAAGATGGTAAATGACTGAAATGCATCCCATACTCAGGAATTGGTAGATGTAATATTGTGAAAATAACCATCCTACCAAAAACTTTTACAACTTTGATAAACTCTGAATCGATTTTCCACATTTTTCAAAGAAACCATCATAAAATTCATATCAACCTATGAAATACCCAGATAACAAACTAATCAAGAAAAGAAAAATACTGGAAAGCCTTATTTGTTTGTTTATACCATCATCTGAAATTCTTAAAAGGATAGAAGAAAGCTTTCTTTTATAGTTTCTAGGTTATTTTAAGTACAGTAGTTGTTCATTACTTTTCAATGTTCTGCCATAAAATTTTCTAGTGATTCAATTTGGTTCTGGGCTGTTATTGCTGTGAAACTAGACAATTGCATCAACCTAATTTCTGCTTATACATCTTTTTGATTATTTACTTCATCTTGGTTTTTCTTTATTCTGACAAATGCATCTAGAAATTTACCAATTTCTTTCACAAGTTCCATCTTTCTCGAACTTTATATACAGTTACTGTATTTATATAACTTTTATTTTTTGATCCCTAACTCTTCTAGTGACACCAATATTTTTCAAAATTGATGATTCTTAATAAAACACTCACACACCTAATTTTCAGAAAATATAGAAGAAGAATGAATGATCTTGACAGCCAAAAACTGAGGGAGCTTGCTGTGATAATATTTCTTCTAGGATAGTAGATGATATGCCATAACTTCTCACCCACATGACGCCAAAAAAATGTGACCTAATCAAAGAAGCTACCAACTAACTTGGTAAACTAGACAGGATAACGTGTGAAGGCCTCAAGCTTATATAAAGAACCACAGGCAACTGATTAAACCTGAAAATAGAAAAGGGCTCTTCCCCAGGGAAAGGAACAAAAATATTGTAAATATAATCTAAAATGTAAAAAACTACTAAATTTCACTTAAGTGATTTATCCCTATACTTTTGACAAGAATATGAATCTGGTCTTATCAAAATAACATAACACTTTGGGAAGAAGATGCACCCTAACAGCCCTGCACTGGAAGCCAAGATGGAGAAGACTTCCACAGCCACCATGACCTTCCCCTTAGTGCTATGGTAGACAGGAAGAAAGGTGACCCAGACACTGCAGAACACCAGCATGCTGAAGGTCAGGAATTTGGCTTCATTGAACCTGTCAGGCAGATTTCTGGCCAAGAAAGCCACGGTGAAGCTTCCCAGAGCCAAGAAGCCCATGTATCCCAGGACAAGGTGGAACGCAATGGCTGAGCCTTTGTTGCACACAATGACGATCAGCCCATGTTCAGAGTGTGTATCTGTGTCAATGAAGGGTGGTGACATCACCATCCAGATTCCACAGAGAACAAGTTGGACAGAGGTACAGATGGGAATGACAAAGTTAGGTGCCCCTGATACCAGCATCCATCTCATTCTTCTTCCTGGAGTAGTCAGCTTGAAGGCCAGGATCACAGTAATTGTCTTGGCCAACACAGTGGACAAGGCCACTGTGAAAAAGACTCCAAATGTGATTTGCTGTAGGATACAGGTGCCCATGTTGGGATGCCCAATGAAGAGCAAGGAGCAGAGGAAACAGAATGTGATAGAGATCAATAGGATGTAGCTTAGAATGCAGTTATTGGCTTTCACAATGGGTGTGTCATGATATTTCACAAAAGTACCAAGTACAAGGGATGTGAGGATAGAGAAACACAGGGACATGCAGGCCAGAGCCATCCCCAGTGGGTCCTCAAAAGCCAGAAAGGACACACGTCTTTGCAGGCAGTGTGTGTGCTCTGTGTTGGCATACTGGTCATCTGAACAGCTCATGCACTGCTCCATATCTGCAGAGATCATTAACAACAAACACTAATGAAACATCATCATTACATACGTAATCACTTAGTATCCATATGAATCAGAGCATACCACAGTAAACAACATGTTGTTAAACAACAGTTTTTATCTTGTCTGTTGTAGGAAGCAGTGAGATCAGGATGCTCCACAGAAATGCATTCCTTGTGGTGGAACATACCACCTTCATGATAAAGGGAGAAGAAAAGTTACTTATTGTTATGTATAACTTTCACATTATTAAAAGTTTATAAAAATAAGAAAAATACTTTGTCAGTGCCTTATACATAGTAATATAAAATATCTAATATTAATTAATTACTCAAAACTTAAATTTACTATGTACAAATCTGTGGACTCCATTTGTGCGGTTTGGGTGAAAATGGCCAAGTATATCAGAGATCTGACTGCTCGGTTACTAGGGAGTAGCACTATTTGAAATGATCAGGTTATATGTTCTTGTTGGAGTTAGTTTGACCCAGTTGGAGTAGGTATGTTGAGCTAGAGAAATTATGTCCGATAATAGGCTTAGGGATTTTAAAAGCTCCAGCCACCCTCAGTGTCTCTCTCTTCCTCTTGTCTGAGGATCTGTATGTAGGATACTCCATCCCTTCTCTGGAACCATGCATGGCTTCACACTGCAGTACTCCCTCACACTATGATATGAGACAATATCTGAAACTGTATTCAAGCCCCATTAAGTGCTTTCTATCATTATGGCTGTCATAGTCAATATATTGCTATGACAAGCCTGACCATGCTGCTTGTTTGGAATGTGAGTTTTGGAACTTTAGATTAGGAAGGCAGTTGAATGATTTAAGTGAGGATTAATAGGCAATACTAAGGGAAGCATAGAAGATCATACTTAGGAATATTTTAACTATGTAGGCCAAACTCAAAAAGTTTTAGAGGGGAAAATATTAGTAAATGGCCTAGAGACTTTTAATAGTTTGTGTTGACTCTTTCTATAAAAAAAAATCTGCCTGCACTTAAATTGAATAGTTTTTGATAAAATGTTTTGGAAGAGAAAATGTTAAGATAGCCTAGTTTTGACTATCTCATATGGTTATTAGTGGTCACTCTTAAATAGAACAATAAAGAAAAGGAGCTGGGACAGCAAGGAAAAATTCAAAATGTATAGTTTGAGGAGAAAAAGAGCAACACGGTGTGTAAGGGAGCTAATTCCAGAGCTCGAGGCAATGAAAAGTTTGAAGAACATCCTGATGCTAAGTGCAATCAATGAAGTAGCAAGCTCAGAGCAAGACCCACTGAGCTAAGCTTCCAATTTGTGAAAGGAATGGGATGAGAAACTTAAGCCATGGAAGATGTCATCCAAAATAGAAAGTTGTTGAAAATGTCTTTAAACAATGGGCCAAGTTTTATTTCCAATCAACAGAAAGCCTTGGAAGCTTTGGCCACATGGTTCTGGCATTAGAGTAAGAGATAGAAGTAAGGGACTGTGAAATCTCCCTCCATAACTAAGGAAAGCCACTAAGCCAGGTATTTGTCAGATAGCTCAGTGTGTACAGGCTACCGGGTAAAGCTATGGATGTAAATATTGGGTTTTATTAGAGTTCCCAGAATTTTTGGAAATTTCAGAGTCATGAGTGACTTGCCAAGGAAAGCTGAAGACAGGGCTTCAAACCTGCCCAAGACAGAATTTGTTGCAGCCCACAAAACAGGAAGAAGTAGGGGATGTGAAGAGTGCCTTGACATCCCACATGGAGATGCAGAATTTGGAGTTCTCTCGGCTGAATTTGGTCTGTCTTTGGATTCCTCTCTTTGCTTTGGCTCATCCCTTTTGGAATGGTAGTAATGTGTTCATTGTCCTAGTATCTCGGCAGTATGGAAGTAATGATACGATTTATTATTTTGCTTTACAAAGGGTTACAGTTAAGAGATTGCCATGAGTCTTAGAAAAGACTGTAAACTTTTGCAATTTAAGCAGTGTTGAGAGTGTGAGAGATCATGAGTAGTTTTGAAGTTGGACTGTTTCTGTGTTATGATGTGGCTTCAGGGCTATGGGACCAAAAAAGTGGCATATGGTGATTTGAAAAAGTATAGCTCTCATAGGCTTAAGATTTCTCTGCTTGATCAATAGTGAGTAGCACTATTGGAAAGAATTACTAGATGTTGCCTTGTGGTAGTAGATGCAGCCTTGTTTCAGATAGTGTGTCACTGGGAGTGGGGCTTTTTGATGTTAAGATCTCAAGCAGGCCCAGTGCCTGGCTCTCTGTTCCTGCTGCCTAAGTATCTGGCTATAGAACATTCTCCAGAACCATATCTGCCTGTGTGCGTCCATGTTCCCTGCTATCACAATAATAGACTAAGCATCTGAAAGTGTAAGCAAGCCCCAATTCAATGCTTTCTTTTAAAGGAATAATCATGTTCATTGTGTCTCTTCACAACAATCAATCACTGACTAAGAAAGACACCATGTCTAGATTAAAAAGTCAGCCAATACAACGCATTGTGCACATTGCCTCATACCCTTGGCCTGTATCTCCATATAGCAAAAGGATATGTAATGTCTAATGCACATACCGTTTGCACAAAGCAATATTTCCAATAAAGAAGCCTTACATCTCATGTAACAAAATCCACTTCAGCTTAAGTTCATCACTTCAACAATTAACATACGGATTTGGAAAAACGACATTTGCTTTTCAAACTAATATCTATTCCTATGATGTCTGATATATGGACTTCTCTATGTTAATATATACTTTTGTTCTTGTCACTACTCATATGTTAGAAGCAAAAACCCAAACTACTTATTTATTTTGTATATCACAGCATAAAAATATAAATTGTTATTAAACATTTTATTTAACATTGCTGCATATATATATATATATATATATATATATATATATATATATTATATCTTTCTTTACTCTGCCTCTCTAGGACATTTGCTATGAACTTGCGGATAGAGGGGATATATAGTATTGATTTAAGAGATGGTATTGGGAGGTGCTAAAGGATGAAATTGAAGGGGAAGTAATAATCTTTCAATTAAAAGATATTTAAATAGGATAAAATCATGTGTGTATGAGGTAACACATAAATGTGTATCCATGGTTGTGTGTGTAATTTTTGATTGTCAATCAGAGAACACGTGTCTCTTTGCATGTATTTGCTGTTCAGAAGACTGTCATCAGCCATGTTTCTTTACTGTCTATTCACTGTGGTAAAGTCCTTTTTATTCCCAACTATACATTCCAAGCTAAATATCATGCAACATTTTGCATATTTTGGATCCTTCCTTCCTTTCTCAGCAGCGCTGATTACTGAGGAAATCTACCACATCTTTGCGTGCATCTGGGAATGTGCCCTCCTGTCCTAATTCTTGCACAGCAACTGCTTCATTCTCTGAGCTGTTCCCTAAGATCTTAAATACATTTTATTCCACAACAACAAGATTATGAGCTGGGCGCTAGGACAACAAGACGACATGGACCAGTCATGTAAATTTAATTCATACAAAAAAATCAAAGACGATTAGACATATGCAAAGCAATACTGTGTGCAAGTTTTTCTGGTAGAATACTAGTTACAAACCTTTTATTAAACACTTTCTGGAAAATATATAAGACATGTAGCCATCATAATGTGTGGTTTAAGGAAGGCAGTGCATGTTCATTCCATGGTCCATAATATGCTTGATATCAGTACAATGATAACACATATTTTATGTCTTCAGTTTCCTTTCATGCCCTGTCAAATTCTTAGTTTGGATAAAAGAAGATATTCAATTTCAGCAATTTCTTCTGCACACAATTACATACCTGTCTCATTAGACACTTCATTCTCTAGGCACTGGACACAATCAAAGCAGCATTCCACTGTTTGTTCCTGATGTAATTTCCTGAATCCGGGAGAGCATGTCACACTGCATGTAGAAGTGGGAACCTAAGGCAGATGGGATAAGAATTGGTAACTGAGGTGAGTTATATATATTTTCCTGTTATCCAACATTATTGTACTCAAGCATTTGAGCATGTCATCTAAGCCTGTAATGAAAATGAAGGCCATAAAATAGGCCATTAGGTAGCATTCTATGTGTCAATATGTGGGTATAAATTAAGATTTCTTTCTTCCAAAATGTGGGAAAGAGCCTAGAACTCATTGGCACAGGAGACAATACACTGAATGGAAAGCCAGAAGACCAGGTTCTAAGATCAAAAATTAATAAATGGGACATCAGGAAACTGAAAAGCTTATGTAAGGCAAAGACCCTGTGAGCAGAACAAAGTGACAGACCACAGATTGGGAAAAGATCTTTACCAATCCTGCAACCAACAAAGGGCCAATATATAAAATATATAAAGAACTCAAGAAAGCAAACACCACCAAGCCAAATAATCCAAGTAAAAATGGACAATACAGGCGGTAAACCTTAAACCCCTACCCAGATCTAGACAATGGACAGAACACTCTCCACAGTACAGTGGAGAGTGGGATATTACTTTCTCACATACTCTGGTGCCTCAACTTTGACAATGTCCCCTGGAGGGGGAGACCTGGTGGCACTCAGAGGAAGGACAGCAGGTTACCAAGAAGAGACTTGATACCCTATGAACATATACAGGGGGAGGTAATCCCCCTCAGAACAGTCATAGGGAAGGGGAATAAGGGGGAAATGGGAGGGAGGGAAGAATGGGAGGATACTAGGGATGGGATAACCATTGAGATGTAACAAGAATAAATTAATAAAGTAAAAAAAATGGGGGAGAGAACTAAACAGAGAAGGCCCAACAGAGGGATAGCGAATGGCTGAGAAACATTTAAAGAGATGCTTAATGTTCCTAGTCATTAGGGAAACGCAAATCAAAATGACTTGAAAATTCCATCTTATACCTATCTGAAGGTGAAGATCAATAACTCGAGTGACAACACATGCTGGTCAGGACGTGGAGAAAGTGGAACACTCCTCCACTGATGATGTGAGTGCAAACTTGTGCAGCGACCTTGGAAATGAATATTGTGCTTTCTCGGAAAATTGCAAATAGTTCTACTCCAAGATGCAGCTATACCACTGCTGGGCATATACACCAAAAGATGCTCCACCATACAACAACGACATTTGCTCAACTATGTTCATAGCAGCTTTATTTGTAATAGTGAGAATCTAGAAACAACCTAGATGTCACTCAACCGAAGAATGGATAAAGAAACTGTGGTTCATCTACACAATGGAATACTACTCATCTTAAAAACATGGACATCTTAAAATTTGCAAGCAAAATGATGGAACTAGAAATGATCATCCTAAATGAGATAACTGAGACCCGAAAAGACACTACATATGTCCTCTGAGAGACTCTACCAGGTGGAAAATAGGGACAGTTACTAAGAATTGAAGTTGGACACTGGGCAGAGTGCTGAGAGTGTAGCTAAGCGTGGGGGGATGTAAAGCCTGGGAGGGAGCAACAGCTCCAAAGGGAGACCAACAAGCCTGTCCATGGAGGCACAGGGGGTTCTCCACAAACTGATGATCCAGTCAGTGACAACATATGCAAAGAACCAAGAACCCTTTTTCAAATGTAGCCAATGAGATCCTTCACATGGGAAGATGGGGAAACTGCTGCTAAACCTCTCCTATACACTCAGTGGCCCACTACTTTGACTCTGCCCCTAAGCAAGATTTCATAGTGGGCACACAGTGGAAGGGGATGCAGATTACTCTCATGATAGGCTGTTCCCAGAGGTCTAGAACAGGAGAATGACCAGAAGATGGAGGTAGAGTGCCAGTGGGAAGATGAGATGGAGGGGATAACAAGTGGGAGGCATACTGAATAAATTATAATAAATATAATATACACTTAAAATCTGAACAGAGAAGATGGTTACTGCAGAGACAGAGAAACAAATCAAGAACCATGAATGGTGAGGATCTACACACTCTGCTCATTTGTAGTACATAGACAGCACAGTCTCCTTGTGGGTCCCACAATATGGGTTGTATGAAACACCTCTGATATGGACTGGGGCCTTCTAAAGCTGGTCACTTCTGCCCTGGCAGCATGGCCTTGGCAAGCCACAGAGAAAGAGGTTACGTGTAGCACAGGGACTACTGGATAAACTGAGTTCCGACTTTAGGAGAAGGTAGCTCCTCTCTCTAAGGACTAGGGGAGGGATGGTAAGAGGATAGGATTGGGAAGCGTTAAGGGAGGGGGCTGCAATCTGGATGTAAAAGATTCAAAGGAATTCAAACTTCTAATCTCACTACATGGGAATAGCTCTGAGGCTGGCTGAGATACTAATGCAAATGCATAGACAAGGCTTCATACTGGTCACAGATCCTCTGAGACATTTTACTAGAGGCCACTCTTTGTAGACCATGAAGGAAGATTGTCAGATGTCTTACTTCTGCAGATACAATGAGCAGAACATCAGCTTTCATAGATCTGTGCATCCTACACACCTCATACTATTACAGTGTTAGAACTGTGTAATGCCTGTGAGAAATTATGTTTTCAGAAAAAAAGAACCGGACACTGATATTGGATCAAACCTGACAGAATTCATGTCTCTCAGCGGGCTGCATGCTGACATCCTGCATGCCCCTTGTTCCAGCCCCAGCACCTCAGTTGCTGTTACCCATCAGAACTGCACAGTGTGTTAGAACACTTCTGAATGCCAATTCATCCAGCATTTTAGTCTGACCCTTACAGGACTCCTACTAAGCCTGGAATCTCTCAACATTTAGAAACTGGACCACAAATGCAATCCCTGGCTTGCTTAACTATTTTCACTGATTTTTGTCATGCCCCTTCAAAGGTATTATTTGCGCCAAATCAGGCTGAAGAAACTGTAAGAGAATGACATCCCATTTCCTCTAAGGGGGGTTGGGTAGGTTTCTGTTTGTCCTTTTGGTCTACAGATGCTTATTTTCATTGGGGTTTGGTTATAAGTTATTATTGGTCTTATATGGAAAGAAAACTATTTTGGATTTAGGGAGATCTCTCCTTTCTTCTTTCTTTCATAGGTAAAGAGATAGGAGCTGAAGAGAAAGAAAGGGGGATATAGAACTAGAGAGGGAGGATAGAACAAAAGGTAGATGATTGAACCTACTCCTTACCTCAAGGCCTTAATTGTTACTCACAAAGAAGGTTATTTTTAATTCACAAATATAGAATTTTGTATATTGATGCAAATCATGACCGTGTCAAATACTAGCCTAATTTTATCACACAAATATATATCCTAGGACTAACAGATAGATATGATTCTATAGATATATAATTTAAAATGGTTAAAGAAGGTCTTCAAAAGTCTCAATGACCTACAGAATATGACATTAGTTTTTTTTGTTGTTGTTTTGTTTTTTGGTTTTGGGAGGTCTTTTTTTCTTTTTTGTTTTCCAGACTGGGTGTTTCGGTGTAGCCTTGGCTGTCCTGGACTCACTTTGTAGACCACATTGGCCTCAAAGTCACAGCAATCCACCTGCATCTGCCTCCCAAGTGCTGGGACTAAAGGCATGTGCAACCATGCCTGGCCAGAATATGGCATTTAAAGATGTTTTTATTCTTCTAAAGATTCTTTGACAAGACAAGTTAACTCATGACAACACCAACCTGAATTCAAAGAAGATGATCAACACCAAAGATTCTCTTTATGGAGTTTGCTTCAAAGGCCACAAACAAGCCTCTGGGAAAAATGCCCTTGTTTTTGTCACAGACAGAATTCTGCCAAAAAAATGGGCAAGCTTAGATGCAGGCAGATTAGATGACTGAACTGTGCCATAACAGGTAAGCAAGTCCTCAATAGTTTCTGCTTTGCAAATATGTCTGGCAGAAATATTGAGCTAGAAGGCCAAAGATGATGCTCCAATGTTATAAAGAGTGTTGAGTGATTGTTCAGGCAGTAAATTGTCTCATTCACTTTTTCATTTTGGATGTTGCTAACATGTACTTTTGGTTCACTCAGACATTTAAATTTTATTCCTTCTCAAGACTCTGATAGGGTAGTAGATCAGATAGTTTAGTCTTACAATCAAGAGTAGTAGGTTAGGTGAGAAGATATTTTTAGATCAAGATAGATGATTTAAGTAAAGAGACGAGGTATGATAGATATTGATTTTCATTCAGTTATTTATACTACACAAGATAAGAAAGATGTTTACTCCAAGCTTGACAAATACAAACAGCCAAATCACTGTGAATGTAACATTTATATAACTCATGGTTCTCCCTGCTGTATGTAGTTTACTTTATTCATGCATAATAACATAAATATGGTAAAAAAGAAACATAATAAAATAATTTTTAAAATACTTTTTTCTTCATACATTGATCCTCCAGGAATACTTAAGTGGAATAAATAGCTCTTGAAGGGTTTATAGAACAATGAGTTGGGTAGAGGAACACACATGATGGAACGGTGAAAAGTTATAGGATGAACATGAACAAATCACATTTTTAGAGCACCCTCCTAGACTTGAAAGTTTTTTTTAACTTATAATGAAATGCTACAGTACAGAGAAATGTTTCTGTAAACAGTTACATGACATTGTTGATTACACTATAAAATTGTTCATGTATAATCTAGAAACTTCATGGTTTAAACCTCATCACATAATTTTAACAGTTTAAATATTTATTATTCTTCTAATTTTGTATATATGTTTCTACAGTATAAGTGAAGAGAAATGTCACATTAGGTGTCCAGGGAAACCAGAAGCAAATATCCCCATGACCTGCATTTATAGAAAATTGTGAGTCATCAAACATGGATGTTGAGAACTCTGCTTGAGACATTTGCAAGAAGAGCAATTGTTCTTAACTCGGCCATCATTCCAATGACACAATACTTTATAAAGTAAAAGTATGGGTAAGTAAAGGCATGTGTACATACCAGTGTTCCTCCCATGGACCACTCCAAGTCTTCAGATATATGCAACTGTTGGCTTTGTGGGAAATAAGGGGAATAGTCTCCTATTTTCACTTTTAATCCAAACCCTTGTGGAAAATTCCAAATGTTGAAAATGTCATAATCTGTGCACAGTTTTTTTCTCCAATTCATGTTCACTAGCTCTCCAACAGGGTTAGTAAATACAATGTTCTTCAGAAAAGAAGCTACCTAAAGGAGATGCATCATTAAGTAGTTACATATACCTACCCAGAAAGGCCAAGTGATGTTGTGAATATTCAATGATTTCCAATATAGCCCAGAAAAGACATTTATGTTGATGGTTACCTATCCAGTGAAAAGCAAGATATCTCATAGGTAATTACATTATATTATACTTCATTTCTATGTTTTATGATGCAAAATGTCAGAAAAATGCTTACCAAATATTGGGTAACATAGTACAAGAGATCTTTACACTCATTACTTGTGTGAAAACTGTCAATACACCAACTAACTAAGTCTGGATGTTAAGAGTGTGTGTGTGTGTGTTTGTGTGTGTGTGGAGCAAGACATTTTAAAGTAGAAGCCAAAAAATTTGAGAGAATAAGAGGCCTGAAATCTGTTGAATGGAAGACAGGTAGTGAGTAAATCATGTAAATATTGTATACATATATAAAATACAAATAAATTTAATAAAAATTGGTAGTCATTATATGTCTACATAAGTAATTGATGTTTTATAAAAATAATTATCCATGACATTGGTCGATATGTTTGTTCTTGAGAAATAAATTAATTTCTAATTGTCACTTGTGTACTTTATGATAGATATTTTAGTTATTATTTCTCATATCGAACTCATTTGGTGAAATGTTCTGATGCATTCTCACAAAAATGACTATCTTCATACAAAAATGTTGTCATCCATTTAATGTTAATCTTGTGTTGGGGGATGGTCTAATGTATTTTGTTGTTAATTACTACTTGCTGTCTCTGTGACCCACATTTTGATTAATAAAAAGCCATCCCACCTGGGCAAGGCAGAGGAGATGAAGGTGTGGCTAAGATTCCTGGGCTTAGGAGAGAGACAGGAATCCTGGGAAGAAGAAGAGAGAGAGACACGAAGAGGGTCCAAGGAAAGGAAGAAGAAGGCTGCCATGGGTTAGATGGAAGAGAAACACATGGCCAGTGTGGATGGAGATTTGTCCCAGATGCAGAACATTAACCAGTATTTGGGATAATGGATAGGAGGTAGCTTGATAGAAATATTTAGAAGCAGATGGCATGGTAGTGGGGCAGGTATGTGATATCTGCCTCACTCCCTGTTTCCACTATGGGAAATAGTTTAGAGAATTGATGTCTGCCCTGCCCCAGGATAACTAAGGCTATTTTAAAATATAACAAGTATCCGTGTCTTAATTGATTGCTAGCCAGGCATACTAATATTACAGATAATTTAATAACAACAATCTCGTGTAGTATATTTATTCACTTAAAATTTTTAGGAGCTGGGTGGACCTTGTTTAGAAACCAGAATAATCGAGTCAGAGATTTGGACTATTTTCTTAACCAGAAATACCAAGCTTCCGAGTCCAACACAGAGGGAGAATTCCACTGTTCAAGAGAAATAAACTACAAAAATCCTGCATGCCCCGGAATGCTCGGTAAGCACGGACCAACTGGCAAGGTGCCGCTGCAGTAGCCGCAGCCGCACTAACAGGTAGCAGGGGATACAGGCAAGATCCTGCCTGCAGAGGGGTTTGGCGCAGTGTCTGGAAGACTTGGACAGTAACAGGGGGATCAAAGAGCTTGGTTCTGGGGTTCCACAGTGAGACCCTAAACCCGTACAGCGCACGGACCTCCTAGAGAGCAGCCTCTGTGCCTGTAGACACTCAAACAGGTATCTCAGATCACTGGCAAGGCCCTGCCTACTGAGGCAATTGCCAGGTAGTTCTGAAGAGCTGGACAGAAATAGGTCTAGGGGGAACAGAGAGTGTGCTTCGGGGGTCCACAGTGAGACCCTAACCTGCGTCGAGCATGGATCCCCTAGAGAGCAGCCTCCTTGTCTGCAGATACTCAAACAGGCAGCAGAAATCGCTGGCAAGGCCCTGCCTACTGAGGGGCTTACCTCGGAGTCCTGAAGATCTGGACAGTAGCAGGTCCAGGGCTAACAGAGAGTGTGCTTCTGGGGGTCCACAGTGAGACCCAGAACCAACGAGTAGCCACTGTGGCTGCAGACTCTCAAGCGGGTAGCCTGGAGCAGGCAAGGTCCTGCCGGCTGAGGTGATTGGTGTGGTGCCTTGAAATCTGGACACCACATGGCCCAGTGAGATAAGAGCGTATTTCTGGGAACCCACAGAAAGTTTCAGAGCCCGTGCAGAGAGCACAGACCGCCCTGAAGAGCAGCCACCAGGCCTGCAGCCACCCAAGTGGGTAAACAGAAGCAAAGACAAGGCCCCACCTAGTGAGGTGATTAGCGTGGTGATCCACCTGTAGGTGTGATTGCCATGGTGTCTGGAAGATCTGGACCATACTAAGTCCAGGGGGATCAGAGAGCTTGTTTCTGGGCTCACCAGTCTGCAAAGAGTCCCAGAGCTCGACAGGAGAGCAGGCAGGTGGGGATACACCTGCCAGCTGCAGTGCTAAAGCTGTGCCTACAGCTTGTCTGTTCTGTTCTAAGAATTTAGAGGAAGGGTGTACTCTTCCCAGCAGTGGGACAGCAGCCTGCCATCGTTAACCTGGAGCTTTGTATCTGAGACTGAACTGTGGGTGGTGTATCTCCAGGCTGGAACTACTGGCCCAGGAACAACAGAAGACAATGGGTGGCTCTGATGCCAGACCCACCCGCCAGTCCCGAGAAAGCCCCAGGGGCCAGTGTCTAGGTGTGCGGGAGTGCAAAACCTAACACCAGACCCGAGGATGTTAGCCTCATCTGCACCCCCTGTCTTCTTCTCAGACCATTCGTGGGCCTCTTGCCCCAGAGGGAACAGGGAACATGGATCTTAGCCTACCAGTCCACAGAGAAACCCAGGGCCATCACAGGGAACCAAGAAGCTGTTGATACTCCACCCCCACAGACACAGCGCTAAAATGGTACACCCAGTTGGTCTAATCTAAGAACCTGGAGGAACGGTGCACACTGGCCAGCAGCTCAACAGGTTCCCATCAGTGATAACCAGGAACTTGGTATCTGAGACTGAACTATGGGCAGTGTAACTCCAGACTGGGGTTACTAGCCCAGGAAAACAGGTGGTTCTGATCTTGGAAAAACCTGCAAGTCCTGATAAAGCCTCAGGGTCTGGAAACCACTGCAATGTGAGCACAAAACCAAACTCTGAGCCAAGGGTGTTTGCATCAATTGTGCCCCCTGTCTTCCTCCCTAACCACCTGCAGGCATGCCGCCCCAGGAGGAATGGAGAGTGTACATCAAGCACACCAACCCTCAGAGAGACCCAGGGCCCACACAAGGTCTCAGGCAGCTGCAGTCACACCTCCGGCCACAGCTTTAAGGCTTCCCACTGACGAGCAGACGTGCTTGAGGGCGTGTCACACCTGCCCACCCTCTGTCTCCCTCTCTGGATGCTTGGTGGGCCTGTTGGCCCAGGCAGAACAGAGAGGGTGGATCAGGGCCCTAACTTCAGAGACATCAAAATGACTAGAGGTCAACGAAAAACCTTAAACAACAAAATCCCCCAAAATATGGCATCTCCAGATCCCAATTATCCCAATGAAAACAACCCTAAGAACTCAAACACAATTGAAATACAAGAAAATTACCTCCAATCCATCGTAATGAAGACGATAATGGAGCAAACAAATAATAACTGACAACAAATGCAAGAAGATGCAGCCAAACAAATTGAAGACATTAAAAAAGACCTATAGAGAGGAACTGGAAAAAATCCAGGAAAAGACAAACAGCCAGATGATTGAAGTTAATAAAACAATTCAAGATCTTAAGACCCATAGAAAGTCACTGGAAGAAACTCAAGAAAACACAAACAGTCAGATAAAGGAAATTAATAAAATGGTTCAAGATCTGAAGATGAAAATGGAAACAATGATAAAAACACAGACAGAAGAAAGATGGGAACAAACAAACTCAGAGAAGCATGCAAGTAATACAGACCTAAGCTTCTCTAACAGAATTCAAGAGATGGAGGAACGAATCTCTGCAGCAAAAGATGCTATGGTAGAACTTGAAACAAGCATTAAAGAAAATGCTAAATCTGAAAAGTTCCTGACACAAAACATCCAAGAAATAAAGGACATCAAGAAAAGACAAAATCTGAGGATAATAGGAGTTGAGGAAACAGAAGATGCCGGGCACCAAGGACCTGAAAATATCTTCAACAAAATCATAGAAGAAAATTTTCCCAATCTAAGGAAGGAGGTGCAGATAAACGTACAAGAAGCCTATAGAACACCAAATAGAATAGACCAGAAAAGAAAATCCTCCCGCCACATAATAATCAAGACACAAAATGTACAGAATAAAGAAAAAATATTAAAAGTGGAGAGGGGAAAGGGCCAATTAACATTTAATGGCAAACCTATCAGAATTACACCCGACTTTTCAACAGAGACCATAAAAGCCAGAAGGTTTTGGAGAGAGGTCCTGCAAACCCTAAGAGACCATAGGTTCCAGGCAAGACTACTCTATCCAACAAAACTCTCAATAAATATTGATGGAGAAAACAAGATTTTCCATGATAAAAACAAATTCAAACAGTTTCTGTTCTTACAGAAGTTAATAGAAGGAAAACTCCAAACCAAAGTGACGAACTACAACCAAAACTATATGGGATTTAGATAACTATACTGTCTCAAAAACAACCACATAAGTACTATACTGCAACCAACATCAAAATC
This sequence comes from Acomys minous, assembly GCF_964271855.1. Taxonomy (NCBI): domain Eukaryota; kingdom Metazoa; phylum Chordata; class Mammalia; order Rodentia; family Muridae; genus Acomys; species Acomys minous. The sequence goes on along the minus strand of NC_140490.1, from coordinate 85,292,784 downwards.
ATGGAACGTAACAGTCACTGGTCACTAATATCTCTCAACATTAATGGTCTCAATTCTCCAATAAAAAGACCCAGACTAATCGAATGGATGCATAAGCAAGATCCAACATTCTTCTGCATCCAAGAAACACATCTCGCCCATAATGATAGACATTATCTCAGGGTAAAAGGCTGGGAAAAAGTATTCTAAGCAAATAGACACAAGAAGCAATCTGGTGTAGCCATTTTAATTTTTAATAAATTAGACTTTACAAAAAATAAATCAAAAGAGATGAGGAAGGACACTTTATACTCATCAAAGGTAAAGTCAACCAAGATGACATCACAATTCTGAACATCTATGCCCCAATACAAGGGCACCCACATTTGTAAAAGATGTATTAACAAAGCTCAAACCACACATCAATCCCCACACACTAATAGTGGGAGACTTCAGCACCCCACTTTCACTGAAGGATAGGTCATTAAAACGAAAACTAAACCAAGAAGTAATATCATTAACCAACGTCATGAATCAAATGGATCTAACAGATATCTACAGAACTTTTCACCCAACCACAAAGGATTATACCTTCTTCTCAGCACCCCATGGAACCTTCTCCAAAATTGACCTCATAAAAGGTCACAAAGCAAGCCTCAATAAATTCAAGAAGATTGAAATAATACCTTTTATCCTATCAGATCACCATGGTCTGAGACTGGACTTCAACAACAACAGAAACAATAAAAAGCCTACACACCTAAACAACTCTCTACTTGATGACACCTGGGTCAGGGAAACAATAAAGAAAGAAATAGAAGACTTCCTGCAATTCAATGAAAATGAAGGAACAACATATCCAAATTTGTGGGACACATTGAAGGCAGTGCGAAGAGGAAAATTCATAGCACTAAGTGCCTTTAAGAAGAAAGTGGAAATATCCCACATAAGCAACTTAACAACACAGTTTGATGCCCTAGGAAAAAAAAGAAACAGAAACACCAAAGAGGAGTAGACATCTGGAAATAATCAAACTCAGGGCTGGAATCAATAAATTAAAAACAAAGAGAGCAATTCAAAGAATCAACAAAAACAGGAGCTGTTTTTTTGAGAAAATCAACAAAATAGACAAACCATTAGCCAAACTAACTAAAAGGCACAGAGACACTATCCAAATCAACAAAATCAGAAGTGAAAACGGAGACATAACAACAGACACTGAATAAACACAAATAATCATAAGATCCTATTTTAAAGGCATATATGCCACAAAATTTGAAAATCTATAGGAAATGGACAATTTTCTTTATTGCTTTCACTTGCCAAAACTGAATCAAGAACATAAAAACCAATTAAACAGTCCTATCTCTCCTTATAGAAATAGAAGCAATTATTGATAGTCTCCCACCCCCCCCCCAAAAAAAAGCCCAGGGCCAGATGGTTTCACCACAGAATTCTACCACACCTTCAAAGAACAGCTAATACCAATACTCTTCAAGCTACTCCAAAAGATAGAAATGGATGGAACTCTACCAAATTCATTCTATGAGGCCACAGTCACGTTGATACCTAAGCCTAACAAAGACCCAACAAAAAAGAGAACTTCAGACCAATTTCTCTTATGAACATTGATGCAAAAATACTCAATAAAATACTCCCAAAAGGAATACAACAACATATCAAATATATCATTCACCATGACCAGGTAGGCTTCATTCCTGGCATGCAGGGTTGGTTTAATGTTCAAACATCCATCAATGTAATCTACCAAATAAACAAACTGAAAGATAAAACCCCACATGATCATCTCCTTAGATGCAGAAAAAGCATTTGACAAAATCCAACACCCTTTCATGTTTAAAGTTTTATAGAAATTGGGAATACAGGCACATATCTAAACATAAGAAAGGCTATATACAGCAAGCCAACAGCCAACATAAAATTAAATGGAGAGATACTCAAGGAAATTCCTCTAAAATCGGGGACCAGACAAGGCTGCGTACTTTCTCCATATCTCTTCAATATACTTCTTGAAGTTCTAGCCAGAGCAATAAGACAACAAAAGGAGATCAAGGATATCCAAATGGGAAAGGAGGAAGTCAAACTATCCCTATTTGCTTATGATAGGAGAGTGTACATAAATGACCCCCAAAATTCCACCAGAGAACTCCTACAACTGAAAAACACCTTCAGCAAATTGGCTGGATACAAAATTAACTCAAAAAGTCAGTAGCCTTTCTATATACAAAAGACAAACATGCAGAGAAAGAAATTAAGAAAGCTACACCCTTCACGATAGCCACAAGCAATATAAAATATCTAGGAGTAACTCTAACCAAGCAAGTGAAGGACTTGTTTGAAAAAAACTTTAAGTCTCTGAAGGAAGTGATTGAAAATGACATCAGGAGATGGAAGGATGTCCCTTGTTCATGGATCGGGAGAATTAATATAGTAAAAATGGCCATCTTACCAAAGCAATTTACAGATTCTATGCAATCCCTATAAAAATACTTACACAATATTTTAAAGACACTGAAAGTTCAATTCTCAATTTCATATGGAAAAACAAAAAACCCAGAATAGCAAAAACAATCCTATGCAATAAAAGATCTCCTAGAGGAATCTCCATTCCTGATCTCAAGCTGTACTATAGAGCAACAGTAATTGAAACAGGATGGTCCTGGCACAGCAATAGGCCGGTGGATCAATGAAATCAAATTGAAGATCCAGAAATGAATCCACACACATATGGTCACTTGATTTATGACAAAGAAGCCAAATCTATTCAATGGAAAAAGGATAGCATCTTCAACAAATGGTGCTGGTCTAACTGGATGTCCACATGTAGAAAAATACAATTGGACACATATTTGTCACCATGTACAAAATTCAAGCCCAAGTAGATTAAAGACCTTAACATAAAACCAGAGACACTAAATCAGTTAGAAGAAAAAGTGGGGAAGAGCCTAGAACACAATGGCACAGGAGACAACTTCCTGAACAGAACACCAACAGCCCAGGCCTTAATGTCAACAATTAATAAATGGGACCTTATGAGGCTGGGAAGCTTCTGTAAGGCAGGAGACACTGTCAAGAGAACAAAGCAATAGCCTACAGACTGGGAAAGATCTTCATCAACCCTATGTCTGACGAAGGTCTGGTATCTTAAATATATAAAGATCTCAAGAAATTAAACACCACCAAACCAACTAATCCAATTAAGAAATGGGGCTCAGAATTAAGCAGAGAATTCTCAACAAAAAAATATCCAATGGCTGAGAAACACTTAAAGAAATGCTCAACGTCTTTAGTCATCAGAGAAATGCAAATCAAAATGACTCTGAGATTCCATCTTACACCCATCAGAATGGCCAAGATCAAAAGTTCAAGTGACAGTACATGCTGGTGAGGATGTGGAGAGAGAGGAAAAGTCCTTCATTGCTGGTGGGAATGCAGTCCAGTGCAACCCCTTTGGAAAGCTATCTGGCACTATCTCAGAAAACTGGGAATAGGGCTTCCTCAAGACCCAGCTATTCCACTCCTTGGAATATACCCAGAAGATGCTCGAGCATATAATAGGGACATATGCTCAATCATATTCATAGCAGTCTTATTCATAATAACCAGAACATGGAAACAGCCTAAATGTCCCTCAGTAGAAGAATGAATAAAGAAACTGTGGCACATTTACACTATGGAATACTACTCAGCTACTAAAAACAAGGAGTTTCCAAAATTTGTGGACAAATAGATTGAACTAGAAATGATCATAATGAGTGAGCTAACCCAGAAGAAGAGAGACTCAAATAGTATATACTCACTTATATCTGGACACTAGGCCAAGGGGTACGTCTCATGAAAGTCTTCACTTACCAGGAAAATGGGATAGTGGTGAGGACATCCTAAGGTGGGAGAAATATGGGAAATAGGGAAATAGATGGATCCAGAGGGTCCTAGAAACCTACAAGAAGAACACTATGATGGGCAGGTTTGGGCCCAGGAGTTCTGCTCAATCTATGGCACCAGTGAAGGACAATATGTGCAGTAAACTTCAAACCCCTACCCAGACCTACCCAAGGGACAGAATATTCTCCACAGTTAAGTGGAGACTAGGGACTGACTTTCACACGAACTCTGGTGCCCCTTATTTGGCCATGTCCCCTTGATGGGGAGGCCCGATGGCACTTGAAGGAAGGATAACAGACTATGAAGAAGAAACTTGATAACCTAGCATCATATTCAAGGAGAGGAGATCCCAACAGTCACAATCATAAGGAAGGGCAATGGGGTGAAAGTGAGGGGGACAGAGGAATGGGAGGATGCATGGGATGGGATAGCAATTGAGATGCAATATGAAGGATTTTATTTAAAAAAAAAAATATTTGGGACAAAAGGCAAAAAAAAAAATTTATATTAAAGTGTTTTGAAGTCCAGAAATCCTTCTATTGAGAGAATAATTCATATGATCGTTTGTGGGGTATTTTAAAATATCATAACAAGCATAATCTATGTACAATAATTTACCTGATGACAGTCATTGAATATTCCTATGAGTTCTGCTATTTGCTGAGACTCTACTTGTTGAAGAATGACTTCATGGTAGGTGTGAGCCACAGCATAAACAGCATTATATAAATTGTAACCTTCTTCACTCAGAGCCATCATAAATTTATGCTGCGATAACCATTCCAAAGAAGTGTTGAATGAACAAGGATTCATTGTGCTATAGTTGGTACAGGAAATTGAACAGTTAAAATGATTCCACGTTTGTCTCATCCCAGAAATGTCTACTGGGTATTTGGAAGTGCTCATTGATTCCATAAAATTTCTAAATTTAGAAATATCACCATGGTGATGTGCAAAAGTGACAGCCCCATGGAAGCGGTCAAGGCAGAAGTCTTCCTTAGATGTGATGACATCCCATTGTGAGGTGGTGACCCAGATTCTCTGTACACCTAAATATACCCATCTTCTGAAGCTGGCTTCTAGGGTAGAGTTCATTTCACCATAAATGATAACAACCTTTGCTGTGGATGTCAGGATTTGTTTCTCATATATTACACCCCTTGTCACATATAAGTGCATATTATCTGGGATCACATTCTCAAAAGCTAAACAGACTCCATTAATTTGCATCTCTTCTTTCAAATCTGAGAGAAACTGTATACCCTTGCCATCCTCCATGATGACTAAACCTATCCAGGACCATGAAAAATAAAGCATCAAAGAGACCATGGCCTGGGTCAAACATGTATCCTTGTGTGCTATCTGGTAGACATGGGGAAACTGGACATTGTCATTCAGAATAGAAAGAAATGGTCCAAAGAAAATCTGAAGGATGAAGAACAGAAGAAGCTATGTGAGAAATATGCTTGGTTGGAAGTTCTTTCTTAGATATGTTGTGTTACTCACTATCCAGAGCTCCTATAAAGGACAATAAGATCACTTTCTAAAGGCCCTATATTATTTCAATAGAATTCTTTACTTTTCTGACATGCTTGTATGTTCAGCCAAAGTTTTTGTGTTTGTCCATTTCAATCATTTTTTGTAGTACAAGGAAATATTAGTGAAATATCAATATCAGATACTTTAATTCTTTAGAATATACAGATCAGCACACACAAACCCATGCTGCCATTATTCTCTGTCATAATTTAGGGTTAGCACAGATAAATTTTACCTCTCCTTTTTAATCACACAGCCTCACCTTTGGACTTCTAGAAAAAATTGCCACTTTTAAAGATGTAGTCCATGATGGTCCTGTAAGTTCTATATAACATTCAGTTATTCCACAGATATAATTAGGAATTATTGCAGTATTTTTGTGTAGTAAAATTTCATCAATTATTTCCAATGTTTTAAAACACATGTCATCAAGAACAGAAAATACCAAAGACATGTTGGGTAAAATGTAAGAGTTTTTGTTGATCTCATCAGTAGCAAAAAGCAGTACAAGAAAGAACTCATATTTCCATGTTAGTATGCTAAGAGGAGACACAAGATCATTATGGAGAATGTTATAAAAATGAAAATTTCAAATCAATTGAAGTCAATCTTTTAATATACTCACTCTAAATTTCTGTATAAAGTATATCTTACCTAATGTAAGGGAATGGAAGAAGAAATCTTTAAAGACTAAAGCATTTCAAGACTTCATCAAAATAGATCATTCTCATATGAGACTATCTGGGCAAAATACATAAAGAGTTGACTTTTTTATATCTGAATCCCACCCATGAACTAGAACATGGACCTAGACATTTAATCTGCTATATATTTGTCTTGGAATTCTCAATCTAGAGAAACATAAAAAAACTCATGACTTCAACAATATATCTAAACCATGGCACCTTATCCTGTAATGATTAAAATATATATAAAAAGGCATTACCCAAGATAGACTTGCCCATTGTGGACCATGTCTTGGGAGCAGGAGATCACAGGCTGCCAAACCATCTATAGGGAAGGAGGTGGGGGAAAATTGGAACTAATCCTGCCCCACTGTCCATCATGGCTGATGTCCCCCTAGTTTGGGAGTCAAAAACTTTGGGAACCCTGCATTCTTCCAAATACTTGAGCAGACAGCAGGCCCTCTGTGGAACAGAGGATCTGTGTAGTGAAACTTAGTTTGAAGAGCTGAGTCCAACACAAGGCACAAACCACATTACCTGCTATCTGAATAAGACCTGTGGGACAGGTGAGAAACTCTCAGCTTGGGTCTGTTTCCACCAACACACTGCTTATTGGTGTGGCCAACCTGGGACACAGAAAACTAACAAGAAAAGGTAAGGCGGGCACTGGCCACAACCCACACTAGCAGCCAGCTCAAGATGGTCTGTGAGTCACCCAAGCATCTTTGGGCTTGGACTTCTCTCTGCCCAGCCAATAATTACCAGCCTGGCCCATCACACAAAGTAAACCAACAAAGGTGAGTTGGGCTTCAGACACACCACACAGTATCCACTATACCATAGTAGCCTGAGGGGTAACAGAGTGGATATCAGCTTGAAGCTCTCTCAACCTGCTCCTCTTCTGCCTGGGCCAGCTGAGACAAAGACAGGGAACCCAGTAGAGCTGAGGTGCATACAGGCTCCAACATTCATTGTCCCCCATCCTGAGAAGACATCAGGGGAGCTCTAGAAATTAGCCTTCAGCTTAGGATTCTCTCTACACACTCCTAACCTGCCTGGTCAATGTAGGGCACACATATAGGGTGACCCCATTGGAATACCCTCCAGTCCCACTCACAACAGAGATAACCAGATGACTAGAGAACAGGAGAAAAAGAAAAGAATCCCCACCTAATCAATTAAACCAATAGAAATGTGGATTAGAACTAAAGAGAGAATTCTCAACAGAGGAATATTGATTGGCTGAGAAACACTTAAAGCAATGCTCAACATCCGTAGTCATCAAAGAAATGCAAATAAAAATGACTCTGAGATTCCATCTTACATCCATCAGAATGACTAAATTCAAAAACTCAATTGACAGCATATGCTGGTGAGGATGTGGACAAAGGGGCACACTCCTTCTTTCTTGGTGGGAATGGAAACTGTACAATCACTTTGGAAATCTATCTGGCACTTTATCAGAAAACTCAGAATAGAGCTACCTCAAGACTCAGCTATTTCACTCCTTGGAATATACCAAGAAGATGTTCCACCACAAAACCAGGACATATGTTCAACCATGTTCATAGCAGCTTATTTGTAATAGGCAGAACCTGGAAACAACCTAGATGTTACTCAGTCAAGAATGTATAAACAAACTGTGGTTCATTTATACTATTGAATATTACTCATCTATTAAAAAAAGGAAATCCTGATATTTGTGGATGAATGGATGGAACTAGAAATGATCATCCCGAGTTAGTTAATGGAGACCCAGAAAGACTCACATGGTATATACTCACTTATAATTGGATACTAGCCCCATAGGTATGTCCCATGAAAATCTTCACTTACCAGGAGATTGGGATAGATATGTGGACTTGCTATTGGGACTTTAGGTGAGAGAAGTATGGGAGATTAGAAAAGTAGAAGGATCCAGAGGGTCATAGAAATCTACAAGAACAACATCATGATGAGCAGATCTGGAACCAGGAGTGTCTGCTCAAACAACTGCACAAATCACGGACAATACACGCAGTAAACATTGAACCATTACTCAGATCTAGTCAATGGACAGGACATTCTCCACAGTTATGTGGGGAGCAGGGACTGGCTCTGACATGAAATCTGGTGCCCGTATTTGAATACTTCCCCTTGGTGAAGAGGCCTCGTGGTGCTCAGAGAAAGGATAAGCAGGCTACCAAGATAAGACTTGATAGGATGTGACCATAAGATGGGGGAGAATGTCCCCTTCTGTCACAGACCTGGAGGATGGGAATAGGAAGAAAGAGGGAAGGAGGGAAGAATGGGAGGATAGAAGTGAGGGGATAACAATTGAGTTGTAATCTGTATAAATTAATTAAATAAAAAGTATTGAAAAAAGAAATCGGAGAGTTCTCATACTAGCCCTTTAAAAGCACACTTGAAAGGCTCTAGAACAAAGTGAGGCGAACACAGCCAATAGGAGTAGAAAACTGGAGATCATCAAACTCGGGCCTGCAATCAAAAGATTAGAAACAAAGAGGACACTACAAAACATCAATGAAATCAAGAGCTGTTGGGGACAATGGGCCATATGGCCAATGTTCAGCCATCTTGTCCAAGTCTTCACCTTTAAGTCTCTGTTTTTTCCAGAGCTTACCTTTCACCAGAAACTAGTTGACCCTCTTGTGGGTCATCAGTTAGACTAAAGACAGATAGAGATGGAGCAACCCTGTTGTGCTTTAGCAGCTAGACTAAAGCTAGATGAAGACAGGGCAAGATACCCTGGTGTGGCATGACATTATGACGCTGCCTAGAATTCCTGTGTTTTGAGAAAAGCCTGCAGTTGGGTTGCTATAGCAATATCCTTCTTTGCCTTCTGACTTATAAAAGCTGCTGCCCGACTAGTAAAGTTTGAGAGCTTGATCAATCAGACTTGCTCACCTTCTTTGTGTCTTGCATTTTGAACAGCTGAACTTCCTCCTGACTTTTAGTCAAACACTGCATGCTGGGGCAAAGAGCTGGTTCTCTGAGAAAATCAACAGATAGACAAACCCTTGAGCTGTCTAAGTAAAACACAGAGAGACCATATCTAAATTAACAAAATCAGAAATGAAGTAGAAGGATCCAGAGGGTCCTAGAAGCCTAAAACTAGAACATTATGATAGGCAGATTTGGGCTCAGGGGTCCTGCTCAAACTAAGGCACCAGCCAAGGACAATACAGGTGGTAAACCTTAAACCCCTACCCAGATCTAGCCAATGGACAGAACATTCTCCACAGTAGAGTGGAGAATGGGATATGACTTTCTCACATACTCTGGTGCCTCACCTTTGACCATGTCTCCTGGAGGGGGAGACCTGGTGGCACTCAGAGGAAGGACAGCAGGTTACCAAGAAGAGACTTGATACCCTATAAACATATACAGGGGGCGGAAATCCCCCTCAGGAACAGTCATAGGGGAGGGGAATAAGGGGCAAATGGGAGGGAGGGAAGAATGGGAGGATACAAGGGATGGGATAACCATTGAGATGTAACGAGAATAAATTAATAAAGGAGAAAAAAACAAAACAAAAAAAGGGGACATAACAAGAGACACTAAGGAAATACAAAGAATCTGTAGGTCTTACATCAAAAGCTTATATCCCACAGAACTAGAAAATCTAAAGAAAATGCACAATTTTCTTCATAGATTTCACTTACCAAAGTTAAAACAAGGTCAGGAAAACAAGTTTAAAATTCCAATAATCCCCAAAGGATATAGAAGCAGGCATCAAAAGCCTCTAAACCACAAAATCCCCCAGGGCCAAATGATTTGAGAACAGAATTCTACCAGACATTCAAAGAATATCAAATACCAATACTCCTCAAGGAATTCAACAGAATAGGAACAGAAGAAACTTTCCCCACAAATTCTGTAAAGCCACCATCACCTGCACCTGAGGTATAAACCACACAAAGACTCAACAAAGAAAGAAAGCCTGAAACCATGAATATTAATGCAGAATATTCTCAACATCATATGCAGGCGGGGGAGCTTAAATTAGCTTAAGCGATCCTACCTAAAAGATAGTCTGGAGGTATCTCCATCTGTGACTTCAAGCTAAACTACAGAGCTATAGTAACAGAAACTGCATGGTATTGACACAGAAACAGACTGCTTGATCAACTGATATGCATCAAAGCCTAGAAATAAGCCCACACACCTATGGACACTTGATTTTTATTACAAAGAAGCCAAACCATACAGTGAAAAAAGGAAAGCGTTTTCAACAAATGGTACTGGCCTAATTGGAGCTTGCATGTATAAAAATGCAAATAGATCTTTATTTGTCACCCTATACAAAACCAAAGTGCAATGGGATCAACAACCTCAACATAAAACCAGGAACACTAAATCTACTAGTAAGAAAGTTAGAACCAACCTTGAACTCGTTGACACAGGAGATAATTTTCTTTCTTTTTTTTTTCTATTATGTCTCTCCAATTTCTTTTATTTATTCTATAAGTCTCCTAGCCCACTTCAACTCTTATTTTTTCACTTTCTTTTTTTAATACATTTTTATTAATTTATACATATTACATCTCAGTTGTTAGCCCATCCCATGTATCCTCCCATTCCTCCCTTCCTCCCACTTCCCCCCTACTCCCCTCCCCTCCCCTAAGTCTGTGTCTGAGGGGGACCTCCTCCCCCTGAATATGCTCATACGGTATCAAGTCTCTCCTTGGTGACCTATTATCTTTCCTCTGAGTGCCACCAGGCATCTCCATCCAAGGGACATGTTCAAATATGGGGCACCAGAGTTTGTGTGAAAGTTAGATCTCCTTCTCCACTCAACAGTGGAGAATGTCCATCGCCTAGTCTGGGTAGGGGTTCGAGGTTTACTGCCTATTTTTTTTATGGCTGTTGCCACAGTTTGCGGAGGACCCGAGGGCCCAGACTCGCCTGTAGTTTTCCAGGACCCACTGGATCCTTCTATTTCCTCTTTCTCCCAGGCTTCTCAAGAACCTCTACTCAACAAAGGATATGTCAAGGAAACAGAAGTTGAAGTGAGAAATAATGACACTAACTGAAGTCATAAATAAAATGGACCTAACAGATATCTATTCAACGTTTCAACCAAACACAAAAGATTTTACCTTCTTTTCAACACTTCATGGAACCTTATCCTAAATTGATCTTCTAATGGGTCACAAAGCAAGCCTCAACAGATGCACGAAGATTAAAATAATACCTTGAATCATATCATACCACCATGGAATGACACACTTGGAAACTGAAAAATCTCTACCCAGTGATGACTGGGTCAGAAAACACAGCACTAAGAGCCTTCAAGAAGAGATTGTAAACATCTCATATAAGCAACGTAATGGCACATCTGGAAGCCCTAGGAATAAAGAAACATTGGTCTGGGTTAGGTCCTCTGCATACATTCTGTGGTTAACTTGGAATGTTTATAGGATTCCTGCAAGTAGGAGTAGGGGTATCTCTGCCTACTCTTGACAACCTTTTTCTTATACTTGGATGCCTCATCCACCCTTGGTGTCAAGGTTTGCACCTAGTTTTGTTGCATCTTGTTCTGCCATGTTCCATTGATATCACTGGGAGGTGTGTTCTTTTCTAAAGGAAATAGAGGAGTAGTGGATCTATGGGGAAATGGGAGGTGGAGGAAAGCTGGTAGGAATTGAGGAGGGAGTGGAGGCTGTAATCAGAATGTATTGTATGGCAGAATAATGTTTAAAAATCAATAAACACAAAGCTGCAGAAAGTTCTGTGGAAAACAAAGAAACAGGAAGAAAACTAAAATAAAACAAAAGAAAAAATATGGAGAAATCCTACTGAAATTTTACTAATTACCACTTCTGTAGGATGAGACTCCACAGTTTACACTTGTTCTTCTGGTTTCTACATATGTCCTAATTCACAATAGCCATAGAAGAACTATGATCAGTCCCCAAGGTATTTACACCACTTTCTTTCTTTTTTTAAAAATTAATTTATTCTTGTTACATCTCAATGGTTATCCCATCCCTTGTATCCTCCCATTCTTCCCTCCCTCCCATTTTCCCCTTATTCTCCTCCCCTATGAGTGTTCCTCAGGGGGATTACTTCCCCCTGTATATGCTCATAGGGTATCAAGTCTCTTCTTGGTAACCTACTGTCCTTCCTCTGAATGCCACCAGCTCTCCCCATCTAGGGGACATGGTCAAAGGTCCATCAGTAAAAGAATGGATAAAGAAACTGTGGTACATATACACTATGGAATGCTACTCAGCTATTACAAACAAGAAATTCCTGAAATTTGTGGATAAATGGATTGAGCTAGAAATGATCACAATGAGTGAGTTAACCCAGAAGCAGAAAGACTCAAATGGTATATACTCACTTATATCTGCATATTAGCCCAAAGGGCATGTCCCACGAAAGCCTTCACTTACCAGGAAACTGAGACAGAGGGGAGGACATTCTATTGGGACTCTAGATGAGAGAAGCATGGGAGAATGGCAAAGCAGAAGGATCCAGAGGGTCCTAGAAACCTACAAGTAGAACATTATGATAGGCAGATTTGGGCACAGGGTTCTCGCTCAAACTAAGGCACCAGCCAAGGACAATACAGGCCATAAAACTTTAAACCCCTACCCAGATCTAGACAATGGACAGAACACTCTCCACAGTAGAGTGGAGAGTGGGATATGACTTTACACCCCTTTCTAATGAGTAATTATCTTTCTAGTAAACTCTCAAGTACTTCATGGAGAAAATAAGTTCTGAGAAATGCATCTTTAGGTAATTCCATCATTATCCATGTAGATTATGCTGAAACAAACCTAAATGTTCTTTCTTACTGCACATTCAGGCTATTCTACAGAGATTATCACATCACTCATCTGCATTAAACAACATGGTATATGGCCCATGATAATATATCTGTGTGCTGAGTAGTTTCAAGTCTGTCTTGTCTTTATATTCCCTTAAGTCTGCTGTACCTAAACCACCAGATATCTTATATAGTAACTTTGACTGAAACTACTTTAATTAGGCTAATGGTTACAATAATGTTTATTTTTGTTTGTATAGATTTTTTAGATGTCAAAGAGCAATAAATGAGCTACTTTGAGAAATCTTTATATCTGACTTTTATCCTTTAGACACTGGAAACTTAATTTGACCATGAAAGTGGTAAAGCATAATTCTATCCATCTCTATGAGTACTACTGAATTCAACTTGAGGCTGCACTTGTCAGGAAGCCTGATAAATTTTCACACAAAAATATTTATAGTAATTTTGAGATTTCTGATAGTTTTGGGAAGCTGATAACATAGAGCATAAAAGGCAAGAGGAACCTGAAAAATGAGTACATGCTTTCAGTCCAACTTCTTAGCAAGGCTGAAGCAAGATGTCTTGGGCCCAGTAGACTGTGGCCATCCTATGAACTGTGGTTGTGCTGGCTAATTTTGTGTTAATGTGACACAAGGTATGGAAGAAGGAGTCTTAATCAAGAAAATGTCTTCATGAAATAGGTTGTAGGCAAATCTAGAGAAATTTTTCTTGATTGGTGAATGATGTCAGAGCCCAGCTCAAACTATGCAGTGTCACCTCTTGGTAGGTGGTTGTAGGTTAGTACAAGAGAGCTAGCTAAGCAATCTGAAACAACAGAAATGCAAACCCTGATGGCTTAAGCTGAAAAATAATAATGTGAAGCAACCATCAGAGTTACAGTGGACACAGTGCATTGTGGCCAACAGCTGTAAAACACATTCTACAAAATCCACATGAGATGCAATTCAAATGATATGTGGCATGAGAATCAGAGACTAAAGAAAGCACAGAAAAGGTCAGTATGTACATAAATAAAGCCCAGGCATATTCTATGTGCAAAGTTGATGAATGTCAATACTTTTTCTCTTCTCTCTATGTTATGCAGTCACCACTGTTAAGTTCTTACACTTGGCATATTCAGAACTTCACAAAGAAACTGAGAATACCTCCTTTTCAATGAGGAGTACATTAATTCTCCTAAAATTTCCTTAATGTTACATGTTCTCACTAATTAATATGAATATTAATCATATTAATCATGCCATAAATCTGTAACTGAGCATATGCAAAAGTGAAACAAAGTAATTGTGGAGACATTGAATCTTTTTTTTTTACATACTTATTGTCAGTTCCAGAATGACATTAGGAATTGGTATAGATTTTTAAATCAATGTATATGTATGGTCATATATATGTATGTATGTAATACTGCATATATAATCATGAATATTAGTCACACACTTTTCTATGTGTGAAAATGAACCTTATTGTTAAAGGTCAATATTAAGTGCCTCTTTGTGTAGACCTTTAGGAATACATGCTGACGGAAGAAGTCTTTCCTCTTGACACTTGAAGAGACACAGTGGTGCAGTCTCTTCACACTGAACTCATACCTGTGGTGTAGATTGTGTTTTCCTCTCAGATTTTGAGAACCTGTGCAATAACAACTTTCAACATAAGGAGATCCATGAGGCAGAAAAGTGAAACCTGAATCTCTCACCTCATAGCTTAGTGAATTAGAATATAAGATATCCACACTACAATAAAATACACTTGAAAATATTAAAAATAATGAGCAAGGAAGAAATGTTTCTGTAGGTCTCTCAATATTACATAGAGAAGTACAGGACAGAAACCTTCATAGTTTCTCTACACAGGAAAAATTTATAATTCATGGCATTCATGAGGGAACGAAGAATTTAATCACTTTAATGACTTACTTAAAATTAATGATAGTGTTATAAAAATCTTCCTCTATAGACTGCGGATATGTGAAAAGAACAAAATTACAGTCTGTCTGTAAATCTCCATCATCTTCACTGTGTTTTATTCTCCAAAAGCAGGTGGGTTCTGTCAAACTGCACAAGATGAGATAAAATTTCAGAAGCAAGAAGGAAATAATAAAAACATGCAGCTTTCTCATGTTGTCCAAAATCTAAGACTTAGCAGAGGTGAACACAGCTTCTCATGCAGACAAACATCACACACACACATACCTCTATGTATCTCTGTTATTACTGTTACAGACTGCAGGGGGATGTTTATATCTCCTAGTTTCTTTCTGCCTACTCTGTGCCATGCTCCCTGGATACACCTGGAAAATCTTGGCCTCAGGATCTGGATCTGAGATCTGAAATATTTTCATCAACATAGGTCAGAAAACATGTTATGAAGGGCATGGTCTCCAGCCTCACTTGCCATGATTTCATTCACATTCATGCCATAAATGCTCTTGGGACAATAATCTCTTGGGCAGCTTTGGTTCCCAGGCTTTGTCAACAGCCACATGCATGAAGAAATTGACAATCAATTCAGTAGATTTCATATGAACTTTCATAAAAGTTCATGAGAGGTGAGGTCATAAAGGGCCCATCCTATTGAGAAGTATTATTGAATTATGCTACAACATGTCCTGTTTTCCATGATAGGGAATGGTACCCTTAAATATAGCATCCAGCCTGAATCATATCTCCCTAGTGTGATGCTTATATGCTAATGTATTCTAGTCACATGTGAAAAAATCACAAAAACTTCCTCTGTTTACTTTCCACTGGAAGACTTATTATCATGTCAGTAGCAGAAAATTTGTGAAATATAGTGACTTAACACCAGTTGAGTCCAATATCCATACAAATATAGATCTTCACCATCAAACTGAGTTCTAAAACATGACCTCTCTTATTCATTCCCCCTGTTTAGTGTCTGGTAGTGAAACATTACTTTATCTAGCACAGTAGTTTCCTCCATACTTGCTCCTATTGCTGAGTAAAAGATAGGTATCATATATAATTTCCTTATGCAGTCCTTTCTTTTAAGGCTTTTGCTATAGAAAGAACCTTTGTCTTTGTTTACAGACTCTGGTGCCCTCTGTTTGATCACTTCCCCTTGGTGTGAAAGCCTGGCAGCACACACAGGAAGGGGAAGCAGGTTATCCAGATGAGACTTGATAGGATGTGGTATTATGGTGGGGGAAGTGTTCTCCTTCTGTCAGAGGTCTTGAGGAGGAGAATAGAGTGGGATAGTGAAATCAGGAAGATACAAGTAAGGAGATAAGAGTTTGAGTGTAATCTGAATAAATTATAATGAATTAAAATTTTTTAATTTAAAATAACATTTGTTTGGTTAGAATGTAGAAAACACATTCCTGATAGAGAGTCTCAATGTGTGTAAATTAATTATTTTCATGCATCATTATTGATGACAGAGAAAACATTCATATATTATATTAAAAGCCTAAACTCTGCTGTTATTCATAGGTTTTTCATTTTCATTCATCTAATGATAACATTTATGTCATTTCCATATCTTGATTATCCTAGGTTTTATGGAAATAAATATGGATGTGTCTATAGGATGCTGAGTTATACACATTTGTTACATTCTCGGGAGTGGTAGAAAGGGACAGATTATTTTGAGTTATTATTTTTGATTTAACCTTGTCCTATTTTCATAGTAGCCACTGTAGATAGATTCCGTTACCACTTGAATAGAGGGAGTTCTTTCTCCCTAAGTCCTAACCTACTTTGTTGGATTTATTTTGTGCATGTTTGCCTTCCATAGCTCATTGTCATAGAATCTTGTGTGGATTTAGGTTGTGCTTTGTCTGTCATTATGTTTGAAATCTTCATAAACTATCTGAATTATGTGTTTGTTATGTATCATATCTTCTGCTCAATACTTTAGAAGGCTTACTGATTGGGGGAATTGAGCATTTGGGCCTCTGAAACTTTTCTTTCTTTATGTATTTTGGATGTTAATCCCTTGTGAAATGGAAGGGGATCAGACATTTTTCACACAATGGAGGCCTCACTGTTTCCTTGCTGTGTACTTTCTGACTACATCATCCCATCTAGAAACTCTGAAATGCTTTTCTGAGCTGTTGTCAGACATCCCAGATGCCACTGTCTGCACACGTTCATTGGAATGAAATTCATATAATATACTCAAGCTATTTCAAACCTGCAGGTCACATATTCAATTTGAATTTTTCCATAGATTGAGAGATAGCATGCTGTTTTGGAACACAGGAATTTAAGTTATACTTTATTTGTCTTTTGCCTTGATGCTTCACTATTTGGGTCATAGGGTGAATGAGAGTCTCAAGAATGCAGAACTGACATGCTAGGTTTGAAGGGAGGAAGGAAGACATAGCTATCAAGGATTAGACCAGGAAATATGAGTCATCTAAATATTGCTGGCACAATTCCTGGACAGGAAGTTCATTCTTCAGTGAAAGGTCCGAAGAAGGCAAGTTCAGGTGATCAGAGATAAAGAAGATAGGACATGTGATCTCAAGAAGTGTTGCATGCTCTAGTTCTTATCCCAAGAAAGCTTACTATGAAGTACATCGTCGTATATTTTATTTATTTATTTACTTTATATCACAGCCACAGTGTCCATTCCCTTGTCTTCTCCCAGTCCCTCCATCTCAATTCCCCCTCTCCCCCCTAGTCCCTCTCTCTCTCCTCAGAGAAGGGTAGGCCTCCCGTGCATATTAAACAGCCTCAGCATATCAAGTTATAGATTGATCTTCTTCGATTGAGGCTACAGGAGGCAGCTCACTAAGGGAAAGTGTCCCAAGGACAGACGACAGATTCAGAGATAACCTCTGCTCCAGCTTTTAGAAGTCCCATAGGAAGACCAAACTACAAAACTGTAACATATGTGCAGGGGGCCTAGGTTCATTTCATGAACTCTCTGTATTTGGCGGTTCAGTCTATGGGCAACCCTACAATTGGGCTTAGTTGATTCTGTGGGTTTTCTTATGGTGCTCTGGACAATTCTGGTTACTACAAATCTTCCTCCTTCTATATGCTGAATACTCATAGCTCTCCTACTGTTTATCTGTGCATCTCTGTATCTGTTTCCACCAGTTACCTTAGTTTAGCCTTTATGGTGACAACTGGGCTAGAATCTAATCTATAAGTAAAGCAGAATACCATTAAAAATCACTTCATTGAAGGAGTGTTCCTCTCTCCCCACATCCTCACCAGCAAAAGCCTTCACTTACCAGGAAACTGAGACAGAGAGGAGGACATTCTATTGGGACTCTAGATGAGAGAAGCATGGGAGAATGGCAAAGTAGAAGGATCCAGAGGGTCCTAGAAACCTACAAGTAGAACACTATGATAGGCAGATTTGGGCCCAGGGGTCCAGCTCAAACTAAGGCACCAGCCAAGGACAATACAGGCCGTAAAACTTTAAACCCCTACCCAGATCTAGCCAATGGACAGAACATTCTCCACAGTAGAGTGGAGAGTGGGATATGACTTTCTCACGTACTCTGGTGCCTCACATTTGACCATGTCCCCTGGACCGGGAGACCTTGTGGCACTCAGAGGAAGGACAGCAGGTTACCAAGAAGAGACTTGATACCCTATGAGCATATACAGGGGGAGGTAATTCCCCTCAGGAACAGTCATAGGGGAGGGGAATAAGGGGAAAATGGGAGGGAGGGAAGAATGGGAGGATACAAGGGATGGGATAACCATTGAGATGTAACAAGAATAAATTAATTTTAAAAAAAGGAAAAAAAGGAAAAAATATAAGAAATAAAAAAAAATCACTTCCTTGACTCTCTTTGGCCAGTCATGTTTGGTTCCATATTTGTCTCTGGGCTATATAGCTCTTGGCTCCTGGCCATCTAGCTAGTGTAAGGACTTAGTTCCTTTTCATGGCATGGGTCTCCAGCTGGGCCAGTCATTAGTTTACCACTTCCATAATTTCTATGCAACCTTTGGAGGTCTAAGTTTTTGTGGATGGGTTGGTGTTCCAGCCCCTCCATTCATACTCTTTCCTAGTTAAAGGAAATGACTGGTTCAATCTCAGAGTATCCCAGTACTATGTTTCTTAGCTAGGCTAATACTCATAGGTTCTTGAGAGTTTCCATTGCCCTAGGATTCTAGCTTTTTATAGAGATCCTCCTGCATGCCTGATTCCAGTTGTCTTTCCAAGAGAAAGCTCCATCAGTGCTTCCCCCCTAAAAACATCCCTCCTGTTAACTTCCCAATCCCCATATTCATGTGCATTCAGTCCCCTGCTCCCCACTCCCTACCCCTGTCCACCTATGATGTCTATTCTACTTTCTATGTCAGTAATATTTATGTGTCTCTGTTTTGAGGCCTGCTTGTTAATTAGCATCTTTGAGTCTGTGGATTTTAGTATGGTTATCAAATATTTACTCATAAGTAAGGACACACTGTCATTGTGTTTCTGTGCCTTCGGTACCTCACTCGGGGTGAATTTTTCTAGTTCCATCCATATGCCTGTAAATTTCATGATGTCATTTTAACAGATGAGTAATACTCCATTCTGTAAAGGTACCACATTCTCTTTATCCATTCTTTGATTGAGGGACATCTAGGTTGTTTCCGGTTTCTAGCTCTAAGAAATAAAGTTGCAATGAATACAGTTCAGTAATGGTCCTTATAGTATGGTCAAGCATAATTCGGGAATAAGTAAATCTATTCCCAATTTTCTGAGAGACATACATATTGTGGTTGTACACATTTTTGCTCCTACCAGTAGTAGAGTAGTGTTCCACTTGTTCCTGATCCTTGTAAGGATGAGCTGTAGCTTCAGTTTCTGATATTAGCCTTTCTAATTGGTATAAGATTAAATCTCAGAGTCAGTTTTATCTGAATTTCCCTGATGGCTGAGGATGTTGAACCTATAAGTACTTCTTGTCCTTTAAAGTTTCCTTCATTGAGAATTATTTGTTTAGCTATGTACCTCATTTTTAACTGGGTTATTTTGTTTGTTCACATCTACTTTTTTGAATTATTTATAAATTTTGGATATCAGCTCTCTGTCTGATGTGAGGCTCATGGAGATCTTTTTCTATTCTGGGGTATGCCATTCTGTCCTTTTGACAGTGTCTTTGCCTTATGGAAGCTGTTCAATATCATGAGGTCCTGTCTTTTAATTAATTAGTTAGTGCTGGAGCTATTGGTTTTCTGTTCAGAAAGTTGTCTCTGGCACCACTGCATTCAATGTTATTTCACACTTTCTCTACTATCTGACTTAGTGGATCTGGCTTTATCTTGAAGTCTTTGATCTACTTTAACTTGGATTGTGTGCAAAGTAATAGATCTAAATCTAGTTTTACTCTTCAACATGTAACCATCCAATTAGACTAGCAAAATTTGTTGAAGATGCTTTCTTTTATTTCATTGTACAATTTGGACTTCTTTGTCAAATATGAAATGGCCATGGGTGTCTGGATTTACTCCTGGCTCACAGCAGTTAGAAACCCACACCAAAATTCCCTACCTTTAGGTCCAGGTGGGACACAACTCACAGAGCAGAGCTATAGGCTACAGAAAGAGATTAAGCACCTAACCCATGATTTAGAGCTTCTCAGCACACACCCCAAAGAAACTCAGCAGGTTCTGGGAACTACTCACCAACTAGCCAAAGACCATCAAATGGATAAAGGCCAGAATAAGAACACAGTCAACAAAAGGGGACTACATGGCTCCACAAGAACCTCCCAGTAAACACTGGATATTCTAATCCAGCTGAAATGATGGGAAATGACCTTTAATCTACACTTATGGTGATGTTAGAGGAATTTAAACAGGAAACAATAAATCTCTCAAAGAAATGCAGTAAAATACAATCAAACAGAGGCCTTCAAAGACATACAGGAAAATAGAATGAAACAGGTGAAGGAAATGAATAAACTGCATCAAGACATGAAAATTGAAAGCGAATCAATAAAGAAAACACAAACGTGAGGAAATCCTAGAAATGAAAAACTTAGAGATGAGACAGGGACCACATAGGTAAGCATCACAAACCAAATTCAATATATGAAGGAGAGAAACTCAGGCACAGAAGATACAATTGAAGAAATTGATACATCTGTCAAAGATATACCCTCAATACCAGGGTTTGCACCTCTAAAACTAGACCAACTGTTACAAAGGATCCACATAGACAACACCAGCTGCTTCTGCAAAAAGGAGCACATCTCCCAAAAGATAACAACCAGACTTTTGTGGTCACATTTTCTGCAAGATGATTGTGCTCATGGAGCACAGCGTCTTAGCACAGAGTGTGGGCACTGAGAACTTATTAACTTCACAGAGGAAGAGAGCCAGTGGCAGGATAACTGTCTTCTGGAATTCCACTGATGAGATAAAGACCCCACAGATTCCTGAGGAGCCCAGTCAGTCTTGAGAATCATGGATCAGAGCAGAGCCATAGGCGATTCCATGCACCCATGGAGCATAGTATCTAGACGGCTGGATCCCATTAATCTTGGAGCAGGAAAGCCAATAGTGGGCAGCTGTCTTTGGGAGTTTCCCTGGTTAAGTAAGGATATGCAAGCTCCTGGGTAGCCAGTAGGTTCTGAAAAATCAAATATGAGAGGAGACATGCATGTAGTTCCTTGTGAACCACCCATCTTTCAGAGTTGGTAGTCACCAATATGAGGTGGGCTCCTATAGGAACAACCAGCTCCATGCCCAGGGTTCTTCCCTCAACCCTGACAAATCCATCAGGCAACAGGATATCTACCAGCCAATGTTAGAGACAACCAGATGGCTCAAGGCCAGCATGCAACTCAAAACGAATCTGAGATTCCATCTTATATCTATAAAAATGGCTAAATTCAAAAACTTAGGTGACAGCATGTGCTGGCAAGGATGTGGAGAAAGGGGAACACTGCTCCATTGCTGGTGGGAGTGCAAACTTGTACAACCACTTTGGAAATCAATCTGGTAGTTTCTCAGTAAATTGAGAATAACTGTACCTCAGGACCCAGTCATACCACTGCTGGGAATATACCCAGAAGATGTTCTACCACACAACAAGGACATTAGCTCAACTATGTTCATAGCTGTGGGAAGGATTGTAAGCTTTGTCCCAGGTGAAAGCAGTCTTGGCAGGCTTTGCCCGTTGGAAACACCACAGATACATTGTGATAGAGTGGATGGAGCCATCCTGGGCCTGAAATTCAGGAAGCAGACTGGTGGACACTGGCTCAGCTATTGTGTTTCTAACCAAATGTCGATGGGTGGAGGGATCCTGATTCAGACCAGACATTGCATGTCCGAGAGAGACCCAGATGGAGAGGAGATGAAAAAGCTGCAGTTTTTGGACCAGGATCGCACATGGATTTGGGGAGACCAACTTATATGCCAGACCAGCATGCAGGCCAGAGACACCTGGGGATCCGTCCTTTGGATCAGATACCAGAAGGTTTATTCTTGTTTTCCTTTAACCCTTTTCCCCCTCTTGTATAGGATAGTTGTGTTGTATAATAAAGTTTAAAATTCTTAAGAAACAGACCAACAAGTGGCACAAGATATGGGGCCTGATGGGTTCTATAACTTCTAGTGATATGAGGGAAGATTCAAAATTCGAAGATACAGAAATGCTGTTTCAGGTTATCAGCAAAATCGCAACTGCCATTGCAAAACTCTTTCTTGCTTTAAATTTACAGGGAGTTCTCTGTTTTTTCATTGTTCTTTTTATTGTATTTCATTCTTAGAAGGACTAGAAGAAAGGCTAATAAAATAGAAAAGCAGGAAGGGTCAATAATTTCTATCCTTTTGGAAAAGATTGCAGATTTGAGTGGACAGATGGAAAGAATGAGGATAGAAAATGAAGGGATGGGAAAGCAAATAGCATTTTTTGTAAATTAGAGTGATGAAGGACAGAAAATAGAGAGACTGGAAAGCCAGAAAAAAAAAGACCAGAAGTGTCAATAACCTCTATCCTTTTGGAAAGAATTACTGACCTGACTGAACAAATGGGAAATATGCAGAAAAAAAATTGGAAGAGCTGGAAAAGCAAAAGGCACCTTTGGTTAAAAAGGGTGAAGAAGGTCAGACACCAAGGGAAAAGGAAGGCAGACAGACCAAAGGGTCTTTAGAGGAAAATGTCCCAGTGAAGGACACCTCCAGAGTCGCCCAGACACCTTCAGCTTTTTCAGTCACTATAAGACACATGCCCACGCAAAATGGTGCTGAGGGTTATGATGAAATGGGCTGGTGTCCTGTAGATGTGATGGATTTAAAACATTTTAAGGAATCTGTCATCAAATGTGGCATGAACTCTGCCTTCGTTAAACAAATGTTAAATAGCTGGGCCATGCAGAATAGATTTGTTCCCCACGATTGGAAAAACTTACTTCAATGGTATTAGAAGCAGCAAAACAGTTACAGTGGTTATCATGGTGGCAAACAGTGGCTGTAAGAATAGAGCAACAAAATATGACACAGGGAATAAATATTAATAGACATCAATTGTTTTGTGAAGGACAATATACTAACTTAAGAGAACAAATTCAATCTCAAGATAGAGTGATTGAACAATGTTGTATGTCAGACTTGAGAGCTTGGGAGCTGGTGGAGGAACCTGGGAAAACAACTATTCCATTTACTAAAGTGTTCCAAGGACCTAGGGAAACCTTCACAGAATCTTTGCAGAGATTAGGATCTGCTATGGATAGGGTGTTGGCAGATTCTGACACCAAACAGGCATTAAATCTTATCATAGCTTATGAGAATGCAAATACTGAATGTAAGAGGATACTTAGACCATTAAAGGAAAGAGGTGCTCCATTAGATGACTGGGTAAAGGAGATAGTTAATACGCAAGAGTATCAAAACAATATTGTGGGACAAGCTTTAGCCAGAGAGCCCAGATATCATAATATTCGGTGCTTTAATTGTGGTAAAATTGGTCATGGACAAAGAAACTGTAGTGATAGAAAGAACAATTACCCAGAAGAAAACATAACTCATAGGAGAGAACAAGGAGGTTCTGGCCATAATGATAACAAGGTGCTAAGACTTCCAGGGTACTGTAGTCGCTCTACGAAAGGTAAACATTGGTCTTGGGATTGTCAATCAAAAACATGTGCAAGGCAATATCTTGCCCATGGGAAATTGCAGGAGGGGTCCATCAGCTAAGGTCCCCATAAACAATGCCAGCTGACTTCCCTTAGCCAGTCCAGAAGTCACAAACCCACAGGAAAACGGGAACTGAGTATCAGTGATTTAATGCATGCTACTGAAGGCAGTGCAGTCTTGGATCTGGCTTCAAATATATTGATTGACAAGAGAATTGGTCTTCAAACTCTTCAGAGATCCACAGAATATGGCATTAAATAATGGAGGGCTTTCCTGACAGAGAAACATCTGCTCCTGGCTGCATCTCCATATACATCATTGAAGATGAGGGTATCAAGAGACGAGGGTGACATATTGGTCAGTGGACTGAGGAACTGCTCTTATCTCTACTGCTGATGACAGCCTGACTGTCTGCTATGATCAACAGTGATGCTGGAAAGTTGGATGTCCAGCTTTGCAGAGACTAGGTGAACCAAACTGTCAGAATTCATGCTTCACAAAGCAGTTTGTTGAATGTTTTGGGCCAATAAGTCTGAAGACTGATCACCCCAACGATGGAGAGAACCTGGTGACTGTCCAAGTGGTCAGCTCTCTCTGTCCTAACCTCACATGGAAGTTGCCTGCCTGCACTTCCTTTTCATTAGATAGAATTTCCTTCTTAGGTCTCTGATGGGATTGAAGACTAGATAGCCACAGTGTTACTAGAAGCTTTAGTTTAAGAATTAAAAACACTGGAGCATCTTCTGGGTATATTCCAAGGAGTGGATTAGCTGGGTCTTGAGGAAGCCCTATTACCATTTTTCTGAGATAGCACCAGATAGATTTCCAAAGGGGCTGTACTAGTTTGCATTCCCACCAGCAATGAAGGAGTGTTCCTCTCTCTCCACATCCTCGCCAGCATATGGTGTCACTTGAATTTTTGATCTTGGCCATTTCTGATGGGTGTAAGATGGAATCTCAGAGTTGTTTTGATTTGTATTTCCATGATGACTAAGGAGGTTGAGCATTTCTTTAAGTGTTTCTCAGCCATTTGATATTCCTCTGTTGAGAATTCTCTGTTTAGTTCCAAGCCCCATTTCTCAATTGGGTTATTTGGTTTGGTGGTGTTCAATTTCTTGAAACAGCCTAAGTGTCCCTTAGTAGAAGAATGGATAAAGAAACTGTGGTACATATGCACTATGGAATACTACTCAGCTATTAAAAACAAGGAATTCCCAAAATTTGTGGACAAATGGATTGAACTAGAAATGATCATATTGAGTGAATTAACCCAGAAAGACTCAAATGGTATATACTCACTTATATCTGCATACTAGCCCAAGGGACATGTCCCACGAAAGCCTTCACTTACCAGTAAAGTGGGACAGAGGGGAGGACATCCTATTGGGACTCTAGATGAGAGAAGCATGGGAGAATAGCAAAGTAGAAGGATCCAGAGGGTCCTAGAAACCTACAAGTAGAACATTATGACAGGCAGATTTGGGCCCAGGGGTCCTGCTCGAACTAAGGCACCAGCCAAGGACAATACAGGCGATAAACTTTAAACCCCTACCCAGATCTAGACAATGGTCAGAACATTCTCCACAGTAGAATGGAGAGTGGGATATGACTTTTTCACATACTCTGGTGCCTCACATTTGACCATGTCCCCTGGACGGGGAGACCTGGTGGCACTCAGAGGAAGGACAGCAGGTTACCGAGAAGAGACTTGATACCCTATGAGCATATACAGGGGGAGGTAATCCCCCTCAGGAACAGTCATAGGGGAGGGGAATAAGGGGAAAATGGGAGGGAGGGAAAAATGGGAGGATACAAGGGATGGGATAACCATTGAAATGTAACAAGAATAAATTAATAATAATAATATTAAAAATTAAAAAAATTAAAAAAAGAATTAAAAACACATTTATAGATTGATAATTGCCATTTCTAATGAAGAGACTTTAGAAAGCTTTAGACAATAGGAAAGGACTCTCTTTGATAGGATAGTGGAATACTTTCCCCAAGGTTAACAAATATAAAAGGACTGGGTTATGTATTTGACACTTGATGATTCTGTATATATGTATATTTGTGTATATAGTTCTTAATTATGTTTTTAAAAGAAAAGGGAGATGTGTGTGAAGGATTGTAAGCTTTGTCCAATGTGAAAGCAGTCTTGGCAGGCTTTGCCCCTTGGAAATACCACAGATACATTGTGATAGAATGTGATGAAGCCATCCTAGGTCTGAGATTCAGGAGGCAGACCCAGGGGACTCCAGCCGGACTATTGTGTTTTTAGTTGAACATCCATGGGGCCAGGGATCCTGACCCAGTCTGGCCATTGCACATCCAAGAGAGACACAGGCAGAGAGGAGAAAAGAAGGCTGCAGTTTTTGGAGCAGGATCGCACATGGATTTGGGGAGACCAGCTTACAGGCCAGATCAACATGCAGAACAGAGACACCTGGGGAATCCATCCCATGGATCAGATACCAGAAGGTTTATTCTTGTTTTTCTTTAACCCTTTTCCTCCTCTTGTATAGGTTAGTTGGGTTGTATAATAAAGTCTAATCCTTAAGAAACAGAGCCAACACATAGCTGTAGATTGCGTTTCGTAAAATGGCCAGTTTTTTTTTTTTTTTTTGGTTTTTCGAGACAGGGTTTCTCTGTGTAGCCTTACCTGTCCTGGACTCACTTTGTAGACCAGGCTGGCCTCAAAATCAAAGCAATCCGCCTGCCTCTGCCTCCCGAGTGCTGGGATTAAAGGCGTGCGCCACCACGCCTGGCTGAAAATGGCCAGTTTTTACTGGGTTAATCCTACCAATCCATAAGCATGGGGCATCTTCCATTTTCTGATATCTTCTTCAGATTCTTTCTTCAAAGACTTGAAGATCTTGTCAAATAGGCCTTTGACTTGATAAGTTAGAGAACCTCCAAGGTAATTTATATTATTTGTAGCTATTGTGAAGGTTATAGATTCCCTAATTTGTTCCTAAGACAATTTGCCATCTGTATATAGGAGGGATACTGATTTTTTAAATTAATTTTTTTATCCATCCACTTGGCTGATGGTGTTTACCGTCTGTATGGGTTCTCTGGAAATTATATGGGAGTCACTTATGTATTCTATCATATAAGCTGTGAATAGTCATACTTTGACTTCTTGCTTTCCAATTTGTATCCCTTTGATCTTTAGTTGTCTTATTGCTCTGGTTAGGACTTCAACTACCATATTGAAGAGATATGCTGAGAGTGGGCAGCCTTGTCTTGTCCCTGATTTCAGTGGGATTGTTTAAGTTTCATTCCATTTATTTTGATGTTGGCTATAGACTTGCTGTATATTGTCTTTATGTTTTTAAGGTTGTGCCTTGTATCCCCAATCTCTCCAAGACTTTTAACATGAAGGGGTGTTGGATTTTGCCAAACAAATTTTCAGTTTCAATTAGATGACCATGTGGGGTTTTCTTTCAGTTTGCTTACATGGTATATTACACTTATGAATTTCCATATATTGAACCACCCCTGCATGCCTGGGATGTATTCTAATTGATCAAGGTGGTGATATTTTTGATGTGTCCTGAATTCAGTTTGTGAGTATTTTATTGATTATTTTTTTCATCAAAGTTCATAAAGGAAATTGGTCTGAAATACTCTTTCTTCATTGTCTTTGTGTGACTTAGGTGTCATGGTGCCTGTGGCCTTGTAGAATGAGTTTGTCAGTGTTCAATCCTTTTCTATTTTGTGGGATAGTTTGAGGAGTATTGGTATTAGCTCTTCTTTGAAAGGCTGGTAGAATTCTGTGCTGAAGCCATCTGGCCATGGTTTTTTGGTGGTGGGATACTTTTAATGGCTGCTTCTATTTCCTCAGGTTTATAGGTCATTTAACTTGTTTACCTGATCTTTATTTAACCTTGGTAAGTGAATGCATGTAGAAAATTTTCCATTTCATTTAGATTTTCTAATTTTGTGAAGTACAGGATGTTTAAGTAAGACCTAATGATTCTTTGGATTTCCTCCATGTCTGCTGATATGTCTCCCTTTTCTTTTCTTTTTTTAAAATTTTATCTTTGGCGTGTCGTGTCCTCCTGCCAGCAGGAATGACGCAGACACCAGGATTCTTCTCAATTATGCTTTATTGGGAGCATCCTTTGAAGCTGAAGCGAAAGACCCTGAATGCCTGTGAGCAAGCCGCTTAAATACTGTCTGGATGTGGCGTGTCAATGTCTCATTGGTTACATTCGGATGCCTCATTAGCATGTCTCATTAGCATGTCCCATTAGCATGCCCGCATTAGCATGCCCGCAGATGAGAGGCTGTGTTGGAGTACTTCATTTGCATACCCCTGTCGGGAGGGGTGCATTGAGAGGGCTTATGTCTGCGCATGTGCGGGAGCTGTAGCAACTGTAACAGTTGCCACCAAGTGGTAACGGTCGCTGCCATTATCGGGTGTGGCCGTGCCTTACATTGGCGTATAAATTTACTTAATTACACATAGATGAAAAACTACATACAAGAAGAAGATCCAAGAAACAGTCAGCAATTATATAAATCTTACATTAAAGGTGTTTTGGTTAATTGTATTTTGAAACATTGCAGAAAACAACATTCCTATCTTGGTGAGTCCAAAATTCTAAATGAAAATCAGTACCTATTATATCTCATCTCTATCAACTTAAAACATCTATATAGACTTAAAACATCTTAACCTATAAATAACTAAGCTTAATTGTAAGACTAAACTATCTGGTTTTCAACCCTATCAGAGACTTGAGAAGGAATAAAACTTAATTATTAGAATGAACCAGAAGAGCAGTTTAGGAGCCTCTAAAATGAAAAAAGACAGAGAGAGTTTGCTGCCTGAACAGTCACCCAAAACTCTCTATAATGTTGGAGCATCATCTTCAGCCTTCTGGCCCAATATATCTGACAGACATATTTATGAGGCAGGACAATTGAGGACTCGCTACCCTGTCTTGGCAGAGTTTGGCCATCAACTCTGCCTGCATCCAAGTTTGCCCATTTTTAGGCAGAATTCTGTTTGTTGCATAAGCAAGGGCATTTTGCTCCATGACTGGCTTGCTGAATTGGAAGACATCTCCATAAGAAGTTATTTAATTAATGCTCATCATCTTCTTGAGGTAGTCCTCAACCTAAGACATTATTTGTTACTAACAAATAAGGTTATTTTTAATTCATTGGTATAGAATTTTGTATATTGATACAAAATAAGTTTAATTTTGATACATTAAAGTCAAATTTCATACTATTCTACACACACACACACTATATATATATTTCTACTCTGAGATATTGAACTCACACTACTCAATTATAATACAAAGTCTATTTCTAATACTTTGAAAGTGCTTTTGCAGGATGTTTAGGATAATTAAGTAATACAAGCTAGTTGTTAATTGATCAAATCATGGTTATGTCAATTACTAGTCTATTTTTATCCCAAGAATACATACTAGGTTTAACAGATAGGTGTGATCCCATAGATAGATAAGGTAAAATAGTTAGATAAGGTCTTCAAAAGCCTCAAATTCCTACAGACTATGGCATTTAAAGACACTTTTTAATATTTTAAAGATTCTTTGACAACAAGACAGGTTAACTCCTGGCAACACACACCCTGCCTCAATAAAATGTCTCCCTTTATATTTCTGGTTTTTTGTTGTTTTGGTTTGGTTTGGTTGTTTGCTTGCTTCTTTGATGTCTCTCTGCGTTTTAGTTGGTTTGGCTATGTGTTTGCCTTTCTTGTTGATTTTCTCAATGAACCAGCTCTTGATTTAAGGGTTTTTTGTATTGTTGTATTTGTTTCTAATTTATTGATTTCAGCCCTGAGTAGATTATTTCCTGCCCTCTACCCTTTTCAGGTGTGTTTGCTTCTTTTTTAAAGCTTTCAGGTGAGCTGTTAAGCTGCTAGAATGGAATCTCCCCAATTATTTAAGAAGGCATTTGGTGCTATAAACATTCCTCTTAGCACTACTTTCTTTTTTTAATTTTAATTTTATTAATTTATTCAGATTACAACTCAATTGTTATCCCATCACTTGTATCCTCCCATTCCTCCCTCCCTCCCACTTTCACCCTATTCCCCTCCCCTAGGTGTATGACCGAGGGGGACCTCCTCCCCCACTGTATGGTCATAGGCTATCAAGTCTCATCTTGGTGACTTGCTTATTCTTTCTTTGAGTGCCACCAGGCCTCCCCACCAAGGGGAAGTGGTCAAATATGGAGCACCAGAGTGCATGCAAAGTCAGTCCCTGTTATCCACATAACTGTGGAGAATGTCCTGTTGATTGATAGATCAGAGTAGGGGTTGGATGTTTACTATTGTATTGTCCTTGGTTAGTGCAATAGTTTGAGCAGACCCCCCCCTAAGCCCCAATCCACACATTGCGATGTTCTTCTTGTAGGTTTCTAGGACCCTCTGGGTCCTTCTATTTCCCTATCATCTGTATTTCTCTTACCTAGAGTCTCAGTAGGGTGTCCTCACATCTATCCCAATCTCCTGCTAAGTGAAGACTTTCATGGGATGTGCCTTTTGGGCTAGTGTCCAATTATAAGTGAGTATATACTATGTGAGTCTTTCTGCTTCTGGGTTAACTCACTCATTATGATCATTTCTAGTCCCATTATTTGTCCACATATTTCAGGATTTCCTTGTTTTTAATAGCTGAGTAGTATTCCATAGTGTAAATATACCACAGTTTCTTTATCCATTCTTCAACTGGGGGGCATTTAGGATGTTTCGAGGTCTGTCTATTATGAATAAGGTTGCTATGAGCATGGTTGAGCATATGTCCTTTATGTGTGGTGGAGCATTTTCTGGGTATATTCCAAGGACTGGAATAGCTGGGTCTTGAGGAAGCCCTATTCCCAGTTTTCTGAGAAAGTGCCAGATAGATTTCTAAAGTGGTTGTACAAGTTTGCATTCCCACCAGCAATGAAGGAGTGTTCCTTTTTCTCTACATCCTCACCAGCATGTGGTGTTGCTTGAATTTTTCATCTTAGCCATTCTAATGGGTATAAGATAGAATCTCAGAGTCCTTTTTATTTGCATTTCTCTGATGACTAAAGACATTGAGCATTTCTTTAAGTGTTTCTCAGCCATTCAATAGTCCTCTGTGGAGAATTCTGTTTAGTTTTGAGACCCATTTCTCAATTGGGGTATTTGGTTTGGTGGTGTTTAATTTCTTGAGATCTTTATATATTTTGAATATTAGACCTTTGTCAGATGTAGGGTTGGTGAAGATCTTTTCCCAGTCTGTAGGCTGTCACTTTGTTCTGTTGACAGTGTTTCTTGCCTTACAGAAGCTTCTCAGCCTCATGAGGTTTCATTTATTAATTGTTGACCTTAAGGCCTGGGCTGTTGGTGTTCTGTTCAAGTAGTTGTCTCCTGTGCTAATGTATTCTAGGCTCTCTCCCACTTTTTCTTCTAATTTAGTGTCTCTGGTTTTATGTTGAGGTCTTTAATCCACTTGGACTTGAGTTTTGTGCATGATGACAAATATGTGTTCAGTTGCATTTTTCTACATGTGGACATCCAGGTAGGCCAGCCCCATTTGTTGAATATGGTATCATTTTTCAATTCAATAGATTTGGCTTTTTTGTCAAAAATCAAGTGACCATCTGTGTGTGGATTCATTTCTAGGTCTTTGATTTGATTCCATTGATCAACCAGCCTATTGCTGTGCCAGTAACATGCTGTTTTAATTTCTGTTGCTCTATAGTACAGCTTGAGATCAGGTATGGAAATTCCTCCGGAGGATCTTTTATTGTATAGGATTGTTTTTGCTATTCTGGGTTTTTTGTTTTTCCACATGAAGTTGAGAATTGATCTTTCAATGTCTTTAAAATATTTTGTAGCACTACTTTCATTGTGTCCCATGAGGTTGCATATGTTATACCTTCATTTTCATTTAATTTTAGGAAGTCCCTAATTTCTCTATTTTTTTCCTGTCCCAGTTGTCATTATATAGGGAGTTGTTCTGTTTCCATGAGTCTGTAGGCTTTTTATAGAATTAAATATGTTAATTCATTTTTTTTATTCTCTTGAGACTTTCTTTCTAACTACTATGTGGTCAGTTTTGCAGAAAATTCCTTGAGGTAATGAGAAGAAAATATATTCTTTTGTGTCTGCTTTGAAATGTTCTGTAAATATCTGTTAGGACCATTTGATTAAGAATGTCATTTATATCATTGTTACTCTGTTTATTTTGTGTCTGAATGACCTGTCCATTGGTGAGAGTGGTGTGTTGAAGTCTTCAACTATTAATGTTTGGGGTTCAATGTGTGGTTTAAGTTTTAGTAATGTTTCTTGCATTTGGGACATCGATATTTGGAATTGAGGTATCATCTTGATGGAATTTTTTTCCTTTGATGACTATCAAGTCCTTCCTCATCTAATTTGATTAATTTTAGTTAAAAGTTTATTTTATTAGATACCAGAAATGGTTACTTCTGTTTGCTTAATTTGCCCATTTGCTTGAAAAATATTTTTATAACCCTTTACTCTGAGGTAATGCCTATCTTCATTGTTGTGATGGTTTCTTGTATGTAACATAATTTTGGCTCATGTTTATGCATTTATTCTGTTAGCCTGTGCCTTTTTATTGGAGAATTAAGTCCACTGGTGTGGAGAAATATTAATGAACAATGATTATTAATTCCTGTAATTTCGATGTTGATGAGGGTAATAATATGTGTCCATATGTATGCGTGGTGTGTGTGTGTGTTCCTGCTTTTGATTTTGCTTGTGTAAAATTACATATTTTCTCAGTTTGTTTGGGTTAAGTTACCTTCTTTTGTTTGAGTTTTCCTTCTAATACCCTCTGTAGGGCTGGATTTCTGGAAAGGTAATGCTTAAATTTGGTATTGTCGTCAATACTTTGTTTTTTCCATCCAGGGTGATTGAAAATATTCCTATGTATAGTCCTCTGACATCTGTGGTCTTTTAGAGACTGAAAGACATCTACCCAGGTGGCTTTTTAAAATCTCTGTTGAGAAGTCTGCTGTAATACTAATAGGTCTACCTTTATATGATACTTGTCCTTTTTCCCTTGTGACTTAATTTTTTCTTTGTTCTGTATGTTAATGTTTTGATTATTATGTGGCCTTTTTTGGTCAAATCTGTTTAGTTATTTTTTTCAGCTTCTTGTATGTTTATAGGCATCTCATTTTTTAGGTTAGAGAAATTTTCTTCTTTGATCATGTTGAAAATATTTCCTGTGTAATTGAACTGTGAATCTTCTATTCCTACTATTGTTAGATTTGGTCTTTTCAAAGTGTCCCAACTCTCCTGTATGTTTTATATTTAACATTTCTTTGACCAATGTATCAGTGTGTTCAATCACATCCTCTACATCTAAAATTCTTTCTTCCATCACTTGTATGCTGTTGGTGACGGTTGCATCTGTAGTTTTAATTCTTTCACCTAGGTTTCCCCTCTCTAGGAGGGGAACTTGTACTTTCTTTATTGCTGCTATTTCCACTTTCAGTTATGTTCATTTCTTCATCTGTTTGTATTTTCCTGTATTTCTTTAGAGACTAATTTATTTCTTCTTTTTTTTGTTGGTTTTTTTTCAAGAGAGGGTTTCTCTGTGTAGCGTTGGCTGTCCTGGACACACTTTGTAGACCAGGCTGGCTCACAGCAGCGATTTACCTGCCTCCACCTCTCAAGTATTTATTTCCTCTTGAAAGGCCCCAATAATCTTCATAAGATTAGATTGGATATCATTTTCTTGTGCTTCAGCTGCGTTAGGCTATCCAGGGCTTACTATAGTAAGACAGCTGGCTTTTCTGGTAGCTTCTAGCTATTTGTTGGGTCCCAGCCCACAGGGATAAATGGAATCAGGGCTCACCTGAAAGAGGGAGTGGGGATTGAAAGTAGGATACAGAGACTTGAAAAATAATGAATCAAGTCAGGACATTTCTGATCAAGATTCACTTTATTGCCAACTAGCGGAACATATATAGGGCAAGGTCAATAGGATCTATTCTTATCTCACTCACCCTAGCCCCCAGGCAAGAATGCAATAGCCTAAATTGCTCCCTGTAGAACTTCCTAGTTCTCTGAGTAGTTCCTTGTAAGAATTTCCTAGATCCTCTGGGTCGTTCCAAGTTGAGACTTCTCTACTTCTTTCAAAGGTAAACAGTCCAAGGATAGCCTAGAACACAAGACCTCGTGGTGAGGTAAAGGTCAGCAACTCGAAGGTCACAGCATACAGCCTAAGCGCACAGGATTTCTGACATGGCAGAATTTGTCATGGGTCCCCACAGCTGTTCTTGATTGTGTTTCTAGGCTGGCCTTTTGCCATATTGCTCTCCCTGGTGTTCTCAGGCCTCTGGTTGAGTGTAGAGGAGCAGGGGAAGTTTACCATTGTTAGGAGTGCTTTAGATGGACTGATGGTCAGGGCATTGGGAAGGAGGAGTCTCACCTGGTGGTCCCTGGTGGTAGTCCCTGATGGTAGTCCCTGATGGTAGTCCCAGCAGCCTCTAGGAATGCAAGCAGAACTGTAGGCCTGGAAATGATTTACACAGAGATGTGCTGGAACTCACTGCTGCTGGGCTTGTGGGCTGGAGAAGGGAGGGAAGCAGAGGACTTGGATATAAGGCCCTTACCTGGTTGTCTCTGGTGGCACATCAGACAGTGATGTGGGAGTACAGGCAAAGAAGTGGGCTGTAAAATTTGCCTTCTGTCTAGTTGTGTGCACCATTTATTTTAATCAGATTATTTGCTTTATGAGGTGTCCAAATGTTTCTAGTTCCTTATATAGATATTATGCCCCGAATAGATGTGCAATTAGAAATAATCTTTAACCAATCTTTAGCCAATAAAGACTATCTGAATGATAGTCCTTATTTCCATACAGAGGCCTTTCAATTTCATGAATTCCTATTTATACCTTGTTTGGTTTAGTGCCTATTGCTATAAGGGTCATGTTCAGAGAGTTTTTTTTTTTCTCCTGCCAATGAGTTCAAAAATATTCCCCACTTTCTCACTTTATTAGATTCAGAATTCTTGGCCTTATGTTGAGGTAATTGACCAATTTGAAGTTGAGATGTCCACAATGGCAAATATGGATCTATTTGCCTTCGTTAACATGTAGCCACCCAGCTTGACCTGTACAGTTTGTCGAAGATTCTGTTGCTTTTTTTTTTTTTTCTGTGTTTATGGCTTCTTTGAAAAAGATCAGCTGTGTGGATACTGCTGAATTTGATTGCATTGATCAATCATTATGATTTTATTCCAAACCCACTCTGTTTTAGTGTTGTGTCTTTGTATTACAACCTGAGAGTGGGGGGGGGTCTTAATACCTCCATCAGTTCTTTAATTGATCAGGATTGTTTAATGCATTGTTTTATGTTTCTATACGAAGCTGAAAATTAGACTTTCAAGTTCTGTGTACAATTGTGTTGGAGTTTTGATGGATATTGAGTGAAATCAGTAAATTGCTCTTGATAAGAGACACTGTCACTATATTAATCCTACTGATCTATAATAATGGGAAGTTTTTCCATCTTCTGATATCTTCTTCAATTTCTTTTTCAATGTCTGAAATTTTTATTATACGAATCTTTTACTTGTTTTACTAGAGATACCACACTATTTCTTATTTGTTTTGTTTTCAACACATCCCAACCACAGTCCCCCCTACTCATCCCTCTCCTTTCCACTAGACACACTCTTTTTCTGTTTTCCTTCAGAAAGAAGCAGGACTCTTACTGATATCCACTGAACACGACATAACAAGATTCAATAAGACTAGACTTGAAATCAAGGATGTGATACCTCTGGAAGTTCTTTCATTGTACTAGATTGTTTTAGATATCCTGGGTTTTTTTCGTTAATCATTCAATATGAAGTTGAATATTTTCCTTTCAAGGTCTGTAAAGAATTGTTTCATGGAGAAGGGTGTTGTGAAATGTGTCCATTCCTCAATTTCTTTCTTAGTTCAGTGTTCACTTCTTTATAGGAAGTCTGCTGTTCTTTTGTGTGTGTTAATTTTAGATCCTGCTACAATGTTGTGTCTGTCACTGTTGAAGACTCCTGGTGAAGTTTTCTCTTTTTCACTAATTCATTTATTTGTTCATTTTACTTCTGAATTGAAACACCAATCACTCTCTCCTTCAAGTTCCACCTTCCCACTCATTTCCCCCATAACCCTCCCTGAGGTACCAAGCCACCCTGTTGTCAAACAGTTGATTATTTTTGTTACTCTGAGGTAAGATAAAAATTTCAAAGTTGTTTTAATTTGCATTCTCCAAATTACTGGGGAGGCCATTATATTTTTAGATTTATTTTTAGCCATTTTTCTTCTTTTGAAAAATACTCTGCTCCAGGCCCAGGTCCATATGTGGTACAAACATACCACATGGAATACCATTCAGCTATGAAGAAAAACGAAATCATAAACATTACAGGTAAACAGATGGAATAAGAAAATTACATATTGAGTTAAGTAACCCAGGCCTGGAATGATAACTAAGTCCCATGTTCCTCTCATCTGAGATTTATATCTCCAAATTTTCAGGTGTGAATAACCAAAGAAGTAACTAAAGAAGGCAGATAAGTTAAAAAGGGATCAATAGCCAGGATAGGGGCCTGGGGAAACATGAGAGAAGGCAATAGCAGGGCAAAAGTGATCTATCTAAAGAAATGGAAAGGGGTTTTACCTAAGAAGATTGAGGGAGATAAATACAGATGAAACAGGGAGAATGGTAAAATAATAGTGAAGGAGTCTGAAAGTCATAAGGAATCATACTATTAGCTGTTTTCCTAAATAAATACTTTTAAAACATATGTAGGTCATGTTTAGTGGAGCTGGCAAGATGGCTTAGTGAGTAGTGCTTTACACTAAATTTGATGAATGATCTGGATTAGATCCCTGGGCCCCAGATGGTGGAATGAAAGAATCAACTTCAACCAGTTGTCTTCTCCTCTGCATTTGCCATGCAGGCTCTCGTACCAAAAAAGTAAACAAATAAATATGTAATCATTTTTAAATGATAAAGTTGATTTAAACCCAGTAATGCATGCATGGTTCAACAAATGCAAATCAAAATGCAAAGCAGCACACAGAGTTAAGGAGAGAAATCACATGACCATCTCACTTGCTGTAGAAAAGGCTTTTGACAAAATTCAACATCCCTTCCTGTTGTTGGCAATAGAAGGCTGTAAAGTGAGAATTGAAGGTGCATAGATCAACAAATAAACACTGTGACAACCCTGTAGATAATGTGATGCTAATAGGGAAATTTTTTAATTAATTTATTCTTATTACATCTCAATGGTTATCCCATCCCTTGTATCCTCCCATTTTCCCCTTATTCCCCTCCCCTATGACTGTTCCTGAGGGGAATTACCTCCCCCTGTATATGCTCATAGGGTATCAAGTCTCTTCTTGGTAACCTGCTGTCCTTCCTCTGAGTGCCACCAGGTCTCTCCCTCCAGGGGACATGGTCAAATGTGAGGCACCAGAGTATGTGAGAAAGTCATATCCCACTCTCCGCTCTACTGTGGAGAATGTTCTGACCATTGTCTAGATCTGGGTAGGGGTTTAAGGTTTACCGCCTGTATTGTCCTTGGCTTTGCCTTAGTTTGAGCAGGACCCCTGTGCCCAAATCTGCCTATCATAATGTTCTACTTGTAGGTTTCTAGGACCCTCTGGATCCTTCTACTTTGCTATTCTCCCATGCTTCTCTCATCCAGAGTCTCAATGGGATGTCCTCCCCTCTGTCCCACTTTCCTGGTAAGTGAAGGCTTTCGTGGGACATGTCCCTTGGGCTAGTATGCAGATATAAGTGAGTATATACCATTTGAGTCTTTCTGCTTCTGGCTTAACTCACTCATTTTTAGCCCAATCCATTTGATTGCATCTTCTTGGGTAAATGATATGGCTCAGTGGATCAAATCACCTTTTAGTGGCTGGCTCCCTGAGTTGGATCCCTGGATTGCATGGTAGAAGAAGAGAATGGATTCACCTAAGCTATGAGTCCTGGCCTGTGTGAGTCCATCCTTACACTTTTCAGCCATTACAGAATTTACATATTCTTTTCCATGTACAAATATTTTCTCTACATGTATGTCCATGATCACTGGATCAGAAGAGGGTGTCAGATCCCCCAAAACTAGAGTTTTAAGGAGAGTTACAAACTATCATTGGACAGGAACAGGAACTCGAGTACTCTGCAAGAACTAGAGCTCTCAAGGGCTGAGCCATCTCAGTCACTATTACAATATTTAAAACTGTAACAGAAATCTGTGTTTGAAAAAGAAAAAAAAGTGTTTTTTAACTTACTGTGTTCTTTGTTCTTATTGGCAATCATTAAACAAACAAAACCCACCAGAATTCCTCTCTAAGGCATTGAATAAACACACAATACTGTGAACATAGTACAAAGCCTACAGCTGGGAGAGGCACATGTCCAAACAAGCCAGCATACTACCATTCTTTCCCTACGTGGATGTGTTCTGAGATTTCCTTATTAATATTTACATCTACAGCCACAGAGCACTGCAGCTCTCAGCCTGAGACAAAGAGGCTCCTTTGTGTGTAGAGCAAAGGTGAATGCAGTGTCTCTTACCTGGTCGAAGTGCAGAAAATAAGTGATTGGTGAGTGCTCAGTCCTAAACAGGACAGCAATGCCCTCCTATCCCCATGTAAGATTCAGAGAACACCGAAAAAGAGAGGACAAAAATCAAACACGTGGGGGATAAAAGAAGACTATTGTGAAACACTGTCATCCAGATATCATCACTGTAACCATGAATACACCACAGCTATGCAAACATGAGGAAGCTTGGGCCCTCCAGCTTTCCACAATGGATAGAGGAAGTACCCATGAGGTCATATCTCCTCCTGAGGAAGTAATACATTTTTAGTAGTGAATTGATGATGGAGGAAATGGTGTCATTTTTTTTCACATATTGTGGAGCCACTAGCAGAACAGGTGTGCGTGTACACATACATATACACACACCAATAAACAAATGCAAAGTAAAAAAACCTTAAAGAAGGGAAGAAAAGACAAAAGGGAGGAAGTCAGCCAGTCAGTTTGTGCTGTTAATCTTCTGATTTATGTTCTTGGGAGGCTGGACAAGGTACCCATAAAAGGACTGTGGGTTGGTCCTATCAGACTGTGTGTGTTGGGTGAAAGAAGGGTCCTTTAATAAAGACACTGAGTCAGAGACTCTGCCTTCCTCTGAAGAGTGGGCACTTTGAGGATAGTCATGAAGAAATAAGGGCTCTGGGACCGTGCAGTGGAACACTGCCCTCTGGCAAGACATGACCTTCCTCCCCAAGGATTTATAGACAGTTAATGGTTACTAAGGGACAGGGTCTCAGGCAGTCTCATCCCATCCCCCTAGATCAGAAGGCAGTTAGCGATTACTAAGGGTAGGAGCTCAGGAGGATACACCCCTTTCTAAGGCTGTGTAGATAGCTAAGAGCTGATGAAGGACACACACACACACACACACACACACACACACACACACACACACACTGCTATTGATAGATCAGGCTGAGATGAAGTGGCAAAACCTCCCACCTGAACAGGAGCAGACAGCCCTTTAACTACAACACTGAAGGGCAACAGCCTCTCCATGGGAACAGAAGCTGTGCTCTGTGACAGGAGGCCTTGAGACTCTTTTTTTTAGGGTTTGAAGCAGGAAGCGCCTATAAGGCTGGGGTCTGCTGGAAAGTGTACTGGTCTTGTTTCTTACTCTGCAATTTCAGATAAGGATCATTTATTATGATGGGTATTCTTGAGCACTGCAGTCTGGGTTTCAGATAGAAACCATCCTCCTGCCTGGGTATCCTTAAGTATGGGAAGCTTCTGCATCAGCATTTGCCAACTGGAGATATTTTTACCCTTTATGTATATATAGTATTGCCATGTGCCTATAAATAACCCCTTACCAATACTCCTTTAAGTAACTCCAGTTAAACTCACTATTTGACCAAGCTAGATTTGAGTAGACTCTCTTCTTATCTATCTACAGTAAATAGACATTTCTCCCAGATGAAGTTCATTCAAGAAGCTCCCCCCCCCCATGCCTTCAGCCCATCTCAACCCACTACATGCCTGCATTGTGAAGCAAAGGCAGGCATAGTGATGTCACAGACCACTGTTGCACCCTCTCTGTTTCTGGCCACCCTGGGCCCAAATCAACCTTTTGTACTAGCACCCCCAGAGAAAAGAGGTCCACCTGGTCAAGCAGCCTCACCCAAGCCACCTGAAGCCATGGACGTCAATGGACATCCCAAACCTCAGCCCTCCCCAGAGACTCCTGGGCCTCTTGCCCTGAACTCTAGCACATACCTGGAGAACGAGAGTCTGGAGCAAGATTCCCTCAGTATGGTGGGTTATGGGCTCCTGCCAAAAACAGGTGCTGTGGTTATTGACATGGGCACAGGCACCTGTAAGGTGGGCTTTGCAGGACAGTCCCACCCCACCTACACGGTGGCCACCATCCTGGGTTGCCAGCCCAAGAAACAGACCACCAAGGGCCGGTCAGAGCTGGAAACTTTTATTGGGGAGGCAGCCCGCTCCCGGCCAGAGCTAAGGTTGGTGAAGCCTATTCGCAACGGTATTGTGGTGGACTGGGAAGCTGCCGAACTAATATGGCAGCACATCCTAGAACATGATCTCCGAGTATCCACCCAGGACCACCCTCTACTGTTTTCAGATCCCCCCTTCAGCCCTGCCACCAACCGAGAGAAGCTAGTGGAAGTAGCCTTTGAGTCTCTGCACTCCCCAGCCACATATGTGGCATCTCAATCCATACTGTCAGCCTACGCCCATGGGCGTGTTAATGCACTTGTTGTGGACACTGGCCATGGAGTCAGCTACACGGTGCCAGTTGTTCAGGGCTACAACCTACCCCATGCCATCCAACGCTTGGACCTGGCCGGCAGCCATCTTACTGCCTTCCTAGCAGAGATGCTGCTGGGCTCTGGCTTCTTATTGCGACAGGAGGACCTGGACATGGTGGAGAACATCAAACATTGTCACTGCTATTTGGCCTCGGATTTTGAAAAGGAACAGGCCCGTCTGGATGAGGAGTGCAAGCAGACCCTGAAGCTGCCCGATGGACGGACTGTCACTCTGGGGAAGGAGTTATTCCAGTGCCCAGAGCTCCTATTCCATCCCCCAGAGATTCCGGGACTGTCGCCCATAGGCCTCCCGGCTATGGCTGAACAGAGCCTCCTCAAGGTGCCTCCGGAGCTGCGGACCCACGTGGCCCAGAACGTACTCCTGTGTGGAGGCTCTTCACTCTTCACCGGGCTGGAGGGTCGCTTCAGGGCAGAGCTACTGCGCTCTCTGCCCCCCAAGGACCACGTGGTGGTGATGGCGCAGCCCAACAGGAATTTCTCCGTGTGGATCGGGGGCTCCATTCTGGCTTCCTTACAGGCTTTCCAGTCCTGCTGGGTCCTGCGGGAACAGTATGAAGAAAGTGGACCCCAGGTCGTGTACCAAAAATTCTACTAATATGGGGAAAGGTGGGAAGGGCTAAGGGAAGTAAAGCTTTCATGCCAAGAAAATTCAGCTCTGTTATCTTTCAGCTCTGTCTCATGCTCTAGGGCCCACACAGATGAGTCGCGTTTTCATTAACCCACTAGCCCACCACCAACTTACTCTTCAACCCCAACCTCCTATCTTTAACCCCTCATGCCCCTGATATTTTCTCCTCCAAACATTGCTGGCTTGAAACTACCCTAAAGTATACATGACTTTTCCTTCAGATACCCTAATTCACCATCCATGGCCTCCTCCTCAGTTCAGTAAAACACACATTTCCAAGATAACCTCAGAATCTGACAGAGAAAGAGTCTATGGACTCTTAAGTGGCCTTTATTCATCCATCCCCCTTGATAAAATTCCTCAGCCCCTCTAAACCATTCCTCCCCCCCCAAAAAATCTTCATAAGATGTTCTACATACTAGACCCCAGAACTTTTCCAGGAATACGCCAACTCTACTCACCTTCCATAACTGAAACCTCACTTTTTATCCTTTCAAACACACCCCTAATAGTTCCTTAGTCTTTTTTTTTCTTTAATTAGTTCTTTGAGAATTTCATACATGTATACAAAATGTCTTTGTTTTACCTGTGTACGCAAGTGCACTCATGCTCACACACGCACACACACACAGTGCGCGTGCACACACACACACACACACACACACACACACACACACACACCGACACCACCCCATTTCCTCTTCAGTGCCCCTATACCACACCTTTCTTCCAACCTCTTTTTGTAGCCTTCTGAGTCCACTCAGTCAGTACTGGCCATGTGTGCATGAGTGTAGAGCCATCCACTGTCCTACAGGCATTCCAACAGGGGATATTTCCCTGGAGAAAAAACCCATTTTCCTTATCCAAAGCTACATGAGCCCCCTCTTCCATCTATGCTGAAATACTGAATGGCTTGGTCTTGCACACAACCACAGCTGCTGTGCATTCACAAATGCGGCGGTCCTGGTATGTCCTGAAGACTATTTTCTGGCAGTCCTCCCCAACTGCTGGTTTTAAAGATCTTTATGCCCCCTCTTCTGCAAAGTTCCCTGAGTCATGTGAGGAACAGTGTGATGTAGATGTCTCATCGAAGGCTGAGAACGCCACATTTACTCGGTCTTTGCACTCTGACCATCTGCAGGGTCTCTCTATTGATTGCCATTCACGGCACAGCGAATCTTCTCTGACGAGGGGCAAAAGCTGCACGGATCTACCAGCACTAGAAGACAGGAGGGGTGGCAGGAGTGTGGGCCACACACTCTTGGCTACCCAAATGCAGACCCTCCCCCTTGGTTTTCTCCAGACCCCACACATGAATACTAAATTTCCACCACCCTCAAAAAGCCTTCCTTAAATGGCCTTCTAACAGATCCCCTCTCATCCAAAACTCATCCCTGAAACTATCTGCTTCCCGTCATGGTACATCTCACCAGACCTCCCCCTCACATTTTTGTAATCAGATTCTCTTATAATTCATCTCCATAGACACCCCCCAAAAGAACATCAAGACCCCACACCTTATGATGCTCCCTACTCCTCAAATCTGACACCATCGTTTCCACTAGAAAAAATGTCCCACAATGGTCACCTTAGAAGTATGCTTTCTGACTCTGTTCCTCCCCCACTCTCACATCCCTCTAGATTCTCAGATTTGGGTCATATTCTGGACTTTAGGGGCATCCTTTGCTGATCCCAATTATAACAAGCCCTTTACTGTGGTTGTAATCTCCCAACTCCCTCCCCCTGATCCTTCTCCAAAGACACTCTCCCAGGTCTTCCCCATGCTGAGCCCCCAGGACCCTCTTCTCTGGAATTTCTACATGTTTCCTGGAACTCACAGCAGGACCAATTCCCAGGTACCCTCTTATCATCCCAGACTAGGATAATAAAGGTACCCAGGTTCTGAAGAGCAATACATTAAGTTATGACCCTTAGGCAGATGTTCCTAGAGAGACGAATCTGGACACTAGTTCCCTCCACCTGCCTCTAATGGACAGTTGTCCTAGCCTGTCCCAATTCCATTTCCTTTCATCCATTCACAATTGCTAGACATCTCTTTAGGTTGGCACCCAGCCTATGACTTCAACATAGCCCCAGGGACTTTCTCTGCCCTAGGACCATGAGGCATCTCCAGCTCAAGTATGTCCTTGCTTAACATGGAGTGGAAACCTAGCACTTCCCATGAAGCACCTGGAGGCCTATAGGACCATCTGTGCCAAGTCTGCAGTACATACTGTGGGACATCAGGACCCCAGCCAGAAAAGGGGAACATGTGTGTCAATTGTTGTTACAATAAACAGATTTCCCTGGAGTTTTTTCAAGGCTGCTATCCCAGGCCTTCTTACCCCTGAGCTTAAAGTGTCATTCTGTCATGGGCCACTCTCTAGAGGCTCACATATATATACCTTGTGTCTCTGTCTACATCCCTGACAGCTTTTGTATTGTGCTGTGATTGTGTGTGCATGTGTATGTGTGGGGTACATGCACATATGTATACATGGATTACAGGAGGATGTCCTTCTCTGTTGTTCTGTCCTTTGTTCCTTTGAGTCAGGGTCTCACTGAACCTGGAGCGAGATTGGCAGCTAGCAAGTCGTAGTGGCTCTTCCTGTCTCCCCATACACACCCACAGCACTGAGGTTGTAGACCTAATGTTTTACACGAATCCTGGTATTTTTCTTTGTTTTTTCTTTTTTCTTTTGTTTTCTAGACAAGGTTGCTCTCTTTAGCCTAGGATAGCTTCAGAGTCAGAGAACTGCCTGCTACTGCCCTCTGAGTGCTAGGATTAAAGGTGTGTGCCACCATGACCAGCTACATGGAGCATTTAACATAGACCGCTACACATACTGAGCAAGCATTCTTACTCACTGAGCCACCTCCCTAAGTGCTGTGCCATTTTTAAAGTGGGGGGTCTCGTATTGTCCTGTCTGGAAGTCCTGGCCTCAAGTGATCATTGTGTACCAGCTTTTCACATACATGTGTATATAGGTGTGTACCACTTCCAGATGCTCTTGATTTTGTTTTTTTTTTCTTTTTCTTTTTTTTCAAGATTTATTTGTTTTACTCTGGTGCCCCATATTTGAACATGTCCCTTGGATGGAGATGCCTGGCACTCAGAGGAAAGATAATAGGTCACCAAGGAGAGACTTGATACCCTATGAGCATATACAGGGGGAGGAGGTCCCCCTCAGACATAGACATAGGGGAGGGGAGGGGAGTAGGGGGGAAGTGGGAGGAAGGGAGGAATGGGAGGATACATGGGATGGGCTAACAACTGAGATGTAATATGAATAAATTAATTAAAAAAAAGAATATTACTACTCACAAGACTTCTAAAAAACAACAACAACAAAAAACAAACAAACAAACAAAAAAGATTTATTTGTTTTATGTATGAATGCTCTTTCTACATGTACTCCTGCATGCCAGAAGAGGGCATCAGAATCCAGTATA
The DNA here is from genome assembly GCF_964271855.1 of Acomys minous. NCBI lineage: Eukaryota > Metazoa > Chordata > Mammalia > Rodentia > Muridae > Acomys > Acomys minous. The sequence goes on along the minus strand of NC_140490.1, from coordinate 85,247,833 downwards.
GATGGTTGAGAGCCACCATGTGGTTGCTGGCAATAGAACTCAGAACCTCAGCTGGGCGTGGTGGCACACGCCTGTAATCCCAGCACTCGGGAGGCAGAAGCAGTGAGTGCAAGGCCAGCCTGGTCTACAAAGTTAGTCCAGGACAGCCAAGGCTACAACAGAGAGACCTTGTCTCGAAAAACAAAAACAAAAACAAAAACAAAAAAGAACTCAGAACCTCTGGAAGAGCAGAGCAGACAGTGTTCTTAAAGCTGAGCCATCTCTCTAGCTCTTTTCTTTTTTCTTTCTTTCTTTTTTTTAACTTGCCAAAGGTTTCTTCATAGGTATAGTTTGATCATGATTTCCCCTCCTCCAACTCCTCCTGGATCGTTCCCAACTTCCTACCAGTATATTCTCTTTTTTTTCAAAACAAACAAACAAACAAAATATCAGTATGACAAAAAAAATCTCTAAAATGAAACAAAAAATGCACAAAAAGCTCCTTTCTAAAGATTTATCACTGTGTTTCCCTGAACCATTCTCTACCTAACATAGATCATAGACAGACAGATCACACATACACACAGATACACACATACAATAACACATACATCACACACATATACAGATATCACAAACTCACACATAGCACACACTTTACATTTACACACACACACCAGACACAAAAATACACACACAGAGATCCTCTCATACACACACCACACTCACACACACTCTTACACATCAGACACAACCACATACAACATACTCAAACACAATCACACATACATCACACATTCACACACATTACACAATCACACGTACCAAACATCAAAGAGCCACATCATACACACACATACATATCACACACTAGCATCACACATATCACACACCACACACACACACTCATACACTTATACAACTCACATTCACACACATCACATACTCACACTTATATTCACACACATCACACATACACACATCACACTGAATCACACACATATCACACACAGCACACACACATACATTCACACACTCACACACATATCACACACCCATCACACATGCACACACACACACACACACACACACACACACACACATTTTTCCTCTCACTCTCCCAGCATCACTCTTACACAATAATTTCCTGAGAGTATGAAAGTGCTTATTTGGGGAGCGCTCTACCTTAGCCCACAAGCCTGCCATCAGAAAACAGGGGTGCACAAGAGAGAACTCTAAATATTTGTCTTTATGAGTATGGGTTATCTCACTTAGTATGTTTTCCACTTTTATGCATTTCCCTATAAATTTCACAATTTTATTTTTATGGATGAATAAAAGATTATAAACAGGTAAGGAGGAAAGGATACAGGTGGGGAATCAACTAAAACTAAGTATAAAAATGCCCTGAGGAAATATGCTACTTTATATGCTAATTTTTAAAATTTTTTTCTCTTCCCTTCCCATTTATTAGAAATAGAGTCTTTTCTCGTGTATCCTGATTACAGCTTCTCCTTCTACTCACAGTTCCTCACCATCTCCCCCCCCATCCAGATCTGCACCCTTTCTGTCTCCCATTAGGAAAGAACAAGCTTCTAAGAGGTAACAACAAAACATAGGGGAAATAAAATATAATAAGCTAAAATGTATGCTTGGTTTTTAATGAAAACAAAATGTATTAATTTTTAAGAGGAAAATAAAAGAAGAGGAGAAGAAGAAAGGAGGAAGGGAAGGAGGGATGGATGGAGGGAAAAAGGAGAGAAGGAGAAGGCAGGACCATAGAAGGCTGTTTATACATTCTAGCCATGGGTTGGGCCCCACCATAAATTTGCCAGGCACTTTTTGTTCTACCCACCAGGGGGCAGCACCTTCCAGTTCCCGAGACCAAGATAGTTTTGATTTAACACAGTGGTTCTCTCTCTCTTTTTTTTCCCCTTTTTTTATTAATTTATTCTTGTTACATCTCAATGGTTATCCCATCCCTTGTATCCTCCCATTTTCCCTCCCTCCCATTTTCCCCTATTCCCCTCCCCTATGACTGTTCCTGAGGGGAATTACCTCCCCCTGTATATGCTCATAGGGTATCAAGTCTCTTCTTGGTAACCTGCTGTCCTTCCTCTGAGTGCCACCAGGTCTCCCCCTCCAGGGGACATGGTCAAAGGTGAGGCACCAGAGTACGTGAGAAAGTAATATCCCACTCACCATTCTACTGTGGAGAATGTTCTGACCATTGGCTAGATCTGGGTAGGGGTTTAAAGTTTTACGGCCTGTATTGTCCTTGGCTGGTGCCTTAGTTTGAGCGGGAACCCTGGGCCCAAATCTGCCTATCATAATGTTCTACTTGTAGGTTTCTAGGACCATCAGGATCCTTCTACTTTGCTATTCTCCCATGCTTCTCTCATCTAGAGTCCCAGTAGAATGTCCTCCCCTCTGTCTCAGTTTCCTGGTAAGTGAAGGCTTTCATGAGACATGCCCCTTGGGCTAGTATGCAGATATAAGTGAGTATATACCATTTGAGTCTTTCTGCTTCTGGGTTAACTCACTCATTATGATCATTTCTAGCTCAATCCATTTATCCACAAATTTCGGGAATTCCTTGTTTTTAATAGCTGAATAGTATTTCATAGTGTATATGTACCACAGTTTCTTTATCCGTTCTTCTACTGATGGACACTTAGGCTGTTAAATGACAAGCTTGCAGAGGAAGAAATTAGGAAAACCACACCCTTCACATTAGCCACAAGCAATATAAAATATTTAGGAGTTACTCTAACTAAGCAAGTGAAGGACTTGTTTGAAAAAAATGTCAAAACTCTGAAGAAAGAGATTGAAGATGACATGAGAAGATGGAATGATCTTCCTTGCTCATGGATCAGGAGAATTAACATAGTAAAAATGGCCACCCTACCAAAAGCAATCTACAGATTCAATGCAATCCCTATCAAAATACCTACACAATTTTTTAAAGACATTGAAAGTTCAATTCTGAACTTCATATGGAAAAACAAAAAACCCAGAATAGCTAAACAATCTTGTACAATAAAAGGTGCTCCAGAGGAGTCTCCATACCTGATCTCAAACTGTATTGTAAAGCAATAGTAATTAAAACAGCATGGTACTGGCACAGCAACAGGCTGGTTGATCGGTGGAATAAAATTGAAGACCCAGATATGAATCCACACACATATGGTCACATGATTTTCGACAAAGAAGCCAAATACATTTGATGGAAAAAGGATAGCATCTTCAACAAATAGTGCTGGTCTACTGGATGTCTATGTGTAAAAAAATGCAACTGGACCCATACTTGTCACCTTGTACAAAACTCAAATCCAAGTGGATTAAAGACCTCAACATAAAACCAGAGACACCAAGTCACTTAGAAGAAAAAGTGGGGAAGAGCCTGGAACATATTGGCACAGGAGACAACTTTCTGAACAGAACACCAACACCCCAGGCCTTAATGTCAACAATTAATAAATGCGACCTCATGAGGTTGAAAAGCTTCTGTAAGGCAGGAGACACTGTCAAGAGAACAAAGCGACAGCCTACAGACTGGGAAAAGATCTTCACCAACCCTACATCTGACAAAGGTCTAATATCCAAAATATATTTAAAAAAAACCTCAAGAAATTAAACACCACTAAACCAAATAACCCAATTGAGAAATGGGGCTTGGAACTAAACAGAGAATTCTCAACAGAGGAATATCAAATGGCTGAGAAACACTTAAAGAAATGCTCAACCTCCTTAATCATCAGGGAAATGCAAATCAAGACAACTCTGAGATTCCATCTCACACCCATCAGAATGGCTAAGATCAAAAACTCAAGAGACACCCCATGCTGGCGAGGATGTGGGGAGAGAGGAACACTCCTTCATTGTGGTGGGAAGGCAAACTAGTACAGCCACTTTGGAAATCTATCTGGTGCTATCTCAGAAAAATGGGAAATAAGGCTTCCTCAAGACCCAGCTTTTCCACTCCTTGGAAGATACCCAGAAGATGCTCCAGCACACAACAAGAAAATTTGCTCGATCATGTTGACAGCAGCCTTATTCATAATAACACAGTGGTTCTCAATCCTCCTAATGCTGCAGCCCTGGGCCCTTCAAATTGTGGTGACACCCCCGCCCCGCACAAGTACAGTGCATTGCATGTAAGCACTCACACACATAAACACACAGAGGCACACACTAAAATTAATCAAGAAATAAGTTCTGGGGAAATAGTTCAGTGGTTAAGACTGCTGTTCTTCCAAAAGTCCCGAGTTTGTTTTCTAGCACCCACGTCAAGTGATCCACAACTGCCCGAGGATCTGACACTATTTTCTGATTTCCTAGCACCCTACACCCCACATATATGTTCATATTGCACCCACTTAAAAATAAGTAATATTAAAAGATTTCTGGCTGTGCTCTCCCCACACCAGTCTCTTACTTTGACCTCCCCTCCCTTCCCACATCCCCCTCCCTTCTCAGAGAAGGGGTGACCTCCGTGGATATCAACCTGACTTGCCATACCCTGTAGGACTAGACCATCATCTTCTATTGAGGCTAGACAAAGCTTTCCAGTTAGGAGAAAGGGATCCAAAAACAGTCAACAGAGTCAGAGACAGCCCCTGCTCCTGCTGTTAGAGATCCCATGAGCACCAAGCTGTTACGTATGTGTGTGGGGGCCTAGATGCTCTCTGGTTGGTGGTTCAGTCTCTGTGAGCCTCTGTGAGGTCCAGGTTGGTTGGTTTTGTGGGTTTTCTTGTGGTGCCCCTGACACCTCTAGCTCTTCCAATCCTTCCTCCCATCTTCCATAAGATTCCTGGAGCTCTGCCCTGATTGTCTGTCTGTGGGTCTCTGCATCTGTCTCCATCAGCTGGTGGGTGAAACCCCTCAGATGACTGTTACGCTGGCCTCCCGTCTGCAAGTATAGCAGAAGGTTACTAATAGTGTCAGTGGCAAGCTATTTCTCATGGCATAAAACTCAAGTTGTACCAGTAATTTGTTGGCTAGGTGGAAAGTTTTATGTGTGGGTTGGTGTCCCCCTCCTTCTGCTGGAAGTTCCACTTAGGTACAAGAGGTTGCCCCTTCTGGTTCCATATTGCCTGCTCCTAGGAGTCTCAGCTAGGATCACCACCATCTACTATTGGGAGCCTCCCCTGTCACAGAGAAACACACACACACACACACACACACACACACACACACACACACACACAGATTTCACTTCTCCCATCCCTCCCCCCTCTCCCCACACCTGCTCCCCACACTTGCTCTGCAATCCCACCCAGCTCCCTTCCTCCATCTCCTTCAGATGTCTATTTTACTTCCCTTCCTGAGTGAGATATAAGCACCATCCCCTGGGCTCTCCTTGTCACTTAGCTTCTTTGGGTCTGTTGATTGTAAGGTGGCTATCCTGTACTTTATGTCTAATACCCATCCACTTATCAGTGAGTACATAGCATGCATGTCTTTCTGCATCTGGGTTACCTCAGTCAGAATGATCTTTTCTAGTTCTGTCCATTTGCCTGCAAATTTAAAGATTTCTTTGTTCTTAATAGCTGAGTAGTATCCCATTGTGTAAATGTACCTCAGTTTCTTTTTCCATTATTTGGTATAGGGTCATCTAGGTTGTTTCTAGTTTCTGGTTGTCAGGAGTGAAGCTACTATGAACATAGATGAGCAAGTGTCCTTGTTGTATGGTGGAGCATCTTTTAGGTTTATGCCCAGGAGTGGCATAGCTGTGTCTTGAGGTAGAACTATTCCCAGTTTTCTTAGAAACCACCAGGTTGATCTCCAAAGTTGTTGTACAAGTTTGCAATCTCACCAGTAATGGAAGAGTGTTCACTTTGCTCCACATCTTCACTGGCCAGCAGTGTCACTTGAAGTTTTTGATCTTAGCCATTCTGACAAGTGTAAGATGCAATCTCAGAGTCATTTTGATATGCATTTCCCTGATGACCATGAATGCTGAACATTTCTTTACATGCTTCTCAGCCATTAGAGATTCCTGTGATGAGATTTATTTGGTTAGCTCTATACCCCCTTTTTTAGTTGATTTTTTTTGTTTTGTTGGTGTTTAATTTCTTTTGTTCCTTATATATTTTAGATACTAGCCCTCTGTTGGATGTAGGATTGGTGAAGACCTTTTCTCATTCTGTAATCTGCCATTTTGTTGTTCAAGATGTCTGCTGCTTTACAGAACCTTTCCAGTTTCATGAGGTCCCATTTATTAAACATTGATCTTACTGCCTCAGCTGTTGGTGTTCTGTTCAGGAAGTTGTCTCCTGTACCAATCATACTTACGTATTTTTAAGTTCACACGATACTACTGATGCTATGAAATAAAGGCAGCTGTGTAGACTTCACAGGCATTGCATCCCTTTCCTGGAAAGTGGATCAGGGGTTTCCGGTGGACACAGTAACTTGTTTTCTTTTCCTGTGTCTGCGACAAAATGCTCTCACAAAAATAACTTAAGGAAAAAAGATTTATTTTGGCTGAAATAAATCTCAAAGTACTTGAAGCAGCTGGTCATGGCATCACAATCAGGAGACTGCAGGGAATGCTCTGCCCATGTCAATGATGTCACCAGGATCCTCCCCTACAGGCATGCACAGAGACTCCTCTCCCACCTGACTCTAGGTTCTGTCAAGTTGAGGACTAGCACTACCTGTTGCAGGATGGTTGTAGCTTGTTAAGTGGATGTGAGACTATATGAGGTCCTCGGTTTGCAGATGAAACCTGACTTCAAAAGGTACATCTGTTATTTGCCTGCAAAATTTAAAATGTCTTTGTTTTAGTTGCCGAGTAATATTCCACTGTGTAAATATACCATATTTTCTTTATCAATTCTTTGGTTGAGGGACATCTAGGCTGTTTCCAGTTTCTGATGATTATAAATAAAGCTGCCATGAACATAGTTGAGCAAGTGTCCTTGTGGTAGGGTAGAGAGTCTTTTGGGTAAATGCCCAGGAGTGGTAGAGTTGGGTCTTGAGGTAGATATATTCCCTCAAGAGGTCCCTTGAGAAGGTGTGGGTATGTGCTGTTGAACTTCATGTAGTATGTTGGCTGGTTCGTGTTACCTAGATGTTAGGTCAAATACCAGATGTTTCTGTGGAGATATTTTTAGGAATGAGTAAGCTTCACATCGGTTTGGGTGATATAAGATGGTCATCCGTAACAGAGTGATCCTCACCTAATCAGGTGAGTGCTTTGCCAGCAAGAGTCTCAGGTGCAGGCAGAACTCTCTGCTTCTTTACAAAGTCCTTAATAAAGTATTCAGGAAAGAGAAGGAGAAAAAGGAGATGGAGAAAGTAGAGGCAAAGGAGAAAGGGTAAAGTAAGGGGGAAGAGGAGAGAAGGAGAGATAGCAAAGGATTTGTCCTACACCTGAAGAAAAATATCTCCGTCCTCCTCTTTATCCTCATCCTCTTTATTCTCCTCCTCCTAATACTCCTTTTCCTCCTCTTTTTTTCCTCCTTTCTTCCTCCTTTCACTCCTCTTCCTCCTCTTGCAGCCATCAACTATTTAGAAATCCTCATGAAAGTTTGGATTCCTTATGAATTCCTCCCACCTCTGTGACACCACGTCAAGCCTAAATTTTTGTAAGTCTTACATGCAGGTAATTGCGGATGCTGAGTCGAGTACACTACCACATCATACCTGGAAGATAGTGTCCACTCCTTTCTCCTGCTTTTACATTGTTTCCTTACCCCCATGATGTTTCCTCAACCTTGAAGAAGGTGGAGCTCTTTTACTATTTATGAGTCTCTACAGTTACTGGTGAAAAAAGAAGTTTCTTTGAGCAAAGCTGACAGCAGCACTGACCTGTACACCCTGGTGGGAGTGTTCCTAAGTCCGGTGGCTTCCCCTAAAACCCTGGGAGACGTAGTAGTAAAATTGCCATACCAGTGCTACAGAGAGAGATATGAAAGGCCAGCAGTTGAAACAAAGCAAGCCTGAGCCACCCTCCTTTATATGGGGGACCTAGGCCTGGATCAGAGTTCACTGCCTTCCTCTCTCCTCAGATCCATGAAAAAAAGATGATGGTCCGGAAGCCTGGTAGGGAGGGGGGTAGGACAAACCACTGAAAAGGAGTTCCAAGAAGCTGCAATGCTGTGGGGCAAGGGGACACAGGGGTTATCTCCTTCCTTTCAAAGAGTCACATACCACGTCATGAGGACTTTAGGGGCAAGCCAGTGTCTTCCCCATTCCCATACCACCACCATATTTCATAGTTCATGGAGGCCTCAAACACCCATATATCCTGCCTACTCATCCACACTGTGCTCTGAGACTCACTGATGAATTTAACTGGTGAGGTCCAATCCAAGGAAACAAATAAGGTGGCACCAGAGAGACAAGGCTCAGAAAGTGAAGGTGCTTTCTTGCTTCACAAGTCTGTGACCTGAGTTCAATCCCCAGGTCTCACATAAAGGAGGAAGGAGATATTTGACCCCACAGTGTCCTCTCCTCACCTCTACGCCTGCAGCCACCACAATAAAATAATAAAATGAAAATGTATTATAAACAGAGGATTATAAACAGCAGAGATCGTCCACTAGCCTCCACATCCACATGACACAAGCATACACATACAATTATTTTAATAATACAAAATAAATTTCCAGATATAGTGATGCACACTTTTAACCCCAGCACTCAGGAGGCAGAGACAAGCGAATCTCTGAGTTTGAAGTCTGCCTGGTCCAGAAAGTTGGTTTCAGAAGAGCCAGATCTATAGAGAGAAACCCTGTCTCAAAAACAAACAAACAAACAAACAAACAAACACAAAACAAAACAAAAACTGGAATGGAAGCAAGCCCCACAGGGACAATTCATGCACAGTAAACCAGGGCAGAAGCCCATGACTAAGGAAGTGACAGATCCCAAAGTCAATCTACTACTACTGTTCTTCTAAGTGGTCATGGTGTCAAATGGCCTTCTGAAGGTCATTTATATCCATAGATTAGTGCTGCTCTCAGTCTGCCTGAGAGAAGCTTCTCTTGGCCGTGGGAAGTGGTCAGTGCAATGACTGATCAAAGCACTGAGAAACAGTGACTGTTGAGTGCTAAGCCTTAAGATGGGACATCAATATCACGCCCCTCCAAATCCCAGGAAATTGTGCAAAGAGAACATGATCCATGTAAAATCTGGAGGGAGGGGAAGAGTGTTGTGAGATGTCTTCAGCACACGACATGAATGTTGCACGTAGGAACTCTCAGCAGCTGTGGTGACCTGCAGGAGACTGGGCCCATCAACATTCCACCCATGAATGGGGAGAGGCTCACAGACCCCCACCTCTCCTGAGAATCTGCTGACAGCTAACTGCTTCTGGGGGGATGGAGAGTCCTTTTCTTCAGTGGCATAGCCACTGGCTAGTTGCCCTTGTGCCTGTAAATGACCTTTCATCCATGCTAGTGAAAGCAACTCTAATTGTACTCAGTATGCCACAGGAAAACAAAGGCAAGAAAGTAGGACATGAATTTGTTGAGAAGAAAACATTCAGTGGCCATGGGAGTGGGATAACAGAGGTGAACAATGAGGGCACAAACGAATAAATGAACGAATGACACTATTTGCAAAAGAATCCTTTATGTTTTTATTTATTTATTTTTGGTTTTTCAAGACAGAGTTTCTCTGTGTGATAGACCTGGCTGTCTTGGACTCACTTTGTAGACCATGCTGGCCTTGAACACACAAAGATCCATCTGCCTCTGCCTCCCACCTGCTAGGATTAAAGGCGTGCGCCACCATGCCCCGCATCAAAAGGAATCTTTCTGACAACAAGGCATCAGAGACAAATTCTGAATATTGAAAACAGTCAAAGACTAGGGGAAAGCATTCCAGGCAGCAGGAAAAAGCAAATGGGAAGACAAGAAGCAGAAAAAGACTTTAGGGAACAGGAAGTTAAACAGTGACTAGGACCCACTGCAGTCATGTGGTATGAGCAAGGCGTGTTATAGATGAGCCTCTGCTTCCCCCAATTGTTCAAGAGAATCTCAATAAGGAAGGCTTCGTCCAACAAATGCCAGGGTAAGATGGAGAGAGAGAGAGAGCTTAGTTAGAGTGCTTGCTGCCCACATATGTCTGTAATCCCAGCACTGTGGTGGGCTGAAACAGAAGGATGGCTGGCGCTTTTTCTGGCTACGAGCTGAGCTCTAGCTTTGGTCAGAAGCCCTGTATCAATAAGGTGGAAAGTAATAGAGGATACTGTAAAAGACCCCCTTTGGCCACTATGAGCATGCATAAGGATATACATCTGTAACCCTGGCTGTACGAATTTTGACTAATGTCTACTTCAGATCCCTGCTTCTCTCACTGTAACGAGCATGTAGAACACCTAGAGATTTATTCAAAAGCAAATTCTGGGCCAGCTATATGGCACAGGCCTGTATTTTCAGCACTCAGTGGATTGAGGAAGGAGGATATGAAGTTCAAAGTCATGCTTGGCTACAGAGCAAGTTGGAGCATGCATGTATGTGCATATACGTGTGAAGGTCAGAAGATAACGTAATTGTCATTTCTTTGGCACCCCCCACCTTTTATTTGAGACAGGTCTGGAACTGGGCCACAGCTGTCTGGCCAGTGAGCTCCAGGTATTTGCCTGTCTCCTCTTCCCATCTCCCCATCGCAGCAAGGACCAACACACTGGCTCTTCACATGAGCTGTGAGCATCCAACTTCAGGTCCTCACATTTATGAGACAAGCTCTTCTCCTGACCTCTCCACAGATTAGAAAGAAAATTCTGATTAAGCAACCGTGGAAGGGGTTCCTGAATGATGGGGATATGGCAGCCTGAGGATTCCAATGAGAGAGAAGAGAAACCAGATGAGGGCTGAGGAGATGACTCAGCGGGCAAAGGGCTTACTGCGCAAGCATGAAGACCTGAGTTCTGATCCCCAGCAGCAGGTAAGTACAGGATAGGTGTGGCAGCCCGCCTGTCATGCTGACTCCTGGCAAGTGGAGACAAGGAATTCCAGAGCAAGAGGGATAGCTAGACTGACTGAGTCAGAGAACTGTACATTCAGCTGAGAGAGCTAGCTCCAGAATATAAGATGGAGAGTGATCAAGGAATAGACCAGACTTTAAGCTCTGGATTTTACATAAACACACACGCACACACACACACACACACACACACACACACACACACACACACACACACACACAGTCACACACATGAAAACAGATACACACACACACACACACACACAAATTCAGTTGTGTTCAGCCAGGGTGTGTCTGAGAAACATTATAGACAAAATGGAGGGATGTGACCGTATCTGCGTCTTCCACAAGCTTCACAGCCAGCCCTGCAAGCTACCAGCGGAAGCAGGTAGACATTTCATTTCTATGCTGCCTTGATTGAACATATATAAACTGGATACATCAGAAGCAAAAAGGGAATTTTAGGCATAAGTATCCAAAAAACTCTTGTGACATGGAAGGAGGGATGGGAGAGATAAAGTAACACACAGCCACACGATGTCCTAAAATTATTCCCTAAAGGGATCATGAAATTGAGACTGCACCAAGAGTTACCTGAGTACCTTAAAGTGTTCATCAACACATTTTGAAAAGGTTCTAGACACAGATATGAGAGAGATTCTTCCTTCCACAAACTCTTAGTCTAGTTGGCCAACTTGCAACTTTATTCTTGGCATAACAAAGGGCAGTTGCTTAAGAACCATTTACTGCAGGTCCCACGCCTTTCGATATGCAATTGCTCAAATTATACTTTGGGCAAGTGACCCCATAACTTCCATTATTGGAACAAATAATAACAGAGCTTTTACCACTCAACAGGACCATAAACATAAGCCATCACAGGCCCCTTTCTCCAGAGCAGAGAATCTTTTTTTTCTGGCTGTACAGCCACGTCCCCCATGGCTGCTCCAAGCTTCCAAACATAAGACTGGTAATTTTCCTTTTTCAGTTCTCCACAGTCCTGCAGATAAAGCTGACTCCAACAATTAGGGTGGAAAAGGACCTGAACTGGAATAACCACTGGTGCTTGCAGTGCTCCTATATGAGGCTTCAGGAAGGGAAGTATTCTAGAGGAGTCACTACGAAGCACCGTTTCCAAGGTATAGTCAGGTCAGTACATTCCCAAGGCACACAAGGAGGTTGCCTCATGGGTACACCAACACCTCTACATTATCCCAGGAAACAGGTTGAAGAAAACGAGGATCGGGAATACATGTCCGATAAACCTTCATCTCCGACTTTGTGATCTTCAGCAGGCTCATCCATGTCAGCAACCCCTTGACACACAAGCCTTTTGGGTAGCCAGCATGCAGCAGCATGTTCTGGGTGAAAACACAAAACAGAGCCTCAACTCCAGATTGGGGCCATTCCACTTTCCACTTAAAGGATCCTTCCATGTCACTCTAGCAAAGGATGACTGAGTATTAGTATGCCAGAACCAATCAGCTGCAGAATTCCCCTTGGCATCAAGCAAGAAAATATTTAAAATGAAGAGAACATTAACTCAAAGCATGTTTAGGTGACTGAGATACAGTTCCCTCTTCTTTACTTTTTTTTTTTTAAGGAGGAAAGATTTATTTTGTCCTATAGTTTTTTTATTAATTTATTCATATTACATCTCAATTGTTAGCCCATCCCATGTATCCTCCCATTCCTCCCTTCCTCCCACTTCCCCCCTACTCCCCTTCCCTATGTCTGTGTCTGAGGGGGACCTCCTCCCCCTATATATGCTCATAGGGTATCAAGTCTCTCCTTGGTGACCTATTATCCTTCCTCTGAGTGCCACCAGGCATCTCCATCCAAGGCACATGTTCAAATATGGGGCACCAGAGTTTGTGTGAAAGTTAGATCTCCTTCTCCACTCAACAGTGGAGAATGTCCATCGGCTAGTCCGGGTAGGGGTTCAAGGTTTACTGCCTATTTTTTCCTTGGCTGTTGCCACAGTTTGCGGAGGACCCCAAGGTGTACGTCCCTATGAAAAACTGTACCTACCAGGATAGTGGGTAAGAGGGGAGGGCATCCTATTGAAACTTTAGGTGTGAGAAGCCTGGGAGAAAGAGGAAATAGAAGGATCCAGCAGGTCCTGGAAAACTACAGGCGAGTCTGGGCCTTGGGGTCCTCTTCTTTACTTTTTGCAAATAGGTTTTTATGGTAGAGTGAGCTCGCTCCACCATTCCTTGTCCCTGAGGATTATAAGGAATATCCGTGATACGCTTTATAGGAGAAGAATCACAAAACTTTTGAAAAGTTTTGCTAACATACCCTGAACCATTATCTGTCTTAATAGCCTTAGGCACACCAATGTGAGAAAAGGCAGACAAACAATTGGAAATAACATTTTGGTATTGTTTGGCTGTTCATCACTGTACTTCAAGAAGTTTCAAGAGAGAACTGCTCCAAGTGAAGGCTTCGAGGCTCTGGCTCCGGCGGTTCCAGGTTCCAGCAGCAACTCTGGTGGAATTACTGGTCGGCTGAAATTCTGCTGACTACACCAGGGGACTCCCTGGAACTGAATTCAACAAGGTCTACATCTCGTGTTGCCTTAAATCTCCTTTCTAGGCTAGGTGGGTTGGGAGGGAGGTATAAGTATTTAAAGAATCCGAAATAAAGTACGTTGCAAAAGCTGGAGCCTACAAGCAGTCAAGACTCTAGCCCATAGAAACACATGAATGTACTTAAGTCATTTTTTGCAAAAGGCTTCAAATTTCTCATTAATTGGTTGTTCTGAGGTTTAAATGTGTGTGAACAGTTGAGCACAGCACCCTGGTATGCAGAGAGATTCAACCATCTGGTCTATAAGCATTCTTGACAAGTTGCTGCAATAAAATATTTATAAAGAAGAAACATTTAATTTTGGCTCATGGTCTCAGCATTTCCAGTCCAGGGTCACATGGCCTTGTTTTGGGCCTGTGTCTCCATAGTGCATCATGGTAACAGAAAGCAGAGGAGACACATTTGCCTCATGGCAGCAGGAAGCAGAGTGAGACAAGAGGCAGTAAGGCTCCCAAAACTCCTTTCCCAGGTACCCACAAACTAACTGCCTTCCTTGGCCCCCAAACCTTAAGGTTTTCACAACCTGTAATCATGCCACGGGCTGGTCACCATGCCTTCAGTTCACTGTTATTTAGGGATATTCAAAACTCAAACTATAGTGCGCAACTTCATCATGTTATCTGACCACCAAACAACAAAACTGTAGAAATGTGTACATTTATTTACATACTTATTTTAAGTTGCACACATCTGTTCTCTCTCAGTTATTAGCAAGTGAACAAATGTATATGTGCACATATGTGATACACTGGTGGAAAAGTGATTTAAAACCCGCTAAACACTGTTGAGTAAAAAAGCATACTCTTCTATTAAGCTGACATTCAATACTTGTCATAAAGGAATATTTTTACATAAGGCTATTGAAAAAGCTGAAGCAGAAAAATCATAAACCTCACTACTTCATTAGCTGGGTTGTGAAGGAATAACTTCTAGCATTGACAGAGAGAAGTGGACATCAAATACACCACCTGGTTCAAAGCCACAGAACCATCCTAAGGTGGGGAGCATAAGCAGCAAACAAAACAATTCTGCCACACCTCTTTAAATACTCATTTTACTACACTGTGACTCACTCAGACAAACATTTGTTCAATGAGAACTCAGTTAACCAGATGCCCATTGTGTAAACACCCAGGAAGATTTCTTTCCCCAGTAGTGACTAAGCAATTCTTCTGTTAAAAAAATTCAAGTAAAGTGAGACAGACTAAAATAAAAGTAGCCACCACTGTTTTTTTTATGAGTGACAACCAAGAATAGAACGTGTATTTATTTACAGCCACATTAACATCAACTGTTGGTATAAAAAGTCAGGACAGGAAAATAAGCCTAACTAGGGATGGTGGATAGACAGTACAGAAGCAAGCATCTCATGTGTAGAAAACGGACTTCCAGTATCTGGTAACACAGATCCCATGAAGGAACTGAAGGAAGACATTAAAACAGTTTTTCCACACAAAATATGGCTTTATTTTGTAACTCCGGTTGTCACTTTGTGCACGTTGAGCAACAAGGCATTTTAACATAGTCACAAGAAGGTATAAGTAACAATGCAATGCCTTTTTGTATAAAAAATTTAAAGTTACAGTAAAACTGGGAATGGTACTTAAAAAACAGAGACGTGCTTTCTGTGAATCAGAGTCACAGCCTTTTGCAAGACTATGAACCCTTCAACACACACACACACACACACACACACACACACACACACACACACACACACACACACACACTGTACCAAGCAGCCCTAGATGATGTCTTCTGCAACCTTGGTGTCGAATATCTGGTAACATATCCGATGCTCCGTTCCACTTACAACGTTGTAGGACTTGATGAGGCACTCCAGCCATGGGTATGCATCTACAGACCAAGAAGGCATCGCATTCAGCCATTGTACCAAGCACATAACTAGCAATGCTGACTAATTAGATTTTTTTTCCCCAAACTCACATAAGAGTGATTACAAATTTATAAAACACTTGACAGACTTTTCGCTCATTTTCTTGAGCTGACTGACTGCTTAGGACCCTCCTCTGTGTTTTCCTTAATTGACTAGAAAGAGCAGGAACCTGAACTTGAGATCACATCAGCATGAGCCTTTATGTCACCTATCCAGGTGGCAGCAATAATGCCAGCCGTGGTATTTGTCAAGAACCAGGGCAGGCTCATTTCTAACACCAAACAGAAGATCCTGGTAGGTCTGCAAGACAGCTGGTATGTCACTCGAGCTCATTGAGGGCAAAGAAGCTCCTGTGCATGGGTGGTGTAACTATACATTATACTATATATGTGTATGTGTGCATGTGCATATCCAACCATATATATTATATTTATAAAATAATATTATTTTTGACATATGTTACATGCATAATATAACATATTACATATTATATAAAGAAATATCACAATAGTATATATTATTTATATTTAACAATACAAATTATACACACATATTAATTTATGTGTATATTTCAAAAGTTACCAAGCCTAGAGACTTTTATTTCTGGAAATCTATGCATGGTAAGTGCAATAGCCAAAACAAATTAAAACTGAAAACAAATGGATGTATCTGAATTAATCTTTGCTCCAGATGAGAAAATAATTCTCATCTCTGAAGAACTGATGTTACAGTGCAGAGGAAACCTACTGTTGAGGAAGAAACCCTCATCATGAGCAACCTCTCCCAGTCCCATCAGCAACAGAGAAGCAGGCACAGGTGACATTAGTCACTGAGAACAATTGCTAGAAGAATCAAACTTCTTAACGTAATTTAGGTCTGCAGCTTCCAGTGGAAAAGAACTGCTGGCCAGAGAAGAACTTGGAGGCGGGGCTATCCTGGGCATAAACCAGTGGACGAGCCAATGTTTGTGCAAAAATGGCTAAAGTTCATTAATATTTCAAAATATATACAGAAAAATTCTGAAGGTCATTAACGCCAGAAGAAATCCACTGAGTCAGATTCAATGAATGCAGCTTATTTGAGGACATGTGTTTTGTGAAAAGTGCATTTATTCGGTATAATTGCAGCCTCAATGTCTCTAGGCTCTATGTGCAAACTCAAGGGTCAAAAGTGCTGTGACCAAAACTACCAAGCTTTAAGTATATTTCATAATATTTTACAGCTCCTTCATTTATATTTATTTTACCTCTGCTGCTACTTCATCAAGACACAGATAGGTACCGGTCAGACTTAGTAACTCCCATGGACTCAGTTGGCTTCCTTCCATCCAGTCCATGGAGCACACACACACTGGGGGCTTTTTCAGGAAAGAGAAAGAAGCAGCTTTGAAATACTCCCTACCGATTTTTGTTCCTGGAGGACAAATCGCATTCATGATCCTTTCCAGATTCCTCTGAAGGTCATGATCAGTGAGGATATCTGATGCTGGGATCTGGAAAAATTTCTCCTAAAAATGTTGACAAACGAAGGAAATACTCACTATGTGAAAACCGTTAAAGTACAGAATCTCAGTAAAAGAAAAAAATGCTAACATGACCTACTATACATCAGTTTATTAAAGTTGTAGAATTCATAAGCTGGAATACTGGTCTAAGCTAAAACCCTATCCCCCACTTTAATTCTAAAAGAGCTTTGAGATTTACACACACATAGTAAGAGCAGGTAGCAAGGCTGATGACACTTGCATACTCAGGAAAATAAATCTAGTGTTAAGTATGAAAGAATATAACACTAAAGTAAAGAAAATTTATTTCCTTTCTCTCCCCTTGTATTTTAGAATTTTAGAGAAGAGATTTTTTTGGCTTGCTAGCTTTCTATTATCAACACATATACTGTACATAGCAGCTGCCCAGTAAATATTCATTTAATAAGTGACTAGATAAACTGTTCAGACTAGAAGAAAAAAAAATCACTTAACTTTAACTTGGGTTGTTTTCCAATTTATGTAAGCTAAAAAAAAAAAAAAAAAAAAAGACCAAACCCTAAAACCTGTCTAACCCTAGCAAAAGGGCGGTCTTCCTCTTAGCCTTTTTTTCAGTATGCCATTCTTTGTGAGGGCCAGTGACTTGACTGTTTGCTGGAGCTACGGGTCACTCTGAAAAGTGTAATGATGTCCTCTGAGCTTGGAAAATTTAGGGTAGGTAGCATCAGCTTGACCTCAGGAGAGCAATCGGCTACATGGGCAATACCTTACGACAACTTATGTGATGAAACTGTATCATGGCCTAGGTCAGTGGTTCCCAACTTATGGCTCATAACAACCCCTTTGGGGGTCAAGTGACTGTTTCACACAGGTCCCATTTCAGACATCTTGCATATCAGGTACACAGTTACAGTTGTGAAGTAGCAACAACGTAATTTTAGGATTGGAGTCACTACCACAACATCAACCTTGGGCAGGTTGAGACTCCCTGGTCTTGGTCCAACTTCCCCAGCTGCCGGCACTCCATGCATACTGTTAGACATGGTGCACGAAAAGCAATGCTGTCGGCTTTCTGTGGAGAGGGTAAGCTTGTGAGTATCAAGGCTAAGGCCAGCCTGAAGGACTTCTCAGCTTACAGCTACTAGTGTCGGAAACAACAGGGGTCTTTGGGGCGTCACCATAGTACACACAATAATACACATCTATGTATCGAGTAACTTCCTTTCCTTTTAGATGACCCTATAGAGGCTTACAAAGTACAGCGAGGTGACGACAGCATGGCTCTACAGCTGCCCTTTTGCCCTGAGTGACGGGGATAACGAGTCTTCAGATTTTGATTCCTCAACTTCACGTTTTTAAAATTTTGGTTTATAAATGGATAATCAAAAGCTACAGAAATACACACAGTTTTAGATTCGTGTGGCTGTATTTTTATATTCTAAGTTATTTTAAGTTGTTTTAAGAACAAAACAAAAAGAAACTGAGTTTTCAGGTAAAAGGGACCCCAGAAGGTCCAGGGAAGGAGAACTAAGTAAAATGAATATTATAGATTTTAAACATCAATTTTAGTTAAGTGTCTTACCAGGTCTGTTACTTACAGAATCCTTGAGGTAAGCTTCCAATACTCCTGTTCCATCATCAAATGTGAACATCATAACAAACACATACTGTAGAGGTACAATGCCCAGAACTAGTGAGGGGGAAAAAGCACATTATTCCAGGGTACTAGACTTTCTATAAGTTAAAATCAAGAGTGTTTTACTCTAGTTCATAGGAGCAGATAATGTTTACTGAGAATATTTACAACAGAAAGAACACTTTCTTCTCGAGAATCAGTCCTTGGAACACACACAACAGAATCGCTTTGGAACATTCCATCATATTTAGGAAGGAGTAGCCTCATGATATTAAGGAACTGTCTCCTAATATTGATAAAAATCATACCAAGTGATAATAGAATGTAACTCATTACATGTTAATTATATGGAAAAAATTAAAATGACAGAATATTAAAGAAAGCAACACACAGTTACTGTTTAAGTTTATTCCCCTTCAGTATTATGAGCATAGTATTATTATTTTTATTACAGATATAAGCTGATTGAAAGAACAAACATGCCAGTGTCTGGGGTTCCATAAGCAGCCAGGATGAGGAAGAATGATAAATTGGAGATATCAAAACACATGAGAATTTGCAATTAAAGCAAAACTCTTCCTTTTCAGGAGTTGAAGACACTGCATAGATACATGGAATGTTTTAATACCTTCTATTCACGCAGCCTACATTCCATTAGGAAGATTAATTAAGGAGGCAAGTCAGCTAAATAAGTTGGGTACAGACACAATTTTAGTATGCACAAGCAGTAGGATGGGAATGGAGTTTCAGGAGGTCTCAATAGTTATACTGAAGCAATCCTAAGAAGGATGAATTATAAAACTATGGCGGACATGAAACAGCACTGCACAGCTCAACAGAAGCTCATACAAAGTAATATGGGTTCTCACTGGCCCAAAGTACATAACACAGGCACAGACACCGACACACACACACACTCACACACACACACACACTCACACACACACTCACAAGAAGCACACATATATATGTTTAAGAAACAAAATTTCAGTCCAGGGGAAAGAAACTGGGTATACAGTTTCATGAAAATAAGAATTCTCACTAAATTTTTAGTTGCCCAAACTAAACCTACAGCTGTCAGTGGTTATGAAAGGCACGCTGTGAGAAAACATCGGCAAAGTGGACACGTCTTGAGACAGAGAAGTCAGGAGTGCAAGAAAATAACAAAAGACAGAAGAGTATTTGGCTTGAAAATACAGACTCACTGTAGGCACAAAAGACATCGTGAGACACGCAAAGAGCATTGTCCTTACAGAGGAAACGGACATAAAAATGCAAACTATTAATTCTAGTAGACAGAACATGGCACATACTTGTAGGGAGACCTGGCTTCACTGTTACGGGCTGTCTAAAAGCTAAGAAGAAAAGCTTTAAGCGCATGCCTTACAAACACTCTGCTCCTGGAAGCTAAAAACAGTCAGGTGTGCAATAGACTCAGTTGTGCTGGTTAAGAACTTGAAAGACAGTAACAGCCATCTCAGCACCTGTTCCAATACAAGTACGAATCATAAAGGTTTTCTCAGGATGTGTATTTGTGACCAATCATTAAATGGAAAAGAGGTAGTCAAGTATTGAAATATGATTATGATTATAATGCTTGGAAACGACAGCAAGTATTTTAAATATTCCTCTTTCTTTTTTTATTGCAGTTGTAGCAAATCCATTTCCCTTATGAAAAGTTAAGCTAGTTTTGTCGTAAGTATTCACAAATATTGAAATAAAAGGCGGTGAGATAACAGAATTAAAATTTTAGAATACAAAAGTCTAGCCCACCTTCTGCTACACAGGAAGGAATCCATAGTCTTCTATCAGTAATGGTACTTAGGTTTTGTATGGGCTTCAAGTTTGAGCACTGTTTACATCTGAAAGGAGTAAGAAAAAAATGTTAAATATTTAAGTATGTTCAAATTAATTTACATCTTGTTCAAGTACGGACAGTTTTAGAAAGTACTATTAAACAGAAGAGCACTTCACTGTCTATATTGTATAGTGCTAATTTCAAGAGAATTATGCTTAACTTAGTACAGAAAAGCAGTAAAAGATATTATGGGTGTTGTGGTTTCGATAAGGAGGGTCCTCAGAGGCTCACATATTTTAATATTGGTTCTCCGACTGGTGAAACTGTTTGGGAAGGATTAGGTGGTGTGGTCTTGTTAGTGGAAGTGTGTCATTGGGGGTGGGATTTAAGGTTTCAAAAGACCCAGTTAACTTTACCTGCCCCCTACTTGTGGATAAAGGTGTGAGCTCTCAGCTAGTGTTCTCAGCTACTGCTTATGTGGTGCCATGATCCCTGCCATGGTGGTCATGGACTAACATGCTAAAACTATAACCAGGTCCCCAATTAAATGGCTTTTAGAAGCCAAATTGGTCATAATGTCTCTTCATAGTGATAGAACAGACTTTAAAAAAAAAAAAAAAGGAGCTTCAGAATAAATAACTTAAAAGTTGAGAACCAGGACTTGGTCTAAATCATTAATTCATTCAGCTGGCAATTTTCTTACCTGTTAAAACAAAAAGACATAGGAGATATGTTGGAGGAAAAATTTGAATTTATGGTTCTATGAGCAATATCTAATAATCTTACAAAAATATAGTCAATAAAAAGAAGTTATTCTGAATGAACGGTGAAGACAAGGAAGATTTCAGTTAAATTAATGTTTTCGGTGAGTACACATTCAGAGGCATTGTGCATAATGCCTGCGAGTCAGTGACAGTCGGAAATACAAGAACATCTGAACCAAGACAACTACTCAAACTCAAAGTCATTTAGTATAACATGCCCTCCTGATATATCACTATATTTAAATATGAGTAATTTAATTTTATTACACATAACCAAATGTACATGAGATGTTGTAAGAAAATATATCTGAATAAAATGGAACTCAAGAGTCCCTGTAATTTACGAACTGGGAAAATTGGGTAACTGCTATCAAGTTTACCATGTAATCACCAAATATATAGGTGTTTCTTCACTAACAGCAACAGTAATAAAAAATAACGGAATAAAAAGTATTCCCTGTCATTTGGTGGCAGGTGGACAGGAAATAGTTCTTTAGTGAAAATCAAACTTAAGGTCCATTAAAACAAACAAGTGTTACACATTTAGAGGTCAAGGGAGAGTGAGAGAGGAACAGGATGACAGAGTTTCCAAGGCGGATGTTTCATGAGAACTGTAGGGAGCTTTTCATCACCCTTTCCGGGTCAGAGTCCATAGGTTCCACACTCTCTAGCAGGATCCAGTGGCAGAACCCAACAAGGTGCTGGCTCTGCAGCTCCTGAACTCATTCTTTCTAACTCTAAAATGTCCTCTTAGCCAGCACCTCAATTCTTGTGGAAGAAACGAGTTTTGCTTATGACTGAGAAACAAAATGTTTTAAGCCTTACATGTTGCACACAGTGTGTTTAGAGCTCTAGAAATGTGAGTACGGAAGCTCTGAAACTTATCCCGGAGTGGCATGGATACAGTTAACTTGTTGAATACAGGACTCAGGCCACAGCTGATGACTCTGACAGTCCAGTCATCCACACAGAGAGCTCCGGCTTGTCGTCACTCCCTAGCACGTGAATGGTGCACCACGCACCGCCAGACTCAAAAAGATCAAACCCCAAAGTTCTCAAAATCCACAGAACAGTTTGCTGAACATGTACCAATCTGTACTACAATCATTACAGCTTGGTACAGCTACATACCACAGTCATAGACACAGAGCTGTCTATAAGCAGGAACTGGTACAAACAAGAATAGACTGAGCACGGAGGAGCTGGAGAAGGACTAGAGACACAGTTATCGTTCCCAGATCCCCGCAGAGGAGCACACACCCATAGTGACACACCTTTCCTCTTACGAGGAATGGTGCTGCAAGATCCAGGACCTCCAGGTCCTCAGGGCCGGACCTCACAGGGATCACACTGTGGAACATGCTCGACAGTTTAGAGATCTCACAGAGCCGTCCTCCTGTTGAAAAAAAAGAAAGGAATTCTTCAACAGCCCACAGAGAATCAGAGCAAGACGCAGGATGTCAGGAACACGTGTGACATGGCAAGTGCTACGTAAGAAATGCACAGAAAAAGGAGTTATAAACTTAGAAGAAAATTTAAATTTTGCATGACAAGGGAAAAAATGAACAATTATATAAGAATTAGATTTAATAAGCACAGGAAATAAATAGCACAATTTCACTCTCTTAAGAGTTGCCAACTTAGGTATATGTAGTTGAGGATTTGCATCCCGGTGTTATGATCCAATCCCAGAGGCTAAGACACGGCCAGCTTCACCTAAGCAATCAGCCAATTTAATGTTAATAGGTATACTCAGAGCTGATTAGTTTACAGTCAAGAATCCAACAAGTTTGATAAATGTGAGTTTAATGCATAATTTGAAAGTCCAATTCCAGTAGATATGTGTGCACATACATATTTGAATCTTAACACACTGTTTTGAGATGTTTGTATCAAAGGTATTTGTACTTCATAGGGTGCATATCAGATATAGTTAACACTAATAAGAAAAATATGAACAAAACAACATTTGAAATCCCCAACAGCAAGTGTCTTACCTTCTATCAAAATTAGACATTCACTCGAGAGGGGAAGAATGCCATCATTTTTCACAAAGTGGACAGCCACCTGCCGCCCGCCTTGGCCTTCCGTGGCCCAGACTTCTGAGTCATACAATAATGTATGTTGCAGCTTGCTATCTGGGGCTTTAGTTGAAGCATCTTGTAAAATTTTATCCACATTTTCATCGTTTGGAACTTCTTGTCTAAAATGATTGATAACAAAGTACCAGCAAACACTGTAGGTGCATTCTCAAAATTTCCAATTTAATAAATTACTGGGGAAAAAAACTATTTTAGTGGATGAAGAGACAACTTAGTGGTTAAAAGAACTTGCAGAGAACTTACATTCATTTCCCAACCTCCACATGGCGACTTACAAACATTTGTTACTCCAGTACTGAGCTTTGTGCGTGCCAGATAAACACATGGTGCATATGCACATATGCAAGCAAAACACTTACACCCATAAAATAATCTAAAGCTAAATTTAAACACTATTTTATATGCAGATTAAACCAGCTCTTTTCTTAATTTAGGAGATAATTCACTTTTCAGATATAAGAGATTTCATTCGACAGGCGTTTAACATTGTGAGGGTAAATATGTACGGTACGCCATAATCACAGAGAGATTTGTGCCTGCGTGGGTGCACGTGTAGAGGTCAGAAGACAGTCTCCTACCATGTTGGTCACGAGGACTTTACACAGGTCGTCAGTCTTGGCAGGAGGCAGCTTCATCTGTCAACCCACCTCTTTGCCCAGTGTGGAGTCCAGAGTGCCTGACATTTCCTCCCAGTGTCAATCTATTATCCTTTACAAGCAGCCATGTCTTCGCCCCGGTTACTCTCACTGTCACAGGGCACCTACTTTAAAGCGTTATTAGCTCACTTATCTTTAATTTGTACTTCGCACTGGTCACATTCAACCATGCAGAAAACGGCATGGCTTGGCAGTGAGAGGCTGAAGTGCTTATCCTGACTCTGTCACCAGCTGGGTATGTAACTTTAGGTAATCGCTTACACTTGCTAAGATGTCTTATTTGTCTAGAAGGACATTACAGCATAGCTTTAATCTTGAAAAGCTGTGTAATCCTGCAACACTAAATGAAACAGAATCTGGTCGTGTTGCACAAACTACCTAAATTCTTCATAATACAGTTTAATCACAACTGTGAGTTCATGATCACATGGGTAGAAGACAGATTCCTCAATTTTTATTAAATGCCTTTAAGGATTAACTTTGTCCTCAAACAATACAGCCTGAAATTTTGTGAGGCAAAATAACATGTGCACATTACTCTAGAAAGATATTAACAAATAATAAACAAAACACAAAAATATGTGGATACGTAAAGGTATGCTCATTCACAACAACACAAGCCTGATGCACACTATTCCAATGTGCATGTTTGTGCATTACCTATATTTCCCAAAATGCCACGCTGTATTTTGAGGGACTGTGGTACATTGCATTAGGACGGCACACAGGATTTAAAACTATCTCAACAAGTTTTGAAATGAATATATATTAATAAGAATAAGAAATTCCTATATATTCATACATTCACATGATAATTGGTGTTTGGAATGAAGGCATTACAGTCAATAAGCAGGGCAGCACATTTTGACTTGTGTCTATCAAAGCTCTAAACACTGGATTTCACACATGAAAACATCTATTCTTTTTATTATCACTAATGACTCAAAGGACTGTATTCATGGGAATTTAGCACTTTCCCTTTAAGTTATCAGCATTCTTTAAAATACTACAAATTAAACTGTTATTTTCTTAAGACTTAAAACCGTGTATACACACAAACATATGGGTAGGAATATATACAAACAATATGACATAAAAACTATTTTAATTTTAGAATATACTTACAATGAGTGACACTTAGGACAAAGCAGTTTAACGGACTGGAAAAGCTGCCTGGGCTTATACGATCTTAGTTTTGCTCTGATTCGATATTGTTGAGGAGCTCTCTGCTTCAAAATGGCGCACAACGGTATTGTCTCTAAATAATGGTGACCTGTAAGCACTGTAACAGATTTTAACATTAAATCGGAGCAAGTATGGGGTCTTAGGTATGTTCAGCATGCGTTTCCCTAAGGGAAATACATACTATAAAAATCAAATTAACCTTAGCTGTGGTCCCACGGTTTCCAGATGTGCACCTAGGGCCACGGAAGCAGACACTCAATGGGTACCTTGGTGCAGTGTTACTGAGGCAAGTCATATTTAGTTATATAGCAGATGTATAAGTATTTCCATATAGGACTAACAGAAATTTTCAGGAAATTCTAACTTATGGGCATCAGTGAGGTTTCTTTCACCGAGAAAAGTATCTGGAGCCTGTGTAAAGTGTAGAACTGCTCACTGCCAGTGTCGTAAACAGTATTTGCCAGGCAACATCTAACTTTCTAACTGGTATTTGATCAAGAGACAGAACAAAACACTCATTAAACATTACTTGTTAGATGGGCTCTTGAGCAACATATTCCCAATTTAAGATTTTATTTAGCAGCAGGTTCAGACCCGGCTCGAGCGCACGTGGATCAGCAAACAGGCTGCACCAGCACACAGGCCAGAGACACCTAAGGACCCGTCCTGTGGAACGGATACCGGAAGGTTCACTCTTTTTTCCCTTTAACCTTTTTTCCCCTCTTGTGTAAGCTAGTTGGGTTGTATAATAAAGTTTAATTGTTAAAAAACAGAGCCTACATTAACTCTCATTTATTAAAGAGCCAGAATGTGGGAATGGAAAGGGTTATTAGCGATGCAGTGTTTGAAGGTGAAGGAATTCACTGTGTAGGCAGAAAGGAGAGATGATGGAGGAGGGGGAGGAGGACGGAGAAGAGGGGAAGGGCTTAGAACCACGACAGAAGAGAAGGACCGAGAACAGATGACCGGGAAATAAAGCAACAGAAGGTTTCTGATGGCCGCAATGAGTTGTGTAGCAGGAATGACTCAGCCTTGACACTTCCCTCTTAGCATAGCCTTACAAGCCTCAGGTACCCAGCTGAATTATTTCTGTTCACAGCTTTAATGAACCAAACCCCTCACAGCCATCCCCTTTATGTGGTAGGTAAATGGCTCAGCACGTAGGGAAACACTTCCCTGCCGAGCAGGCCTGACCAACGTCAAGTAAAATGACACACTTCACATGCTGAGATAAGGTTAGAAGTTTTAGATTTTGTCTTACTTTTAAACTTCAAGGAAAAAAATCATGAGAATGTAAAGAGTCCCTGAATATTCTTTAAAAAGATTCATCAATAATTATACACTGGCACGTTTACTCCAGCCCCTGGGTCTACCTTTCTCTCTCTCCCCCAGTGTCTCCGTTGTTACTGAATTACAGAGAACTGTTTCCACATATCATGCCCTGATTTCCCCAAACATATCAGTGTTTCAGGAGAACAAGTTGTTTTGTTCACATTGCTACAGGGCCTGCTTAAAATAACTAACACAGACTTAACCCTATTATGGGATTATCTGATATTTTCTTATTCCAGCTGTCTTCTGGCTTTCTGCTCTAATCCTAGGCAATGCATATTTATCTTTCATGTGTCCAGACTTCATCATCAAATG
The DNA here is from genome assembly GCF_964271855.1 of Acomys minous. Lineage (NCBI taxonomy): Eukaryota > Metazoa > Chordata > Mammalia > Rodentia > Muridae > Acomys > Acomys minous. The sequence continues at coordinate 85,221,153 of NC_140490.1, read as the reverse complement.
ATCTCTAGTCTACTTACGTTTACCCTATGACACCGACTTGAGAAGGGCAGCTGCTTATTTTGCTGAGTAAGCATTCATTTAGGTGTGAATGGATTTTTCTCACTCTAAGATTCTGATCATGCAATTTTGCCATAGAGACTACTACCATTGTGAATACTAAACTTTGGAAGGCCAGGCTAAAGAGTTTATGTGTACAGTGTTAAACATATTATATAATTTTAATGAAATTAATATCAGAGTAGAATTTATACCATTAAGTTAAAACCAAACCTACTGCTATAAGTGCTACAAACTTTAATAGTGCATAATTTAAATTATATATTCATACTCTATATAGAGAAATGCACATGTACGGGTTCTATCTTACACCACTGTAGGAACAGGCATAAGAAGAAAAGCTAAATACAAACACTGAGTGCCCACATGAGGATCTACTGTCACCTATTGGCTGGGAAAGGCAATGACAGGTGTCTCTATGTTGGTTACTATGCTGGAAAAGGTCTTACCTGTAGCACAGAGTTGTTGGCAACTTTCTACTTCATATAGGGAAACTAAGTCTGATCCGGAGCCTACAGAAAGAGTAAAGGAATCACATAATATGTAGCTCTATAAAGTATCATTCAGAAACAATGCAAAATTAAAAACTATAGAGCACCACTGAGAGAAACTGAAGAAAGCCTAAGTGTTGAAATCTCCTCCCCACAACTTACTTGCAGATTCAACAGGAGACTAACAAAAATTACACAGAAAAATTTGATAGAAACGTCTTTCTTTTCTTTAAAGCGGAATGAAAGGAATTTAGAATAATGAGTAAGAGCGTGAAGGACAAGAACATTAGTGTATTTATTACTAGATGACTCCAAGACCTAGTTAAGAAACTGTGGTACTGGTTAAAGACTGACAAACCAGCAGAGCAAAGATAGCTTAAATAACCCACACTCTGTTGACAAAAACCAGGAAGGCAATTCATAAAGAATAGAGAATGTTGTTTTGTTTTTGCTTTCAAGAAATGGCTTTGCCACTACTAAAAGTTAGGGTAAAGTACATACTTGACAATACACTGATAAGTAGCACATGGAAAGACCAAAATTAAACTCATATTTAAACTCACTTAATGTTTTGGTAGACACTGAAGCCATCTAAACATGAACGGGAAACACGGTACTCTTACTAGAAGCAAATACACTTGCACAACCTGTACAGACGTTACGAATTTTTTTAAAAAAGGAGACATACGGAAAAAATTCTGAGCAAGTAAAATGTCAATGCTATAAACTGTCCTTACTTGAAGGTGTTAAACAGTTGTCCTCATTTTCTGATTGGTATGTATCATCTGAGGGCTGAACGGCTGCCAAATCTACAGATTTTAAAGCTCTGAAATTCAAAGATATGAAGTTAAATTGCATAACAAAGCAATACAGTAGTTCAGCTCTACCCACTAAATCCATGGGTTCATGAAATTATAAAATTCGGTAGATACCAGCCAATGGTGTACAGGTTTTAGCACACTATTGGAGAACTTCACTGCTATCAAAATTAAGAACAGAGGTCGGACATACGTAAGTCGAGGAGTCAGTCAATGGGATACTACAAAAGCAATCGAGCAAAGCCTTAGAATTTAGTGCCTAACACTCACAGTTAGAATGCCACTCAAGATTGTAAAAGTAAGTCCATCCCCTAGGGACACCGCCTTCCAGTCTGGACACAGCCGCCACCCCCCCCCCCCCACCGTGGTTCTACCTGGTAACCCTTTCAGCCTCCTCTTCTAGTCACCTGTCTCCATTCCTTTGTGACTCCACTGACCTGGAACCCCAGCTCCCACACTAGGTTGAGAACCAGGTAGGGGACCAACATTTTCTTTCCTATCCTCCATTTTGATCTCTCTACACTTACCTTTAGTCCTGCTGCAGTCTGACCACAACAGGAGCCCTTCCTCCCAGTTCACAGCCCCATGAGACTCAGGGTCTTCTTGCAGATCCAGGACTCTCCTGACTCTTCAACATCATTATCCCTTTCGGCCTTCTAGGCTAGCTCCATTCCACTGTTACTCCCAGACAACCAGCAGAACACCTCTATTCTATGAGGGATGCCAAAGCCATCACATTTAGCTGGAATGCAAGGACCCCACAGCTGGCATACCTGGCTTGGACTTAAACTGGGCAAAAGTCATCAAAGAATGGAATACCTACCCAACAGAGACAAGACCACCTATCTACACCAAGAAACACCTCAAACATCCTAACTCCAGATGCTTGCTGCAAAAACACAAACATGAACAGCCGATATAATATGACTCCTCCAGAAGGCAGCAACCCTATTGCTCTTTAGCCAAAGCATATAACAAGGACTTTAATAGTCTTGAATATGTTAAAAGACCATTAAGATTATACGAAGAAGTAACTTAATGAAGAATATGAAAGCACTGAGATGATGATAGCAATTTAAGACATGAAAGTGAGATTTAACAAAAATAATCACACGCACACACACACACACACACACACACACACACACACACACACACATATACACATACACACAAAGACACTGAAATAAAACTGGAAATAAAAAAAACTATAGATGTCAAACAAAAAACCTCTCAAGTAAGCATCAACAGCAAAATACAAGACATAGAAGAGATACTTTTAGTTCTTATAGAAATAGCTACATCAGTTTAAAAAAAAAATCCAGGCACAAAAAAATCCACCAAGTTGGTACTCTATGAAAAGATAGATCAAATTCATGAAAGAGGAGAAAACTAGGTCAAAGTAAAAGAAATTCTTTTCAACAAAATAATAACAAAAAAATTACCTAAAGTAAGAGATGTCTATTAAAATACAAGAAACATACAGAACATCAAATAGACAGGACTTGAAAAGAAACACCCCATGATATACAATAATCAAAACTCTAAACACACACACACACACACACACACAAACACACAACAAAGGATATTAAACGTCACAATGGAAAAAACAAATAAACAAACAAATAAGTAACATACATGCAGACCTACTACTCTAACAACAGATTTTTCAATAGATTAAAAAAGCCAGAAGGATCCGGACTGAGAGATCACGCATGTCACCATAGACTACTACACCCAGTGACACTATCAATCACAGTAGATGGACAAAGAAAAACATTTCATAATAAAAACTAGTTTAAGCAATTTCTATGCACTAATCCAGCTCTATGGAAGGGACTAGAAGAAAAAGTTCAGTCAGAAGGGAAGGTTAACTACACTGAAGACGATACAAGGAATAAATAATCCCAGAAATTAGACCAAATTGCGGAGGAGAGACCCACACCACAACTACAACTAAACAGCAAGAATTAATAAATACTCCTTATTAATAACTCCAAATTAGTCATCTCAATAAAATGACATAGACTGACTGACTAGATTATGAAACAGGATCCATCCTTTTGCTGCATTCAAGACACACTTTAACCTCAAGGGTAAATATCACAAGCAAAAGAATGGGAAAAGGTATTCCAAACAAATGAACCAAAAAGTAAGCAAATGTAGCTATTTTAGTATCTGACAAGATAGACTTCAAAGTAAAACTAAGCAGAAGAGAAAAAGACATTCCATATCCATAGGAAAAAAAATCCACCAAGAACACAGTACAATTCTAAATATTTATGCACCGAATATAAGTGTACCAAGCTCATAAAAGAAACACTACTTCAGCAGAAATAATATTGACCTTCATACAGTAGTAGTGGGTGACAGCAATACCTCATTTTTCACAATAGATAGGCAATCTAGATAAAAACTAAACAGAACCGTTGGAGTTAAATAATGTCATAAACCAAATGGATTTACAGAATGCTGCATCCCAATACTAACACACTTTGTCTTCAGCAGCCCATAGAGCTTTCTCTAAACCTGACCACACGTTAAAACAAAAACCAAGTCTCATCAGATGCAAAAAATTGAAAGAATACCCTGCATCCAATCTGACCAGTATGGATTAAAACTGAATGTCAACAACATTAGAAACAACAGAATGCTTACAAATTCATAAAAACTAAACAACTGACTACAAAAAAAGTTGGATCAAGACAACCTACAACAGACACCTGCTTGTAATATAAATTGGTGCATTATTGCCACAAATGTTATAGCTCATAACTAACAACTTTTAGAAATTAGATATAAAGCACATTCTATGAGATGATAACTCACCCATGACACTGAAAAAGTGGCCAAGAGAAAAAGATTTGACAGGTCATGGGCCACATGGGGAAAACTATGATTATTTGGCTAAAGGAACAAACCAATAAAATGACTTCTAATGATATAACACTATACCCGTCAAGCAGAGCGTCATGCAACCTCACCAAGGAACCTTCTTTTTGTAATAGTTGGTAGTTCATAAAAAGACCACTACCCGACAATATGCAGAGAGCTGAGAGCCTCTGGAGTAGTCAGGCTTAAATGAAACCCCTCCTTCTCAAGGCTCAGAATTCAATGTAGGAGGCAGAAAGACAGTAAGAGCCAGAGATGGCGAATAACTCCAAGGAAACAGCACATTCTAGAAACAGGGGACTGGTGCATACAGGACCTCACAGACACTGTGACAGCCCATTTAAGACCTGTACATATTTGAACCAGACAAAATCCCAGCACTGAGAAGAACAAGTAGACACAAAGTCGCACCTCGAACCAAGAAGCAATTTAGGACTGACACCTGCTGACAAAGGGAATATCAGTTTTATGCAAAGGAGTGTCACTGGATAGGTGAAATGCACTCTAGGGCAAGACGCCAGCTGAGGAGCAGTTGGCCGATGCAAAAGAAGCTCCATTTATTCACTTATTTTTGCTGTTGTTTTTGTTGTTGTTTTCTGTCTCATTGATTTTCTTTTCCTTTTTTTTTTTTTTTTTTGGCCTGTTTTGATTTGCTTTCCTGGTTTTGTTTTTTGTTCTTTTTTCAGAGAAACAACACGAAGTTGGGAGAGTGGGGAGGAGGGAAGGCTCTGGGAGTAAAGGATAGAATCAAAAATTGTTGCACAGAAAAAATTTTAATTAAGAAAAAAGGACTGGAAAAGTGAAATTATATGCTAATACCCTGTGAATTACAACACTATTGGCGCTACTAAAATAGAAACTTAATGTTAAAAACAATTGAAGTAAACTGAATCTTCTATGACAATGATTTATTTCACTTTATAAAATGTTATGTTTTCTCTTTGAAGATACATGGTTTGTTTTTGTTTTGTTTTGTTTTGTTTTTTGGTCTAGAATTTACATAGTGTACCTTTCTATGTATATGGTACCCACTGGAAAAAGACAGGGAATAGAACTGAACTCTAACAGACTATTAAAGCTATTTTGTAAAAAAAATAAACAAAAAAAAGTCATATTCTTTAAAAGTTTAAAAATTGTGGCATACTACCATGCTTTGTGATGCATTTAATCAGAATCACTTTAGAAGATTCACTATTTTTCATAGTACAATTAAACAAGTTCTTCAATTCCTAATATGTAATCCAAGTTTTGTAGACAGGTTGAAACCTGTTTGGCACTGTTTGCTGCTATATGCAGTGTAGCAAATGATAAAAGAATATAACTGAAAAGAAAAACAACTGTTAAAAATCTTAAGTTATAGTACTGACTTTACTATATCTCACTATTTAAGACATAGAATCACTTTTCATTTGGCTTACATTGGAGAAGAAGAAGAAAAAGAAGATGATGATGATGAAGAGGAAGAAGAAGAGGAGGAGGAGGAAGAAGAGGAAGAGGAGGAAGAGGAGGAACCTAAGAAAGGAAACAGCACGTAGAGAAGGCTTGGGAAACTCTATGGTCCTATCTGCCTAGACCCGGTTCAGAGCAGTGATCCAGCCCACCTGCTCATGGGAAGGGAGCAAATAACGACCCGATCTACCTAGCAGGTACTAGAGTCCAAGTCTCAGCAAGGCTAAGAGAAGAAATGGGAAAAAGACAAATGCCTCACACATTTCAAGAATAATGTTACCCTGTAAATTAACCTAATGACTATCACATTTATATTTTCCAGGCAGGGATATGAAATACTCACTTTTTCAGCTGATCCACTTCAGGGTTACTTTCTGGTAAGACCCTGATCCCACGACCATAGCTGGTTCCTCCATGCAGATGAAACTCCAGTCTTACCAGTGAAGTTGTGGACTCTGAATTAACTGGCTGAAGTTTGGCATGGAGGCTGTAGATTCTAAGGAAGCTTCCAATCTGAAAAATTATTTTAAAAGATGATTTCAGACTAGGGGTCTAAAAAAACAATTTCCGATACTTGAAAATTTTATAACCACTAGGAGGTAGTAACCTCAACAACAAAGGACACTGTTCAATGACGGAGGAGAGTGGCAGCAAGACAGCACTGTCCCTTAGCACCAGCTTCGTGGATTCTGTATCAGATCCTGTGTGCAGGGCCATGCTTGTACACACACCAATGTGCTCTCGACACAGCACAGGCAGACTCATTCCAGAGGCCCATCAGTAAGATATATTAAGGGAATCTAAGGCAAACACATTTATATTTGATGATAATCTCTTTTAAAAATATCTTTAAGAGATTAAACATGAGGAATAAAATCCTTTCACTATGAGACTCTGGAAAAATTAACCATGTAACTACATCTAAATAACATTTCTTTTTTTTCACAGGTTAAGTTTCTTGTTAGCTACAGCAATCCTCGTGCCACTGCCTTCTGATTGCTGGGATTACATGTAGAAGCCACCATGTGCCTTTCCCCATCCTACAAATTCTATGGAAAGCAAAAGTTTTTAATAAAGCACTTGTACTTTTATTACAGCCTTGTAAAAATATATTCTGTGAATTCAAGTACAGGATTAGTCCAGAATTTTGAACTAATAATCCTATAGTCAATCTCAGTTATTTTGCTAAATGTGTTCTAAAATACAATTTTAACTGAGGAACTTAAGCCTTTTCAATAAAGATTTCAAGTGAGAAACTGTTGTAGGCTGTTAAAAGCTACCGGCACTTAGAGCCAGTGCTGTGATATAATCCTCTACTATGTGGAAGACTGTCTGGGTCCATGGCTTTAAATCCATCCTGGGCAACTCTAGTTTAACAAAACACAATAAAACAAAGACACTAACATCTACCCAAAGAAACAAGCCAAACAAAGTAGACTGCACTGATTTTTTTTTGTGTGTGTGTAGACTTATAAGCAAAAAAGCAAACAATGAAACCATTCACTTAGATAGAAATAGCATTCCTGACTGTAGCAGATGCGTAAGAGCCCACCTTTCTCTTTTCTCCCTACATGTCTTGCATCATGGTGGTGACACAATACAGCAGAAAAGTGGCATCCAGTGACAGGGGGAGGGAGGGGAGGGGCTAGGGGGAAGAAGAGCAAGCGGACCAATCCAGCTTCCACTCTGAACTCTGTCTCCATTTTAATCTTTAGCTCCCATGGAGCCAAACAGTGGAGAGCAGGGAGGGAGAAATTCCCCCAAGACCACTCCTTCATTTCCAAGGGGTCCTTCCCGCCAGGCCCCAGGGGGTTTTCTGAGGACAGGAATTCAGGAGGAGCTGTCCAACTTCCTTTACCTTCTCCTGTTTCATGGATGCAGTGAAAAATGTAGGTTTGGGAAAACAAAGCACGACAAAATAGAAAAAAAATGTATTTTCTAACAGGGATTCCCAAAGGACATAGTAGACTGGTAAATAAAGCAATTTTAATTTTTGCATAATTTTTCAAATGTTTATTACTTTTTTATTAGTTCAGCAGACTTTCATAACCTTCAGAGGACCAGAAAGAAGGCTGATACTCAGAGAGGAAAGAATTACATTAACAAACAGAGACTTAGCTACCGAAAAACACAGTCTTTTCACATTAACTTTTACATGTAAGGAAATTATAACCAGAAACTTCAGTGTCTTTCAGGACATCTGAAAAAGTTTTCTAAAAATTCATATGGAAGGGAAAGGACAAATATCATTCTGAAGATGAAGAGGACGAGACAAAGGGGACACCAAAAGGTCGCACACCTAGTTTTATATCAAAGGAATCTGAAAAAACTATCTTCAAATCTTGAGGAAGAAGTGTAAATGTGAATGTATGGGTGTTTATTAATATTGCACCACACTGCAATATTAAGAAGATGTACAGGCCAGAGACAACTTATCTTTCTGAACAGATCACAGAGTAATGATGGCAAGTTGCTATTATCAGAAGTGCCTGCTGGAGGCAACACTGTTTAGTTCAAGCCTGAGTAAATGTGACTGTGAGATGTCCCTGATGCTCTATTATTGAAAAAGAAAGTTGCTTGGTCTTGTCAGTAATGTAGTAAGTTCCTATAAGCAGAGACATGACAACAAAAACACAGAAGTGTACTTTATTCTGTTACAAAAGTCTACCCAATACATAACCATTAAAAATGAGAGTATTTCCACTAAAAAAAAGTCCAGTGTTTTTATTTTCTTAGTAGCCAAACTACAGTTATTGGTCCACGAAAGGCCAAAGTGTTATAATGACTACAAATGTTTTACACTGTTATAAGAATTACATCTGGGTAAGAATGTGTATTTAAAAGGTATGATTTTAGCTTATAGGCACAAAGTTTAAAATGTCATTTGGTACCTGTTGAAAATACTGGAAGAACAGCTTAATTTAAAACAATTTCAAAGACAACTTGGGCTGGAACTGACCTGCAGGCTCCTTCCCTGAACACAGGCTTGGAGAGAAGCCACCAACCATCCTGCGCAGCTCTGGTGCCCGTGAACAAGGACTAGCATGGGGCCATCACCCTGAGGGTGCAGCAGTAGCGTGCATACCTTGGTGGAAACCAACAGCTCTCTAATTGGACTTGATGCAAGCTCAACAGGAGGGAAACCATGCCTGGCCCTGGAAACCCAGCCAGCTAGTCAGGGCCAGAAAGTTGTGGATCTTGGAAGAGGAACTACAACTGCTACTTGAGTAAACCAGCATAATCCCTAACTGTACTGTTAACAACTGTCCTTATATGCATAGGTAAGGGCGGTTCTCACCACTCACCAAGAAAATGTCTTTACAATGGACAAAGGCCGTTATGGAAAATCACAAGCCACCAAAAACGCAGAACTGTAGAGCCTAGTCCCGATAAACACATCTACAACACGAGTCCTGCACCTAGAGCTCAGGGGTTGTTTCAAAAGATGGGATAACTATTGTAAGAGGCAGAGGAACAGGGAGTTTGTGGTGAGACGATCGTGTCTCCTAGAAAGGTAAAAGAAACTAAATCCCTTAAGTCTCTCAATAAGGCTGCTTAAACATGACTCGAACAAGGATGACAGCAATAGACGTGCTAAAGGGGAAGAAGGAAATCTCAGGATGCTTTAACCCCAGGTAAAGAACTACAGGCAACTGAGGAGTACTGAGAGAGGGACGGTCTCCAGGGAAGAGAGTACCAGTTAGATCTCCAATGCCAAACGGCCAGCCCTGAAAACATACATACAACTAACATTATAAGGATATTTAGCGCGTACACACACACACATACACACACACCAACAACAACACTACCACCAGCAGCAACAACAACAATAAACCACCACCACCACCAACAACAACAACAAAAAAAGGCAAGAATTTGAAAGAGAAGCAGCAACAGAGGGACATGACACATGAGAGGGCTTAGAGGGAGGGTGAGGATAAATGACATAATATAATCACATTCTCAAATAAAAATTGTAATTAAATTATTTATGTATGCATGAGATGGGTTCAGAGCTTTGTTTAACTCAGGCATGTTTTATAACTTAAAAGTTAAAAACAAGCAAATCTGAAATTAATTTCTAGAACCTAAATAATATCAACAAAAATATTTATATGAACAAAAAATACAACTAAAAGGAACATAAAAACAAAATAGTATGCATCTTTCTACTCAATATCACCTTCAGGGATTTTGCCACTTGGACATGATTATCATAAACTACAATGTCTATCACCAGATTCTGTAGCCGCAGAATGTGACTTAAGTCACCTTCGAAAGCCAGGTCTTGTATGCAGACTCTCCAAGAGGGAAACTTCGTCCTGGTGCCATCCCAGACCTGCCATGGGATGGTAAAGCAAAGCTTAAGAATCTTTATGCAAAAAGAGACTCAAGTTTTAAAATTAATAGATATATACTGGTATCTTTAATTCTTTAAACATTGATGTCCATCACTCTGTGATTGTGAAATGACTAAATATAAACTGTTGCTCATGTAAAAAATGTAGAAGATGTGAAGATGAAAAAACAAAAACAAATAAAATAAAACTGTACACACATACCATATGATGCCAAGCAGAACATTAACCTGCTGTAGACTGACATTTTTTTTTCTATTCTGTGCTCAAACCCACACACTTTCTTCCTGCACACATGTACACCCAACTGTGGATATGTATGACTTCTGGCTACTATAAAAAACAAAGATATGATACAGAATAAGAACATTAAATCCACAGGATTGTGTCTGTTTAAAACTGAGTAACAAGAAAATAGAATATGTCTGAACAAATTACAACTGAAAAAATCTTTTCAGTGCCTACACTGTATAAATAGAATCACAAAAAGTGCACTGAACTTATATTTCATAAATATTCCTGAAGGCTAGAGAGGTGGCTTAGTAGATGACAATGCATATTGCTCTTGCAGAAGCCATAAATTTGGTTCCTACTACATCAAGCATCTTACAACTGCCTGTAACTCCAAGCTTAGGGGATTAGACTCTTCCAGCTTCTCCAGGCACCTACACAAGTATCCACATTCCCATGTATATATGTGGAATTTTAAAAATGCATTCTTAAACCTCTGGTAAAACATGGTCCCTGCCTAACTTTAACTGCCAACCGGAAAAAGCCCAGATCCATCTAAGAGATCCTCAGTCTGATTTGTGATCCTATCTGTGGGGGACACTATACTACCTGTAGTATTGTTTTGATTGCTGATGGGTAAAGGAAGGTCAAGTCCATGGTGGCCAGCATTAGTCCTGAACCATGTAAGGAAGCTGGCCGAGTATAAGCTGGTCTATAAGGCAATGAACATTTCATAAATAGCATCCTCTATGATTTCCACATGACTCCTCCATTTAGAATTTATAAGTAGGGCAGTGTGGAATAGCAACCTTGCAGAGGGAAGTCAGGGTGGGTACTCAAGCACAAACTGCAAGCTTGCTATTCTACACTGCACTACCTCTAAATTCTAAATGGAGGAGGCATGTGCAACTAACAAAGTACAGCAGAAATCATGGAGGATGCTATTTATTAAATGTCTACACAGTGAGTTCCAGGACAAGAAGGGCTCTGTAGAGAGATTATGCCTCAAAAACCAAAATTATTTCTGATACATTTGAAATTCAATACCAGGAAAAAAAAATCATACTTCTAGTCTCCAAAAGTAGCAAAAAGCATAATATTGCCACATATAATCCCAAGGACAGTTTTGCTATTGTGTGGGTATTTTGAACATATAAATGAAGGTATATTAATAAGCAGACTATCATTAAGATTTACTTCAACAAGTCCATGTCAGCAATTTTACTATATAGTCAGAGAACATTCTGTCACACACAAATAATACATAAAACAGGGTTTGCCTCAAGTGTACTTTTTCCCACCCTTAAAATTATTTCTATAAAAGAAATTTAGAAAAATTAAAATTGTTAAACGGTATGCAAAGACTTGAGACAAATTTTAAAACTTCCCTTAGAAAGCTTAATTTTCTGACGTTCACTTTTCAATGTTATGTGTTAAAGTAAGCTCCTGATCTTGTTCATACCTGTCAACACTGCAGTGTGAAGGGGCGAGGGGGGCGGGGGAGGGGGGCGGGGGGGGGGAAGGGGAGCTGCCCAGGCCTCACCCCAACCGATGATGAGCGACTGGCAGCTGCTGGCTGCTGGGGGAGGGGGCGTGGCCACTGGATCATTGTTGGTTGGGGTGACCGTGCCCTGTGAGTGGCCCTATACTTAAGCACACATGGGCAGTGATAAGCGGACTCAGGGGGTTATTTCAATACAAAAAGATTAAGGACATGAAGCTGGGAGTGGTGTGCTTTGTGGGAATGGGGCAGATACGGAGGGGGATGTGGGAAAGTAAGATGATCACATTTGACTGTGTATAAGTACGAAATTCTCAAAGAATAATTAAAAAAAAAAAGAAAAACCCTTTATCCAAGGTGTAAAAAAACAAAACAAAAACAAACAAACAAACAAACAAAAAACGAAGTAACTTGAGAGCTGACTGACTTATCTGACAAAAGTTATCGACTCAAATGGGTGCTTTAAAGAGGATAAGCACTTTCATCTCTTATTGGCTGAAGGCTGGAGGCTTTATCTCAGAACGCCAGCAGTTTTCTAACTGAGTAATGCGTATAGAGACAGCATCTTTGGTCTTGGGAATGTTCAATGGTTGGTGAACAGGCATGGGTTAAGAATGTCAACGTTGGTCACGGAACATGGGTGACTTATCAGCGACCTTATGTGACTTTCAGTTCAGCTTGGCCTGACTTGACTCACTTACCTTAGATTAAGCACTTGCTTTCATATGGCAATGTTTACATAAAGTTGCGATGTTCAATTTTAAGAGCTTGGCATTTTATTCAGGGATTTCTATTTTTCAGTGTTCCTTTAAAATGTGCCATGAGGAAGTGGCATTGGTAAGCCCTAAGTCTTATCTAGGTACCATGGCACTCCACTGTTTGTTTGTTTATTAGAGATGAGAGAAAACTAAGGATCTCGGTCAAAGTGATGCTGCTTTAAAAAAATCCTCTTCAGTACAGCGGCGTAAGAAAAACAATTAAGTAACTACTTTCTGTTGGTCATTCATAGGCATTTAAGTTACTGCATTTTTTTTCTGGCTAATTTTAAAAAATAACGAAAAATATCTCAGTGTTATGTATGCCTTTCCCATGAGCCGTGCAGACTAGGAACGGAACTTGGTGACAACAGGTCCTGCAAGTAAATCGGTGACAACATAGCTGACCTTCATAAAGCAGTAGAAATACCCAGGAGTTTCACTAAAGAGAATTCTGCTGTGTTTTTTTTTTTATAATTATAATAAGAAATACATTCAGCAGGTCACACAGTTTTAAAATACACATCTGACAATCCTGTGTTCTTTGGAGGAAAAGCACAGAGAAATGCAGGAGTCGAGGTGCATGAAAAGAGGCTCTCAAAAAACAGTATGAAGCGCTTTAACTCTGTGGAATTGTCTGGCAGGACTCAGTGCCGTGGGCTCCTTATTGACAGACAGACAGATGGCACTAACGCCTGGCTTCAAGTACGTAAGGCGTACCTTTAGAAGAAATGACACCCCATCCACTTCTGCTTTGCCCAGGAGCTGACAAGTCAGGTCGTAATACTGCATGGGCTGAACGTTAGAGAACTGCAGTAGAGCGGAAGCAGCTGAGATGTGCGTAGACGCCCATGCCCGCAAGGCCTCTATCATACTGTGGTCCTGAGCACTGAACGTAAAGTTCTTGTTTGCAGTACGCAGTGTGATAGGAGACCCTACGGCGCCATCAAACGCCAAGGATGCAAAACCATAGTTGCTGATTGCCTGCAGCTCATTTTTATATGCTTGGATCTAAGAAGATGAGAAAAAGGAGAAAACAAACAAAAGAGCTGATTAAAAAAAAAAAAAAAAAAAAACAACCCTCAGAAACCAAAGAAACTTGAGATGTGAAGTTTTTCTGGCTTGAGAAGCAGAGTGAATCTTTACTATTCCTTATTAAATTAACTCCTGAAACAATACAGCCAACTGATGCTGTATCAGGGTACACAAAGACGCAATTCTTAAATCACTAACATTTACTTTTTCAAACAGTCAATAACAGTTACTCTGGTTCTACCAAATTTCCATTCTTACATTTATGTGTTTAATTTATTAGAGTATAACTTTCGCTAGAGGACAGCATACTGTGAGTTACTGATGTGAGATAGTGAAATCCAGAACCCATGAATGTGCCAAGCAAACGCAGGCAGCGGAGACTAAGTCACCTATGTGCAGGGCCATGTCAGGGCGGCATCCGCTGTGTGAGTGTGCAGGCTCACGGCTGGTAGTAAGACACAATTATTTCATTTTCTTGTTGCTTGACAATTTTTTTTTCCTCTATAGTTTTAGTTCCGATTTGTCTCCCCATATTCAAAATATACACTTTGTAAGTAGCACATAATTATTTACTTATTTATACCATTCTGGTCATCAGGGCATGGTCACTATAAAGAACATTGTTCCAATGATAGGAGCCGCACAGAGCTGTTTCCCTTCTGTCCCCCACTCTGTGCGTTTCAACATCTGCTTCCTACTGTCTCTCTGCTCTTTTCTTCCTTTGAAATTCTTATGGTTTCATTTCCTTGCGTGGGTGTAAACGGCTCCTTGTGTCCCAGTCGGTGCTGAAGCACTATTTTTCTACCAGAAACTCTGTTTTCCATCCCTTTGCCCTTTGCCCAGCCTACTGCAGAACAGCACTTTTTGCCAATGTGATTTTACATGATTGTTTTTCCTTTAAATAGTTATTTATCTCAGTGAAACTACTACAATAAAACCACTTTCACATTTATGCACCCTCAGATAGTTTGTTACTTCTTAGCAAGTTTCAAGGTAGAAAGCCTTCAGTTTATTAAAGAATATTTTAGTTAGCTATAAAAATAAGGGTAAATGAATTTCTATCAAAAATCACTGCTACCATTCTCCCGTATGGAATGTGGTTTCTCAATTCTTCAATTTCTCAAGATTGTGTGTGTCCATTCATCTATCCTTATTCATTTCTTTTCTCCTGCACCTAAAATTACAGGTTACATTAGCAGAGATTATCCCAAAGGTCCACTGTACTCTATTTGTATCTCATACGTGTTCTTCACAACTCATTTCTTTGGATCTGTCTTCAATGTCTCATCCTTATTAACAGATCCTATAGACTTTTCATTCCCTGTTCCTTCTACATATTGAATTTCTGTTTGTTCTTTTTGGGACTCTATTTCTATTTCTACTAGTTTCTTTTTATTCATTTAACTTTCTTCTTTTTTTTTTTAATTTGCTGAAAGTACTTTGCTTAATCTTCTGGAAAAAATTACAATATCTACTGGGGATCTATTGTTCAACAGATTCATGCCAGGACCCCTGTGAAATTTGTTTCTAAACTCCATTTGCTTTTAAAAACGCTTTCCTTCTAAGCTCTTCTGTTCTCTTCTGTTCATGTCTAGTATTTTTTTCTTTTTGATTAGTCTCTGCAGTGAAACACTGCAGCTGTTCGAAACTATATGTTACCTCCCCCTCATGGGCAGAGTTTTGTTCATTTTGGCAAGTCGCCAGCTGAGCTCCTGAAAGGAGGAAAAAAAACGTTCCTTCTTCAGTTCAACTTGTAGGAAGCTCAGGGTTTTCCCGAAGCTCTTTCGTTTTACTGGGACTCTCCTTGCAAACGGCCTTCTTTCTGGAACCTGTAAGCTTTGACAGATACGCACGAGAGGCCTTCCTACAGGATAAGGGCCTCTGTGAGTTACGGCAGAGTTTAGTGCGGTTATGCTTGTGTGCAAGGCCTGCCACGCGCGCTCCTGTGGTAGCGCTGTTTGCGGCTGCTATGGAATGCGGGCCCAGGTGTCAGAACCAGGGAGCCACTATACCCCTTCCTCTCGTCTTGCTTTCTTTGCTTCCTGCTCCGGCAGCCATGTGAGAAAACAATGCCACCAACATCTGTGCCCTAAAACTGAGCCAAGATGAACTGTCCTTATAAGTTGCACCTGGTGACACTTTGCCACATAATAAGGAAAATCAACAACTGTTAAAGCGGTAGAAGGCTATTTATGCCTCGCTACGCTGGCCTGGCAGCGTCCCGACTGCTGCATCGCTCGTTGTTCTTACGATCCTTGTCCTGCACAGCGTTCAGGCAAGCACTTGTGGGCTAAAAGCAGACTCCTGGTACATTCTGTACAGCGGTTTCTCTCTAGAGCCTAGTCCTGAACAGACATATTTATTTAGCTGAACTCAATCTTCCCCTCCTCAGCTTCCCAGGACTACACAGCTCACACTTCAGGTGTCCCGAAACCAGCCAGAGCAACAGTTAAGTCCGCAACTTCAATAAAATAGAATTAAAAAGCATTTACACGGATGTAGACTTTTATCCTTGACAAATTCCACGTGAAAACTTGGTAACATGAGCTATATTTGGAAGTGAGAGGGCAACTGGAAGCAGTCCACGTCACGGCTTCTAAGGCATTTCCTGGGAAAGAGGGCGGGCGATTCACTTAAGGGGTTAACGCCTGATACCGTTTACATTGCTTAGCTCTTGGAATGCTCACTGTCTCTCTCTCACAAGGCAGAAACAGGACTAGTTCCAGCTATTTTCAGTGAACAACGCAGACCTCTTGTCTCATAAACGCTGACTGTAGAAAGTACAACTCGTACCTTCAGCCCACGGAAGCAAACAATGTCTCCAACTTTATAGATGATGGGAAGGGCCTCGTAGCTTCTACTGAAGAGTGTGCAAGTTAACTTCACGTTTGTCTGGTCCATAATTGTTACAACTGAACAATAATCTGGGAAACAAAAAAAAAATATTTAACACAAATTAAGGTTATTTCAAAGCACTTATAAAATAAAAATATGCTTGTATAAGAATGCCAAGGAAATATTTCTCTTTTAAGAAAAAGGTATCAAGTTAACCCAGAAGCAGAAAGAGTCAAATGGTATATACTCACTTAATCTGGACACTAGACCAAGGGACATGTCCCATGAAAGTGGGACAGAGAGGAGGACATCCTAGGGACTCTAGGTGAGAGAAGCAAGGGAGAATGGGGAAATAGAAGGATCCAGAGGGTCCTGGAAACGTACGAGTAGATTATTATGACGGGCAGATCTGGGCCCAGGGGTCCTGCTCAAACTATGGCACCAGCCAAGGACAATACATGCAGTAAACTTCGAACCCCTACCCAGATCTAGCCAATGGACAGGACATTTTCCACAGTTGAGTGGAGAGTGGGGACTGACTTTTAAACGAACTCTGGTGCCCCATATTTGACCACGTCCCCTGGATGGGGAGGCCTGGTGGCACTCAGAGGAAGGATAGCAGGTACCAAGAAGAGACTTGATACCCTATGAGCATATACAGGGGGAGGAGGTCCCCCTCAGTCACAGTCATAGGGGAGGGGAGTAAGGGGAAAATGGGAGGGAGGGAGGAATGGGAGGATACAAGGGATGGGATAACAATTGAGATGTAATATGAATACATTAATAAAATATTTTAAAAAATAAAATAAAAAGGGAAAAAACAACAACAACAAAGATTGCCATTGTCACGGTGTCTCTTCACAGCAATGAAACCTGCCTAAGACAGCATGTTTGTGCCAGACATAGAGTGACTGATGTGTGAATGTTACAGTACTGCAATGGTATGTATTTTGGTACTGTACTTCCCTTTATTTTCTACTTCCTTATGCTTTCCTGACACTTAAAATCATTCTAAAATCTTTACTCGTACGATGTTGGAACAAAGCTCTGCAATCTAAAGGCTACGTTCACGTCATAAACTAAAACAGCGAAAGAACATACATAAGTATTGCTAGGCAGTTGAAAAGTCAGGCTTGAGGCCGCTCCGAGGCTCGGATCACGGAGGGATGATGGCCCCAGGGCGAGCACTGCAGCTCTTGTCCATAAAATACCTGTGGTTCCGACACCTACCAGTTCCTTTGCTTAGGTACGGAGGTTTGAAAAACTTCACGACACCACAGACATTGACAACAGTGCCTTCCTTGAGCAGATTCAGGGGTGTGTACGTATATGGTGCTATTGGCGCCTAAGGAAAGAAAAACAGTAGATTTACCAGTCTGTATTTAAATTTTAAAAAATGTAACACCTATAAATTAGCAAGTTTGTACGATTTCCTTTTAAAAGATTCATCGTAAAGAAGAGCGCTTCACAGGGAGGCGGGGCTGGTGACTATGGATGACAACGCACAGCTTTAGGAAGTTATACCATAGACACTAACTAGTTTTTAAATTTTTTAAATAATTGTTTATCAACAGAAATCAACACATCCATCTATACAGCTTAAGTATTAATTATACTTCTTTAACAAGAAAGTACCAAAAAATTCATTAAAATGTAGAAGTTGGCATACAAGGTGGAGCAAGGCAGAAAGGATATACTTTCATCTGTGTGTGTCATCAGTGCTGCAGATGTAGAAGAATGTTCCGAATGAGATGACTGACTGAAATCACACCTCTGGAAGCCCAGGGCAACTACCAGAGCTCTGTGCTGTCAAGGACCTGTAGCTCATCAATTATGATGGAGGCAGAAAGGAAGATCTGGGCCTTAGCTCTCAAAATGGACCCAGGGTTCTTCCACCTTAACGAGTATGTCCCTGATGCTGAGATCAATGGGAAAGCCAGCACAGCTCATGGATAGGAACCGCGATCTGCCTAACAAACACACACCTTTAAGTTATTAATTTGGCATTCCGTGGAAACTAGTCACTACCCATGTTACTATTTTCAATATAGATTAATAAACTAATTTTTCTGTGTAGTCGTCCTTTTGCACGTTGGATTAATGTCCTCTTCAATGAAACGTTATCTATAAATATTACATATAAAGTTACATAATAATTCCAAATAAGCAAGTAGCCAATTTGTTTCCTTGTGACAGCAAAGCGTGATGCCCCTAGAACCAACTAAACAAATGACACAACAACCACTACCACACTTCACAAACCAACACAAACACCATCCGCACACAATGCATGAAAGGGAATTTAATTTACAGCAGTGGGTAAAAAGCAAGACAATATATTTCTAAAACATGAAAACCCACCTAGCAGGACTAGCAGGGCTGGCGAGATGCTCAGCAGCCGAAGCATGGGCCATAAATGTGTGAGGAACAGAGAATCCAGGTCAATGCTGAGCGCGTTTGCACCCCACCTGTACTCACTATGCTCTGGAAGCAGGGGGCGGGGGGAGGGAGTGAAGGAGGGAGGTTGGGAGAGAGAGAGAGAGAGAGAGAGAGAGAGAGAGAGAGAGAGAGAGAGAGAGAGAGAGAGAGAGAGAGACAGACAGACAGAGAGAGACAGAGAAAGAGAGAGAGGGAGGGAGGGAAGGAGGGAGGGAGGAGGGGGAGGGGGAGAGGGAGACAGGGAGGGGGAGAGGACCTTGGGAGCAAATTGGCTAGCTGGACTGGAGTTGGCAAGCTCTGGGTGTGATCAGACAGCATGACTCAGAATACAGGGTAGAACTTGAGACAGAAAGGCACCAGAGCACTAGTTGTTGGCATCCACACGTACTTCTGAGGCATGCACAGTGGTTAAAGACCTCTCCCTTGCACAGGACCCAGGCTTAGTTTCTAGCACCCATACCGAGTGGCTCACAAAACATCTATAACTCCAGTTCCAGGAGATCTAACACATTCTAGCCTCCGTGGGCACCTGCACAAAAGTGGTGCAAATACACTCAAGCAAGCGTGCATGCACGCGTACACACACACACACACACACACACACACACACACACACAGAAATACAAATAAATAAGTAATAAATATGAGTATGATTATATTAACTTTATCAACGCATGGCTTTGTTTCCAGGTACACTAGGCTCTAAGTACAAGAGCCTTCCTACTACTGCTTTAGACACCAAACTTTTATAAAATAATGAGAATTGGATAAGAAAAATGTACCATAAATATAAAGATTTTTATTGATATAATCTGTTAAATCACTACTCAGTGCATAAAACTCTACTGCAATACAAGCTGACAAAAAACAGAACAAATGAATTTGCGTGTGGCTTAAACTAATAAAACTGTTATAACTTCATAAGGTAAAAACTTTTTTTCTGTTTTCTTATGTTTGTAGAGCTTACACAGAAATGCAGACAACAACAACAACAAAAATAAAATATTACTAGGTAAATAGAAAACTATAGTATAACATCATCTTATTAAAAAGTGAAGATATCATTTTCCATTGTATTGACACTAAGGAAAAAGTCAAGTAAAAAAGTAAGCTAGTTTAATATCAAACTATAAAGAAGATCAAATTATGAAGCAGACGCAATAACTGTGTGTGTACATATCACTGTGTATACTAAATGAAAGGAAATTTCACCTTACCGAAGACATTACTTCTGTGGAAAATCCTCTTACAGATTTATCCAAACCCTGAAAACAAAACAGAGGCGGCTTATCTGTGGGCATGTTCCTCCAATGTCATGACAGGCTTTCAAACATGATTAGCTACGCACTTAACATACTCAAACTCTCTCTGATGGAGCTCACAACTGCCTGGTACTCCAGCTGCAGAGGCTAACACCCTCCTCCAATTTCCACAGGCACCTAGAAACAGGTGCACAGACCCCTACGCCAACTAGGACACACACATACATATAATTTCCAAAGTTCAAAAAGGTAGGAAATTGGAGTTGATACTCATTTTTTTCCCTACACAGAACCATCCCTAGACTTTTACCAAGTAGCAATCATTTTAACTATAACTATAAATGTGACCATCTTCAAGCTAATTATGTTTTAACATCAAAAAAAAAAAAAGGAAGAAAAAAAGAAAAAGAAAAGCCTTCGCAGGCTACTGGGCTACAAAAACATCAAGTTGAACTATAGGCTCCACTATGCCTTATTCAAGGCCTTTAGCAAAGAGGCAGTTTATAGGGGTGCAAAGGAAAGAAGTGAAAAGGAAGGGAAGTAATTATACTCACAAAGAATAAAGTGAGACAAAAATCCATTTTCCTTAAAAGGGACACTTGCTTAACTTAAAACGAACTTAAGTTCCTACCAAATATATCTAGAAATAGAGTTAATTGCAAACAGTAGCATGAGGCCTGGATGTCTTTGAATTTATCAGCCTCATTAATAAATACCCTGGAAGGACATTTCAGACAAGGAGCCTCATATAGGATGGTGAGCACTTGGTTTGTTAAGCACACTCTATGAGGCTCACTCACACCCAAGCCAACAATGTGCTTCTGTCATTAAGAGATACGTGACTGCAGGTTTAAAGACTCGTTTTTCTTCATGAAGTCACTCTAAAAGCAAAGATAATTTGTTTGCTTATGTGTTTATTTATTTGAAAGTGTTCAACTGTTAGGAGCTCAGAAATGCTGTGATAATGTATTCTGCTTTGAACCCCAAACTGAAAGCATTTAGGCAACAGCAGAAAAAGTGGAGTTTGTCTGAGATTCTAAAACCTACATAAGAGACCAGAAGGGCCAAGGCAGACACCTCCACTTAGCCCCTTACAGGAACTTCAGTGGTCATGATCAGACTCACAGCACTGAGGAAGAGACTAACAAACCAACACCACATGCAGGCCAAGTGGAATTGTGTGGAATTCCACACAAAGTGGGATTTCTACTTACTCCTTAGATGAAAGTTTTGTTCCTACTTTTATTGTGGTTGTTTGGTTAGTTTGCTTTGTTTACTATGGACAATTTTAATGGAGCGGGAAATGATTCTGAAGGGGAAAAGAAGTTACTCGGGCCACAAAAGCTAGACCTTCTTTCAGTGAGTCATTTTTATGGTTCACGCACACTATTAACATTTTTATTTGTGGCTAATCTCTCTATTGTCATTTTGGCAATTTCAATTCAATGAGAACATTTCAAATTCCACATGCAACTTCAACAACCCAGTTAGACTACTCAGCTCATCCACACACTTACACCAACAGTATTCAGTCCAACTACATTGCCCCAGTAGAGCCAAAACAGGACAAGAGAATAAAGGTGCACAATTACATAGTTTAAAAATCTTTAAATGCCATCAAAACTTTGAAATGCTTACTACCTCTGACTACTACTAATAAGACTACAAATCCGGACACTTTTCTGGGTAAGATACTAATTAAAAGCCTGTGTTTCCTTTGTAAAAATCATTAGGATGACTTGCTCATTTTCCCATAGGCATGGCTTGTCTATCTAATAAAATTAAATGGCTTAAAGAAACAGGCCTGGATGGTCTGAAACACTGCTGTTTCTCCTGTTAGACCCTACTCATTTGCACTTCTTGTTTTCGCAATTACTGATTGATTTCTCTGAGGCCTAGCACTTGAAGTCCACTACTGTGACTCCTATTTACTTGCTCTCTGGACCTCCCTCAAGTTTACAGTCTATTTAACAGTCACTTACCAAATTTAACCACTAGAATTCCCAAAACAGGCAAACAGAGACAAGTTTCAATTTTCTATCAATCATTATTACTTGATGGATATCACAGATACATGACATTTCTCAGGAAATTTATTTTGAATATTTGTATAGTCTACAATCTTAACATTTTAACCAGACTATATTCATATCTTACACTATTTTCTTCTAATTATTTGTTTTATTTCTTCTCTCCTTTATGGTATATAAACTCCAGGGAGTAAACATTAAGTCCGGTTTACCACGACAGCCCTAGTACTAATAAAACTGTCTATCCCACTGGTGGGTTTAATAGTTGTAGTTCATAGTCTGATTCCTATTTGCTGCTCCAGATCACCTAAAGCAATTACAAGCTTTAACTGAGATTGACCAGCAGCATCTAAATGCCCAAGGTACTCTTCCTAGATTGACAGGATTCGTTGAGCAATGATAAAGACAGTGAAAGAATGATAAGCCTAGAAGATTTTTAAAATTGGCTAAACCCTGAAGGAAGCACACAGCCTTTTGAGCTAACACTGGATGATCTTGACGTGAGCCTATCTGAGGTCCACAAAATTCTTTGAAGAAACAGACTTAAAAGCGACAAACAGAAAGCGTTATCTGATAGCAACTGGCCCCCCCTCAACACCCCCCCTCCCCCCCTGTGCCCCCCCCCCCTTCCCCAGATGGGATTACACACTTCTCTGAGCAAACAGCTGAAAAGAGAGAGCAAAGGAAGTTAAACCATTTGGAGGTTAGGCCCCCTTATGTTTTTTTTTTTTTAATAACTTATTTTATTTTAGTGTGAGGGTGTTGCCATTGGAACTGGTATTACAGACAGTTGTGAGCTGCCATGTGGTGGCTGGGAATTGAACCCGGGTCCTTTGGAAGAGCAGACAATGCTCTTAACCACTGAGCCATCTCTCCAGCCCCTAGGCCCCCTTATGTTAAGTAGGATCCCCTGTGCTTGGGAGGCACCAGGAGGGAAGAATGTATACAAAAAGCCCATCATGCCCATCCTGGGCAGCGTGTCCCCTTGAACTTAGGGATTGGGCTCGGTCCAGCCTGGGGCTGAATTAAAGATTCCTCTTGCATTTACAGTGCTTTTGAGTCTTTCTGGTTCTTTTTGGGATCAATCTGGGCGTAGCAAGAGATTCTCCCTACGTAAAAAACACTGAAAAGTTATATATTAAAGGCAAACTTTTAACCGCGTTACTACGATGATGATTAAGTCATGTTAATTAAATTACAAACAGAAAGATCAGTTAGCTACTGTGACACCCTGGATGTGAGAGGAAAGGTGAAGGGCTCCAGCAAACCAGAGCGTGGCAAGCAGGTCGCCAATAGGTTTTGCTACCCTTCTCTCCCATTCCCTCTACCTTGCCAAACTGTTAGGTTACAACCCTAAAGCTAACCACAAAGCTCTATTTGCGTATTTAGCTATGTCCCCCTCCTAAGGATGACTACCAAGTTACAGCTACCAAAGCACTGAAGACCAGCGATCAAAAGCCACTTTTTTGCTATGCTGATTAACTTGTCCAATCAAAACAAACTAACTCATCCTAACACAAGGATTCTCCTTTTACATTTATAAACTGCCACTTGCCTACAGGCCATGTCTGCCTCCTCCTTACCCAGAGGCAGTACTCCGTCCCTTCAGGCAGATTTCCCTCCCCCGCCCCTGCAACTCCTTGCTCCTTTTCTCTTATGCCTCATCCTCTCTCTCCTGCCTTGGTCTTTTATTCCCTGCCCTTTGTCCCTCTAGTGCAAATAAATCTCCGTTGTGTTGAGAACTTGGGTCTTGGGGTGTCCTGTGCCAACTCTGAGGTCCTTTCAAACTGAATTTCACCTATTTAAAAAAAAAATGAGAAGCAGAGGGAGACACTACAGCAAAGCTTTGGCAGATGGAAAAGCAACTTTTCCTTATATAGACATTTTCTACACTACAATGAATGCAGCATCTATTAAAATCACTCATAAGTGTGTATCCCTGTAAAATATACATATAAACACTTACCTATTTCTAGAGTACAAGTAAAAGGCTAAGCAGAAATGTAGCAAACACACACCTCATTCCTTATTAAGGTATAATCTTCAAAACAGCTGTTTTACTTCCAAATGTTAAAGAAATAACTTGAGAGTTTCCCCCCTGAAATAGAGAGAAAAATAGTAACGATTATCTATCTATGTATCTATCTATCTATCCATCCATCCATATATATATTCAAACTTTATGTTTTGAGAACCTTCTCCAAATATTACTGTAATTGCATAAACCCTTCCAAAACACATAAAGGCACTTGGAGGTTGTGAGGAAGGGTTCTCACATATAACTACCTGGAAGTTACTGCCACAAAAGTCTCTGCTACAGCCTCAAGCCTGCACAAAGACCTAAGCAGGCACACGCGCACACACACACACACACACAGACACAAATTCAACCTTCTGTCTGTGCAAACCTGGACTGATGCTTGCTGCTAATATCTCTGGCTGAGGATTATGGCCGTTTTCAGCAAGAATGCTCATTTGCCTTAAAAACTTGTTCTGCCACAGCCTTTCTTTAATATACTCACAGTTTGCTGTGGAATTTTTAGAGAATCTTTCTTAATTTCATTTGGGCCATCCTTCTAGGAAGGCAATATACCATGCTCAAATATTAAGTCATCTGAGAAAAACCTGAAGACCTAAAAATACGTACAGTTCATAACTTGCTTTCTTAGGAGATACAGATAAAAATGAAGTTCATCCATTTCCCAAGCTTTGTTTCATCATGTAATACTGTCTCTTAGCAAAACAAAATAAACATTGCCTTTAGAAACCCATGACAACTTAAGAAAGAAGAAAATTCCAAAGCCAGAATGAAAAAAAAAAATACTCAAAGTAGGGTAATGAGACAAAAGAAAAAGAACAATTTAGTCTCTGCTCCAGTCTGTCAACTTCAAAAAATAATTATCTAGTCAAAAGCACAGGCAAAATAAAGTGTTTCATCACAATACTTTTCATGATTTCTTTCAGCTCTCATATTTAAACCTCTTTCCCTCACAACGTGCGCACACAGCCACACCCACACACCATGGACTCTTTGTAAACATCCACATAAAGTATGTTTTATTTATTGCAAAAAGCTTAAAAGTAGATCCTACATTAATACTCTTCCATGTTTCATTCCAAAGATAAGCACACCTTTCCTGATAAAATAAAAAACCCTGACAACTTGATTCCTAAAAGAGTTACCATAAACCACGTGCGGTAGTGCAAGCCTTTAATCCCAGGCACAGGCAGGCAGGCCCTGGACATGCTCCAAAACACCCAGAGATATTTAAGAGACATTGTCTCAAAACAAACAGACAGACAGACAGAAAGGTCCTTATAGACTATGGGTGCAGACAAATGCACGATTCAGAAGGAATAATAGCAAACAGCTGGATAATTTGCAAAGTTTCAAAAAAAAAAAAAAAAAAAAAAGACCTACCAGACAGCTGAGGGGAGGGGTTCTTCAGCCCAAGAGGAGAGCCTTCTCAGCTAATGCAAAAAGTGTCAGCAGCTGAGAGAGAATGTAAGGAATGCTTCTAGCGGATGGTTAGGGCGAAGAACAGGATTTAAAGTCATACAGAGCACCTGGGAGCGGGTACCCACGGGCATCAGCCATTTACATGGTCCTCTTCACAGACCTGGAAAAGAGAGAGAAGAAAGTGGCAACAGTTACTGGGGGAAAGGCAGGAACCCCGTGTGGATCTTTCTCTCCCCGGGCCTTTCATTTCAAACCCTTTCATTTCAAACCCAGGCCTCACAGTGTGCGTAGCAGAGAAACACAAGGCTGTGAATTCAGTGAAAACCCAGTGTGGCTGGAAAAGAAAGCAGAAACAAAACAGAATAGGCACAGGCGCAAGGCTGAAGCCTACAGTCAGGGCAGGGCAGGACAGTCCCATACCAAGGATCTCGCCAACAAGTCCAGACATGAACGCATGGCTTAAATGTGTTTCTCCTTTCATCTTGCCCAGCAAGGCTAAGAATCACAAACAGCTAAGTTTCCTGGACTCCCTGACCCTCTAGGCTAATTGTTCTTTCTCTAAGGCCTTTTAAATTTCTGCTCTTACCTCCTCTGAACCAAACTACCTAGACTTAAATGTCACCTCTACCACTTCTTATTAAATGAATTAACACATGAAGCACACAAACCACCACCCGTCATAAAGAAAACACTCTATAAATGCTACATTTTGTAGTTTTTTAGCATTAGATTTCTATTTTTTTTTCCTACCAATATACCCATCCCTCTTAACACTAATGCAAATCACTTATTCCTTCTATCTTAGATGTATCTTAGATATATCACCTGAGTTACTGCCACTGCCTAACTGGTTTCCATCCACTACACCTGCTATACCATGTCTATACCATATCTGTCTTATATTGTTTGTGCAGGAGTCAGAACGGTCTAACCTCAAAGTGAGCCATGTCTTTCTCCTCATATCTGGCATGAGACTCCCACATCGTTCCAGCAGCACCCAAATTCCTGAGCGTACATATGACTGACTGCTCTCTCCCTAAAGGAAGGCGAGTAAATCGGTTCATCTCATCTCTTTTAATCTAACTCATCTGAAACCAAAATTCACTTACGTTCACATATCAAACCGCTTGCTTGCTACTAATTAAAGATTAAGAGATCACCTGGAGTCTGGGGGCTAGATCAATTTATCTTTGTACCTCAGAAACATATTCTAGCCCACCACAACAGAATCAATGCTTGCTAAGCGAAAGCTGAAAAATCGTGAATAACATTTGAACTATTCAGTCTCCGTCGTAGTGGCAAAAATTAAAAACCATGCTAGGGGCTCTCACAAAGAAACTAAATATAAAACATGCACATAGTTTTTAGGAAGAGAATGCATTTAACAAACTTGTCTGCATACACATCTTACTACGGTCACATCCTGGCCGTAAAGACCGAAAAATCTAGTTTCTGTAATTTATTCAGTGGCTGAACTTGCAGGACACCTTCGACTTCCTTTATTGATTCAAGAGGCACAAGAATTCTGTTTCATAGTGACGCCCGAAGAAAATTCAAATAAAATAGAAAATTCCACCTGGAATTGGCTGCTGAGAACACAAAGAGCAACGTTTTATGCAAAGCATATCCCATCATTTGCTTTAAGTCTCTGATTTAATTTTGCTTTTGCTTTTTTAATAATATAGTTTCAGTGTTGGGGTGGAGATGTTAGAAGTACATATGATTTTAGGGCTTTATTGCAATTACAAACACATAGCCTGCTTCTAGGCCGCTGAACCGTATCTACTCTTCACTTAGCTTTTTTGTTTTGTTTTGTTTTGTTTTGTTTTTCGAGACAGGGTTTCTCTGTGTAGCCTTGACTGTCCTGGACTCACTTTGTAGACCAGGCTGGCCTCGAACTCACAGCGATCCGCCCGCCTCTGCCTCCCGAGTGCTGGGATTAAAGGCGTGCGCCACCACGCCCGGCTTCACTTAGCTTTTTGGATCCTAAATACTTCTAAAAGCTAGTTTTAAGAACTCCTCACGCCTTTAATCCCAGCACTCTGAGTCAAAAGCCTCTTTGTGAACTGTGCACCAGGTTCAATCTTTTTTTCTGAAAAACTTGTCAGGCCCACTCACTAACATTGCTACTTTAATGTGCTGGGGCCAGCATTCCCAAATTACGGATCTGCCTCTGTGCAAGTCCCTGGGGCTACTGCCTCTACCCCACCCCACCCCCAAAACACACACACACACACACACACACACACACACACACACACACACACACTCCGACAGAATGCTAAACTCAGCAAAGCACCACACACACACACACACACACACACACACACACACACTCCGACAGGATGCTAAATTCAGCAAACCACTACACACACATACACCACACACACTCCGACAGGATGCTGAACTCAGTAGGTTAAAGCGGCAGGCAACATACAATGCATTTTCTGAGCAACTACAACACGTAACGCATTTTCTAAGCAACAACCCCAAATGTGAAAGTGAAAGTAAACAGGCACTCGTTACATCACGCAGGGCCTGACCTGGCCAGCCGACCACGAAAAGAACTCCAAAGCCCTTAAGTTCACTCACCCACAAAACTCCGGGAAACCCTGGCAACTGTTTAAAGCAAAACAGAGCGGACTTACGTAGCCTGCTCTGAACGTACGCATGCGCATTCCGATAACCGCCCCTAGTTTGCCCGGGCTTAGGAGGCAGAGCTTCGGCCAAGCTCCGCCCAGTTCGTCACTGCAAGGAAGGGTTCCCGCCACTCCCTTTCCACGCCCCTGGCGGGGGGCGGTTCCTGGAGGCTGGAAGTTGGGAGGAGAGCAGGCGGAGACGTGAGCGGACAAATTCCTAGCCAAAAAGAGCCCTATTCAGACTAGACGCCAGGTTCCCTTTAGTTGACTGAAGCCCTTGGCTGCAAAAGCCTTTATTCTCCTACTAAGTTATGCAACCAGATGAACGTTTTCCAAGGATGTAAATGCAGGAAGATGACAACGTTATTTCGTTGTTTTTAATCGCAGTTTAGGCCGATTATGCTACTTTCAGGCAAGCTGACGCTATCAGAAACATTGTCAGCCTCAAGATTTTTCTTTCTTTATTTTTGAGTAATCAAAACTTTAGGAACTTGGTAATGAATAATTTCAGAGTATAGAAAGCTGAGCAAGAGTGCTTTAAAGGTTTATAATGGTTATATGGGGTAATTGGAAGCCTTTAGGATCAGGTTCAAATGTATTTTGAACACAGAATAACATTTAGTACCTTTGTCAAAACGTCTTCCATTAGTTTAAGTTAAATCTACATCTATTCATTATGCTAACCCATTTTGTCAGGAAGTAGGAAAAATATTGCAATCCCCTTGAGGAAAATGAAGGTCATTCGTTCACCCTTTTCAACTGTATGTAGCAAAAAATGACATGTCCATGTTAGTAAATGTTAGTCTTTCTCCCCCATAATCTGTTTATAAAAAGATTATACACTAGGAGCTGGAGATTAAGAGTGACTAAGAGCACTGCCTGCTCTTCCAAAGGACCTGGGCTCAATTCACAACACCCACATGGCAGCTCACAACTGTAACTCCAAGATCTGACACCCTCACAGCAATGCACATAAATTAAAATTAAATAAAAATATTTTTAAAAAGATTATACACTGATGAAAATGATGGGATTCTATGCATTGATGGGGGAATGAAATTGATTACCTATTGTTCTATCAATAGTAAAACAACAACAACAACAACAACAACAACAACAACAACAACAAAACAGTTCAAGATATCTTTCCCATGACTGAGAAGAATAGAGAAAAATAGAAGTGATTTCCATGTAATTGAGTTAAAGAAATTTCAGTGCGATTGGGAAGGTGATGTCAGAATTTGACACAAAGGGATACAATATATAAAGAAAAACAAATAATTTGACATTGCCACTTATGTTTTCATTAAAATGATGCAAATGTGACCAGTTTAGAAGTGAGCATATTAGACGAAAGGGAGACTTAAAACAAATTGCATTTCTTGGTCTGTCATTTATGTCTGGCCATCTATGCTAGTGCCAGCCATATTAAAATTTCTAATATTAACAATAGTGGTCTAATAGGAATCTTGATCAACTCCTCCCCATTTTTATATTATATAATATCATTTGATTTTTATTTCTGACAGGCTTTGTATTAAACCATCAGTCCTTCAGTACAAAATCTCCATTGTCTTTGCCGTAGTTAGATTTATAAATGAGGCTGTGTTTCAGATTTTTTAAAAGATCCAAAGGAATATTTTTCTGGCATCTCTATAGCAGATATGTCACGATTTTCTGTCTGCATACAGATATTATGGAAATTCTTCCTGGGACCATGTCAGAAAATATGTACATCATTTCCTCTGGCAGTACCACAAAAATCAAACAGAAGATTGGATGACACTTTATATTTGACTGAGTGAAAAACTAGACAAAAATGAAAAACAAAAAACAAAACCCTACCATCTGATGATAGTACTCAGCCCTTAAATCAAGTTGCCCCAAACCTTGTTTTCCTCATGATTTCCAATAATATACAGTACTATTACTGTATATTATTGCCAGTGTTTCTCAACCCATGGATCATGGCCCCTTTGGGAATGAATGACTTTTTCATTGGGGTTGCATATCAGCTATTCACATTAGGATTCATAACAGTAGCAAAATAATTACAGTTATGAAGTAGCAATGAAAATAATTTTATAGTGTGTGGGGGGGTCACTACAACATGAGGAACTGTGTTAAAGGGCCATAGCATTAGGAAAGTTAAGAACCACTATCACCAATAAAGCTATTAACTGCTAGTGATCCTCACATGAAGTCGATAACCTGTGAGACAAGAGAATAGAACCTAATGTTGTTTCAAAGAAATGTACACATTCTGTGCATCTACACTCTAGCAACACCTGAGTGTTTCGCCTACCTTCCCTAGTTTCCCTTTTATCTTCACAATGCCAGTTTTAGATGTTTGCAATTTTTTAAACTTGTATTTGTCGTAAATTCAGCCACCCATTCCAGATGTATAAGTCACTCTGTCATTGCTATTCACTGTAGCAACCTGGACTGATGAAGCTACAGGCTGACAATGTTGGAGTATTCTTTACATGGCTATAAATATCCACTATATATATATGTTTCCCTACATAATCCACCTGTCTGTCTTGGAACCAGAATTTTTTTTTTTTTTGCCATATCCCAAACCCCTTTTTATGATTCACCTGGACCAAAGTAATAGCAACCTAAAATAGTTTCCTGCATCCATGCTTAGACATTAACATCTAACTCTTGACTTAGGAACAGAATGATTCTTTAAAAATATAATCATCAAATATCACATTCCCTTGTGATTTTTTTTTAGTATTAATATGATCTCTAGGTGGATTCTCTAGGTTTGTGTTCACATCTCCTCAATCGCTTCACTAAATTGTACACGTTGTTTTTATTTTTGAAACATTATATACATATTTTCTAAAATTCTTTCCCCACATACTGTAGTGGATGTAAATATTTTTTTGTTTTGACCTCAAGTATAGGATGTGAAACCGACTTGTGTAAGGGTGTGCAGTGTCTTTCCACTGAAAACAGACTTGTGAGGGAACAGGTGATGTTTGTCTACTGGAAGAGGAACCATCTTTTGCAAGGGCATGGTCTTTGCCAACTGATAAAGATCCTAGTACGGACTATACATACATGAGCAGCAAACAAGAGGCGGGGCTTTTTGGTCTTGGCTGTTCAGCACTTCACTTCGAGACGCTGCTAGAGAGAACTGCTCCAGCAAACGCTCAGAGGTTATAGGTTCTGGCTGCTGCTCCAGGTTCCAGTGACTGCGGTTGCAGTCACTGTTGCTGAATTACTGGTTTGCTGTTTAATGGGTCTGTTGGAATCCTGCAGATTATGCCAGTGGAATTGATGCACAGAACTGAGTCTAAAAAAGTCTACTTTGCCTGTTTCCATTCACCTCTTTTCTCTCCTATCTAGAGTAGGTGGGTTGGAGGGGAGGTATAAGCATTAATGAACCCAAAATAGCCAGTCCCAGCATCTGTCCCAGTCCAGCACATTCTCCATGGTTGTGGGGAGAGTGGGAACTGCCTCTGATGCCCCCTGTTTGACCACTTCCCCTTGGTGGGGAGGCCTAGTGGCACTTGGAGGAAGAGGAAGCAGGCAGATCTGATAATCTGTGATCATATGGTGGGGGAGGAGGTCCCCTTCTGTCACAGACCTAGGGGAGGGGAATAGGGTGAAAGAGGGAAGGAGGGGGGAATGGGAAGATACAAGTGAGGGGGTAACACTTGGGATGTAATATGAATAAATTATTAAAAAATTTTTTTTAAATGAAAATGTATTAGTTTTATTGGCCTTGGCCATTCTTACTGTTATAAGACGAACTCTCAAAGTAGTTTTGATTTGCATTTCCATGAAGAGAAAGAATGTTCGACATTTATTTGTTTTTCATCCATTTGTTTTTCCCCATTTGAGAATTGTTTATGTCTGTACCATATTTTTAACCATGTGTTTGTTTCCTTGGTGTCTTAGCTTTAATTATTTCATATTACGTTTTAGATATTATTCCTCTATTGGGTCTTGCCAGTACTAAAGGCATGGTTGGAGTTAGGGAAGTGAGTATTCCAATTCTGCAGCCTTCCACTTTGTCCTAATGGTGGTGTCACTTGCTAAATAGAACATTTCAGTTTAATGATGTCTCATTTATTGCTTGTTCTAGTGTTTGTATATAGGAATTTTAATCCAGTAACATGGCTGCTTTGGCAAGGGATCATATCAAAAGACCTAGGTCACTGTGATCCAGCCGGAATGCAGTGTCACACCACGCACCTTTAATTCCTCTGGCTGGAGGAGTACAGTCACACCCCTAGCACACACATTTAAGGTAAAATTAGTCTGTATAAGGAAGGAGCCATGTCAGAAAGAGGAGCAGACAAATTGAGGAACATAGTTGAGCAAATGTCCTTGCAGTATGGTGGAGCATCTTTTGGGTATATGCTCAGAGGTGGTATAGCTGGGTTGCGAAGTAGTATTATTTCCAATGGCAGAATAAATTAAGGATAGGATAAACCCAACTCTCATGAGAACAAGGGAAAGAAAAACTATTTAAGAGCAGCGCAGGGAGAAAGCGTCAGTGAGTTGGGAGTCAGTGCAGCAAACGAGGCACATTTGGAGTTGATTTTGTTCCTGCATTCATGCGGTTCATTGCAGGTTAGCAGAGGCAGTTGAAGCCAGAGTATAAGAAAGAGCCAGAATATTAGAACAAATTTCCGGAGTTGGTTTAGAGCCAAGCAGAACAATTCAATGAGAAGTCAGAAGAAGTCAGATAGAATCAGCCAGCTTGACAAGGACTTTGATCCAGAACAGGCCAGCTAGATTTCAGAAGAAGCTAGAAAGGGTGAGCTTATTTAGTAGTAAGCCTCTGA
Source organism: Acomys minous (assembly GCF_964271855.1). Classification (NCBI taxonomy): domain Eukaryota; kingdom Metazoa; phylum Chordata; class Mammalia; order Rodentia; family Muridae; genus Acomys; species Acomys minous. The sequence continues at coordinate 85,188,087 of NC_140490.1, read as the reverse complement.
GATAACGGTTATATCAACCAGATAAAAGATACTTTCCCAGCTTGTCTTACCGGTGTTCTATTCGGAAAACCATTTTTTGTTCCAATGGATTCAAGACTAATCACTGATTACTTCTATGATCCAAATTTTGTATGGTTCTTCTGACAGAAAACGATTCATATTTAAGCACTTAACATCAGTATTTTCATCTCGGATGATCCATTTAACTAAAAATTCCTCATAAATATTCCTAGTAGCTTGAGTTTTTAGATAATTGTAGACATAGTCATGCTGACAACCAAGAATAGCCGTTATGCCATCTAAATTGGAGGAAAGAAGGAAGCTCAGAAGACCCAGTAAGGAAGTAAAAATAAGGTCCGTGAACTTCATACAGTAAATGAAAAAAAAAAAAGGTTCAAGAAGGTTCAAAAAACACTTACTAAAGTTATATAAGTTTTAACAGTTACTGAGAAAGAGACCAGCTAGAGAGTCATCACCGACTACATGTTGTCAATGGTCACAAAGTCTTCATGTGAACTGAAGCAAGAGTTTAGTGAAATAGGTCGTGAGAGTAAAAACATTAAGGAAAAGTCTCAGATTATTCACTGGAATAAAGGAAACGATGCCCTCAGGGCGAGATCTCACTCAGCAAAGCTATCAATTTGTGAAAAAGAACGCCAAAAACCTGCCACAAGGTCAAAGAGAATGGCTAAAATACCTTAATACCATGTTTCAGACACTTTATTTTGCCTTCATGCAGAAGTAACTTAAAATGATCATGAAACCACACAAGATAATATTATAGCGTTTTAGCTTATGTGGTAGTTTCAATGAGATCCACTCTAGAGCCATATATTTCAATGATTATTCCCCAGTTTGTGAACTGTTTCACCATTATTAGGAGGTGTGGCCTTGTTGGAAAATGTGGGTCATCTCTTTTACCTAGTTTTTTGGGTCTGTCATTTGTAGTATAGTTATCCTGTAATATATGGCTAATGTCTGCTCAAAAGTAAATACATACTATGTGTTACTTCCTGAGACTGGATTACCTCACTCAAGAGCATCCTTTCTAGTTCCACCCATTTGCCAGGCAAATTTCATAATTTCCTTGTTTTTAATAGCTGTGTAGAATTGACAACAAGGGCAAAGAAATTCCTTGTTAACATGGTCTCATTTGAAATTGGTCTCGTTGAGAATTTAGTTAAGTTTGCTTTTGAATGGAACTGTCATCTTTATAAACGTCTCCCATAAGGCTTAGTGAGAACTGTGAAAAACTGGCAGAAAGACTATAAGATTCAGAGGTCAGGCAAAAATACTATAAAATAATGTTTTCTGGAAACAATATGACCGTTGCCTTCCTGGAATCACAGCAGCCATGGTTGACTGCATGAGACACGCATAATATAAAGTCAATCAATATTCCAGCATGGATGGAAGAGGGACCCCTCCACCTACAGTTGAGTATCTATTAGTCTTTGCTTTCTGCTAGATTATTATTATTATTATTATTGTTATTATTATTATTATTATTATTATTATTGTTGTTGTTGTTGTTATTTATAATGTTACATATTTTATATACTACAATAATATATTATTTTATTTTCTCTATATAAGATGTATTATGTTATTAATGTATGATTAATATTAATATAATATTATCCTATGATGTGCTGGATCTTTTCCTGTGGTGGTAGCATCTGGAAGTTTGCTCCTTCTCTACTAAGAGTTCATACACTTGTGCACACACTGAAGTAATTGGAGACTCAGTGGGTTGTGATATCATGAACAGCGTATGTGGAGGTGTACTGAAAAAACTTGGAGATGTGAGTGAAGGATGAATATGATAAGCTTTCTTTGTATACATGAATAAAATTCTCAAAAGATAAATAAAGAATAGGAAGGGAATAAAAAAATTAGTGATAAAATAAAAACTACTTTTTAGATGTAAAATTATCCTTTACAATAAAGTCATGAATCTTAGTGAACATGTACTAGTTTGCATTCCCACCAGCAATCAAGGAGTGTTCCTCTCTCTCCACATCCTCGCCAGCATGTGGTGTCACTTGAGATTTTGATCTTGGCCATTCTGATGGGTGTAAGATGGAATCTCAGAGTGGTTTTGATTTGCATTTCCCTGATGACTAAGGAGGTTGAGCATTTCTTTAAGTGTTTCTCTGCCTTTTGATATTTTTTCTGTTGAGAATTCTCTGTTTAGTTCTGAGCCCCATTTCTCAACTGGGTTATTTGGTTTGGCGGTGTTTAGTTTCCTGAGTTCTTTATATATTTTGGATATTAGACCTTTGTCAGATGTAGGGTTGGTGAAGATCTTTTCCCAGTTTGTAGGCTGTCTCATTGTTCTGTTAATAATGTCTCTTGCCTTACAGAAGCTTCTCAGCCTCATGAGGTCCCATTTATTAATTGTTGACCTTAAGGCCTGGGCTGTTGGAGTTCTGTTCAGGAAGTTGTCTCCTGTGCTAATGTGTTCCAGGCTCTTCCCCACTTTTTCTTCTAATTGATTCAGTGTCTCTGATTTTATGTTGAGGTCTTTGATCCACTTGGACTATTGGGTCTCTAGGTGAAAGAAGCATGGGAAGATGGGAAAATAGAAGGATCCAGAAGGTCCTAGGAACCTACAAGAAGAACATTAAGATGGGCAGATCTGGGCCCAGGTGTCCGGCACAAATTATGGCACCAGCCAAGGACAATACATGCAGTAAACTTTGAACCCCTACCCACATCTACCCAATGGATAGGACGTTCTTCACAGTTGAGTGGAGAGTGGGGTCTGACTTTCACACAAACTCTGGTGCTCCATATTTGACCATGTACCCTGGATGGGGAGGCCTGGTGGCACTCAGAGGAAGGATTGCAGGCTACCAAGAAGAGACTTGACACCTTATGAGCATATAGAAGGGGAGGAGGTCCCCCTCAGTCACAGTCTTAGGGGAGGAGAGTAAGGGGAAAGTGGGAGGGAGGGAGGAATGGGAGGATACAAGGGATGGGATAACAATTGAGATGTAATATGAATAAAGTAATAAAATATATTTTTAAAAAGAAAATGTAATAAGTTAGAACCCATGAAAATTATGTGTGATAAAGCACTGTAAAAAATTTTTTGGTGCAACATTTGATGTGTCTGAACAATATTTTTTCCATAAGGTAGCATCTTCCATAGGCTTGGTACTTAATGTAAGATTGCTGAGTGCTGAGGTATTTAATGGACCACCATTTTGTCCCACTGTTACCTTGTGTTTGCCTAGACACTTCTCAGGCTTCCATTCTCTACCAGCTGCATCCTCCTACACAACGCTTACGGGATTGCTCATGATGCTGGCCATTGTCTAGATATACTAACCAAAATAAGTGGTGTGTATATGCAGGCTTACACATGAATCTAAGATAGCTAAGAGGAAGTATAAATAAAACAAAATTATTACTGTGCAGGGTCTGGAAAATACTGCTGAGCTTTGCAATAAGCCAGAATTTACTAGGTCACCACAAATCCCTTACTGATTTAGCCCCCCTTGAGCATGGATGAAATATGATATTGTCTTTTAAAAATATGTATTCCTGAGCTTAATCGCCAAAATCCCTTTCAGAGCCACAGGCCTGATATTGGTCTAGCCGTTAATTAAAAGACTCAAATATTTTAATTGGTGTAATCATCATCATGGTTATGAATAAGTACTTCATATGAATCATATCAGTTAAGCCATGTAGATTATTTGATGGCTATCACTGGTCTCCCTCCTCTGAGATAATTTTCTAGCATTTGGTCTCTCCATTTCTCTCTCTGCAATAATGACATTAATTAGCGCACCTTGACAAAGACAGAGAAACATTATTTTGATACACATACACACAGAGAGACTCCAAAACTGTTCAACAAATAGAACAACTTGGCACAAAGTATATTTTTAATGTATGAGGAGATCAATGGTTATTCAAATGAATTCAAAGACCAGCAAATGGATTCTGGCATTAAGATGTGAATGATGTGCATGGCCTGGCACAGGGGAAAGAGTTTAGGACCAATAGCTATATACACTAAACAATTCTGGTCTTGATTAGAAGGTAGCAATGCTGAAAAAGAAAAAGAAATCAAGAGAGAAGGAGAACAGTAATGGAAATTGAGATACAAATAGCCACACTCATTACTCCAACTTTATTTTTTTAAATTTTTTATTAACTTATTCTTGTTACATCTCAATGGTTATCCCATCCCTTGTATCCTCCCATTCTTCCCTCCCTCCCATTTTCCCCTTACTCCCCTCCCCTATGACTGTTCCTGAGGGAGACTTCCTCCCCCTGTATATGCTCATAGGGTATCAAGTCTCTTCTTGGTAACCTGCTATCCTTCCTCTGAGTGCCACCAGGTCTCCCCATCCAGGGGATGTGGTCAAATATGAGGCATCAGAGTACGTGTGAAAGTCATACCTTCCAACTTTAGCCTAACCACAATGAATAGACCCAAAACAGAATTTGCAGGCATCAAAACATCCTTCAATGAAATCGCTGCTAAAATACCAAAATCCTGAATAAAGAAACATCCAACTTGGTACACGCAGCACACATTTGTTGAAGATGATTTTTCCCCCATTGTGTGGTTTAGGATTCTTTGTCAAAAGATGTTCCATCATTTACATGTCCATAGGTGTGTCTATTTACTACTGGATCTTTCAATTGATTTGATTGATCAACGTCTCTTTTTTCCTGCCAATGTGATGGGCTTTTAAAATTACTTCTCCTATGTAGTACAGTTTGAGATCAGGGAAGATGATATCTCAGGAAGTGGGCGTTTTTTTTGTAATCATACAAGATTGTTTTAAATATCATAGGCTTTTGTTTTCCCATATGCAGTTTAGTATTGGTCTTTAAAGGTCTGTAAGAATTGTGTTATATTTGTGATGGGAATTGCATTAATTCTGTGTTTCTGTGTCTTTTATTTATAACAATAGTGGTTTAAGGAATAATATCACCTTAATAATTATGTGAAACAATATTAATATTAATAAGCATACAATAAAAATTAATGTACAACATACACAAATTTAATCAACACAAGGAAAACAGCAAAAAAGATAAATATTTGTTTTTTGCATCCATTCTGTTACCCTGTGTCTTTTTGGGGGGAATTAATTTCATTGATGCTGAGAGATATTAATGACCAATGATTTTTAATTTCTATTATTTTCATGTCATTGTTGGTAGTGTGTGTGTGTGTGTGTGTGTGTGTGTGTGTGTGTATCCTTATTTTTGTTTTGTGTGTGTAAAGTTATTTATTTTATGTGTTTTCTTTGGTGTACTTAACTTCTGTGGGTTGGAGTTTTCTTCCTTGTATCTTCTGTAGGGCTGGACTTGTAAATAGATATTGGCTATTTTGGATTTTGTCATGATATTTCTTGTTTTATCCATCTACAGTGATTAAAAATTTCCTGGGTATACTAGTCTGGCTTGACATACGTGGTGTGTAAGAGCCTGCAAGTCTTCTGTAGAGGCTCTTTGGTCTTTTGCATCTCCGTTGGAAAGTATTGTGTAATTTTAGTAGGTCTGCCTTTATATGTTACTTGGGCTTTTTCCCTTGCCTGCTTTTCATATTCATCCTATATTCTACATATTTAGTGTTTTGATATTTATGTGGAGGTTGTGGGACCTTTCTTTTCTGAAATCTATTTGGTGTTTTGTAAGCTTCTTGCACTTTTATAGTAATTTCTTTCATTAGGTTAATGATTTTGTTGAAAATATTGTCTGGGCTTTTAATCTGGAAATTTTCTCTTTCTTTTACTCCTAGTATATTTAGATTTTATCGATGTTTTGTTTCAGTTGCATTTTAGATTTAACTTATTTTTTTTTTTTTGTCCAATGAATCTGTTTCTTCAATTGTGTCTTCAACCCCTGAGATTCTTTCGTCCATCTTTTGTATTTTGTTGGTAATGCTTGCATCTGTGGTTCCCATTCCCTTATCTAGGTTTTTTATGTCCGTAATTTTCTTTGTTTGTGTTTTCTTTATTGTTTCTAATTAAATTTTCAGGTCTTGGACAGTTTTCTTCACCTGTTTGTTTATTTTTTTTCTTGACTTTCTTTGTCATTCTTTAAGGAATTTATTGATTTCCTCAATTTTTGGTCGTGTTTTTCTTGGTTTCTTTAAATGGTTTCTCCATTTCTTCTTCTTTAAGAACCTCTATCCTCTTCATAAAGTTAGATTTAAGACCATTTCCTTTTACTTCGGCTGCATTAGACTATTCTCAGCTCTGGTGATGCTGCATTACTCTAGCTGTTGTTGATTGTGTTCTTACACTGCTGATTAGGCATCTGGGTTTGGGTTGATTTTAGGTCTCACTGGTGATTTCTGTGGATGTCTTTTTGTGGGAGTCCATTTCTGTTCTTTGTTTTTATTTCTTCTTTGGTCTTTTGGTGTGGAGGGGAAAAAGGACTTGTGCACATAGATAAAAGCCTGAGAAGCCAGGAAAGTTAAACACATATCTTACTTCTTCAATGGAATGAGTGCACAGATACTCTCCCTGGAATGCCAGGAATGGTGTAATTTTACAAACTGGTGCCACATTGCTGTCTGATGAGACAGTCTCTGCCTGTAAAACTTGAGCATTGCTTTTATACCAAAAGACCCATTCTTATGAGTGATGTCATTTGCATATTACAACAGCCTAAGCAGCTCCTATGTTATCTTAGAGCCAGGCCAATCCTGAGCCTCACAGGTTTTATGATTCAGTCAAGATTCTTTTTTTTTTTTTTTTTTTGATTTTTCGAGACAGGGTCTCTCTGTGTTAGCCTTGGCTGTCCTGGACTCACTTTGTAGACCAGGCTGGCCTTGAACTCACAGAGATCCATCTGCCTCTTCAGTCAAGATTCTTAGATCCTAAATCTAGGGCACTTTCTCTGAGTCAACATTCCCCATATTTCTGAAAGTTGCCTGACGTAACTTGTAAAGAATCTTTACATTTTTGTATACTAGGAACTGAGTTAATTGTTATTGGAATTCTTTTCCTAAAGTTTGATGTACAGACTCTTGATGTATTGGCCCAGTACTGGTTACAGTAAAATTGGGCTGATCCAATTTCCATTCTTTCTTCACCTGCTGATTTTCCCTGCCTGCTATAAGCTTCTGTGAGAACCACCATATTATGAGATTTATAGCCTAGATTTATGGAGACCTACTTGACCACTGAGTCAGGCAATCTTTGATTAAACTGAGGGCTTGACTTTTGGAATTTTGGTTAACCTTTAGTGCAGCAGGCCATCTCTGTTCCTCTGACTGAACTAGCCTACATGTGAGTAGCTGGAAATTGCCAGAATTGGAGCCATGGGCCAGGCCATGAGGCTGGTGGTGAGGTGGGAGGGATAAGAGGTATAATGGGGTCTTGAGTGACAGTCTAAGGGTTGAGTCAGTAAGCTGATTTGTGGGTCACTTGCCTATCCTAATGACTGTTTTTGGCCTGTACCTGAGCAGCTGTAGTCTGCCAGAATTGGGGCATGGACTTTGCTACAGGGCATTCAGTAGGGGAGGTAGGTGGTAGAAAGGGCCCTGGTGAACTGAGCTTAGGGAGTGGGTCAATCATCTCAATTTCAATTAAGATACTAAAACCATACATACGGCCACCCTGCTAACAATTTTTAAAAAGCTAAATCCTAAAATATGATACCCCAAACTTTGAAAGTGAGTAAATCATAGTGAAATGGTTTTAATGAATATTTCACTCATTATAATTTTCACATTACAGCTCTAATATTATCTGCTCCCTCTCATATTTCCATTCCCACCCTCCCTCCCTCTTCTGCCTGTTCCCTCCCATAGACCTCTGAAGAGGGGCAGCTCCAATCTCAACTGTCTGGCAGCCTATTAAGTCTCATCAGAATAGCCTTCATCCCCTTCCTCTGTGCTAGGCCACCTGGTCAAGGGGTAGTGGCCAAATCATGGGCAACAGGGTGCATGTCAGAGGTTCAGCAGCAGTTCCACACCCCCTCCTAACCCCCCATGGAAAATCAGCATTCCATTGGTTACATCTAAACAGGGGTTCTCTGCTTACATTGCTATGGGCTGGTGCATCAGTGTGTGCAGAACCCCTTGTGTCCAAATTTGCAGGACTTGATGGTCTTCCTGTGGCTCTCCTGCTCCCTCCTGGACCTTCCATCCCCATCTTAATCTTCCCTACAACTCTCAGCATTCCTTCCAGAGTCCAGCTTCAAATATCTGTCCTGATCCCCAACTGGATGGAGTCTCTCAGAGGACATCTATGTTGGGTTAATATCCATTTATAAGTGAGTACATATCATGCTTGTCTTTTTGGTCTGGGTTACCTCACTTAGGATGATCATTTCTTGTTCCATCCATTTGCCTGAAAATTTTCAAGGGTTCCTCGTTTTTCATAGCTGAGTTGTAGTCCATTGTGTAAGTGTACAACAGTTTCTTTATCCATCTTCAGTTTAGGGACATCTAGGTTGTTTCCAGATTATGACTATTATGAATAAATGTGCTACAAACAAAGCTGAGCAAATGTCTTTGTTGTATGGTGGAGCATCTTTTGGGTATATGCTCAGGAGTGGTACAGCTGTGTCTTGAAGTAGAACTATTCCTAATTTTCTGAGAAAGCACAAGGTTGATTTCCAAAGTGGTTGTACAAGTTTGAACTCCCACCAGCAATGGAGGAGTGTTCCCCTTTCTCTAGAGAAAGGGAATAAGCAGTATGTGCTATCACTTGAGGTTTTTATGTTAGCTATTCTGCTGGGTGTAAGATGGAACCTCAGGGTCATTTTGATTTGCATTTCTTGAAGACTAGAGATGTTGAGCATTTCTTTAAGTGTTTCTCAACCATTCAATATTTCTCTATTGAGAATTAATTGAGTTACTTAATTTGGTGGTGTTTAATTTCTTGAGTTCTTTATAGATTTTGGATCTAGAATTGTAGATATTTACCCTTTTCTGGATGTAGGGCAGGTGAAGATATTTTCCTAGTGTTTAGGCTGTTGTTTTGTTCTGTTGACAGTGTCCTTTGCCTTACAGAAGCTTTTCAGTTTTATGAGGTTCCATTTGTTAATTGTTGACCTTAAGCATGAACTATTGGTGTTCTCTATAGGAACTTGTCTCCTGTGCCAATGAGTTTAAGGCTTTTCCCCACTTTTTCTTCTAACACGTTTAGTGTATCTGTATTTATGTTGAGGTCTTTAATCCACTTGAACTTTAGATTTGTGCAGGGTGATGAATATAAATCTATTTGCATTTTTCTACATGTGGATCTCCGGTTAAACCAGCACCATTTGTTGAAGATGCTATCTGTTTTATTTCATTGTATGGTTTTGGATTCTTTGTCAAAAATCAAGTGCCAATAGGTGTGTAGTTTTATTTCTAGGGTTTTGATTCAATTCCATTGGTTGACCAGCCTATTTATATGTCAGTACCATGGTGTTTATATTAGAGTTGTTCTATATAGTGTCATTTGACATCAGGATGGAGATTCCTCCTGAAGATCTTTTACTCATCAAAGGAAAACACACCCAGATGGTGTTTCAATCCAGAACATCTATGGCCCAAATGCAGGAGCACCCACATTCATAAAAGAAACATTCTTAAAGCTTAAACCACACATAGAACCCCACACATTAATAGTGAGAGTCTTCAACACCTTATTTTAAACAATAGATGTCATTGAGACAGAAACCAAATGGAGAAACAGTGAAATGAATAGACAACATGAATCAAATGGACCTAACAGATATCTAAAGGACATTTCACCCAAGCACAAAAGAATATACCTTCTTCTCAGCACCTCATGGGACCTTTTCCAAAACTGACCATGTAGTTGGTCACAAAGAAAATCTCAACAAATAAAAAAAGATTGAAATAATCCCTTGCATCTTATCAGACCACCATGGATTAAAGCTGGAACTCAAAAACCACAGAAACAACAGAAATCCTACAAACCCATGGAAGCTGAACAACTCCCTATTCAATCACCTCTGAGTCAGAGATGAAATAAAAAAGAAATTAAAGAATTCCTAGAATTCAGTGAAATTGACAAAACCAAATTCAAACAATAACTGTCCACAAACCTGGCTTTACAGAAATTAATAGAAAGGATACTCCACCCCAAATGAACAAGGTACAACAAAACTACACAGGAAATAGATAACTACACACCATCACAAAAACACAACCACACAAACTCCCTATGGTTTTTACAATCACTGGTCATTAATATATCTCACTATCAATGGACTAAATTCTCCAATAAAAAGACACAGACTAACTGAATGGATACATAAGCAAGATCTGACATTCCTCTACATTCAAGAAACACATCTCAGTCACGAGGATAGATATTACCTCAGGGTAAAAGGCTGAAAAAATATTCCAAGCAAACAGTTACAGGAACCAAGCTGGTGTAGCCATTCTACTATCCAATAAGACTTTCAACCAAAATTAACCAACAGGCATGAGGAAGGACACTTAATACTCATCAAAGGTAAAGTCAACCAAGATGACATAACAACTCTGAACATCTATGTTCCCAATACAAGGGTACCCACATTTGTAAAAAAACTATTAACAAAGCTTAAAACAAACATAGATCCCCACACATTAATAGTGGGAGACTTCAACACCCCACTTGCACTGAAGGATAGGTCACTGAAACAGAAATTAAGCTGAGAAATAACGATATTGACCAACATCATGAGTCAAATGGATCTAACAGATATCTACAGAACTTTTCACCCAAACACAAAGGATTATACCTTCTTCTCAGCACCCCATGGGACCTTTTCCAAGACTGATCACATAGTATGTCACAAAGCAAGCCTCAACGGATACAAGAAGAGTGAAATGATACCTTATATCCTATCAATCACCACAGCCTAAGGCTGCACTTCAACAAAAACAGAAATAACAAGAAGCCTACAAAGACATGGAAACTAAATAACTCTTTACTTAATGATATATGGATCAGATAAGTGATAAAGAAAGAAATTAAAGACTTCCTGAAATTCAATGAAAATGAAGAAACAATATAGCCAAATTTGTGGGACACACTGAAAGCAGTGCTAAGAGGAAAATTAATAGCACTAGGTGTCTTTATAAAGAAAATGGAAACATCCCACCTAAGCAACTTAACCACACATCTGGAAACCCTGGGAAAGAAAAGAAGCAGAAACACCCAAGAAGAGTAGATGTCTGGAAATAATCAAACTCAGAGCTGAAGTCAATAAATTAGAAACAAAGAGAGCAATTCAAAGAATAAACAAAACCAAGAGCTGGTTCTTTGAGAAAATCAACAAGATAGACAAACTATTAGCCAAACTAACTAAAAGGCAGAAAGACACTATTCAAATCAACAAAATCAGAAATGAAAAGGGAGAAATAACAGACACTGAAGAAATACAAAGAATCATATTCTATTTCAAAGGCATATGTGCCACAAAATTTGAAAATCTAAGGGAAATAGACAATTTTGTTGATTGATTCCCCTTGCCAAAACTGAATCAAGATCAAATAAACAAATTAAATAGCCTCATTTCTCCTATAGAAATAGAAGCAATCATTGATAGTCTCCCAACCAAAAAATGCCCAGGGCCAGATGGTTTCAGTGCAGAATTCTACCAGACCTTCAAAGAAGAACTAATGCCAATACTCTTCAAGATGCTCCAAAAGTTAGAAATGAATGGAACATTACCAAATTCTTTCTATGAGGTCACAGTCATGTTGATACCTAAACCCCACAAAGACCCAACAAAAAAGAACTTCAGAGCAATTTCTCTTATGAACATAGATACAAAAATATTCAATAAAGTACTCACAAAACAAAACAAGAACATATCAAAGATATTATTCACCATGACCACGTAGGCTTCATTCCAGGCATGCAGGCATGGTTTATTATACAGAAATCCATCAATGTAATCCACTGTATAAGCAAACTGAAAGAAAAAAACCCCACATGATCATCCCCTTAGATGCAGAAAAAGCATTTGACAAAAATCCAACACCCATTCATGTTTAAAGTTTAAGAGATTGAGAATACAAGGCACATACTTAAACATAATGAAGGCTATATACAGTAAGCCAATAGCCAAAATCAAATTAAATGAAAAGATACTCAAGGAAATTCTTCTAAAATCGGGGACCAGACAAGGCTGCTGACATTCTCCATATTTCTTCAATATAGATCTTGAAGTTCTAGCAAGAACAATAAGACATCAAAAGGACATCAAAGGTATTAAATGGGAAAGGAGGAAGTAAAATTATCCCTATTTGCAGATAATATAATAGTGTACATAAGTGACCCCAAAAATTCCACCAGAGAACTCCTACAGCTGATAAACACCTTCAACAAATTGACAGGATACAAAATTAACTCAAAAATGTCAGTAGCCTTCCTATATACAAATGATAATTATTCAGAGGAAGAAATTAGGAAAACTACACCCTTCACATTAGCCACAAGCAATATAAAATATCTAGGAGTTACTCTATTCAAGCAAGTGAAGGACTTGTTTGAAAAAATTTCAAATCTCTGAAGAAAGAGATTGAAGGTGACATCAGAAGATGTAAGGATCTCCCTTGTTCATAGATTGGAAGAATTAACATAGTAACAATGGCCATCTCACCAAAAGCAATTTACAGATTCAATGCAATCCCTATCAAAATACCTACACATTTTTTAAAAAGACATTGAAAAGTTAATTCTCAACTTCATATGAAAAAACAAAAACCCAGAGTAGCTAAAACAATCCTATACAATAAAAGATCCTCTGGAGGAATCTCCATTCCTGATCTCAAGATGTATTTTAGAGCAACAGTAATTAAAACAGCATGGTACTGGCACAGAAATAGGCTGGTTGATCAATGGAAATGAATTAAAGACTCAGAAATGAATACATACACATATGGTCACTTGATTTTTGACAATGAATCCAAATCTATTCAATGAAAAAATGATAGCATCTTCAACACATGGTGCTGGTCTAACTGGATGTCTACATGTAGAAAAATGCATTTAGACTCATATTTGTCACCATGTGAAAAACTCAAGTCCAAGTGGATTAAAGACCTCAACATAAAACCAGAGACACTAAATTGGTTAGAAGAAAAAGTGGGGAAGAGCCTGGAACACATTGGCACAGGAGACAACTTCCTGAACAGAACTCCACAGCCTAGACCTTAAGGTCAACAATTAAGAAATGGGACCTCATGAGACTGAGAAGCTTTTGTAAAAAAAAAAATGACACTGTCAACAGAACAAAATGACAGCCTACAGACTGGGAAGAGATCTTTACCAAGCCTACATCTGACAAAGGTCTAATATTCAAAATATATAAATATCTCAAGTATTTAAACACCACCAAACCAAATAACCCAATTGAGAAATGGGGCTCAGAACTAAACAGAGAATTCTTAACAGTAATATCGAATGGCTGAGAAACACTTAAAGAAATCCTCAATATCTAGGCATCAGAGGAATGCAAATCAAAATAACTCTGAGATTCCATCTTACACCCATCAGAATGGCTAAGATAAAAAATTCAAATGACACCACATGCTGGTGAGGATGTGGAGAAAGAGGAACACTCCTTCATTGCTGGTGGGAATGAAAACTTGTACAACTACTTTGGAAATCTGTCTTGTATTTTCTCAGAAAACAGAGAATAGGGCTTCATCAAGATATAGCTATTCCACTAGTTGGAATATACCCAGAAGATGCTCCACCACACAAGGACATATGCTCAACCATGTTCATAGAAGCCTTATTTGTAATAGCCTAAATCTACAAACAACCTAAATGTCCCTCAGTCGAAGAATGGATAAAGAAACTGTGGTACATTTACAACTATGAAATACTACTCAGCTATAAAAAAAACCAAGGAAATTCTGAAATTTGTGGACAAATGGATGGCACTAGAAATGATCATACTGAGTGAGTTAACCCAGAAGCAGAAAGAATCACATGGTATATACTCACTTATAATTGGGCACAAGCCCAAAAGGCATGAAAGTCTTCACTTACCAGGAGATTGGGATAGATGTGAGGACATTACACTGGGATTCTTAGTAAGAGAAATATAGGAGAAGGGGAAGTAGAAGCATCCAGACATCTTAGAAAACTACAAGAAGAAGAACCTCATAACAGGTGGATCAGGTCCCAGGGGTGGTCTGTTCAAACTATTGCACTAACCAAAGACATTACAAGTAGTAAACATTGAACCCCTACTTGAATCTAGCCAATGGACAGGACATTCTCCATTGTTGGGTGGAGAGCAGGGACTAACTCTGACATGAGCTCTGGTGCTCCATATTTGACCATCTTCCCTTGGTGGGGAGCCCTGGTGGCACTCACAGAAAGAATAAGCAGGCTACCAAGATGAGACTTGATAGCCTATGATCATAAAGTGGGGCAGGAGATCCCCTTCAGTCATAGTCCTAGGGGAGGGGAATAGGGTGAAAGTGGGAGGGAGGGAAGAATGGGAGGATACAACTGATGGGATAACAATTGAGTTGTAATCTGAATAAATTAATTAAAAAATGCCTGGTACAGAACTCATGTACAAAGTTCTCAAAAGATTTTTTAATATCTCGTTTATGAGATATATCTACATATCTATCTATGTATATACTATCTAGCTAATCTATCTACGTGTATGTGAAATACTAATAAAAATTTCTGGTGCAGAACCCAAAAAAGATTTTATTTTATTTTTGGCTTATACATTTGTATTATTACACATAAATAAAAATTACATACAGCAAGAAGAACCATAAAAATCATGAATTATATGAATGTTACATTCATAGTGTTTTGGCTATTTGTATTTGGCATCCTTATAGAAAACATCTTTCCTATCTTGGTGATTCTAAAATTCTGAATGAGAATCAATATCGATCATATCTGATTTCTGTTGACTTAAAACATCGATCTTGTCCGAAAAACATCTTAACCCCTAAACAACTAAGGTTAATTGTAAGACTAAACTATCTGGTCTTCAACCCCATCAGAGACTTGATAAGGAAAGTAACTTATTTACTTGAGTGAACTGGAAGTGCAGGTTAGCAGCTTCCAAAATGAAAAAAAAATGACAGAGACAGTTTGCTGCCTGAAGTCACATGCCTCTGTGCTAGGCTTTACATGTATGTTGAGTGTACATGTATTTTACATCAGTATTGAGGCCTCAGTTGTCATTGTTTTCACTGAGGAAAATGACTCTTATTGGCCAGGAGTTTATCAAGCAAGCCAAGATGGCTGGCAAAGACATTACAAGCATCCACCTGTCTCGGTCTTTTCTGCATCTGAATTCTAAGCATCCACCTCCATGCTTGGTATTGTTTGTTTGTTTGTTTGCTTGCTTGTTTGTTTGCTGCCTTTTTCATGAGTACTGTGGGTGTAGCTCAAGCCTTCTTATGTGCAAGGCAATCATTCACTGACTGAGCATGACTCACCAGTCCCTTCACATTATTATCTCCACTAGGCATGTTTTCTTGCTTCATCCACACTGGAGCATACACCATGCCTTGCTCTTTAATGGCCTCACAGTATTCTGTGAATGAATGAATCCATGGACAGTCACTGTGTTTACATAATGTGGTGTTATGAGATATGTTTCTATGAATATTCCTGTGCTTAATTATGGTTGAACATATATTTAAAGTTTTCTTTGGTGAATAATCAGGGCTGAAATAGTACCTTTTTATTTTTTTAAATTGCTCTGTGTGTCTTCCACCAGTACACTTATTAAAAAGTTGTTTGTGTGAATTTCCTATTTGTTTTATAGCAGGCTACTTCTGTGGATTTCCATCTTGAATATCTATTGAACACTTTAGTTCTAATCAAGAAGTAATTTCTGCTTGAGGTCAGTAATTAAAAGCTCAATAGTATTATTTCTGATCTGGAAAATACCATACCTATTTAAGTCATGCTAAATTTGAGACATTCGATTTTGTAATCTATAGTAAGCATATATCACATGCCTTTGAAATTTAGTTAATGGAGAAACACTAGAGAGTATATTAAGACAGCATATGTATACATGTATAATATATATTTGGTCACACAAAGCAAATAAATGTAGAGTAATGGTAGTGATCCTAATAATAGTTTCCATAGATCAGTGCAGGCAGATACATTTTATTTGTAAATCCCAGAGCCTTGATCATCCTTAGAAAACACTACATTATTGACAATTCTCCAAATGAAGGAGGGACGACCCATCCTAGAATTCAGTAGTTCTAGACCCTAGCCTGAGTTGCAGACTGCATGTGATGAATAAAGTCATCTTACCATATCCATCCATCACTTTCTGCTTCCCTATTGTAGCTGTGATGTTCCAGATGTTTCTAGTTCCTGTTTCCGTTGATTTCCTTACCACAGTAGACTATAGTTTTGATCTGTCCGCCAGGACAAACTGTCTCTCCTGTATGTTGCCTTTATCAAAGTATTTGTCACAGAAAAAACAACCAAGCCACCTACTTTGCATTTCAGTTTGCCCGCCTATAAAAGGATCTACAGTATGTATAAAAGTTAAGTGATTTGGGGGCATGTGATGTCTGTAGAATAGAAGGACAGCATTCTATTCAGTCGCCTTTGTTGTTAGTATGATGAAGTAGTTCTCAGCTTCCCAGAATGTGACTGAACTTAGCACATCAGACATTTAACAAATACAATTAGAGACACTATGTATAGCACCTTCTGTGAGTTGCATTATCCCAAGTCTTGCCTATATACCTAGGTTGAACTTGGATAATGGCTCAATGGTATAAAGCAGCCCTGCCTCATCTCTCCTTGTGACAACTTGGGTTTATCTATTGAATACAAAACTAGAGCCCAGAAATAACAACTTTCTTAATATCTTGACCTAGAAATGTCCAGTCAGTACTCTCATTTTCTGGTTAAATACCTGTGGAAACCAGGGTTATAGTACAAAGGGAAGGGTTTTTTTTTTCTATCCATAGCACCCCAATGGTAGAAAAATGATCAGATGTTCAAAATCATCTAGAGACATAGATAATCTTTGAGGTCTGTTTGGAGTACATGAAACGCTGCCTTAATAATTTTAAAATGGAATATTCATGGTACAGAAATGTTAGGAAGAATGACCAAAGGCATGCGACTATTTTAGTACAGTCTCAGACACCGAACATATCTTCCAAAAGGCATTTGTCTAAACTAGATTTTTGCTTTTTCCTGCAATATAGAACCCGAGAACTCAATTTGACAAAGATCACATACTCCACAGCCTATTGTGAGTTGCGTTTTGCTGAGGAGCAATTCCTTTAGAATAGAGCCTTGTAAAGGCGGAAGTGGCACTTGTGTGTTGTGCTTTCACAACCACATGATGGTAGGGGTACCATTTCCTCCTTCTCTGGAAATGTGGTTTCCTCTTTTGTGAAAGTTGATAGTAGAAGATTAGAGGCAGTTCATTTATCTGTTGTTTTTGCTGGATGACAAATATTTGTTTTAAAATTTACTTTTAAAATTCTCTCAGAATTTTATATGTGTGTGTGACGTCACATCATCATTTTCACCCCCTTTTACTCACTCCCTCAGTATTCTCTCAGATTCTAGTCACCCTAACACAGCCCCTTTTAAACTTCATGAATTCTCTTTTAACACACTGAATCCATGTGTGCATGAGATCATCCTACTGGTAGTGACTCCCTCCAAAAACGAGTCTTCTCATACAGAAGCTGTCAACTGCAAACTCTTCTTCAGAAGTAAGCCATCATGAGATGAGCTCTTCCCTGGTCCAATGTGGATTTGAGCTAGCACAAAAGCTGTCGTCTTATAAGTGTGGCATGGATATTGTATTGTATTTGGTGCTGGTGCTACCAAAGGCATTTAATGAAACGTATATAATGAAGTGATGTATACTGCTCTAGTTACGTACTGATGCAGAGCATTTGCCAAAGGATGGCAAAGAACTCTGGGTTTGGCTGAGAGTATGGATAGGATAGGTATGTGTGTTTTCCTTTTGACTTAATGCTGTTAAGGAAAGCAGTATTTATTGAAATATAAACAGTAAATTAATTACCCCGTAAGTTAGCATGTGAAATCCCCACACAGAAGAAGGTATTGGAAAATGAACATGTGTCTTTTTTCCCCTGAATTCTCCCTCTATATTTGTGGACATACCATTCGCTGAATAATGCTGGAAGAAAAACTGTCCAAGAGATCAATGATGCAGATCCCATAGGGAAAACTGTACAGTGCACAGGAGAGTGGAAAGCAGATTTTGTTTCACAGCAGCCTTCAAAGAGTCATGATATTCCTTTTCTATTTAGAGATCTGATGGCACTACATTGAATTGCTTCTAGACTGACTGTTAGTTCCTTAGAATTGGAAAATGGACTGGCATTATGTGGTGGTAATATAATACTGACAATCTAAGCTTTCAAAATGTGGTCCTCCAAGCAAAACTAGATTTGATGGCATGGAAGTGCCCATAATGATCAAGTTTATTTCCTACTGACATTTCCCCATAGAAAGAGTAGTAGGAAGAATCACTGGACCTTCCCTCAAGATTCAGTCTGCTCCTTCCAGGTTTTTTAGATGTAGTTATACCAATTTTTTTTTATGGCTATGGTGTCTATGGAGATGCTAGAGTACATACATAGGTTGGGCAAAGTTAGCTGAACAGCTCCACCCATGAAGCCACCAAAGAAGCCAACTTTAATGAAATTGAAAATTTTATAGTAGAGTCACAGTGGGGTCACCCGTACTCCTGTAGCTACGCCTCACTTGTGAACTTTGGTGGAAGCACAATTTGGTTTGTTGTTGGGAACTTATATGGGGTAGGTCGATATTTATTATCATAATAGCCTGTTTCTCTACCAAGTAAGGTATGCTATTGATTGTATGGAAAGGCCTTATATAAAATATAATATCTGACTAGAGCTAGGTTTGTTATTTCTTCATTACTGCTCTTCATGAGCAGTAATTTTGTCCATGAGCCTTGCAGCAGCCTTGCATTCACATTCTAAAAAATAGATACAATTGAATGACCTTATTAGTTACCATCCAATACAGAAAAAAAAAAAACCCCAATGATCTAAGTAGATGTCGCTGTATCACAGCCTGTGGAATTATTGGCTCTATTGTGGGCGAAGAAATGTTTACATCAGCTGTCTTCAGATTGGAAGGTCAAAAAGTGCTGTGCCTGACAGAACACATGACATGAAGATCAATTAGCCTGAGACAATTTCTAAAACTTTCCTGTCACTTCTTACAATAGGTGACAGAATTAGTTTCTCTATATTCTAACAAATGAAAGGACAAAGTATGAAATGATATACATAATGTGTTTTAATCATATGTGGAAAAGAATGGAACTGTGCCACTGACAGGGAGATGGATAACCCAAAATATCATTACACTGTTAAATAATATCACACACTTTCTCTGAAATTTAAAATCACTCACTCACTCACTCACTCACTCACTCACTCACTCACTCACTCACTCCATCTATCGATTTATCTATCTACCTATCTATCCATCATCTATCTAATCTATCACCTATCTATCTTATTTATCATCTATCTATGACCAGCATTGTTATTATCTCTATCATCTATCTGTCTATCATATAACCTATCATCTATCTATCATCATTTATTTATCTAGCACTTATTATTTTATATCATCTATTGAACATTATGACATTGAAATAGAAAAGGGAATACTCATGAAAAAGAAGAGTGCCAACAAGACATGAGGAGAAGTGAGAAGAAAGAGTAGAAGGGTATAAATATCATAAAAAGCCTGAAGTACATATATATATATATATATATATATATATATATATGCTACTATGTAGTTTTGTACAATGAATATATGAAAAAAATGATAGCAATTTCCCTTAAATCATAATATTACTTACTGCCTACATATTTGTTGTGATTGGACCAGCTTGTTTGAAGTGATCTTTTTCATGTATTTATAAGCAGATAGTGGGGCATCACAATGATTATATTTAACATGACTCCATTTACCTCTTTGGTAGTCAATAGCTTGAAAATCAGAAAGAAATATTTTGTGAGTAAGTTTTGATTCTTTTGCATATGACCAACATGATAGTATTTTTTCACTTTGTTAGATGTTATTTCCTTTGTAAAATACAACCACCTGGCCAATCTTTCTGTCAATGTCTGAATAAATTCACTCAAAGACAGAAAATATGTGTATTTTACTGCAGACACCTCTGAAATGAACATTGAGCACTAATCATACTTAATGCTTAAAATTTTAGCAATTTCTCTTGGTTTTGGATGTTTCACTGGTGCACTCAGAAAATTTTATTCAATAATGTTGCCTATGACAGGAGAGAAAATTCTACCTTTGGATTATTATGTGAAGCGCTTTTGTACTACTCATAGACCAACTTATGAACTTGTTTCTAGGTAATTGTTTGAAAAAGCCATTACTTTGACTCTTTTATCTACTAAAAATGTGGTAAAGTGGAAAAGAAAGTGGTAATGTGAGGACATGTAAGACTAAATTTTTATTACTGTCTAAGACTAGAGGTAAATTACAATATCTGTATTTTGATTGTCAGAATAATTGCTATATGGAGCATGGTAGAATTTAATAAGAGTCTCTTAACATATACAAGACAAGATGTCAGGACACCACCCCTAAGTCCACTTCTAGGAAGAGTGGGTTAGCATAATTGCATGGGCTTCAATGAGTATTTTCAAAAAGTGGGATAGGGGAAGAGGGAGGGAAAGTGGGACTGGGAGGAGATGAAGGAAGGGGCTATGATTGGGATGTAAAGTGAATAAATTAATAAAACAAGAATTCAACTAAAGATGCAACTTTGAAGTTGGACTTGTAACCATAGGAGTTTTACCATGATGTCTATAGACAACCACCGTTTGAAAAAAAAAATCACTTTATGCAGCACTAGAATATGATCTTCCCTTGACATTGCAAGGTTTGTTTTACATGGCTGAAAAGAGAACTAGGTAGCATACATTAAGCAAACTTCTCAGCAAAAAAGTCCAGCCTTCTCATCTGACCTCAAGATCCCTTGAGAAAGGGGAGACAAGATAAGCAGTGACACACTTCCTCTTTTGTTAGTGCTAAGAATGTTCCAGACTGAGTGAGAAGCAAAATTCATTATCGCTAAGGTAAGTTAGCTTCTGGTTTAACAACTGACCATGGAAAATAGGAAAATTTTTTACTTTTGATTTTATGTCAGAAAAAAACGTGTTTTTAATGGAAATGTGTACAAAGAGACCCTTCTATCTATCCATGTTATCTCTCGAAGGGTGCTATCATCGCTTGGTTGAGGAATCTGTGTATTTTTCTGGTAGGAATGGACCCATGGAGTTGATTAGTACACTTATTGTATATGACTAATGGTGTGTGAAAAATCTTAAAATGAGCCATATGATATTTTTTTTTACTTGTAATACGATTATATCATCTCTCCCTTCGTTTTCCTCTCTCCAATCATCAATTCTTACGATGTACTATTACTTGCTCTATTTTCAATTAATAGCTTCTTTAATTTTATTAATTGTTGTTATATACATATATTGTTGTGGTGAATTTGTTATTATGTGCATATACTGTCTCACATACAACATTCTCAGCCTGTATAGCATTATGAAGATGCATGTTTTCAGGCCTGATGATTTGACATTAGGTAATAAATATGTGCTTTTTCTTGTAGAAGACAATTTCTTACACTTTCGGCACTTCTTATGTGCCAGTAGTTCCTTTATGTGGAGTTGAAGTCCCATGGTATTTCCCCGAGACATTAACATCTTTATTGTTGTCTTCATTCATCCCATGTTTAGACAGTCATGTTAGTGAAACTTTAACAGTGTAGCTTTTGACAATACCAGGAAACCAGTCTCACAGCACGTTGACTGATCCTCTGGATATTATAATCTTTCTTCAGTCTTTCTCTAAATGTCCCCTGAGCTTTTGTTGCCAAGAATGTTTTTGGAAACATTCCAGAACTCTGTATTTTGATTGGGTGTGGTTTTTTTTTCTGTAGTGGTATCCATCGGTCATAAAATAACATTCCCTTAATAAGGCAGGAGGACTACACTTAGCTGTGCCTATAATAAAAACAAATATTCATAAGATGCTGAGAGATTATGTTGCTTTAGTAAAGTAGTGGATGTAGGTTCTCACCCAAGTTCTACATCTTCAGTAGACCCAGGTAGTTGTCTAGGTTTCCAGTACCAGACGTGATTGTTCTCTTTTTGGGCATGTCTTAAGTCCAATTTGAGAGTTAATGGAGGTACCTCCAAAGTATGTGTCCTACTACTGTACTCTAAGGTCACAGTCTATCAAGTCTCATCTTAGTGGCCTGCTTATCCTTTCTCTGAGTGCCACCAGGCCTCCACACCAAGAGGAAGTGATCAAATATGGGTCACCAGAGTCCATGTCAGAGTCAGTCCACACTCTCCACACAGCTGTGCAGAATGTTCTGTCCATTGGCTAGATCTGAGAAGAGATTCAGTATTTATTGCATGTATTATCCCTGTTTGGTTCAGTAGTTTGAGCAGAGCCTCCTGGATCTAGATCTGCCCATCATGGTGTTCTTCTTGTAGGTTTCTAGGACTCTCTGGATCCTTCTATTTCCCATTCTCCCACACTTTTCTCACCGAAAGTCCCAATAAGATGTCCTTGCATCTATCCCAATTTCCTGGTAAGTGAAGACTTTCAGGGGACATCCCTGTTAGGTTAGTGTCCAATTATAAGTGAATATATACCATGTGTATCTTTCTGTGTCTCAGTTAACCCACTCAGGATGACCATTTTCTAGTTCCATCCATTTACCCACAGATTTCAGCATTTCCTTGGTTTTAATAGCTGAGTAGTATTCCATAGTATAAATTTACCACAGTTTATCCATTCTTCAACTGAGGGACATTTAGGTTGTTTCCAGGTTCTGGCTATTATATATAAGGCTGCTATGAACATGGTTGATCATATGTCTTTCTTCTGTGGTGGAGCATTTTCTGGGTATATTCCAAGGAGTGGAATAGCTGGGTTGTGAGGTAGCCCTATTACCAGTTTTCTGAGAAAGCACCAGATTGATTTCCAAAGTGCTTGTACAAGTTTTCACTCCCACCAGCAATGAAGGAGTGCTCCCCTTTGTCTACATCCTCGCCAGCATGTGGTGTCGCTTGAGTTTTTGATCTTAGCCATTCTGATGGGTGTAAGATGGAATCTCAGAGCTGTTTTGATTTGCATTTCTCTAATGACTAAGGATGTTGAGCATTTTAAAAAAATGCTTCTCAGCCATTCAAAATTCCTCTGTTGAGAATTCTGGTAGTTTTGAGCCCCATTTCTTAATTGGGTTATTTGGTTTGGTGGGGTTTAACTTCTTGAACTCTTTATATATATTTTGGATATTAGTCCTTTGTCAGATGTAAGCTTGGTGAAGATATTTTCCCAGTCTGTAGGCTGTCTTTTTGTTCTGTTGACAGTGTCATTTTCCTTACAAAAGCTTCTTAGCCTCATGAGGTCTCATTTATTAATTATTGACCTTAAGTCCTGGGCTGTTGGAGTTCTGTTCAGGAAGTTGTCTCCTGTGCCAATGAGGTTCAGACTCTTCCCTGCTTTTTCTTTAATTTTATACATATTGGTATGAGTGTGTAACAACTAGAGAAATAAGCTAGCAATTTAAGAGATCAAAGGGTTATATGGAAAGGATTAGAAAGAGGAAAATAAAGAGAAAAATGATGTAATTATATTATAATTTAAAAAATTAAAAACACATTAAAATAATTTTTTATGATGAGACACTTAAAGTTAAGAGATAAAGTCACCATCAGACCACTGGTGGGGTTTTCAAGATTTAAGCAGCTATATTTTAATATTTATTGAATAAATGTTTCATTTTCTAATGTGCTATGTGAGCTGAATAATGCATAAGGTAAATTACACATACACAATTACACATATCTATATACACAGAGTGACACACACCCTTATTACAAACAAAAGCAGATGTGAAAAATATATGTTAATAACATACAATCAGTAGATTAAAATGGAAACCAGTACCTGACGTAGTTTTTCCTTAGTAAGAACACTACAGCTTTTGGGGTAGAGACAGTTTTTATCAGTTAGAAAATGACCACCCATCTTAAATTAAATGTTTGCAATCTAAATACAGAATAGCTAGTGCACTAGTTTAGGGTGTCATTTAAGTGTTTGTAATTAGTAACTAATTGTTGCTGGTGAACTGAGAAAGCTGCTGAGTAAACTTAGAGGCAAGCCCAAGAGATTGAAAACTCAGGTACTCAAAGAGCAAATATCAGAACAAGATTGTGGAGATGGAACAATAACAGAAAACAACCTAGTTATAAGTTGTTTTGTTTTCCCAACTTTTAAATCGTTTTATGGTCACTATTTTTTCTTATTCCTTTTTCACTTTCCCTACCCTCCACCATATTTTCCTTTTTTAAAGAATCTCTGCTCTATTATATTGATTTATTTACTTCAAGGGCTTTATTTACTCTAAGCAATAGCTCAACAGTGGTGGCAATGGCCAGTGAGCAATCTCATTCATGAGAAGACATTCCCCCCATGGCAACCTCTGCCACTCAGGCCTCTTTTATCTATATCTGTTTATGTCTGATCTGGCCTCTAGTATATTTCTGCTCTTTGTTTTGTTATTTTTGTGCCTGATTTCTGTGTGATTAATAAGCCCACTCAGACAAAAGTGAAAGCACAGCAATGGAAGGTTGTTCTCCAAATGGAATGATTCCCAATGACGGCTCCAGCTGCTGAGATGGTCATAACTAGAACACGTATTTATTCCTGGTGGTGTGGGTCTCATCAGCTAATAAAGCACCCTCAGAGTGATTGTGAAGTGCCCAATACATGAGGCCAACATAACCATTTTCCAACAAAGGGAAATCTCGGCAGACAATTTCTCTCACAAGTCTGCAAGGCAAACAACAGGACTCTCATAAATACATATAATGTTTGCTTACAGAAATCATTAAAATAATGTTAACTATGAAGATCAAACAAAATCCAGACTGAGAACTAACCATTCTGATATCGTTTAACAGTGCGTATCAGTATGAATTTGTCATCTCACCTCTACCCTCTCATGACCTTTTTGGTTCTGTAAAAACTCAGGCATACAAGTGTCTAAAGACAATACCACTGCCAAGGTAGCTTCAAAAGCTACCATCTCATAGAAAGTTTTGTTCCCTGTTGCTTCAGGACCCCACTATCTAGGTATCTGAAGAAAATCTGAATAATACCACCTTAAAAAATAGTATGTGTCACAAAAAGGACAAGGTTTAATTTTAATCACAGACACAAATTCATAAATTCTCTAGAATAGTCAAATACATCACCAGACAAGGAATGTTAGTGAATTATCCTAGGAACGCAAATCAATGTATTTCTACCTCCTTTTTAGAAAAGGCGTGGTCTTTAATTTTTGTATTTATTGTTTCAGAATTTTCTACTTGTAGCACATAGTATACTTTGATCACATCCACCTTCCAATGACTCCTTCCAGACCCTCCCTTTCATGGACCCCCACAGACTTTATACCCTTTCTTCTGTTACACCTAATTTTTCATGGTTATAAAGAGTTGGTTCCAGAATTGGTTACACCTAATTTTCCATGTTTATAAAGGCACCCACAGTCTACCAGTGGCCACATTCCTGAAGAAAAATACCTCTCCTTCTTTACCTAGAAGGCATGAATTACATGCATAAGTGGAAGCCAGAAGAGGCTATTGGATTACTTCTCTCACTTTCAACTTTATTCTTTTGTGAAAAGATCCCAAGCCAAAGTGGGAACTTGCAATTTTGTCTAGAATAGTGGTCCGATATATAGACTTTTCTCTACCTTCCAGTGCTTGGTTTACATGCATGAGTAGCTGTCACATATTTTTAGACAAATGTTAGAAATTCCAACTCAGCTCAGCTTCTTACGGTTGCGCATGAAACACTCTTATCCAGAGTGTCATGTCCTCAGTTCCAGAATGTACACTTTTTGGAATGAAAAAAAAAACCGTGAAATTAAGAATTAAAAATAGAATATTGACTATGAATGCTGAGTTGGGACAGTTACAGAAATGAGAAAGTATTTAAAGAGTTTAAAATTCAGATATTTCAGATACTAAAAAAGAAAGCTGTAAGGTTTTATGGTAAGATATGGTGACTAAAATTAATTATAATACATTGTAAATCCCCAGGTACCTACAAAAATAGCTAATTGAAATTGTAGAATGCAGCACTCTGTGAAGCAACAAGCGCTTTTTGCGTCACACCATTTCACAATGCACTGTCATATGTAGCCAAAATGGACATGATTGCTATTGAAAACTTTAAAAGCCCATAGTGACAGTGAGTATAAGAACTTTACTATGGGGTTATCTCTGAGTGCACTAGATTTTAATTGCTAGGAGAATTAAGCTACACTGAATGCCAATTCATTTTCCAAATTTTAAATATTTTTTTCTAATTTACTCACATCACATCCTGATTGTTACACCCTTGCTCATATCCTCCCATCCCCACCCCTTACTTCTTCCCCCCTATTCCCTTGCCCTAGTTCACTGATGGGGGGTCCTCCTCCCCTAGCATCTGAACTCAGCCTATAAGATGTCATTAGGATAGCCTGCATCTTCTGCCTCCCCTGGCAAGGCTGCCCCACCAAGGCTAAGTGATTAAAACATGAGTACCAGAGTCCACATCAGAGGTTGTCCCTGCTCCCCTTATTAGGGGTTCCAAGTGGAGAGTGAGCTGCCCATCAGCTATATCTGAACAGGGTGTCTGGCTTCTTTGTGTGCATTGCCTGGGGTTGGTGCATCAGTTTGTGTAGGTCCCTCTAGGTCCAGGTTTTTTTTTTTTTTGGCTTTGATAGTCTCCTTGTGGAGCTCCTGTACTCTATGGAACCTTCTATCCCACTACTTTTCAATACAACTCTCAGTTCTCTGCCCAGAGTTTGGCTGTGGGTCTTAGAATCTGTTTTGATCCCCTGCTGGGTAGAGTCTTTCAGAGGACATCTATGTTGGGATAATATCCACTTATAAGTGAGTATATGTCATGAGTGTCTTTCTGAGTCTGGGTTACCCAACACAGGATGATCATTTTTACTTCTATCCATTTGCCTGCAAATTTCATGATTTGTTGTTTTTGATAGCTGAGTAGTATTCCACTGTGTAAATGTACTACAATTTCTGTATCCATCCTTCAGTTGAGAGACATCTAGGTTGTTTCCAGATTCTGGCTATTATGAATAAATCTGCTATGAATATAGTTGAGTAAATGTCCTCATATGGTGGAGCATCTTTCAGGCATATGCCCAGAAGTGGTATAGTTGAGTCTTGGTGTAAAGCTGTTTTCTGCTTTATGAGAAAGTGCCACATTGATTTCCAAAGTAGTTGAACAAGTTTGCACTCCCACCAGCAATAGAGGAGTGTTCTCCTTTCTCCACATCCTCACCAGCATGTGCTGTCACTTGAGTTTTTGATCTTAGCCATTTTGATGGATGTAAGATGGAATCTCAGAGTCATTTTGATTTGCACTTATCTGATGACTAAGGATGTTTAGCATTTCTTTAAGTGCTTTTCAGCTATGCAATGTTCCTCTGTTGAGAATTCTCTGATTATCTCTGTACCCCATTTTTTAATTGGGTTATTTGGCTTGTTGCTTTTTTAGTTTCTTGAGTTCTTTACATATTTTCAATATCAGCCATCTGTTGGATGTAGAGTTGGATGGTCTCCTCTGATGTGAATTCTTGGCTGTCTATTGAAGAGTTGGCATGCTTGCACCAGTCTACCATACTCTGGTAATCTTTGCTGTGTATTTAGTTTGAGATGGGTTGCCATATGCAATTACTTATGGAAAGCTGTAGATGTCATTGGGTTTTGTTTGCATTATTTATCTTCTTAGTTTTCTGACCAGCAGGAGATGATATTTCATAGGTTTGTTCATTTCAGGAACTCTCAACCAGACCTTTTGGAGAGATTCTCAAATCTATGATGGTAGAAACTGGAAATGTGGGAAGCAGGTGCCTGCTGAATGCCACAGGTAAGTGTAACATGGTTTTTTAATCTCCCTATGGCTTTGCAATTGTAATATTTCTTACCCAGAGTTGTCAATTTCTCCAGCAACAGTGTCATGTGACTATGTTATAAAATCTCTGTACAGGGTGACAAATATGGGTCCAGTTGCATTTTTTTACACATAGACATCCAGTTAGACCAGCACCATTTGTTGAAGATGCTATCCCTTTTCCATCGAATGGATTTAGCTTCTTTGTCAAAAATCAAATGACCATATGTGTGTGGATTCATATCTGGATCTTTGATTCGATTCCACTGATCAACCAGCCTGTTGCTGTGCCAGTACCATGCTGTTTTAATTACTATTGCTTTATAGTACAGTTTGAGATCAGGTATGGAGACTCCTCCAGAGCACCTTTTATTGTACAAGATTATTTTAGCTATTCTGGGTTTTTTGTTTTTCCATATGAAGTTCAGAATTGAACTTTCAATGTCTTTTAAAAATTGTGTAGGTATTTTGATAGGGATTGCATTGAATGTGTAGATTGCTTTTGGTAGGATGGCCATTTTTATTATGTTAATTCTCCCTATCCATGAGCAAGGTAGATCCTTCCATCTTCTCATGTCATCTTCAATCTCTTTCTTTAGGGTTTTGAAATTTTTTTCAAACAGGTCCTTCACTTGCTTAGTTAGAGTAACTCCTAAGTACTTTATATTGCTTGTAGCTAATGTGAAGGGTGTAGTTTTCCTAATTTCTTCCTCTGCAAGCTTGTCATTTGTGTATAGGAAGGCTACAGACTTTTTTGAGTTAATTTTGTATCCAGCCAATTTGCTGAAGGTGTTTATCAGCTGTAGGAGTTCTCTGGTGGAATTTTGAGGGTCACTTATGTAGACTATCATATCATCTGCAGGACCCAGAGGGTCCTAGAAGCCTACAAGTAGAACATTATGATAGGCAGATTTGGGCATAGGGGTCCTGCTCAAACTAAGGCACCAGCCAAGGACAATAAAGGCGGTAAACCTTAAACCCCTACCCAGATCTAGCCAATGGACGGAACACTCTCCACAGTAGAGTGGAGAGTGGGATATTACTTTCTCACATACTCTGGTGCCTCACCTTTGACCATGTCCCCTGGAGGGGGAGACCTGATGGCACTCAGAGGAAGGACAGCAGATTACCAAGAGGAGACTTGATACCCTATGAACATATAGAGGGGGAGGTAATCCCCCTCAGGAACAGTCATAGGGGAGGGGAGTAAGGGGAAAATGGGAGGGAGGGAAGAACGGGAGGATACAAGGGAGGGGATAACCATTGAGATGTAACAAGAATAAATTAATAAAAAAAAATCTCTGTACAGAATTTCCTGGGTTGAGATTCCTTGTGCAGTACCAATAGGTACCAGACAAAACAGAAATCTACAGTGAACAAAACCAAACCAAAGAGTCATCAAAAGCTGACGTTTTACACAGAGAAGCAAACTCTCAGATAAGTTCACAAATTTATGTGAAAATATACATCCATTAAAATTCAGAATAAAATAAAAGGCGATAGCAATAATAAAAGAGCCCCCAGTGTTTAAAACTATACAAAATTTTCTTCTTAGGCCTGGCATAAAAAAAAGAATGAAGTGAAAAAGTGATACACTGCACATTGCAATTAAAGACATATATTTTTTTTGTATCTCCCTTGTCTTCCCAATTTAGACCTGTTTGTTTTCTGTCATTGCTCTACTTCTGAATTTTCTTTTGATAGAATGGGGCAGAAGAGATCAGGGAGGTGACTGTGAATACTAATAACAACATTAAGCATCATGTAACAATGGTAGCCATTTTCACCTATTTGTTTTGTGGTACCATTTTTTTTAAAGTAACATCATAATCAGGACATTTTAGACACATATTTTAAAGAATCTTTACAAGTTTGGGTTTTCATTTTAATCCTCTTTTTGCATTGGGAGATGGCTCTGTGGTTAAGAACGCTGGCTTCTCTTTCCGAGGACCTGATTTTTGTTTCCAGCACCAATATATCAAGTCAGAACTACCCGTAACTCCAATTCCAGGTATTTGACACCTTCTGGCCCCTTCATACACATAGTACAGATACATATATAGAATTAAATCCTAAATCATTTTCAAAACATTTTGAGACAACATAATTTTATGTATTCCACACATGAAAGGACTGAATTATGGGCATCAACAGTTTTGTCTACTTTTTTTTTATTTTCATAAAGCTGCATGGGTCCCCGGCATTATCTCAAAATATAAATATAATTTAAGAATCATGGTGAAGGATGTGTAGAATTAGTTAGTGAAAGGATGCCAAGAAACAGGAAAAGAAAGTGGTGTTTGCTACCAATGAATGTGGAAAAAGTTGATGAGCATATATCCATAGCTTAAAACCCAACAGGAGACATAGTTTTTTCCCAAATATTTATGGTGTGCCTCCTGGCCGTTTCTTATGTGGGGTTATTAAGTCATCTGAATATATAGAAAGTCCCTTTAGGGCAGGCTAAGGTGAACCTTCCACTATTTGCTACAAATTGACCACCAGTCAGGTCTGCGCATGGAGAAGTATTTCTCAGCATGCTACAATGTCCTAGTTCTGCACATGCCTCTGTTGTGAATTTTTTTTATCTTTGTGGCAACAAAATGGTCTATACTGCCTTTGGGGTTTCTGTTATCTGGAAATGCATGGTATAAAGAAGGAGGACACTTGGCTCTCATGACATCTATGAAATAATGTGTGAGGCTTTTTCTAGCAACTATAGGGTATGAGGTCAGTGCTTTTCTACTTTTCACTTGGATTTCTGAGAATGTCAATATCAGTGCAGGTTAGATGTCCCCTGTAAACACTATTCCAGTCACCCACATGTAGCGCTTGAGTACAAGGAATATGTTAAATTTGAGTGATGATGTAGCACATTTTTTGAAACATGTATTAGATCAGAGACTCAATGCACACAAAATAATGTAGTATATTTAAAATAATCAGTTATAGCAATATGTGTTTTTCTAATTACACATGCTTATGCAATAGAATGCTAATTTTTAAAGCCTTGTGGACTATATTAAAATATATTATTTAAATCAACTTCACCTTCTTGTGAAACCCTATACTCTTTGCAGGGCAAACATGTGGGTTCTTGTACAGCACATTAACAACATTAGGTTCCCTACCATTTCTTTATGGAGAGGAGGTTTCACAGGGTATATATGTTGCCTTTTTCTAAAAGATATGTAAGAAATAATGATTGTTGTGTTAGTAATGAAACTCTTTGGTGGCATATTTTCCCCTTAGTTGACTGTGTTCCTGTAAGTAAGACCTCACAGATGCTCCTGGAAATAATCTCAGTTAAACTCCTATTTTCACCAAGGAGTACTAAAAACACTCCTTTGAATTGTTATTAGATTCTTGTCCTAGTTTTCCTTGTGTTGCTTTGATAAAAGATAAACACCATGACTAAAAGCAAGTTGGGGAGGAAACATTTATGTCAATTTACCATATATGAAGAGAAATCAATGTAAAAACTTAAATCATGAAATAAAGCACAGATGATGAAGCAATGCTTCTTATTGGCTTGCTTTTCATGGCTGGTTGAGCCTGCTTTCTTTCTTTCTTTCTTTCTTTCTTTCTTTCTTTCTTTCTTTTTTTTAACTTTTTTTCCTTTTTTATTAATTTATTCTTGTTACATCTCAATGGTTATCCCATCCCTTGTATCCTCCCATTCTTCCCTCCCTCCCATTTTCCCCTTATTCCCCTCCCCTATGACTGTTCCTGAGGGGGATTATCTCCCCCTCTATATGCTCATAGGGTATCAAGTCTCTTCTTGGTAACCTGCTGTCCTTCCTCTGAGTGCCACCAGGTCTCCCCCTCCAGGGGACATGGTCAAAGGTGAGGCACCAGAGTATGTGAGAAAGTAATATCCCACTCTCCACTCTAGTGGAGAATGTTCTGACCATTGGCTAGATCTGGGTAGGGGTTTAAAGTTTTACAGCCTCCTTGGAATATACCCAGAAGATGCTCCAGCACACAACAAGAAAATTTGCTCAACCATGTTCATAGCAGCCTTATTCATAATAGCCAGAATATGGAAGCAGCCTAAGTGTCCATCAATAGAAGAATGGATAAAGAAACTGTGGTACATATACACAATGAAATACTATTCAGCTATTAAAAACAAGGAAGTCCCGAAATTTGTGGATAAATGGATTGAGCTAGAAATGATCATAATGAGTGAGTTAACCTAGAAGCAGAAAGACTCAAATGGTATATACTCACTTATATCTGAATATTAGCCCAAGGGGCATGTCCCACGAAAGCCTTCACTTACCAGGAAACTGAGACAGAGGGGAGGACATTCTATTGGGACTCTAGATGAGAGAAGCATGGGAGAATGGCAAAGTAGAAGGATCCAGAGGGTCCTAGAAGCCTACAAGTAGAACATTATGATAGGCATATTTGGGCCCAGGGGTCCTACTCAAACTAAGGCACCAGCCAAGGACAATACAGGCCATAAAACTGCTTTCTTTTTTTAATGTATATTTTATTAATTTATTCATATCACATCTCAATGGTTATCCCCTCCTTTGTATCCTCCCATTCCTCCCTCCCTTCCATTTTCCCCTTACTCCCCTCCCCTATGACTGTGATTGAGGGGGACCTCCTCCCCCTGTATACGCTCATAGGGTATCAAGTCTCTTCTTGGTAACCTGCTATCCTTCCTCTGAGTGCCACCAGGCCTCTCCATCCAGGAGACATGGTCAAATATGGGGCACCAGAGTTCGTATGAAAGCCAGTCCCCACTCTCCACACAACTGTGGAGAATGTCCTGTATATCGGCTAGATCTGAGTAGGGGTTTGAAGTTTACTGCATGTATTGTCCTTTCAGCTTGCTTTCTTATAAAACTCTGGACAACCTTCCTAGGGAGTGGCTCTGCCCATTATGTTCTGGATCCTCCCACATCTATCACTAATCAGGAAACTATCTCACAGTTTTGCCTACTGGCCAGCCTGATGGACTAATTTATCAGCAAAGATTCCCATTCCCAAGCTATATCATATTTGTATTGAGTTGACATAAATCAACCAGGGTACTTTCTCTTCTGAGAATAAAAAGAGACTCAATCAGAAAAGTCAGCCAACACATGCATTATATATAAATATTAGATTTATAATCCTACACAATGTGGGTTTAGAGGCCTGATCTGGTAAAAGGGACCACTGAATACAGAATGGAGGTTGTGGGTGTGGCATTTGTGTGCAGGCCTTGGAGGAACAGTTGACTTCACTGCTGGGGTCACAGTTATGATAGGATGTATGTTTTACTCTTCAGTATTTTCAGGCTCCTTACAATCCACCATGATAACTGCAGTGAACTAGTATGCATAAGTATAGGTGTCTCATTCATATGGCAAACAAAGCCTATAAAACATTAAAGAGAGCTAGAACTCCAAAGGAACCCAACTAGAGCATTTCCTCTTCTTTCTCTTTCAGCTCTTGGTGTCCTGCTGGTCTGGTTGATATTACAAATGCAGAATATTTCAGGTGAGTCTATTCATGGATAAGTTCAAGAGAAACGATAGTGTGATATGGTCTGTTATTCTCTGAAAGTAAAGTGTTCACTAGTACCTGTAAAACTTTTTATGATTTTTATATCCTAAGCACAACTGCCCTATTTCTAACATCTTCATAATAATTGTTTATATCACTACATAGCTGAGTAATTATACATATGATTACATTTGACACTCGTGATCTCATGATGAAGAATACACTATAACTATAAAGAAGACAAAAATCCACATAAGATTCTTGGTTCTCCAAAGGAGGAGCTGGGTCCAAATCACAGAACTGTCAGACACCAGCTTCTGCTCTTTTCCCTAACCTTTGTAATTGCTGGTGTTGTGATGCACATTTTGAACTCAGGTCATCACACAAATCAAACTTATGTTAACCATACACACATTTACAAGTGAGACATCTCCCCAACTCCTGAAGCTGAATCTTAATCTTTTATATACTCATTCCTGTCAATTATTGATTTAATGAGCCATTCCTGATAGGAAGGCATTTCTAACTTGTCCTCTGGTGTGCAATAAAGTCTTGGCCAGTGAAAATTCCCAGACAAAATTATCATAATGCCTCCCAAGTGAAATTTCACAGTTTGGATAATAGATATTTGTGGAAGAATGTGGATATGGAAAGACATCTTAAGCATTTTACTCAGCAGTGGGGTGGATACAAAAAGAGATCTTTCAAAGAACATGAGAAGATGCCTGAATGTGTTCTGTTCCCCGCAGCTTCGTGCCCCCAGTGTAATGAAAATGCCATCTGCTTCAACAGTACCCACTGTGTTTGTAAAGATGGATTCTGGACAGGGCCTAAAAGTGGAATGATAATTGAGCCCCATGTGAAATGTGAAGGTAAAAAAAAAAAAAAGTCTGCCCTCATATACACTCTTTTGTGATTAACACCATGGGCAACCTGGTGAGTAAACGGATCCTTCATCTTACAGTTCGAGGTGGCATTCTATTACAGACAGAAGTCAGGGCATGAACTCAAGGCAGCAAACTGGAGACGGAGACTAAATCAGAAACCTTGGAGGAGTGCTGCTTACTGGCTTGTTCTTGAAAGCTTACTCAGTCTGGTTACTTGAAGAATAACGTTCTCCATAGTCTCAGATACTTAACTGCTTGGCTCTCAGTTGGTGAAAATGTTTGAGAAGGATTAAGAGGTGTGGGCTTGTTGAGGAATGTAGGCCAATGAGCATAGGCTATGAGGTTTTAAAAGCCCACATCTCCATCTCCCCAGTTAGCACTGTCTTTACTTTCTGCCTGGGGACCATATGAGGCATAATCTCTTAGCTACTGCCCCAGCACCATGCATGCATGTATGCTGACATGCCTCCTGCCCAGAATTAAATGCTTTCTTTTTCATATGTTGTTTTTGTCATAGTGTCTCTTTACAACAATAGAACAGTCTTGTGGCAGCAGCACTTTTCCAATGAGGGTTCCTATTTCAAAATGACGCTTCCTTGTGCTAAGTTGACAAAAAAAAACCTAAGTGCCACAGTTTTAGTTTTATCTTTACAAAAAAGTCATAATAACCCTCATCAAACATTGAAAAGTTGAGTAGATCTCATAGATCCTTAGAAGAAGCACTGATAAAATAAAAATATTAATCAAGTGTACTTCTGTAATATTCTTTGGACAAACAGGCATCATGTGGTTCTTTGGCTCAAGGAATCTTTGATCTATGTGCGTATTTATTAGTTTCATTTCTGTTGTAACAAAATACCCTGAAACAAACAACTTAGTGGAACAAAGTTTTGTCTGCACACAATAGCAGCTTACAGTCTATCACTGCAGGGAAATCAAGGTGGGAGAAATGTTACATTATCCACCCACAGCCACAGTCATGAACAGAGACAGAATGAATAAACGCAAATGGAATAGGTATGAGAAGATGAGGAGAGAATGGGAGGGTGCAACTGGGAGGAGAGGAGGGAGCTCAAAATGATTAGGTTGTAAAATGAATTAAAAAAAAAATCTCCCTTGTCTCTTGCAGTCTCAACTCGCCCCTCCCCCCCGCCCTCCCCCCCCCCCCCCGCGTGGGAGTACTGGTCTACTCGGCCTCTGGGGAGAGGGAGGGGAAGGGGCGACCCCCACCTCCCCATCAGGGCGGGGAGCAGCGAAGGCTCCAGCAAGTGGGGCGCGGACAGGACTGGGCCCCCAACGCCGAGGAAGGAATGATAAACAGATAGACAGAATCAACAATATTCAAATGACATAATAAAAATAGCTATTGAGGGAGAAATGTCATTTGTCATACTGATTTAGCCTAACTTTGAACAAAAGATATTGTTTTATAAATTTACAAATAAAGTCAGGCAGGAGAGACTCTAGAGGCAGGAGAAAGGTACAGCCTTAGGAAAAAAAAAACAACAAGTAATTTCTCTTGATTTTCAGATGTTAATGAGTGTCTCTTGGAGAAATCGGTGTGCAAAGATACGTCATACTGTAAAAATAAAATTGGCAGTTATATATGCAGATGTATAGTAGGATATCCTTTATTAAACTGGATAGCTCGTGTTTTTCATATTGATCATCCCGATTGTTATGGTAAGTTTATTCATGTATTTTTTTAATTATGCAAAAGGAGAGGTGGGTTGGTAGACCTTGGGACAGCTATGCTACTGTTTGTCAAAATACTAGTTATTTTTGTATTTTCACCCCTCATCCCTTTGTTATATTTGATCTTTTCCAATGCAATGACACCTAATTCATGGAACCAAATGGTATTCCAAATAGACACCTTCCAAATTAGTTTCCAATTCAGGTCTTTTCCCTTGATTTCCAAAAGAATAGCTGTTAAATTTTCAGAACTTCACAGCATCTTTATTTTTGCACTGATAGCAAATTCAGTTCATATGCCAATATGTACTCACAGTAAACTCCATGAGCTTACACTAAAACTCCTAGATCTTCCCTCATGTGCAACTTCCTTTTACAGCAATGACAAGTCAACTTTTCAAGATCAGGGTTACATTTTATTGCTCGGGCCATGTACAAAATCACACACTAATTGATGCTGTATGAAGATGTAGTGCTTCCATTTACACATTGATTTTAGTACAAAATTTATTTAAAAAAAAAGATTATTTCACTTTTTTTCATGCAGTAATGTTTGATGTTTTCCTTCCCCCTCACTCCTTCAGGTCATTTCCTCTTTTTTACCTACTGAACTTCAAATTCTCTCTATCTCTTCTCTGTCTCTGTCTCTGTCTCTGTCTCTGTCTCTGTCTCTGTCTCTGTCTCTGTCTCTCTCTCTCTTTCTCTCTCTCTCCAAAACTAATAAAACAGAACAAAACCCAAGAATACAAAATATACACAAACCACACAAATGAAACAAAAATCTCTCTCACACAAAATTTTGTAGCCTGCTTTCTATACTAGAACATAGTTGTGATATGAATTGATATTCCTTGTAGGAATCAATTGTATAGAGCTTCGTGGATAGTGTTGGGAATTTATGTCTATTGCACTGTTTTAGTACTGGTATCCTCTTTTTGACAAAAGAATTTTGACATGAGTTTAAGATAAACTGGGTTATCTATAAACAGGAATAACAAAAGAACCTACTACACTCCCTACACTTTGCTAAATGACATGTTATCCAAGAATTTAGTAGAATAAAACATGAAATGAATCTACTTTTCTACAATGTCTATGATTAGAGATCTAGGCTTGGGTTAGTGGCTATATCTTCATCTGAGTCTCTTGTATTCAATCAAGATCATTCTTAAAGATAAAGTTTCATCTGGACCCTGAAACTGAGGCAGGGCCTGCTACTATGATTACTCACACAGCTGCTGACAAAACAGTTTGGTATTTGCTTTGTTTTTAATGTCTTTGTTTTTAGGCACGGTATTGATAGGTAACCCAGTTTACCCTGGAATTTATGACTCTTCTCCACAACATCATATTCAGATTCAAGCATTCTTCAACATGTCTGGCCTTATTTCATAAAATGATTTTCTTTTAGACGGGAAATACTGTAAACTAATGTGCTTGGTTTTTCATTAGCATATACCCAGGTGCCGTTATACTCTGTTTAGTTTTGAGCAGCTACTCAAATGATACTTTTCTTTTTTTCATATTTTATTTAGTTTTAATCTATGTGCATTGGTGTGAAAGTGTCAGATCTTGGAGTTACAGACAGTTGTGAGCTGCCATGTCGGGTGCTGGGAATTGAACCTGGGTCCTTTGGAAGAGCAGGCAGTGCTCTTAACCACTGAGCCATCTCTCCAGCCACTCAAATACTACTTTTCACTTAATTCTTGAACTGGCAGATTCTCTGTGGTGTAAATTTTCCTTGGGAAATGAGCAAACGTCTATTTACTTGAGATAGGGCACAAATGGCAGGCAAGAGAAATGACAGTACGCATGTAGCCCCTACTGCAATTATTCGGGGGCCCACATCATGTTCATGCTTCACAACTGTTACATGTGTGTAGGGGGTCTTTGGTTGGTGGTTCAGTTTCTTTGATTCCCTTATGGGCCCAGGCTAGTTTACTCTGTAGGTTCTCTTGTGATATCCTTGACCCCCTCCAAATCTCTCAATCCTTTCTCTCAGTCTTCCAAAACACTCTCCAACCTTGGCTTTAGGACTCTGATGTTTCCATCAGCTGCTGGACAAAGATTTCCAGAAGACAGCTATGCTAGGCTCCTGTCTGCAAGCATAGTAGAGTATCATTCTGTTAATGTCAGGGGTTTGCTCTCTCCAGCAGGGAATGTTTCAATTCAGATGAGATAGCTTCACAGCAACAGTACTGTTTTTCTTATATGATCTTAATACAGTAAAAGCATCTCTTAGACCACACAGAGAAAATACACCAAGGTAGTAGCAGGTCTTGGGATTAAGAAAAGATTTAGCGAGAGGTAGGAAATGACACGAGAGAAAACTAGCCGGGAATATGAACGAGGACCATTTGCAAATGTGCTATAAGAAAAGTAACTCAAAAATTTAGGTGCTGAGTACATTTCCAGATTTTAAAGATACGTTTACTTATATTGAGTATTTATTATGAAAACACATCCTTGAGAACTTATTTGAGAATACATTTTTATCACGTTTTCTCCTCTCCCAATTTCCTTTTGATTCTTTACTCTCTTACCTGTGCAACTATATGTTCTTTTTCCTTCTGAGAAATACCCTAATCAAGCAAATAAACAGCAACAAAGGTAACTTTAATAACAAAAAAGGGCTTTAAAGCAATCAGAGAATGATCTAACCTGAGGGTGATGAAAGCTAACCAGATGTTGCCTTTCCCATACCTTACTTCAATATAATTTTTTTCTAGTGAAGTACAAGGATGAAATAGGATCAAAGTCATGTATGTTGGTGAGTAGAACAATGTCTTGGTTTGGGAACCATCTAGTCTGTCTTGCTGTGTAATTCTCTCCCTTAAGTACTACATCGGCTCCCTACGGATTTTTACAGTAGACTACTTCCTATCCACAGTCTACTTAGTCCTTTGTTCCATGTACATCTGGATGTATGTGAGTAGAAGTTTTGTCGTCATGAGAATAAACTCCAATAATATGCTCATGGAAACAGAGAGACTCTAGGGTGCATAGATGATACTTCAGCTGTTGGGCAAAGACTTGTATTAGATATCAAAATGCATCGCTCATCCAAATAGTATACTGACTAATACTGTTGGCTTCTGGAACCAGTCAGCAAAAACTTACTCACATGCCTTCTTCCTCAAGGTTTGATAAGAATCCAAATAATTAATGATTATTTGTTTGAAAGGGTGTACTTAGTGAATGTAAAACGAAAGAGGACATTGCAAAACAGGCTACCATATTTCTTCACCAAGTGGAACTCCACATATTGAATGAAGCCTCACCAAGAAAGGGTGAAAATTCTACATGGGATATAGGTAAGAAATACCAAGTTGACTTATTACAATGCCATAACAGAAAGTAGGACCAAGTACACTCATGGCTTATGAAGGATAGAAGCTATTATTTCCCAAGATTTAAGGCTTAATATATGAACATCCTGCATGAATAGCAATCTCTACTCACAAGAAAGAACCAGGTATGGGCTAATCATATTTAATCACTATTATAGAATACATGATCATATCCACTTCAAGTATAAAATATTTGTTTTAGCTGGTGTGGGAGGTACTGGGTCACAGTTTTACTTTTGGCTTTGTTGACAATGAGTCCATGTACAGTGAGACAAAATATCATGGGTCTACCAAATAGTGAACATAAGAGAGATAGTGCAAAGAATATGATATTAGTTTCAAAGGTAAAGCAAGAATAGCTTGCCTCCTACCACTCAGTCCACCCCCTAGTTTCTAGAATCATACAGAAATACCATCAATGTGTGAATCAAGGTATAGATAAATACATTGATGATGTTAGAGGCCTCAAAAAGAATCCCCAAAGCCTTAGGTCATAAGGCCCATGATACCTGGTAGACGTTACATAACCCCTCTTGTCCCAAGTATATACAGCACAGGGATATTTTTTTTTAGAAGAGGCCCAGGAGAAGGATGCATAATACCCTTTGTATTCTTACATAGGCTACTGTTGACATACCTCAAACTCCTATTTTGTCACCCAAGGCAACTGATTAATTTAACTCTCAAGGTCTAATCAATTACCCCTCAACAGCCAGAAAACTGAGGACAAAACCTTCAGCACTTGGGCTTCATTAAGAGGCATTTCATAGTCAAAGGACGAATGGTTAGTGAATAAATAACCCTCTAAAGTGATTCCTACTTTGTCAGATGGTGAAAAGTATATAAAATAATACTCCCAAATAAAGGAATTATACAGCACTCAAGGAAGTTTATGGTGATGATGATGATGATGATGTGACAGAGCTCATTTTTTTTTTTAGTGTATGAAACTAAGAGGTGCAACAAGACGACGCTTCTTGAAGCTGGAAATAACACAATGAAGGTTGACTGTGCTGGTGTTTTCAAAGGAAACAAGAGTAGAGGTGATATGCTTGAGATAAATATCGCCTCCTGTCAGAGAGATAGGGCCAAGGGGCTTGTACTCACTGTTTCCAAGGGGTAGGGCTAAGGGGCGTGTACTCACTGTTTCCAAGATAGGGCCAAGGGGCGTGTACTCACTGTTTCCAAGGGGTAGGGCCAAGGGGCGTGTACTCACTGTTTCCAAGGGGTAGGGCCAAGGGGCGTGTACTCACTGTTTCCAAGGGGTAGGGACTCTTAGGAATAGTTGAAAGAAGATCTTCTTTGCGATGTCAGGTATGCCAGGAAATGAACTTGAGGGCTTCTCATAGGGACAATATGTTTCGCAATACACAGTAAAGCAATAACAGAATTGTACATCTATGTTTTTCTGAGCAAGAACAAGCTTGGCACATTTCATAGTGTGCTCTGCCGTACTAACACTCAGTGGTGCTAGGCAACCATTTGCCTTGACCACCATTGCTTTTGTGATTTGGTTTATGAACGCTTTTTAAAATGCGGCTACTCCTTTGCCCTCTATCTTCGAAAACTCATATTTTTTATTTTTATTTTTTGAAGTCCATTGTCAATCATTTTATTTATTTATTTCATGACTTTCATGATTTCTATTTTTTATATTTATTTTTTACATATACATTTATATCATTACACATATATGCAATAAAGTACCTACAGCAAGAAGAACTATTAAACAATCAGGAATTATATAAATGTAATATTCATAGTGTTTTATTCTGTATTTGTATTTGTACCCTGAATGCAAGTGATCTCATGTAATCTTGGAAGCCTGCTTTCTTATAGAGCCCTGAATAACCACACCAGGAATGCTACCACCCATCATGAGCTGGGCCCTTCCACCTTAATCACTCATTAAGAAAATGCCCTACAGGCTTGCCTATAGTTCATTCTTATGGAGGCATTTTATCAACGGAGACTCCTTCCTTTATAATGACTCTAGCTTGTGTCAAGTTGACATAAAACTAGGAGGAGCACTGTATGAGTGTGTGTGTGTGTGTGTGTGTGTGTGTGTAAATATACATGTGCAGACATGTGTGTGTGTGTGTGTGTGTGTGAAATTCAATGCCTAACACCTTTTATAGTATGTCATATATGGAATTTAAGGGATTTCCATAGGTAACTTTAATAAATACATTATGTTTACTTCATGGCCCTCATGTAAGACATTGGTGTACCACATGTAAAACATTCTATAATCTCTAGTATGATTTCTTTTATTTTCTCAGATGAGACTTCAGTTGCTCTTATAGCCTATAAGTCCCTTGGGAATCGTCTAAATGGAACCTTTTTTAGAAACAGAGAAGGCATTCAAGAAGTGAAATTGAACTCTCTTATTGTTGGTGGTGCCATCCGTTCAGAAATCAAACCTGTCCTTTCTGAACCTGTCCTCCTGACTTTACAAAATACTCAGGTGAGCTTATTCTCAAAGTGTCATTTAAAACCAATTTTAAGATTTATTTTTATGTCATATGCTTGGGTGTTTTGCCTGTGTGGACAGCTATGCATCTGGATATCAGAACAGTTATAGGACAGAATGTGGTTGGTGGGTGTGGACACTTGGTTCTCTGTAAGAGCAGTTGTTCAACTAAGTGCTGAGAGATCACCCCCTCTGTGAAGTGTTTAGTGGTTCTAATAAAAATTTTAAAGGGGGTGAAATCTAACTGTGATTATTGAAAAGTTAGAGAAATTACAAAAATGTTGAAAAATTTCAATCTTATGTAACTACACTACTGTTAGGATCTGTATTTTTATATGAAAAGCCAATCAATTATGGTTCAACAAGGGGGCCTTTACCTTCTGCTGTGAATGGATTCTGTTAAGAAAACAATGTTTTCAGTTGTGCCCCTAGGTTTAAATGTGTACTCCAGAGCCAGTGGTCACACAGATGATCCTATTTAAGTTCAGTGGTCAGTTAACATAAAATAAGAGACATTAATGTTGGCAAAAAAATTAGGGAAAGCTAGGGTTAGTTGAGCTTCAAGTGAGATTAAAGGGAGTGAGGTGATAAACTAATAAAAATACACTACATTTGTATGGAATTTTGAAGAGCACATTTAACATGTTAAAGAATATTTTGAATTTCAAGTGTGTGTGTTGATGAGAATGTTAAAAAAAAGGAGGAATCATTGCACATTATACTTGAGAATATCCATTAGTCTAGCCATTACAGAAAACAATATAGAACGGATCAAAATGAGAAACCAAACTGTAATGAGATCCATTGATCACCTTACTGCGTGGCATCCAAAGGATGGAAAAGTTTTGAAAAGATACTGTACTCCCATGATCACAAACAGCCAAGGAGTAGGGGAAATACCTACATCCATCAAGGCCAGGATATGAAAATAAAATGTGAAAAATATAATAATATATTTTATCATTTTGGGTTATATAATATCCAACACATGTATACAAGTAACATTATATATAGGCTTAGCAGGGCATAAATTTGAAATAGAACAAGGAGGGGAAAATGGGAGTGTTTGCAGGGAGGAAAGGGAAAAGTGATGTATAAGCCAGGCCTCTTTGCAAGAACAGAAAATTTAAAATGACAGAAAGCAGTCACCAGGTGTCATCATTAGAGTGACATCATATTTAAACTCTCTGTGGCAATCCCTGATGCACCACCGTGATGCCCAGGGAATACAGGGAGACCTGGAAGTCCAACTACTTCTTTAAGATCATCCAATTATTGCATTAACATTGCATGATTACCCAGAATTGTTCATTGTGGGAGCAGGCGATGTGGACTCCCAGCAAAGGCAGCAGATCCACATGCCCCTATGAGGAGAGGCCATGTTGCTGATGGACAAGAGAATACGATGATGCACAAGGCCATCAGTGGCCACCTAGAAAACAACTTAGCTCTGGAGAAGCTGCTGCCTCATATCCGGTGGAATGTGGCTTTGTGTTCACCAAGGAGGACCCCACAGAGATTATGGACATGCTGCTCATCAATAAGGTGCCAGCTTCTGCTGACGCTGGAGCCATCGGCCCATGTGAGGTCACTGTGCCAGATCAGAATATGGGTCTGGGGCCTGAGAAGACCTCATTCTTCCAGGCTTTGAGCATCACCATTAAAATCTCCTGAAGAACCACCACTAAAATTCTGAGTGATGTGCAGCTGATGAAAACTGGTGACAAAGTAGGAGCCAGAGAAGCCACGCTGCTAAACGTGCTGAACATCTCCCCCTTCTTTTTGGCCTGCTCGCCCAACAGGTCTTTGACAGTGGCAGCATTTATAACCCTGGAGCGCTGGACACCACAGAACAGAATCTGCACTCTCCTTCCGAGAGGGTGTTAGAAGTATTGCCAGCATTTGTCTGCAGATTGGTTACCCAACTGTTGCCTCGGTGCGACACTGTATCATCAATGGATACCAATTGGTCCTGACTACACCTGCCCGATTGCTGAGAAGGTCAAGTCCTTTTGGCTCATCCGTCTGCATTTGAGGCTGCAGC
This sequence comes from Acomys minous, assembly GCF_964271855.1. NCBI lineage: Eukaryota > Metazoa > Chordata > Mammalia > Rodentia > Muridae > Acomys > Acomys minous. Next base: position 85,144,096 of record NC_140490.1, on the reverse strand, counting down.
CACCATTGCTGCTCTTTGCATCTCCAGCCAAGGCTGAAGCCAGGGGAGGAGTCAGAAGAATCAGATGAGGATGTAGGGTTTTGTCTTTGACTAATCACCTCTCCAAGCAAGCAATTCATCTAGCTTAGTTTGAGAAACACGGAAATAAAGGATTACTTCCCCTTTTGAAGAAATGACAGAAAGTCTAAGGATCAAGGAGTTGATTAATTAATTGTTCAGTCTACGAGACTGGATGGTTCAGCAGTCCCATTCTGTGCTGAAGTCCCAGTGATGTCATAGAAAGCAGCAAGGCTTCAGTCTACATTGTAATCCAGTGAAGGAATGTCTTACCATCAGGAGTGCAACTTGCCAGAACAAGTGAGAGCAACAAGACAAAACGGAGTAGCTTCCTTCTTTAATGCCTATTCTATGAGGGCTGCCACAAGAAGACGTGGCTCATCTTCTGGTAGATTTTCAGATCTCAAATAATGCGACCAAAAAGAATCCCCCACATGCATGTCCAAGTGCTTTGGCTCTAGTTAACTGAAGATGTAGTAACCACAGTGGAAATGATGTAATTAAATATATATTTCAAAAAAAAGTAGTAATAAAAACAGAAAAAAAAGATAATCTTGCATGTCAGTGCCTCAACCTGAAGGCTAAGTTGAATAAATCATTCATGAGCACGCTCATACTGGAAGGTAAAACAATTGAATTCATACGTTTGTATAATAGGGCCTGCTTGAGACTGTGGGGGAAAAAGAGGGACATGTGATCCACAGAGTACAAACTTTAAGTTATAATACGACATTTTGGAGACTTAATGTGACAGCAGTGATAAGAGTGGATTTTAGGTTTTGATTAGCATAAATTAATTATGCATGGTAACGGATTAATGATGACATCTTACACATTTACAAAATTGTCTAGACCATATTTATGCCACTAAGTTAATGTGTTTAGTTCTCCTACTGTATCATACATTCCCTGGGAAGACGAGAACAAACATTTATTCTCCCCAGATATGTAACTCACAGCAAAGCAAAGTAACCATACAACCAAATGCTAATTTAGTGAAACAATGAACTTGTTAGGGTAAAGGCAAGGGGCTGTTCACAGAAGCACAGATGTCTATAAGAGAAATTATTACCTGAAGGACAAGTTCAGCATGGCTGAGGTTCCATGAGACCTCGAACCCTAGAAGTCTCTACATGTCTTACAGGCAGCTGTAAAAGTCGAAGTGCCTCCTTTCCTCAGCCATTCTCACAGCTTTTATAACCTCCAGGAGGGATGGAATCTTGTGAATCAGAAATTTCTTGAGACTTTCGAGTTGTTTACTTTCTGAATCTCAAGAGTGGAATGTTTCACATCAGAAGATATTTGTATAACACATACCCACTCTATCTCTTTTTATACATTAAATTTTTTTTATTTTTTATTTTTATTTTTATTTTAAAAATTTTTTATTTGTATATGAGTGCTTTATCTGCCAAAGAAGGCATAAAATCACACTATGGATGGTTGTGAGCCACCATGTGGTTTTTGGGAATTAAACTCAGGACCTCTGGAAGAGCAGGTGGTACTCTTAACCGCTGAGCCATCTCTCCAGCTCCCTATCAATTAAAATTTAATTATCTTACTTCCCTCTTTCTCTTTCCTCCTCCCAGTGCCTTCTCATGAAAACCACCTCTTTCTCAAATATCTGCTATTTTTCTTTAATTGCTATTGTTGCATACATATATTTCAAAGATATTAGATCTCCAAGATTATCACTAAACACAAAATGAGAGGTGATGGATATACTTATTAGCTTGACTCTAATAATCCAAAAATTCGGTATACTTCTATGGGTATATCCCACAACATTTTTATTTGTAAATGGCCTCTCAAGAGAGATAGGATTAAAGTACTAAGTCATCTGTAAACTTCCACAAATGAATTTTTTTTTATCATGCTGAAACCTAAATAGAGAACGGGGTCATGGGCATTGTTGAGCATACTGAGAGACTCAGGTAGGAAAGAGGAACATTCCTCTTTCAGCAGAAGCCTGGAGCAGAAAGCAGACCCTTGACAGATTTCTTCAAACAGTCGTCTCTCACCACAATATGTCATTGGTTTCTTCAGTGGAAAGAACCTGGTAGGTCAGTTCTGAGTCAACACCCAGGGCACTGATATATGGATAGAAATAGAGGATACATGATGAAACAAAAATCTCCATTAGATAGGAGGATGTGAAATATCCCTACACGTGTTTTCTTAGTCAAGTGTGTGTTAGATTAATTTAGGTGGGGAAGTTGCAATGTGGGGGTACAGAAATGGCAGAGGAATCCGGAAGAGCAAAGGGTTGAGAGAGAAGAGAGGGAAAGACAACTACTGAATCACACATTGCTAGCTAATGTCACATATCCTGACTGAAGATAAATAGAAGTTAAAATAATGAAGCAAAAACCATATCCTTTCATATTGTCTTCTTTGCAGCCTGTTGACTCAAGAGCAGAACACATCTGTGTCCATTGGGAAGACACAGATGAAGGAGGCAGCTGGTCCACCAAGGGCTGCTCTCGCGTACACGCCAATGGCTCCTATACCATTTGCAAGTGTGTTCACCTGTCCAGCTTTGCTGTGCTCATGGCTCTATCCCTTGAGGTATCAAGTCTTTCATATTCTAAGCATGAAAGTGCCATTTATACGTCTCCGTACAAATTTTCCAGGAATAAGGAGTTAATTTGCTACAGGGTTAATGAGAGATAATGCTCCCCCCCCCAAATTTCATAAAAACAGAATGAGTGCAGTTTTGTTGCCACCTGTGTTAACACACTGATGTTCTGTTGAACGACTGCTCATCAAGATTGATCCAACTTCTCTGACTGGCTAGGAATGTGTCCCCTTCCTTCCTCACGCTTGCATGCTTCCTGGATGCTTCCTGAAGCTACATGTGTGGCCTATGATGTCAACTCTTCATGAAGGGAGAGGGCCATAATTTTGTTAAATGTTGTGTTAATTACTTTACTGCTACTGTCATAAAATACCATGGCTGCGTGTTATCGAAAGAAGAAGGCTCATTTGGACACCTGGTTCATAAGGTACATTGTTTATCATGGCATAGAAAGTGTGGCATCACAAGCAGAAGCAAGAAGCTGAGAGATCTTATTTTGTTCATCTGCAGGTAGCAGAGAAGGAACAGGAGGGGGAATAATTATAAAGTCTCAAAGCCTTCCCAGAGTAACATACACCCTCTTGAAAGAATTGTACTTCCTAGAAGTACTATAACCTCTTCAGAGTACACTGCCACCTGGGGATCAATGTTGAAATACACAAATCCATAGTACACTTCACTTCTGAAAACCCAGAAAGGCACATAGGTAGCTTTACTCTTATGAAGATTTGCCAGACAAACTCTCTAGAAATACCAGGAACAGACTGTAGAGATTAAATGGGAACAGTATGGGTGGCAACAAACAGTGCATTTACAAGGTTATTACCACTTTGGTTATATAGGGCTTATACCACCCACAGAAGGTTCTTGGGATCAGTACTGAACACATAGTTCTGAGTCACTGTAACTGAAGAGTGGAGGATCTTGGGTATGACACACAACCTTTGTTCATTAATTTTATTTCAAGTGTGTCCAGTGGTACCATTGTAGTAAAAGAAAAACAAAATCTTAAATCAGGTAATTTTAATAATACATTGGAGGAAACATTAGTTAAGTGGATTAACCAAAGCTGGAGACATACTGACTATTCCATAAGTGTGTGTGGAGTAAACATGACTCAGCAAGAAAGTTCCTCAAATGCTGGGAAATGGGGTTAGCAGACCTTAAAGCAGTAGAGGCCAAGGGAATCTGAAATTGAAAGAATCATTTAACTTGAAAGGCAGTTATATCCAACCTACCTTGGTTGATCAAACCAAAGCAAGTGCCCATCATCAAAGACTCAGCCCTCTAGAAATTTTAGATGTCAACCAAGCCTCAGGTAACTAAAGTAGAAGGAAAATCACCTAATGCCTTCCTGTCAACATGAATTAACAAAATTATAAAAGCTTTCATTTCATAAGAAATGAAATTAATTTATTTTAGGGCCAAATATGAGAGACAATGGCCCAGGAAGACAAATTCAGATTACGTTAAATACCATGTTTTTTTTTAAATAATAAGAGAACAAAGAAAATAATGGACATAATCACTTCACATACTATATTGTGGAACATCAGATAGGCATATCAGAGACAGGAGAGCTGGGAAATCTGGTATAACTTAGGATGCTGTGTGAATCTTGAGCCTTTGGGTTAGTGGAAGTTAGGGGTCTGCTTGTGTGTTTCAAAAGGATTTACATAATGTTCATAGGAATACTAGCTAATATACAGATGGGTAAAAGATACTATTTACAGTGCTAAAGGCAACTATGAAAATGTTACTGCCATTTTCCAATGGTCCTCCTTTAAAGACAGCCAGGCAGCCTCTTAGAATGCTTAACACACATGTAGCTTTTAGTCTCTAAAATTTACATTCTGTTTCACTTTAGCCCTAGTTTATTAAATATTTTAGTATGCAATCACCGTAATGCTATATATTTCCACGTGTACTTTTCATTTCGTCAATATTTACTGCGTGAATAGTGTGCTAAGCACTAATCCTTAATGTGGATGCCACAGCAGAGAGCAAGACATGGCAAGCTGATGTTTTTGATAATTGTAGTGTAGATATAGAGAATCTTAAGTAACCGTTTGTGGCTTGTAGGAGGATTCTATGATTTCCGCACTGTCAGTGATCACCTACGTGGGACTGAGCCTTTCTCTCGTGTGCCTATTCCTGGCGGTCATGACCTTTCTTCTGTGCCGACCCATCCGGAATACCAGCACCACACTTCATCTGCAGCTCTCCATTTGCCTTTTTCTGGCTGACCTCCTCTTCCTCATAGGAATAAACAGAACTGAGCCTAAGGTTGGTGATTGAGTCAAATTACTTCATTGTCCTAATTGGTCATAGCCATCTTGGCCCGAGCTAGTATGGAGAGAGAGAGAGAGAGAGAGAGAGAGAGAGAGAGAGAGAGAGAGAGAGAGAGAGAGAGAGAGAGAGAGAGAGAGAGTTTCACCAGTAGAGATGTTGTGATGAAATGCAAGGTGAAAATTTCAGTTCCCTTTCTGTGTAGAATGGAAGAAATCTGTATTTGTAGGTTGATCATTTGGAGTCAAGAAGCTGTTTTACACTAATGTTACTCTACAATGTTGTTTTTGTGGATGGTATCTGTGTGTAGTGCATGGAAATAAGTGTATATGTATGAGCAGTTATGTATATGCATTTAGCATTCAGAGCGAAGTATCAGGTGTCTTTTTCTATTTTGTTTTCCTTATTGCCTTGAGACATGGTATCTCAATGAATCAGAAGTTTTTCATTTTGGATAGGATGGATGACCAGAGAGCTTTTGGGACGTATCTGCCTCCCTTTTTCATAATGCTCTGGCTGTAGGCACTTAAATACATACCCAATGTTTATGTGGTTGTTTGGGATTTGAACTCATGAGCTCATGTTTGAAAAGCAAGTACTCTTACTGTGTCATCCTCCCAGCCACGGGTAAGTTTCATATCATCTGTTAATAAAGGTCAAGAAATAGATTTGAAGTATATCAATTTTCACCTACATGAAAAAGATGCATCTATTTTCACTTATACATCATAGTCACCCTTTACACCCAAAGGAGAAAGGTACAATAAACTCTTGGAGGGGAAGTTTATATGGATCAAAGCAGGAGTGCATACAACTTCCTCTCATACTTTGTTAGTCCCGCTACTTGACCATAGCAAACTACAAGGCATACTAGTTAAGGTAGCCTTTGGCACCAGAGTATGTGAGAAAGTAATATCCCACTCTCCACTCTACTGTGGAGAGTGTTCTGTCCATTGTCTAGATCTGGGTAGGGGTTTAAGGTTTACTGCCTGTATTGTCCTTGGCTGGTGCCTTAGTTTGAGTGGGACCCCTGTGCCCAAATCTGCCTATCATAATGTTCTACTTGTAGGCTTCTAGGACCCTCTGGATCCTTCTACTTTGACCATGTCCCCTGGAGGGGGAGACCTGGTGGCACTCAGAGGAAGGACAGCAGGTTACCAAGAAGAGACTTGATACCCTATGAGCAGATACAGGGGGAGGAAATCCCCCTCAGTCACAGTCATAGGGGAGGGGAATAAGGGGAACATGGGAGGGAGGGAAGAATGGGAGGATACAAGGGATGGGATAACCATTGAGATGTAACAAGAATAAATTAATAAAGGAGAAAAAAATGAAAAAAAAAAGGTAGCCCTTGGTTTGGAAGTTCTTGCACTATCTAGCATACTTCAGAATCAGGCACAGGATAGAAGCTTGAAGTCACTCACAATAGATTTGCTGCACAGACACGCAAGTAACTCTAAAACTCTTCATTCTAGTTGCTGTTTCAACTTGTTGAAATGACTTCTCATTTTACTAACGAGAAAAAAAATAATTATTGACTCCTTTTCATGTATACATTTCATCTATATTGTTTTTGTCTGTGTTGTGTGTTTTTTTTTAAGAACACAAACACATTTTATAATAATTATGTTGTGGGTTATATGTTTGAATATGCACCGCAAGACGCATTTGATGATGACTTAACCTAAGATGTAGTAATGGTAATGGTAGGTCTCAACTGCATAGTCGGACATTGGCGATAATTAAGTGAATATTTTAAATTAACCAGCAAAATGTATTTTAATATTTCTAATACCAGAACAATGAACAGCTAAGTGGTTGGTAAGATGTCAATAGCCCTGACTTGATCATCTCGTTCCGTGCGCACATATTGAAATGCGACAGCATGCCGCAGGACCATGCTAAGTTAATATGCGTTCTTTAAAATAAGAAAGGAAGGGTTTGTTTCTGTAATCAGATGTCTAGGATTCAGCTAAAGGAGGAATCAGAGGGTAGTCCTGGCAACACAGCGAGACTGTAATTCAATATAAATACATAAAAATGCAGAAACATGGTGGGCTCTTTCAGGAAGGACTGCTGTGCTGGGCTCACTGCTCACCAGTAGTTCGTTGCTGATATTGCGAGTGGTTTCCGTAAAGAAGGACACATGTTTTCTTCTCACTGTCTTTGTTGTTCTGTCACAAAATGATGTTTGCTTTTTTTTAAAAAAGGTCTTCCCAGAAGTGGCATCTTGAGCTTTGGCTCTCTAGCTTCGGCAAGAAGCTTCAGAAGCTAGGGACATCTGTCCATGAGAACATATCTGGTCTTTGGTATGGTGCTTTGCCTCTAAGAATGAACGGAGGCTAGATCAAGCTGGTTAGCACATGCATTCCCTCTGAATAATATCTTCCTTTGTGGCAAGAGTACTTTAAAGGCGGTTTCTGAACGCACAGCTAGCTGTTATTATCAATGACTACTGAGCTGTGTGGCAGCCCTATGCAGTTGAGCTCTCACAGTTTCTCTCCGAAAAGCAAGTGTCTCATTTCATGGCTCTTGTATACACTTGACACAATAAAATGGAAGAGGGAAGTTTGGTGTTGGGGTTGGGAGGTGGAAGGGGGGGAGTAAGAGCATCATAGCAGATGCTTGTCAGTTTCAGCAATGTCCTGAGGCTGGTGAGTTGTTTTCTTTCTAAACCCCAGTGAGCCTATATCCAGAATTGAATGCTTTAACTCAGAGGAGACTGTTATACAACAGCCTGTCTTCTTCATGTGTGCGTGTTTTTAATATCCTTTCAAACGGTATCATGTCTGGAAGCTCCTTTTCATTTTACTGGCATGATGGTCCAGTGTATAGTAGACCGCATTTTGGTTGTCTATATGTCAGTTGATAGAATGCGGGGTTATTTTTGCCCTTCAGCACTTGTGGAAAAAAGGTAACTACAAATGTTGCTAATAAAATTCACTTAAATAGCAATTTTTATTTCAGACAAGAATTTGTGCTACAGTCAGGACTATGTGTAGTAAATGCCTTCAATTTATTTATAATTTCTGAAAAATGTCAGAGTTTAATTAGATTTTTGATATTCAAATTCAGAAAAAATAATCACTCCTCTGGACACTTTCTCTACACTATCTTAGTTCTGTTGTTCTAGCAGGTTCATAATGCTGTCTTCAGGTTCAGTATATTTATAAGATTGTCTTATGTTTTTTATTTACTGACCATCTATCTCTCTCTCTCTCTCTCTCTCTCTCTATATATATATATATATATATATATATATATATATATATATATATATATATATGGTCCACACGTAGAATTCAGAGGACATCTTTTCAAACTCGATTCTCCTTTTACCATTTGGACTTTATGGGTCAAATTATGGGTGGCATGCTTATAGGTAAACACCGTTACCCCTGAGCCATCTTTTTGGATGAAGTATTCTAATATTCTTCCAACAGTACCTAAAATACTTTTCTCATTTTATGTACATCTCATATCAAGGTTTGCATATATGATTCACATCCCTAAGGTTATAAATGTGCTATCTATTCAGCTTTTTATTATCATTTCAACACTGTATCACGGCCATCACAGTTTCTTCTACCATTTCAGTCATCATTTAATAAGTCAGGACAGGATCTGGGGGTATTTAAAAGCAGTTGATGCTCTGCAGAAAGCCTGGATGTAGTAGACAGCACTCTCATGACAGCACACAGCTGTCTGCAACTCCATTTCCAAAATATCCAATACCCCCTTTTTGCATCTAAAGGTACTAGAAACATACTCATGGAGGCATGAACATGGCTCACATACATACATGGAGGAAAAACACTCATAAACATAAAATGAAAATTATTCTTTCAAATAAGTTAGTTAAATAAGTAGTTAGGCTCTCCAGTGAGTAAAATCAATTGCCACAGAAGTGTAGTGACTTGAAATCAATGCATGAGATCATAAAAAGCTATTCTCTGTTTTCCACACATGCACACTTAATATGATTATAATAATTTAATAATAATAATAATAATAATAATAATAATAATAATAATAATAATAGTGCTAAGGAAATGTTACAGTTCTATCTGAAAAATATTTGTGACATCTGTAGATCAAAAGCCAGCACGCACATTTTAAAACTAAATTTTCTAATATTTATTTCTATTATCATCTTCTTTATGATGTGTAAGTCTGGGTGTCCATCCACTGAAAGTGGTAAAATATCATTACAAGAAAACATTTATTGTATTAATGTAGCACTAAGATAACAGTGATGTTGTTCTCTGAGGGCTTATTATCATTTTCTGTAAAGACAGATCCTGCAATAAAGATTTTATGACCATATATATATATGATATATTAATCTAGGGAGGAAATGTGAAAATAAGACCAAGATGGGAAAAAAGTCAATGAATGTTTTCAAATACCCAGCGTATAAACAATTACAGGTAGATTCCACTGAAGACTTCCAGGAGGCAACAAAGAGCATGTGTCTTAGAGTTCTGTGTAAAGTTTCAGGGCAATGAATCTAAAACCACTTGTGCATAGCAATTTGAGACTTGCTATGGTATCATTTACTCCTTGACACTTTCTGAACTGATCTATCAATTCATGTGGAAAGTAAGTTTCCATGACCAGAAGGGGCTTCCTCAGATTGTATTGTCTCTACTCAAAATGTTCCAGAATCCTGCTGTGATCTATCGCTAACATCCAGTAAAGAGTGTGTGTTGAGAGTTGCTTTGAGTATAGCCTGCATCTGTCCCACAATATCTTTTTTCCCCACTCCTAGGTGTTGTGTTCCATTGTTGCAGCGATGTTGCACTACCTCTACTTGGCTTCATTCATGTGGATGTTTCTTGAAGGGCTACACCTCTTTCTCACCGTGAGGAATCTCAAAGTGGCCAACTATAGCAGCTCAGGCAGATTCAAGAAGAAGTTCATGTATCCTGTAGGCTATGGGATTCCTGCCTTTATTGTTACTGTGTCTGCAATAGCCGGACACAGTAATTATGGAACATACATCCAGTAAGCACAGTGTGTGTCCAAGGAGAAAACCTATAAATTTAACTTTACTATCAAAATATACATTGACCAACTAATCTTCTATAGTTTGGACTGTTCTCCAAATCACCCTGTCTTCTTATTACTTCCTTTTGTCAATCTCAAGAGTTGCTGGTTCTCAGTATCTTGTTTTGATATTGGTGCTTGAGGTAGCAATTATTCTAGCTATAACATAAAAAGTTTGTCACTTGTAGATGCCATTTGCTACCCTTAATTATGATTTTTGATAAAATATTTTTATTTGCTTATTGTTTGTTTGTTTGAGACACAGACTTATGCCTCTCAGGTTGGCCTGGAACTCACTACGTAGCTAAGGAAATTCTTTAGTTCCCCATCTTCCTGGTTCCACCTCCTCAGTGCTGAAATGACAAGGTTTCAGCCCCACATCATTTGTCTAGCAGTGATACTGTGACCCAAGTCTTTGTACATGCAACATGAGCTTTCTCACAGCTTGTTCATATCTTCTGGCCCATGGTTTCTAATTCTTAAAGCCACAGTTTAATAGAAGCCCTCAGTGGTTTTGCTGTTTGATCACATTAAGTATTTTGGTAAGATGAGAACTCCTTTCATGGATGGGGCTATGGACATAAAAAAAAAATTGAACTCAACTTCAGGAAAATAAAGAATGGATAAAGAAATCCCACACTTCCAAATACCATGTACTGTGCTCTCTGGGAACCTCAAACAATAGGTAGAAGTTAAGATTAATCTTCTGAATGACAATAACAGTGAAGATAAAAATACCAGCTATCAAAGCTGGTCTTCTTCTCTTGTGGCTCTCAATATAATTACATGAAGGTAGTTTTTTTTTTATTTCATTGATAGATATATGGAGATGGTTGTACTTCATGCATTTTCCAAAAGTGAAGCTCAAATGAGAGCAAATCAAAATACTCAAGGTCACATTACGAAGAGTTATAGAATATTTAACTTGGAGATATGCCCAGTGTTCAGCTTGGACACTACACTCATCAAAATGATCTTGGAGAATGAATGAAAGACACGATTAGGAGTGGGAAAACGTTTAATAAAGGACCAAATACTAAATAGCTTAGGTTTGCAGACCAAATAGTCTCTTTACCAATCACTTTATACCATACTCCAATGGTGATATGTAAAGTAAGGAGTGAAAATGAGTCCCAGTAAAACTTCATATACAAAATAAGAGTGCTTGACAACTGCATTTGCTGAATGGTTGTAGTCTTCATCCCCAAAACACAATTCATGAGCAGATATTTTTTTGTATCCTAAACATTGGCTATGGCAAATTATAGTTATCAAATTCACAATGCTCTGCCAGAACTCAATTTATACTAAGTTCTACTAGATTTATTGATATTTTCCATGACAAAATGTGACAGTCTTCAAGAAGGAGAGGGTTCTGTACATGAAATATATTTATCTTTTGTTGGTTGATTTAGACTACAATTAACTATTAATTTGATTGTCTCACTATAGCTATAGTGAGTATCATAATATAAGCTTACACCTATTGAATCTTGAGTTTTGCTCCAAAATTTGCATGTATATCATGACATTTAAACTGTGTCATCTACAGTTTGTAGATGAAAAAATTTATGCAGGCCAATAGAAGAACTTTAGAATAAGTGGAGAAGTGTCCATGTTTACAGATAGAAAGAATCAATTTTCCTAAGATATGCATTTTACTCAATGTGTTCTAAATAACTGAAAACATTCCACAAAGTAATCCTGTCAATATTATAGAATTTATTAGAAGTTTATTTGGGGAATGAATAAAACCCAGCATTAATAACTTGAAGCCTTGAAGAAATCACAGCTACTGAGTTTTAAATGTCTTGATTGCTTCTCCAGTTATTGGACGTTTCCCAAGCTTTGATCATTTCCTATTGGAGACTTGGGAAAGCTGATTCTCAGTGCACACAGCTTGTGTCAGACAATAAATTTATATGAACTTCAGCTTGGAAATATTGGTTCCACATTGATTAGATAATATTCTGTGATCTGTATTCAACTATCTTTGTCATATAGTGAGAGAGAATGATAATTTTCATCTTACGTCCACAGCTGCTGGCTCAGCCTGCACAATGGGTTCATCTGGAGCTTTCTGGGGCCAGTGGCAGCTATTATCTTGGTAGGTGACTTTGATTTGTGTGTGTGCCTACATTCAGATAGCCAAGAATAGGATGTGTTATATTTGTTAAAGTGGAAATATGGTAAATACGTGAAGTCAAAGCTCAGTCTGAAAGTCTCTTATTCCTAAATATATAGTCGTATTAATCTGCCCTTCCTAATATGCTCATCTCCCATTAGCTGATTTTTAAATTTATTTATTTTTAAAAATTTTTAATTAATTTATTCTTGTTACATCTCAATGGTTATCCCATCCCTTGTATCCTCCCATTCTTCCCTCCCTCTCATTTTCCCCTTATTCCCCTCCCCTATGACTGTTCCTGAGGGGGATTTCCTCCCCCTGTATATGCTCATTGTTGAGAATTTGACATAAGCATTCAAGGAACCAAGGCTCTATTTATTCTCTCCAACTCTCCTCTCAACTTCACATCCTATTATTTACATACAATAACCAATTAAGAAAACTAGTATATACAGCCTATCCGTAGCCACATGCAAAAAGAAATATTGAGTCTTTTTCCTCTAGTACACATAAAGGCCTCTCATTTCTCATTTGGGTGAAACATCAAGAGTTTCTTCCTCATCCAGGCTGAATTTTTTACTAGGTTGCTCTTGTGTGAGTCTTGGGTGGGTAGCAGCAATGGCTGTGAGTTTATGAGCACAATAAGCATGCCATACTCAGAAGACAGCATTCCCCTTCTGGGGGAATTTCCATCCATCAGCTCTTAGATTCTTTATGGTTTCTCTCCAGCAATTAAAAAAATTAATATGACATTCTATTGTAGGTGTTTTTAAAGTCCTAGATTCATTAATTGATTTTTACTTTTGGAAACTATGGAGTGAGCATCCATCTACTTTGTACAGGATGTGTTTCTGTTTTCTAGAAACTTCTTAATTAATACCTTTTTAATAGGTAAGGAATGAATGGTAGCCATCTTATTTCAAAATGCCCTATTTTGAGTAAATATTACAGAAATTACAACTAGGCATTGAGTCCTGCACACAGTATTTCAGAGAATGTCCGGGAAACTTTATAGAGCCTAAACTGTTTGGAGAATTCTCAGATCCAACACAAGTTGCACTATATGAAAAAAGAATACTTTAATTCATTTTTCCTGCCATCTCCACAGATAAACCTGGCATTCTACTTTCAAGTCATATGGATTTTGAGAAGTAAACTTTCTTCCCTCAATAAAGAAGTTTCTACACTTCAGGACACAAAGTAAGAATGTACCAGAATCAGATGATGCCATTTCAACATTTTTCTAGAAAAGAACTCCCATGATGGAAAATATCATAATGAATCTAGCTCTGGTTCACAGGTAGAGGTCTTGATAGTATGTGTGAATCTCTGGCTTCTAAACCCAGAAAAAAAACAAATAAAACATACAAAGTTACAAATCAAAGTTCTTCATAGTCACCATCTGTTCATAGTCAGGAACAATGAATAGAAAAAGGAAGAAAATTCTAGTTTCAGTTACGCCAGTGCACTCCTTCAATTACATACTGTAAACTTTTTGTTATTTATTGATATAATATAGTTTATGTGAAATCAATACTAAGAGTTTTTCTTAATTTCTTTTCCTGTTGCTGTGACAAAATACACTGACATATATATGATTTTATATATATGAATATATACAACACAGATAAAGGATTATTTTTACCTCACTGGTCTTGAACTGTGTTTAGTTCACAAGTAGAGCTCTAAGTACATGGCCATACATCATCCACAACTGGAAAGAAGATGGTGTGAATGCAGGCGTGTATGCAAATTCCTTTCTACATATCATATAGTGCAGTGTCCTAGCTCGGGGAGATGATACTGCCCACATTGGGTAGGACATTACCCCTACACCAATTAATGTAACAAAGAAAGTTCTTAGTAGACATTATCAGAAGTCAAACTTAATCTCCACATTTCCTCAGAAACGGCCAGTAAGGTGATTATAGGCCACGCAAAGTAGACAATAGAATTGATGCCTTACCAACTCCATTCCTTATTAACTTGTTTTCCCAACATTTCAACTTTAAGCCACTGTATTCTACTTCTTGTTCTCATAGGCTCATGGCTGTCTCATAATAGAAATATATATGCAGTCAAAATCAAAAGCCCCATAGACAATTATTGTTTCAACATATCAAAACACCAAAATTCTGCAAGTGTGAGATGTTATGTTTTTTCTTTTATTCTTCTCCCATATATTACAGACTGATGACAGTTTTGCCTTCCTTCCTTCCTCCCAGTCTCTCCCCACTTCTCCTCTTTCCTCTAGATCCACTGCTCCTACATTTTCTCTCAAAACAAAAACAAAAACAAAAAAGATCAGGTCTCCCAATGATAACCTTCCAACATGGCCTAAAAATTTACAAAAACTAGACACAAACACTCATATCAAGGCTTGAAAAGAAAACTCAGTAGGATAAAAAGAGCCTCAAGAGCAGGCACAAGAATCAGATACAGCCCCAACTCTCCTTGTTGAGAATCCAGCAAACCGACCAAGCTATACAGCCATAAGGTATATGTGGAGGACCTAGATGAGACTCAAACAGGATATTTGCTTCTTGCTTGAATCTCTGTGAGCCTTCGTGAGCACTTGCTTACTTGGTTTAGTTGGTTGTACTTCTAGAAGTCTCCCTCCCCCTCTTCTGAGGGGTTTTCCAGAGCCACCTAGTGTTTGTCTTCAGGTCTCTGCGTCTGCTTTCAACAGGTAACTGGATTATATCCCTCTGATGTCAATTGGACGAGGCACAGATCTATAACTGTAGCAGAATATCATTAGGAATCATTTAACTGAGTTTTTGCCAGTAGTATTTGGTTTTCTCATGGGTCTCTTTACTGTCTTGCCTCTGGCTCTTAGCCATGTATCAGGCAGTATTATTCCTTGGCTCCTTTGTATGCTGTGGACCCCAGTTGGACCAGTCATTGGTTGTCCACTCCCAAAAGCTCTGTACTACCATTACCCCAGCCCATCTTATAGGCAGGACTGATACATTTTAATAAGCAAAGTATTTCCAAAATAAAATAACATAGCACATAAACAACATATAGTTTCTGTCAAGATAATATGGTTTGAAAGCATGATGAACAGCAATTAACTTTGTGGTTATTGTTTTCTTTCAGGGTTATGACATTTAAAGCCATGGTTCAACTATTTGTATTGGGATGCTCTTGGGGCATCGGCCTATTTATAGCCAATGAAGTTGGGAAGACAGTGAGATTGATATTTGCCTATCTGTTCACCATCATCAATGTCCTGCAGGGGGTTTTGATATTTGTGGTACACTGTCTGCTTAATCGCCAGGTAAGACTGCCTTATTTTTCACGAACCCAGCTTCAAAATCTTGTGAACCAGATGATTACATTCTTGGAGTTTCACATTTCAATTTGGAAATTTTCATTTATTTAAGATAGTTTTAAATTTTGACTAGGTAAATAACACATTGTGTTTCATATCTATTCAGCATCTAAGCATACCTCTTAAGGGCTTGCCAAGTTGGGGTGGATATGCTGCATTGATGAAGGGTTTTTTTATTTCCAAATTTTCAACCATGGTGGCTTAAAATTATAAGATTTCTTTCTTGTTCTTGTTATATAAGTGTAACTTGATTGACTTAGTCTTTATGAAATGAAAGTAGCTTCACTTGACAGTGATTTAGGCTGGCAGTATGAATACAATGGGGGAGATTGTCTGGTATCAAATGCGAAAGAGAATTCTACATAAATCACACCTTAGGCCTTAAAGCTTATACATATTAGTTATGGATGTCATCATTTCTACACTCTTCTGTTATATGCTGGCCTCTAGACATCTAAGTTTGGGGTAATTAAAGGCATAGGTGTCAATTTCCGAATTTATGTTGTTGGCTGGATGTTTTGTGATTTGGTTTCTGTTTGCTCTCTTGTCTTCTGGCCTCTGTGGCATGAGCTCTTTGCAGATAGTGTTGTCTCTGGTAGAGAGGAGAGTCCTAGCCCCAGTTGGAGGCTGAGGAAAGGCAATTATGAGGGCACAGATGGGTGACAATGTGGGGAGATACTGAGACAGTGAAAGAGTAGGGGAGTTTGGCCAGCAGTCATCCTACCTGATACTCCCCTAGTCTGATTGGTGTCTGGTAAGTAGGTAGTCTCCTCCACATCAGTTGAGAGCTTTGTCAAATCATACCTTTGACCTGGGAGGGCTAGGAAGTGTTAGGGTTAGGAAGGTTCAAGACTTAGGGATATGATGGGAGAATGATGAAATAGTGAGATGGTTGGAGAGTTTGATGGTCTGGCAGTCTACCTGGATTTCTCCCAGTCTGATCTACAGCAGTGCAGGGCATCTCTGCCCCTATTGGAGACTTGGGGCACAGCAACTAAGAGGCCTGCGGGCCTGGGGATAGGGTGTTGGGACACCTGGATAGTGAGAGTAGGGAATATTGGGAAGTGGGCAGCCTACCTAGAATTTTCCCAGTCTGTGAGGTCTCTAGTTGGGTTGTAAGTCTTCGTGCCAGGCTGGTATCTGGCATAGGTCAAAGAATCTGTGCCCTAATTAGCAGTGTGGGCATGTTGATTAGGATGGTGGGGTACTGGGTATAGGGTGAACAGAGTCCAAATTGAGTGTAGAGCTTTGTGGGATGACAGCATATCTGTACTTCTCCCAGTCCGCTTGGTCCCTGGTTGAGCAGAAAATCTTGGTACCATTTCTAGGCTGGACTTATCTCAGTATGTGAGGTCTCTATCAAAGCAGGTAGTTTCTGTGACCATGTGGTCTGTGGTAGTACAGGGGGTCTCCACTCATGTTGGTGGCTGGCATATGATGACAGGGAGTGCTGGGGTACTGGGGATAGGGCTGGCAGAGGATCACAGTAGGGGAGTTTGACAGGGAGTATCCTACCTGGATTTCTCCCAGTTGGCATGGTCTCTAGTAGAGCAAGGAAGCTATACCCCTGTTGGGGGGTAGGACACAGTAAGTAGTAGGGAAAGGGGCTGGGAATAGGGTGAGAAAACTCAGAGATAGTGAGCTGAACGAGTGTGAAAGTTGTGGGAAGTGTTTTTTCCCCAATCTGTGCTGTCTGTAGAAGAGTGGAAAAAAAATCTCTGTCCCGTGGTTGGTTTTGGTATCACAGGGAAGTCTCCATCCAGTTGGAATCTGGGTTATGGCAATTAGGAAGGTGGATTACTGTGTACAGGGTGGGAAGAGGCTGAGAGTGGAGGAGTTTGGTGGGTAGGCAGTCTACCTGGACTTCTCCCAGTCAGCTTGGTCTCTGGGTAGAACAGGGAACATGGGAAATAATCAAGTAGGATTAGGGATAGGGTTGGGGAATGATGAAATAGTGAAAGAGCATGGAAGGTCTGTGTTAGGACAGCGTACCTGTACCTCTCCTAGTCTATGCGGCCTCTAGTAGAACTGGAAGTCTATGGCCCTTTTGGAAGCTAGGGTACAACAAGTAGGGTACAGGACTCGGGGATAGGGTAGGGAGATGTTGACATAGTGAGTGTGTGTGTTTAGGGGAAGGACAGCCTATCTGGACTTCTCCCATCCTGTTAGGTCTCTAGTAGAGTGAGGCATCTCTTCACTAGCCTCTCAAATCTTATTTTTAATACAGGAGCAGATCATTGTATACTGTCATGTACCATTTTAAATATTACTTTCATTAGATTCAGACTCTACTACATAAATTAGAGGTTAAAATGGATTTTTCATTGAGTTTTTGTAAGAGTTAAATGTTTGTTGCATATTAAATGCCTCACATATATCTATTGTTCAGTCAATTTTGGCCACTATCTTCATAGTCTCATCATCTTTTCCATCATCATCATCATCATCATCACCACTATCATCCTCTAGTCATCATCATGCTTACTATCAATCACTATCACACCCATCATCATAGTGATTATCATCACCACAATATCTCCTTAATTATTATCATCACGCACACCATCATTATCATTACCATCAACATTGTCACTCTGATTACTATTGTCACTAATATATCCTTTATCATACTTATTACCACCACTATCACCATAATTATCATCATCATCTTATATATTATGTCATTCTCTTCACTGTTGCCATAAATCATCATACTATGGTCACTATGATATTTATTACCACCATCAGTAATCAATATCACTATCATCCTCATTCTTCTTCTTCTTCTTCTTCTTCTTCTTCTTCTTCTTCTTCTTCTTCTTCTTCTTGTTCTTCTTCTTCTTGTTCTTCTTCTTCTTGTTCTTCTTGTTCTTCTTGTTCTTGTTCTTGTTCTTGGTCTTGGTCTTGGTCTTGTTCTTCTTCTTGTTCTTCTTCTCGTTCTTCTTCTCGTTCTTCTTCTTCTTCTTCTTCTTCTTCTTCTTCTTCTTCTTCTTCTTCTTCTTCTTCTTCTTCTTCTTCTTCACCACCATAATCACCCATTTATCACTGTCATCATAACATATAATCATCATATTCAACAATATCAACCTTATTGTGACTATTAGCATTATTTTCATTATCATCACTATTCTCATGATTACCAGCGTGACTATCCTTCTCATCTTTATCTTTATTATCATTGCTACCATCACATTCAACGGTATCAGAACCATAAATTTAAAATAATCACCACCATTTATATAATTATAATATGCATCACAATTACAACCAGCAATGTCATCACATCCTTATGGTATTTAGCAAAGATACCTTTTTTTAATGGATGAAAAATTGAATTTAAATATGATTAATGAGATCAAATATGTCGAAATATACAGAAAAACAATGAGTGTGATAGAGAGTAACATTTGGCCTTGGTATCTTTTGGTCCCATATTAGATATATTTCCTTCTCTTGAACTAAATTCAGAGTCTGACCCATTGTTAATTCCCAGGTGCGAATGGAATATAAGAAGTGGTTTCATAGGATGCAGAAAGGGGTTAAAATGGAAAGCACTGAGGTGTCTCATTCTACTACCAACACCAAAATGGTAAGATAAGCTCCCCAGGAGGGCTGTCTATGACCTGATCCAGATTCTCATGAAAACGTGAATTTTTTGTTGTTGTTCCTTGATAAAGGAAATTAAAAATCTGGCTTACAATATTCAACCACAGCTTCCACATTTGACACATAAATGCTTCTCTTAATGCCTTAGTTTCTTCTTGCCTTGCTCCCTTTATCACACCCCTTCCACATCCCATCTTCTCTATCTACTCCACTCAAATCTTTATTTTTCCTCAATATCCATTCCTCTATGTCTCCTCTCCCTTTTAATATCCTTTATCTTTTTTCCTTAGTATCAAATTATGAGTATATATCCACTTCACAAGACTCAAGTCAGTATTTATTAGATATAACTAATGTAAAAAATATGAAAAAAGCACACAATGCTTCAGCCTATTGTAATACTAGTGATACTACTGAGTTTTGTAGTGGAGTTCAGAATTGAGAGATTTGCTTTGCCTCTTTTGATAAACAAGAGATAACTAATCTTCCTTTTCTTTACTGAGGCCTGGACCACTCTCTGCTATGCCCTTCATTCCCCATGAGGATATGGCTTTCCTATGTTCACATCCCTCACTATCAATTGCTTTCTCATGTGATCATTTCATTCCCTGAAGCTATAGGAATTTGTCCATAGACTCTATGAATAAAGATTGTTTCCAAGTAATATGATCACCTAATAAATTTTATTCATAACATAGGACTCTTCTTAAGATGGTTCCTGTTTCTAGCTAATTGGGGATTTGATGAGCCATGAAACTGAGTTCTTATCTTGTGCTAACTTTATGTGCAGGAAGAGTTACACTCAGACCCACTCCTCTACCATATCTGCAAGACTAAAAACTGTGTAATTGTGGGCTGGGGAGATAGTAGAATTAGTATATTGTTTGCCCTGCAAACATGCGGTTCAATTTCAATCTCTGGCATTTATTAAAGAAAAAAAAAGAAAGCATGGTCCATGCTTTTAATCTCAGCACTGGCCAGATAGAAATGAAGGATCCTTTGAGCTCCATGGACAGCTGGTTTAGATAAACTGTGAATGACTGATCAGTTAAAGACTCTGATAAAAATGAATGGCATTTGATAAACTGGTGGCTGTCCTCTTCCCCTCATTTGTGTGTATATCCATGTACAAATGCACCCATACAAATATCTGGGTGCACAAACATAAAGTTGAATAACTGTAGCTACTGCAATATAATTATCAGTTTCCAACACCTTCTCTAGCTTGGCTTATGATTGTACTATCTTGTTCCCATGAAGTTTATTTTGAAAGTACCATAATGAAGCTCTCTGAGAATTATACGTATATAAAGACTTGAAGGTGGTATATGATAAAATACCATCTCAGAGGACAATGATTAGACTGAGCAATTTACAGGGAGGCCACTGATTCTTAAATGCCGAGAGTCTTGCTGCTGTGCTCATCTTTCCTTCTCCCTGTAAAAATAAGATTCATTGTGAGATTTCTACCATACAAGTAAGATGTAAAATCAAATCCTGTATCTATTTACCATGTGTCTTGCCCTAGCCATTTTATTCTGTATTAATCATTAACTGTTATCCAATATTCAAATCCACATCTTTCTTTCCATTGTGATAACCTCTTTGTATGTAGTACATTTCACTGAAACAAATATCTTTGATCTCTATTCATTTTTCTTTTCATTAAAATAGTATTTATTTAGTGTAAATGGTTGTTTTTCCTGAATACTTGGTGCCCATAAAAGACAGAAAAAGGCATCAGATCCTTTGGAACTGGAATTAGAGGCAGCTATAAACCACCATGTTATGTAATAAATTGAATTCAGGTTCTCAAAAGAGCATCCATTGCTCTTAAGTGCTGAACTGTCTCCCCAGGGTCTCCATATTTTTTTCTAAATGTGTGAGGTTTTTTGTGGCTCAATAATACTCCATATATATGCAAAATATATTTTCTTTATTAATCTGACAGTAAGTATTTCTGTAGATTCCATGTCTTATAGTGAGAAATGAAATATTAAACATTCTTAGACAGGTATCTTTGTAATATCTTAATGATAAACCTTTGAGATAAAATTTATGCTTCTGTGGTTACTGGGTGTCCTAGTTCACTTTCCATTGCTGTGATAAGACATCATGACCAAGGTAACTCCATTTTAAAAAGGTATCTTTGCTAAATACCATAAGGATGTGTGTGTGTGTGTGTGTGTGTGTGTGTGTGTGTGTGTGTGTGTGTGTGTGTGTGAACGTGTGTACATACACTGCCAAGCCATAGTGTATGTTTGACAATTAGAGGACAACTTTCAGTAGTTGGTTCTCTTCCACCACATGAGTCCAAAGGTGAACTCAGGTGCCTGACAACACAAGCCTTTATCTGCTCAGCAATCGTCACATCACAACATGTTTTTAAAACTTCTACAATCAACTTTAATGTGTCTTCTCTCTTTCTTACTTTGGTTTCCTAAGTTTTCTAATATTAGTCCACCTCTATTTTCTTTCTTAGCACTTTTTCACTACACAGAAATCACATTGAATACTGTGATGTAGAATTGTATTCTTGTAAGTTTAATTTAATATACTTAATAAATAATACTTAAACTATTTGAAATTAAAAACTACTAATTTCTGTGTATGAATAAATTTACCTACCCAAAAAAGATTTAATAATTTTTATTTTCAATTTATTTCTATCATACGTATTTCTAAAATTTATATATTTCTTAGAAGAGTGTTCTAAAACTCCAGCCACAATGACTTATGTTGTCAAGAAACTATGTTACAAATATACACGATGATTACACAGGATCATAACATGTGTACAATGTACACACAGGCAAATATTTTTTGAAATAAGACTTAGGCTAGTGTCTTAGTTTGGGTTTTATTGTTGTGAAGAGACATCACAACAATGGTTACTCTTATGTGGAAATCATTTAATTAAAGTTTTATAGGTTTAGTCCATTATCATCATGGCAAGAAGTATGACAATGTGCAGGCAGACATGGTTCTGGAGGAGCCAAAATGTCTACCTCTTGATCTGTAGTTAACAGGAGACTCTGTGGCACCTTGGTCAAAGTTTGAGTATTTATCACCTCAAAGCCTACTTCCACTTTGTCGCGCCTCCTCCAACAAGGTCACATCTATTTAAACAAGGCCACTCCTCCAAATAGTGCCACTCCATATGGCCAAGCTTTCAAACACATGAGTCTATGAGGGCTATAATTATTCAAACCACCATAAGCTTCTACTCCCCGGCCCCCAAAACGCTTGTAGCCATAACATAATACAGAAATGTGTTCAGTCCAAATTCAGAAGTTCCAAGAGTTTATCATAGTCTCAACAATGTTTAAAAATCCAAAGATCATAGTCTCTTCTGAGATTCATGAAATATCTAAATTGTAATCCCCTATAAAATTGAAATAAAAAACCATCACATTCTTCCGATATCTAATAGCATAGGATATACCTTACAATTTCGATACATAGAGAAAGGAGCATACTTTTATGAGTAATTGCCACTAGAATATTCTATTACTAGAGCCTCTAGTCACCCAGCCATGGGTTTTGGATCAAAGTTAGGGAAGTGGGCATGAATATTCTGCCTGTAAAGCAGGCATCAAATCTAATAAAAAGCATCAGCTATACCATAACATTCACATCACTATTGCATCATTGTGCATACTGTATTAGGCAGGGCTATCTAGAATAACAGAATTTATAGAATGAATAAAAAGTATTTATTAAAATGACTCACAGGCTATGATCCAGCTAATCCAATAATGGCTGTCAATGGATGTGAAGTCCAGAAATACAGTAGTTGCTCAGTCCATGAGGAGTTCATCTGGTTTTCATCATATGCTGAAATACTGAAGAACTAAGCTTTATAGACAGAGGAGGAATGGACTTGCTAAGAGAACTCAGGTAGTACTGTAGGCTCAATTTTCAGTACAGATGAGACTTGATAGGCAAATGTCAGATGTTAGGGAGGAGGCCTCCCATTTCTGAGGATTAAGAGAGGGAGGGAGAGGAATTGAGGGAGGGAGGGTGGGATAGGGAGATGATGAGGGAGGGGACTACAATAAAAAGAAGAGAACAAGAAGCTAAAGAGCAAAAGCTTCTTTCTTTTATGTACTTAGATAGGCTTCCCGTAGATTATATGGTCCAGATTAGAGGTGGGTTATCCCAGATCAAAAGATCTGATTAAAGGTGTGTCTTCATGCCTCAAGATCTAGATTAAAACTAGATCTTCCAAGATCAAATTAAGCAAAACTCTCTTACAAGGGTGCCATATTTTTAGTTCATTTAAGTTGTAGTCAAATAGAAATCCAAAAATTACCATCACACATATCTGGACTGGCAGGTCACCATGACATCAGGCAAAGTCAAGGGATGGCTTTTATCCTCAGTAGCCTGCACATTTCCCTGCGTATGTCTGCCTCTTGAGTACAGGTGTGTGCCACCACTGTTAAGACCATAAATTTTAAAACAGTGTTTGGTTTTTTGTTTGTTTTGGTGTGTGTATGCTTCCATATGAGCATGTGTTCCCATGACTCTACAGTCATGCACATGCACATGTTGAACATGTGAAAGCCAAAAGAGGGCATCAAGTGACCGCTACTTTTCTTCTGATGTTATTCTTGATGAAGGGTCTCTATAGGAAGTGAGTACTCATAATTTCTTGCTGTGGCAGTAGAGAATACGCACAAGAAATTACCCTATCTTTGTCCTACAATCATAAGGACATCAATGGTGCTGGGTTCTAAACATCTATCCTTATGATGGCACAGAAAACATTCTTTACTTCTCAGCCATCATTCAGGACAAGATGATGTATTTTGAATCATACACAAACATAGTCTACATTTTAAATTCTTTTTCTCGGTACCAAATTATGGACTCTAAGGAAAATGTTTTCATTTCTTCTCACATATAAAATCTCACCAGCACTTCTGAGTGTTGCAGCCACTGAGGAACAGAAACAGAAACAGTTATTCCACTATCATGAAGTCAGATCCAGCTCTCTTTTCTGAGAGAGGTGGCAATGCACAAGGAAGTAGAGGAGGGAATCCTCTCCATAATTTGTGATACTGCAAAACAGACAAAAGGCAAGACTGGCACTGGTTATCTGCCCATACTCATGTCTGCCCTCAAGATGACTCACCCACAGCTTCTACATCAAGGGCTAGGTCTACTATGCTGGTGAGGTGCAGACCTCACACTATTATGTAATTTAAGAATCTATAGGTATCCAAGGGATTTATTTGCCTTAATTGGGATTTTGAATGAACTTACTTATCTTGTATCAATCATATTTTACATTGAGTTTTATATCTTCTATTTAGTTTTAAATTATTGTTATTATTATTAGTTTATATTCATTATGTGTATCCTTGTCATGTTGTATGATCACATATGTGCCCATATGGTTATCCACAAGGAGGCTGGTGTCATGCTTTCTCACTCTGTATATTATTGCCTTGACACAGGGTGTCTCTCTGAACACGGACCTCCTCAGCCAGACAGGAAGCACGAACAGTCCTTCTGTCCCCACCCTTCAGACTGATGGAGTTGCAAGTGTATGTTCAGCCATAACCATGTCTTACATAGGTTCTGAGGATGTGAACTCAAGTACTCATGTATACTGGAGTGGAAATGTTCACCACTGAGTAAGGTCCCCAATACCAATGTAGTGTATCTTCACTTGTACTTTGCCATGCATAGGAGACCACCTTGGCAGACCGGATAAACAACAACAACAGTTGCACACTCCATGGTCATTTCATTGTAATCTCTTTTTGAAAGAGTTACTTATCTTCTTTGCCTCATATATCATTTTATATTTCTCTTTTTCACTTTTTATGTAAATAACCATTAGTAGGTTTCTTGTCTTAACATTATAGATCACTGTTTCCTTTTCAATTAACCTTTATCTATTAGTATTCGCTTCTTATATAATATATATCATTCGTGTATTTTTAAATTATTTCTTTTAATTTTGAAGTTCAATATAATTACATCATTTCAACATTTTCGTTTTCCTTTTATTCCTCATAAGTCTTCTGTATACCTCTCCATGGGCTTTCAAATTTATGGCATATATATATATATATATATATATATATATATATATATATATATTGTGTGTGTGTGTACTTAAATGCATAAATACAATTTCCTAAGCTCTTGTAACAGAGGCAACAGGCAACAGTAGACATCATTAACATGAACAGGGGAAAGCCCACAAGGCTCAGCCTTATACAAAAAATCAGAAGGAACTGAGGAATGCTGATTGGGAGGAATAGTCTTCCGCAGGGAAAAGCATATCAATTGAGTATCCAGTACACACACACACACACACACACACACACACACACACACACACACACACACACATATATATAGTCTGTATGGTTTTTAGCAAGTCCTAAAGTGATCACATCTTTCTGGGAATATGTTCTACATGGTCATTCTGTGTTCTGAATATGGCCTGTTGCATAGCTCAGGGCTGATGTGTTTAATTCTATCATTTTGCATTCATTGTAATTTGCTTCGCTGTAGTATACAACACTTTATTCCTTGTATGTTTGGTTATTTTTTATTGTCATTTTTTTCCTTATAGTATTTTATTCAGTGTGAAACCTAAAGCCTTGATATATTACCTTTCCATCCATAGAAGAAATTCATTGTTTTTCAGGTTGTAAGATAATGAATATGTATTATGTGTATGTTTCAAATATCATGATGCACAATTATTAATGCCAATAAAGCCTGAAAGGAAAACTCATTTTAATGTCTATCTTTTAAAAAATATATTTTATTAATTTATTCATATTACATCTCAATTGTTATCCCATCCCTTGTATCCTCCCATTCCTCCCTCCCTCCCATTTCCCTTTACTCCCCTCCCCTATGAATGTGACCGAGGGGGTCCTCCTCCCCCTGTAAATGCTCATAGGGTATCAAGTCTCTTCTTGGTAGCCTAATATAATGCCTATCTTTTAATTCAGTAGTTTTACTTGTGTTTGAAAACATTAAATTTTCAAGTGCAGACTATAAACCTGAATTTGCATTAAAGATCATAAAAGGATCTGAACACTGTGGTAACTGTATCTCATATCTGTGAAATTATAAATAAAGACCTGTTACAGGAAGATACAGAATGTCTGAGCATGGTCACTGGGGTCTCTGCTTTTTTCAGAAGTATCCATGGCTGTAGTAATATATGGCAACATTTGAATCTATTGCTGCAAAGAAGTGATGGCATTAATGAAATTATTATAAATATTGGAAACTTTTAACACTAATAGAAATTTTGTTTTATCTAGTAGGTCACACCTTTTCAAACTATAAACTATCTTAGAGAGTGATAAAACATCTGAAAGTTTATGGAAGTTATTGGAGCTGGAGAGATGGCTCAGCAGTTAAGAGCATTGGCTGCATTAGAAGGCATGGTTTTGTTTTCCAGCCTTCTCATTATGGTTCATGAATATAACTCTACTTTCCAGGAACATAACATCTATTTCTGGCCTATGTGGGCACTGCACACATGTAGAGTACAGACATACATGCAGGTAACTTCTCACACACATAAAATAAAACATCTTAGAACTAAAAGAAAGTTCAAATTACACCAAGCTAAACTAATAGGGAAGAAAAATACTGGGGAGTCAATGAAAAAATTCTGATCTGGCTCCTGATGAATGTGATGTCTAATCAGTATTCATGCAAACAAGATGATCAAAAAATTCTCAGAAGGACCAATATGACATTTTCTTAAGCAAGCAAATCATATGTTGTAACTAATGTGTATAATGTTATCTACAGGTGAAATTTAAGTAGAAATGATATTAAGTAGCAGAATAAAAAAGCAGTAGTGTTATTGGTAGGGATAGATGAGAGGGTATAAATGGATGAGAATGATGTCTTAGTTACTTTTGTTGTATTGAGACAAACACTTTGACTAAAAACAACTTGAGGAGAAAAGTGTTACTCAGCTTGCAATTCTCAGGTCACACCCCAAATCTGAGGAACATCAGAGACAGAAACGCAAGGCAGAAACTAAAATAGAGGCTATGACAGAATATTGCTTATGTGGCTTGCTCCCCATGGTGTGCTAAACCTACTTTCTTATTGTAACAAAGACCATCAGCCTTGGGTGTCACAATTCATAATGTCCTTGGACTGCCCATAGCAATCATCAGTCAAGAAAGTACATGAAAAATTTGCTTACAGCCCAATCTAAAGGAAACATTTTCTCAAATGAGGTTCCCTTTTTCCAATTAATTTTAGGTTATGTCAAGTTGTAATCAACCTTACAAGCATATGTGGTCAATGCAAAGTACATACTTCAAGTAAATATTATTATAAAGCATTAAGAATAAGGAAAATATGCCATAAAATAGAAATAAAATATCAGATGGCATTATTGTTGAATGCACAACTACTTGATCTCAATATTAGGCACAGGTGATAGATAACTATAAAATGCCAATATGAATGTTCAGACAGGCATGACTCAAACAAAATGATAATTCCTTTTAAGTTTTGGAAGAATTTCACACAAGTATGTAATATACTTTGATCAGTACTGCCTTCCTCCTTCTACCAGGCTCCCTATTACATCTCCCTCTAAACTTCAAGTCCTTTTTTTAAATAAAGAGAATATTTGGGCTGGAGAGATGGCTCAGCTGTTAAAGGCTAGGCTCACAACCATAAATATGAGAATATTTATTTCACATCCAGACAAAATTTAAGATCCAAATCAATCTGCTTGTACCCTAAGCATGCAATTTTGAATATTTGAATAAATTTAGTAAAGATAAAGTCAAAGAAAATGATAATTTCCATGAGAGGTGATTCATGCAATTTTTTCATGAGACATCTGAGGAATGCTGAATATCATATTTATGCAAGGATACCCTAGGGTGCTGGGTATCCATGTTTTTTGTCATTTTTATTATTTTTTTCTTTTTTATGTATGCATTCATATTATTACACATATATACAATAAACTTTCTACAGCAAGAAGAGCTATGAAACAATCAGGAATTATATAATGTTACACTCATACCGTTTTGAATATTTTTATATGGCAATCTTGAAGAAAACATCTTTCCTATCTTGTTGCATCTAAAATTCTGAATGTAAATCAATATCTATCATATATCATCTTTTTCAACTTGAAACATCTATATAGACCCCCAAAATACCTTAACCCCTAAACAACTAAGCTTAAAGTAAAACTAAACTATCTGGTCTTCAACACCAGCAGACACTTGAGAAGGAGTAAATTAAATTATCTGAATAGACAGGAAGTGCAGGTAAGCAGCTTCCAAAATGAGAAAATAACAGAGACAGTTTGCTCCCTGAGCAGTCACCCAAAACTCTGTATAACATTGAAACATCATCGACAGAATTTGGCCCAATATATCTGACAGACATATTTTTAAGGCAGGAACTACTGATGACTTGTTTACCCTCTCTTGGCAGAGTTTGTCCACCGACCTGCCTGCATCCAAGCTTTCCCATTTTTGGAAGAATTCTGTCTGTGGCAGAAATGACATTTTGCCTAGTGGGTAGTTTGTCATATTTGAAGCCATCTCCATAAAAAATGTTAGTTGGTGCTCATAATTTTCTTTGATGGAGGATGGTGTTGCCAGGAGTTAACCCATCTTATTGTCAAAGAATCTATAAAATAATAAAAACATCTTTAAATGCCATATTCTGTAGGTTATTTATTTTACCTTATCTATCTATAGAATCATATCTACATATTAAACCTAGAATGTATACCCTCTGATAAATATAGACTAGTCAGGGAAGATTACCAGCTCATATGC
Organism: Acomys minous; assembly: GCF_964271855.1. Taxonomy (NCBI): domain Eukaryota; kingdom Metazoa; phylum Chordata; class Mammalia; order Rodentia; family Muridae; genus Acomys; species Acomys minous. The sequence goes on along the minus strand of NC_140490.1, from coordinate 85,115,234 downwards.
CAAGAAAATAATTTTAATAATAATAATTTTTTTACTGGAAGAAAGATATGCTTACAAATGTACAAAAAGGCTACAGAACACCAAATAGTTTGGACCAGAAAATACTTGAATCACATAATAATTGAAACATTAAATGCACAGGAATAGAAAAGAAAGAATCTTAAAAGCTACAAAGAAAATGGTCCACATAAAATATAAACGTGGGCCCATTTGAATTATGCCTTGACTTTGCAACAGAGACTCTAAAAGCCAGAAGGGCCTGGTCATGTATCTTGCATACTCTAAGAGACTACAGTTGTCAGCCCAGACTACTACAAAACAAAAGTTTCAATCACCATAGATGATGGAAATGAGAAATTCCATGACAAAACCAAATTAAAACAATATCTTTCAACAAATCCAGTCCTACAGAAAACAGTAGAATGAAACTTCTAACCCAAGGAGGTTAATTACACACTAGAAAACACAGGAAATAAATCATTTCACCACAGTAAAATCAAAAGAATAAAACCACACACACACACACACACACACACACACACACACACACACTACCATAAGCAACATCAAAATACCAGGAATTAATCATTATTGGTCATTAATATCTCTCAATATCACCAATATTTCCCAATAAAAAAACACAAGCCAAAAGAAAGGATATGAAACAGTATAAGTCATTCTGCTGCATACAAGAAACACATTTCAACATCAAGGATAGACATTACCTAAGAGTAAAGAGATACAGAAAGATATTCTAAGCAAATGAACCCATAAAGGAAGTTGGAGTAGGGATTCTAATAACTAGTAAAAAAAATAGGCAGTAAACCTCGAACCCCTACCCAGACTAGCCGATGAACAGGACATTCTCCACTGTTGAGTGGAGAAGGAGATCTAACTTTCACACAAACTCTGGTGCCCCATATTTGAACATGTCCCTTGGATGGAGATGCCTGGTGGCACTCAGAGGAAAGATAATAGGTCACCAAGGAGAGATTTGATACCCTATGAGCATATACAGGGGGAGGAGGTCCCCCTCAGACACAGACATAGGGGAGGGGAGTAGGGGGGAAGTGGGAGGAAGGGAGGAATGGGAGGATACATGGGATGGGCTAACAACTGAGATGTAATATGAATAAATTAATTAAAAAATAAAAAAAACAGACTTCAAAATAAAATTAATCAAAAGCGATGAAGAGAATTTCATACTGTTACCTGGATGAAAAAGCCTGGCAGCACTCAGAGGAAGAATAGCAGGCTAACAGAAGAGACTTGATACCCTATGAGCATATACAGGAGGAGGAGGTACCCCTCAGTTACAGTCATAAGGAAGGGGAGTAAGGAGAAAATGGGAGAGAGGGAGGAATGGGAGAATGACTATATTGGTTATAAATGCATCCTTTTCATGGTCATACAATAATGACATCAGGAAGCTCCTAGTTGTATTATTAGAGGTAAATAATGGGGCTGCAGAGTTGGTGCAATGCTTAAGGCACTGAGTATTGTTGAGAGGAGTCAACTCAACTCCTAGTACCCATATGGCAACTTCAGCCTCAGGGTATTCAACACACTTTTCTGGTCCCCCCAACTCTACTGCTTGCATCAGATGCCCTGATACGTAGACAGGCAAAACAACCACATATATAAAATAAAATTAAAATGGCATATACCAATATGTATTTAAAATGTTATTGTACATTTCCTCAGAAACAAAAGGAAAATTCAGACAATATTGTAAAAGGGATAAACTTACTTTTCTCGACTAGAAACTGAAATAAACTCAAGGCTGAACACTAATAAAAATCTTGTAGTTAATAATAATTTTAATTTCTGTAATCTGTTTGAAAAGTCTTGTGTTTGTACAAACTTTAATATTTTTTCTGTATTCTTTTTCCTTATGCATTTTATTATTTGCGTATTTTCCCCATCAATAAATATGCTTGCTCTAACATAAAAAAAAAAAAAAAAAAAGTCATCCAGATGAGGTTTCACTTCTGAATATTTATGCCCCAAATGCAAAGGCACCCACATTTGTAAAAGAAGCATTTCGAAAGCTTAAATCACAAATCACACTTCATACAGTCTTAAATACCCTATTTTCACCAATAGTCATAATATCCAGACAGAAACTAAGCTGAGAAATAATGGAACTAGCAAAAGTTATGACTCAAACGTACCTAACAGCTAACTCCTGTAATCAGGCAAGACTTCCAATGGAGGGATGGAGACACCACCAAGCTATAAAACTTTTGACCTACTTTTTTTTTTCTGCTTACAAGACATGCAGGGGTAAAGAAGGGGGAGACATTGAGGGAATGGCCAATGACTGATCCAGCTTGAGACCCATGCCATGACAGGAAGTGTGTTCCTCTGACTGTTAATATTATCCAGCTATAATTTCTAAAGTAGCCTAGCACAACCAACATGAGTGAGACTTCACCCCACTGATGTAAACAGTTGCAGAGATCCACATCCGAACATTAAGTGGAGACTGGGGAATTTATACAAAATGGAGAGGAGGAATTGTAGGACCCAGATGGGACAAGACCACCACAAGAAAACCCACAGTATGAACTATCCTTGAATCCTAGGAACTAACAGAGCCTGAACTGCCAACCACTTTTATGGGACTAACCTAGGCCTTCAGGACATATGTATCAGTTGTGTAGCTTGATCTTCACAAGGGGACTTGCAGGAGAGGGACTATGAGCATGTCTCTGACTTTGTTGACAGCTGTTATAACCCTTTTCCTTACCTGGACTAGACTCAGTAGAGGAAGATACAAGTAATCTTACTTCAAATTCAGATTGGTATATCCATGGAAGGCCTCCCTCTTTGTGGGGAGGGGGACATAGAAAGGAATGAACAGTGAATTGGGGGAGGAGCAGTAAAGTCAGGGACTAAAAAAAGATAAGAAAGAGAGGTAGCTGCAGTCAGAATATAAAATAAATAAATATTTTAACGAATAATTTTAAAAGACACCACATGTAATGTACATGTGCACTCCTTTAATTTCAGGAGCTATGATGAGGGGACAGCACAGGCAAGCGGAAACTACACAGTGAGTCCCTGTCTTTAGAAAAAGCAACTAAACAAAAAACACCACACACAGTAATTAGACATTTTAATTTATCTTGATCCTGAAGGACTTCTCCCTCTAGACTGATGCTGACAGTATCCAAGGATTTTGTGCAAGCTAGCAATACAGAAAAAGCAATTCTACAAAGCTATAAGGGCCTATAAGCGACCCCAACCCCCACCCTCAGATGACAAGCCTAGAATGATTTAGCTAAGATTAGTGGCACTTATATCTTGGAACAACTAATAGCTCTCTAATTGAACTTAAGTCCTCTTCAATAGGAGCGAATGCGTGCCTGGTACCTTAAACGTGACTGATGGATTTGTGTTCCTTTAAAAAGAAACTACTACTGCTACTTTCTTAAATCAATACTGCATTCTATACAGTCATCCATGTACCCACAGGTAAGAAAAGCTCTCTCATCGCCTCACCAAAGAAGTTTCTTTATCAAGCCAACCAAAAACTTCACAGAAATATCCAAGTGCTCAAACTAGAGAAGACAACTAACTATACTGAATGTGCAACCCCATTTAATGTATCCTAAACACAATCCCCTTCTGATTGTTTCCAATTTCCTTCTCAGTCCATTTTTAATTGGTATATAGGTAGGCTACTGATTTTTGTGTTTCAGTTTTCTATTTTGATACTTTTCTCATGGTACTTATCAGATGGAGAAGTTCCAAGGTAATTTTTTTGTGTGTGTGTGTGATCACTTACATTTAAAAATCATATAATCTAAAGATATAGTTTGACTCCTTCTATTTATAACATCTTTATCATCTTCAGCTGTTTAATACTCTAGCTAATACTTCAAGCACTATATTGCACTGGCATGGACAGATTGAACAACCGTGAATTGTTCCTGATTTTCACAGAAATTCTTTGAGTTTTTCTCCATTTAGGCTAACGTTGGTGGCGGGGTTGCTATAAACACATATCTTATGCTGTGGTATACCTCTGTATGCATAAACTCTCAGATAATTTTATTACAAAGGGCTTTTTTATTTTGTCAAAAGCCTCTTCTACATCTAATTAGATGAACATGTGTTTTTGTCTTTCATTCTGTTTAATAGTGGATTACATTTACTGATTTGCATACATTCAAGCATCTCTGAATCTCTTTGATGATGAATTCTTGATCATGGTGGATGATCTTTCTGATGTGTCCTTGATTACATTTTTAAGCATTTTAGTGAAAAATTTGCATCATTGATCATAAAGGAAATTGGTCTCTAATTCTCTTTCTTTGTTGGGTTTGTAAGTGGTTTAGGTATCAGGGTCACTGTGGGATCATAAAAGGAATTGGCCAATGTTACTTTTGTATCTTTTTGTGGAATAATTTGACAAGTTTAATAGTGAAGTCTTTGAAATTTTGGTGGAAATCTGTGATGAATCTATCTGGCAATGGGCTATTTTTAAGTCACATCAATTTACTGTTTCTACTATACTTCAGGTTTGGGCATATTTTTTGATATTTTCATTTAGTTCTACAATGTTTATTATTTCCTATTCATTTTCTGGTTTTTCTGTGTTCAGATGAAATGTTCTGTAATATCTACTAAGTCCACTTGATTTTTTTCATTTCAATTATCTCCAACATTTATCTGTATAGTTTTTGCCTAGATGATATGTCTGTAGGTCAGAGCAAGTAAGGTATTAAGACTTCCCAAATCACACACTATCAGTGTGTGGACATCAATATGTACTTTTTGCTGCAGTAGTATTTCAATTATTAACTAAGTGTCTTTGTGTTTGGTGTCTAAATATTTGGAGTTGTAATATTGTCTTGGTGGACTTTTCTTCTGGTTAGTTTTGCTTTGAACTCTATTTTCCCAGATATAAAAACTGCTGTACCATCTCTTAATATCTTTTTAAATACCTTTACCCTGAAATTATGTATATACTTGATTTTAAGGTATGTATCTTTGATGTAGGAGATGGAATGGGTGCAGTTTTTGAATCACATTCTGTGCCTTTTATTAGGTAGCTCAGCCCACTTATATTAAAGGTTATGTGTTAACGATGCTTGTTGATTCTTTTCTTATGATTGTGTAGATTTTTGTTCCCTCTTGATTTGTTGGCCTAGAACTATTTATACCTTGTTTTCTTGAAAGTATTTAACATCTTCAGGATGATGTTTCTGTCCAGCTATATCTGTAGGTCTGGATTTAAAGATAGAATCTTCTTAATATGTTTTCTCCATGGAATTTTTTATACCTTTCTGATAGAAAATTTTCTGGTGTACGGTCTGGGCTGGCATCTGTCTGTGGTCTAGGAGAGTATGTGGAACATCTATTGAGGCCTTTCTGTGTTTAAAGCCTTCATTGAGTTGTCAGGTGTTCTAACTGAGTCTGCCTTTACATGTTACTTGGTCTTTTTTCCTTGTAGTTTTTTTTTAAATGTTCTTCCTCTTTTCTGTAGGTTTACCATTTTCATCATTGTGTATTATAAAGAATTTCTTTGCTGGTCTTGACTATTTGGTGTTGTATGTTTCTTGTACCTTGACAGTTACCTCTTTCCATAGGTTAGGGGAATTTTATTTTATGATTTTGTTAAAAATATTTTCTACGATTTAACTGCATTTCTTCTTTTTACTCTTTTTCTAGTGCTTATAGATTTTTTTCATAGTGTTCCAGATTTCCAGGATGTTTTATGCTTCCTGTGAGTGTGAGTGTGTGAGAAAGAGAATGAGGTAGAGGAAAAGAGAAGGAGGGAGTATGTATGTTTGTTTGTTTGTTTGGGTTGGGTTTTTTGTTTTATTTTAAAATATAATATTTTGTTTGACTATCCACCTAGTGTATCCAAACTTCAATGCCTGAAGGTGTTTCTACTGTCTTTTGTAATTTGTTGGTGAGGCTTACCTCAGAAGTTTTGTTTGAATTTCTAATTTTTTTCTTTTACTTGACCCCAGTTATGATTTTGCTTAGTGATTTTATTTTCACATTTACGTTTTGACTGTTTTCTTTTTTTTTTTCCTTTTCTATATTTCTTTTTTTTTTATTAATTTATTCTTATTACATCTCAATGGTTATCCCATCCCTTGTATCCTCCCATTCTTCCCTCCCTCCCATTTTCCCCTTATTCCCCTCCCCTATGACAGTTCCTGAGGGGGATTACCTCCCCCTCTATATGATCATAGGGTATCAAGTCTCTTCTTGGTAACCTGCTGTCCTTCCTCTGAGTGCCATCAGGTCTCCCCATCCAGGGGACATGGTCAGAGGTGAGGCACCAGAGTGTGTGAGAACGTAATATCCCACTCTCCACTTTACTGTGGAGAGTGTTCTGTCCATTGTCTAGATCTGGGTAGGGGTTTAAGGTTTACCGCCTGTATTGTCCTTGTCTGGTGCCTAGTTTGAGTGGGACCCCTGGGCCCAAATCTGCCTATCATAATGTTCTACTTGTAGGCTCCTAGGACCCTCTGGGTCCTTCTACTTTGCCTTTCTCTCATAAATCTCACATCTAGAGTCCCACTAGAATGTCCTCTCCTCTGTCTCTGTTTACTGGTAAGTGAAGGCTTTCGTGGGACATGCCCGTTGGGCTAATATGCAGATATAAGTGAGTATATACCATTTGAGTCTTTCTGCTTCTGAGTTAACTCACTCATTATGATCATTTCTAGCTCAATCCATTTATCCACAAATTTCGGGAATTCCTTGTTTTTAATAGCTGAATAGTATTCCATAGTGTATATGTACCACAGTTTCTTTATCCATTCTTCTACTGAGGGACACTTCGGCTGTTTCCATGTTCTGGCTATTATGAATAGGGCTGCATGAACATGGTTGAGCAAATTTTCTTGCTGTGTGCTGGAGCATCTTCTGGGTATATTCCAAGGAGTGGAATAGCTGGGTCCTGAGGAAGCCCTATTCCCATTTTTCTGAGATAGCACCAGATAGATTTCCAAAGTGGTTGTACTAGTTTGCATTCCCACCAGCAATGAAGGAGTGTTCCTCTCTCCCCACATCCTCGCCAGCATGTGGTGTCGCTTGAATTTTTGATCTTAGCCATTCTGATGGGTGTAAGATGGAATCTCAGCGTTGTTTTGATTTGCATTTCCCTGATGATTAAGGAGGTTGAGCATTTCTTTAAGTGTTTCTCAGCCATTTGATATTCCTCTGTTGAGAATTCTCTGTTTAGTTCCATGCCCCATTTCTCGATTGGGTTATTTGGTTTGGTGGTATTTAATTTCTTGAGTTCTTTATGTATTTTGGATATTAGACCTTTGTCAGATGTGGGGTTAGTGAAGATCTTTTCCCAGTCTGTAGACTGTCGCTTTGTACTCTTTACGGTGTCCTCTGCCTTACAGAAGCTTTTCAGCCTCATGAGGTCCCATTTATTAATTGTTGACATTAATGCCTGGGCTGTTGGTGTTCTGTTCAGGAAGTTGTCTCCTGTGCCAATATGTTCCAGGCTCTTCCCCACTTTTTCTTCTAAGTGATTTAGTGTTTCTGGTTTTATGTTGAGGTCTTTAATCCACTTGGATTTGAGTTTTGTACAAGGTGACAGATAGGGGTCCAGTTGCATTTTTTTACACATAGACATCCAGTTAGACCAGCACCATTTGTTGAAGATGCTATCCCTTTTCCATCGAATGGATTTGGCTTCTTTGTCAAAAATCAAATGACCATATGTGTGTGGATTCATATCTGGGTCTTCAATTCGATTCCACTGATCAACCAGCCTGTTGCTGTGCCAGTACCATGCAGTTTTAATTACTATTGCTTTATAGTACAATTTGAGATCAGGTATGGAGATTCCTCCAGAGAACCTTTTATTGTACAGGATTGTTTTAGCTATTCTGGGTTTTTTGTTTTTCCATATGAAGTTCAGAATTGAACTTTCAATGTCTTTAAAAAATTGTGTAGGTATTTTGATAGGGATTGCATTGAATCTGTAGATTGCTTTTGGTAGGATGGCCATTTTTATTATGTTAATTCTCCCTATCCATGAGCAAGGTAGATCCTTCCATCTTCTCATGTCATCTTCAATCTCTTTCTTTAGGGTTTTGAAATTTTTTTCAAACAGGTCCTTCACTTGTTTAGTAAGAGTAACTCCTAAGTACTTTATATTACTTGTGGCTAATGAGAAGGGTGTAGTTTTCCTAATTTCTTCCTCTGCAAGCTTGTCATTTGTGTATAGGAAGGCTACAGACTTTTTTGAGTTAATTTTGTATCCAGCCAATTTGCTGAAGGTGTTTATCAGCTGTAGGAGTTCTCTGGTGGAATTTTGAGGGTCACTTATGTAGACTATCATATCATCTGCAAATAGGGATAATTTGACTTCCTCCTTTCCCATTTGAATACCCTTGATCTCCTTATGTTGTCTTATTGCTCTGGCTAGAACTTTGAGTACTATATTGAAGAGATATGGAGAGAGTGGGCAGCCTTGCCTTGTTCCTGATTTTAGAGGAATTTCCTTGAGTATCTCACCATTTACTTTGATTTTGGCTATTGGCTTCCTATATATAGCCTTTATTATGTTGAGGAAAGTGCCTTGTATTCCCGATCTCTCTAAAACTTTAAACATGAATGGGTGTTGGATTTTATCAAATGCTTTCTCTGCATCCAAAGAGATGATCATGTGGTTTTTTGTTTTCAGTTTGTTTATGTGGTGGATTACATTGATGGATTTCCGTATATTAAACCATCCCTGCATGCCTGGAATGAAGCCTACTTGGTCATGATGAATGATATCTCTGATGTGCTCTTGTATTCGTTTTGCAAGTATTTTATTTAGTATTTTTGCATCGATGTTCATCAGAGAAATTGGTCTGAAATTCTCTTTCTTTGTTGAGTCTTTGTGAGGTTTAGGTATCAATGAGACTGTGGCCTCATAGAATGAGTTTGGTAATGTTCCATCCATTTCTATCTTTTGGAGTAACATGAAGAGTATCGGTATTAACTCGCCCTTGAAGGTCTGGTAGAATTCAGCACTGAAGCCATCTGGCCCTGGGCTTTTTTTGGTTGGGAGACTATCAATGATTACTTCAATTTCTGTAGGGGAAATGGGACTATTTAGCTTGTTTATCTGTTCTTCACTCAACTTTGGCAAGTGAAATTGATCAAGAAAATCGTCCATTTCCCTTAGATTTTCAAATTTTGTGGCATATATGCCTTCAAAGTAGGATCTTATGATTCTTTGTATTTCTTCAGTGTCTGTTGTTATGTCTCCCTTTTCATTCCTGATTTTGTTGATTTCAATACTGTCTCTCTGCCTTTTAGTTAGTTTGGCTAAAGGTCTGTCTATCTTGTTGACTTTCTCAAAGAACCAGCTCTTGGTTTTGTTGATTCTTTGGACTGCTTTTTTAGTTTCTAATTTGTTAATTTCACCCCTGAGTTTGATTATTTCCAGGCGTCTACTCCTTTTGGGTGTTTCTGCTTCTTTTTTTTCTAGGGCTTCCAGTTGTGTCATTAAGGTGTTTATGTGCGATGCTTCCAATTTCTTTTTAAAGGCACTTAGTGCTATGAATTTTCCTCTTAGCACTGCTTTCAGTGTATCCCACAGATTTGGGTATGTTGTTCCTTCATTTTCATTGAATTTCAGAAACTCCTTGATTTCTTTCTTTATTTCTTCCCTGACCCAGGTGTCATTTAGCAGAGAGTTGTTTAGTTTCCACATACGTGTAGGCTTTTTGTTATTTCTGTTGTTGTTGAATTGCAACCTAAGCCCATGATGATCTGATAGGATACAAGGTATAATTTCAATCCTCTTGTATCTGTTGAGGCTTTCTTTGTGAACTACGATGTGATCAATTTTGGAGAAGGTTCCATGGGGTGCAGAGAAGAAGGTGTATTCTTTCTTGTTTGGGTGCAAGGTTCTATAGATATCTGTTAGATGCATTTGACCCATGGCATTGGTTAATGATGTTATTTCTCGGCTTAGTTTCTGTTTCGATGACTTGTCCTTCAGTGAGAGTGGGGTGTTGAAGTCTCCCACTATTATTGTGTGGGGCTTGATGTGTGGTGTAAGCCTTTTAAACAGATCTTTTACAAATGTGGGTGCCCTTGTATTGGGAGCATAGATGTTCAGAATTGTGATGTCATCTTGGTTTACTTTACCTTTAATGAGTAAGAAGTGTCCATTCTCATCCCTTTTGATTAATCTTGGTTGAAAATCTATTTTGTTCGATATTAAAATGGCTACGCCTGCTTGCTTCTTGTGTCCATTTGCTTGGAATATTTTTTTCCAACCTTTTATCCTGAGGTGATGCCTATCATTATGGGTGAGATGTGTTTCTTGGATGCATAAGAATGTTGGATCCTGTTTATGCACCCATTCAGTTAGTCTGTGTCTTTTTATTGGAGAATTGAGACCATTGATGTTGAGAGATATTAATTGACTGTTTTCTTTATTTCATTAACTGTTTCCACTTTCACATACTTCATTAATGAATTTATTCATATCCACTTTGAGGTCCTGGAGTGAATTTAAAATTGCTAATTTGATGTCCTTTCCTTGTGCTTCAGCTATACTAAATTTCTCAATGTCTCCTTTAGTGCTCTGCTGGATGCATATTGTGCTCAGGAGTTAATGAATATTGTTTTATTATGTCTAGGCGTCTACATTAAGATGATGGTAATTCTAGGTGTGGGTGTTTTTTCTTGTCTTTACTGGGTAGATGTTATGGTATTTCATTTCTGTTGTGCTTTCTGGAGTTTAGGGATGTATGGTGGCTTTTTTGCCTGGTAAGGAGAGCTTAAGAGTTCTTGTGTGGTGTTGCCACTGGAGGTCCTATGTAGAATGTGTTCCTTTGTATTGTGGCCTGACACAGAGAAGTAGAGATGTGAAAGAAGAGGGGCATGAAAGGGTCTACATGAATGGGGAAAGGTGTTCTTCCATGAGGTTTGGCAGATTCCTCAGGGAGTGGAGTTACTAAGGGAGGGCAGGTCCAGAAAAAAGTGTTCACTAAAAGGAAGGTGATGGCAGGAGATTTACAAGTGGAGAGTGGAAAATAGAGTGAACATAACCTTACTGATTCTGAGACCAGTGTGTCCAGCAGGTTCCAAGATACAGGGATGCAGTTTACTGGCAGGTGACAGAAAGAAATTTGTTGAATTAGGAAGACTGGTCCAATTAGAATATGTTCAGGGTCTCCAAGGAAAGGAGAAAAGTACAAAGGCTCTGAAAGAGTTCTCCTACAGGGCTGAGGATGAAAGCAGCATTATCATTAATGCTACCTATCTGTGTTCTGCTTTGTTGGGCAGATGGTTTGCATTGTTGTAAACACTGGGAAGATTAAGACACAGAATAAATGAATAGAAAATATGATATTAATCGATTTTGTATGGTGTTGACACAATATTATTATGTACAGTTACCTGTGTTTATTCAAATGCTGATTTCTCTACTCCACCATCTGTGTTCTGTTTTATTGGACAGATAGTGTGTTTTGTTGCAAACACTAAAAAGATTAAAACACAGAGCAAACACATAGAAAATATAGTATGAGATTAATATACTTTGTGTCATGTTAACAATTTTTTGTGTGGACAATTTACCCTTGTTCATTCATATGCTGATTTCTCTACCCCATTATCAATGCAGATATTGCATTAGCACATTTATTCTAACGATCTCCTGTCTCAAGATAGGTAAATACATCACCAATTTTTCTTTGTACTACCATTAAAAGCCAATTAGCCAATGCTAAGCAATAACAGAGAATGGGGTGGGATATCCTGGTCCAGTGAGGGGAGGAAAAAGAGCAAGAAGGAAAGGAAGGACCCAACAGAGAGGACCAGGAAAAACAAAGAGAAATGAGCTGGACCTAAGAGATGAGTAAAAAGAAAGTATAACGAAGGAAATCTGAATGGAAGGAAGCTATTCTAGCTTGGAGGTTTAGGATTGCTCAGTACTGTGCTCTAAGCTAATTAAATATACCCTAGTCTCTTTGTGTGCTGATTTGGGCATATAGCTATTTAAGGAGTAACCATTGATTTATAAAAAGAATAAATCAACATTAAATATTAAGTAATCTTTCAACTGTGTAGCAGTTCCAAAACTTGGTTTGGTGAATGTAATGTGAATTTATAGATGACTAGATAAATATCCCATAGCTTTTATGAACAATGTAGCTTCATTCAACCATAAAAGAATAAAGTTTTGTGTTTGCCAAAAAATAAGTGTACATGGAGATTACCATATTAAGTTAAAGAAGCTAATAAAGAGTCATATCACATACCTTATCTAATCTTTGGATTTTTAGTTCTCTATAGAGTCATAAAAGTGTTTAATTACATACACAGTCTGGAAGCAAAAGAAGACATTGGGAAACAAAATCAATATTGAGATAGGATAAGAGAATTTGATTTCATGGAAGAGATGATAGAGGAATTATTTATACATTTATACACACTATATTTAAAATAAAATATATTTATCAAAATTATTACTATGTACAACACATATATCCAATAAAATGTTTTAAATATATGTTATGTTGTCTTAAGGAAAATGGCAAAATTTGGGGTTGATACATGACACCAAGACAGGAAAGACTTGGAACAAAATTTAAAAGGCGTCTTCTAGTGGTGTACAATGAATATAAATGTAGAAAGTGTAGGTGATTGAAAAAGAAACATGCCACGCTTAAGCAATTAATTCTAAGTTTGTAGCCATGTTTTGGACATGGTGAGGCATTAGAATGTGGGTCTTGGCTACTGGGGGCTCATCAATAGTCGTAGTATTTGAGGATTTACAGTTTTTCCCAAATTTCCAATAATTATCTCTGTTTCTTGCATTTGGAGAAAATATGATCATCCTGCAATGTGCTCCTCTTGCCATACCTCCTCTGATGTACTCTACGCTTTACCCACTGTGAAGTAAACTATGCCTCTGGAATCATAAATGAAAATAGTCACTTTTCTTCTTTAAGTTGCTTAGATTATGGCATTTATCACAGCAAAAGAAAAAATATACAGAAAATGATTCTAGAAAACTGGGATTTTTGATGCAAAGAAACTGACCTTTCTGGTTTTTTTTTTTTATTAGTAAAATGAGCAGACCTGACTGTTTGGATTTGAAAAGCTACTGAAGACAGAATTTAACTGTTACTGTAGCAGCCTTGGATATGGTAGTACTGAAAGTAATGAGGAAAATAAAGTGTTGTCTCAGTAGTGATTAAAATAAAAAGAAGTATTCTATTATCACCTAGACTAGAGGCTGAATATGATATTTTGCCCAATTCTCCCCCTGACCTCAAAATTTACCTCCTCCTGAATCTAAAAGTTGAAGACTAATTACTTTGGTAAAGTAAGTTTTTTATTTTATTTTTTCTCCTTTATTAATTTATTCTTGTTACCTCTCAATGGTTATCCCATCCCTTGTATCCTCCCATTCTTCCCTCCCTCCCATTTTCCCCTTATTCCCCTCCCCTATGACTGTTCCTGAGGGGGATTACCTCTCCCTGTATATGTTCATAGGGTATCAAGTCTCTTCTTGGTAACCTGCTGTCCTTCCGCTGAGTGGCTAAGATCAAAAATTCAAGCGACACCACATGCTGGCAAGGATGTGGGGAGAGCGGAACACTCCTTCATTGCTGGTGGGAAGGCAAACTAATCCAACCACTTTGGAAATCTATCTGGTGCTATCTCAGAAAAATGGGAATAGGGCTTCCTCAAGACCCAGCTATTCCACTCCTTGGAATATACCCAGAAGATGCTCCAGCACACAACAAGAACATTTGCTCAACCATGTTCATAGCAGCCTTATTCATAATAGCCAGAACATGGAAACAGCCCAAGTGTCCCTCAATAGAAGAATGGATAAAGAAACTGTGGTACATATACACAATGGAATACTATTCAGCTATTAAAAACAAGGAATTCCCGAAATTTGTGGATGAATGGATTGAGCTAGAAATGATCATAATGAGTGAGTTAAGCCAGAAGCAGAAAGACTCAAATGGTATATACTCACTTATATCTGCATATTAGCCCAACGGGCATGTCCCACGAAAGCCTTCACTTACCAGGAAACTGAGACAGAGGGGAGGACATTCTAGTGGGGCTCTAGATGAGAGAAGCATGGGAGAATGGCAAAGTAGAAGGATCCAGAGGGTTCTAGAAGCCTACAGGTAAAGTAAGTTTTAAGATGGTAAAACATTGAGACTGAAATATATTCCTCATTACTCATATGCAGCTCTACACCAAAGGAGCAAGTGGGAAAAAAAGATATACATACTGTATTTTGGAGATGAAAAGAGTAATGGAAATACAGTTGTTGCCACAAGGCTCATTCTGAAAAAGGGCTGTAATTAATAAAGAGATCATCAAAATCAGGGAAAGCCATCTTCTCTGTAACTGAACAATAGGTATGCCCACTGTGTGCAAGATAACACTACCCTTTACTTAACAGTTTGTGAAACCAGAAACCCTAAAGTGTCCTATGTTCTTAGAAACCATTCCAACACTACTGCATATGTGATCCAAGTCGGACAGGGTCTACACAAATTGGGAGGTCCATGTTCGCAGTGCTTCTGAAATGGTATTCAATTTGGAGGCATGAAAATGTTAAGACTAGGTCTTGGTAGGGGTTCGAAGTTTACTGCCTATTTCTCCTTGGCTGGTGCCTTAGTTTGAGGAGGACCCCAGGACCCAGATCTGCCTGTCATAAAGTTCTTCTTGTAGGTTTCCAGGACACTGTGGGTCCTATTATTTCCCCATTCTTCCATGCTACTCTCACCTAAAGTCTCAATAGGATGTCCTCTCCTCTGACCCACTTTCTTAGTAAGTAAAGTTTTTCATGGGACGTATCCCTTGGACTAGTGTTTTGATATAAGTGAGTATATACCGTTTGTCTCTTTTTGCTTCTGGGTGAACTCACTCATTATGATAATTTCTAGGTCAATCCATTTTTCCACAAATTTCGAGAATTCCTTGTTTTTAATAGCTGAGTAATACTCCATAGTGTAAATGTACCATAGTTTCTTAGTCCATTCTTCTACTGAGGGACACTTAGGCTGTTTCCATGTTCTGGCTATTGTGTATAAAGCAGCTATGAACATGGTTGAGCATATGTCCCTGTTGTGTGTTAGGGCATTTTCTGGGTATATTCCAAGGAGTGGGAAAGCTGGGTCTTGAGGAAGCTGGGTCTTCCCATTTTTCTGAGAAAACGCCAGATAGCTTTCCAAAGTGGTTGTACTAGTTTGCATTCCCACCAGCAGTGAAGGAGTGTTCCTCTCTCTCCACATCCTCGCCAACATGTGGTGTCATTTGAGTTTTTGATCTTAGCCATTCTGATGGGTGTAAGGTGGAATCTCAGTGTCATTTTGATTTGCATTTCTCTGATGCCTAACGAGGATGAGCATTTCTTTAAGTGTTTCTCAGCCATTTGATATTCCTCTGTTGAGAACTCTCTGTTTAGTTCTAAGCCCCATTTCGCAATTGGGTTGTTTGGTTTTGTGGTGTTTAATTTCTTGAGTTCTTTGTATATTTTGGATATTAAACCTTTGTCAGATGAAGGGTTGGTGAAGATCTTTTCCTAGTCTGTAGGCTCGCTTTGTTCTCTTGACAGTGTCTCCTGCCTTACAGAAGCTAAGACCTAGCCGACGAACATGATATTCTCCACTGTTGAGTGGAGAGTGAGATCTGATTCTCACATGAACTCTGGTGCCCCTTTTCTGACCATGTCCCCTGCATGGGGAGGCCTGGTAGCACTCAGAGGAAGGATAGCAAGTTACCAAGAAGAGACTCAATACTCTTAGAGCATACATAGGGGGTGGAAGTCTCCCTCAATCACAGACATAGGGGAGGGGAGAAGGGGGGAAGTGGGAGGGAGGGAAGAATGGGAGGAAACAGGGGAAGGGCTAACAATCAAGATGTAATATGAATAAATTAATAAAAAATGGTAAAAAAAAAAAAAGAAAAGATGCAGGAGTAAGGGGCTTTGGAATTTTCCTTCACAACCAAGAAAGGCTACTGAGGCCAGGCATGGCACAAGGGAGTCCCTTAACAAAGGCCTAGAAACTGAAGCTGTGACAGTGAAGCCTCCAAAGGATCAAAACTAATTACCCAAGTAAACAGGAAGTGCAAGCTAGCAGCTTCCAAAACGAGAAAATGATAGAAATAGTTTGCTGTGGGGATTGAAGACCAGATAGTTTAGTTTTACAATTAAGCTCAGTTGGTTAGGGTTTAAGATGTTTTTAGATCTAGATAGATGTTTTAAGGTGATAAGAGATGAAATATGATAGATATTGATTTACATTCAGAATTTTAGATGTACCAAGATAGGAAAGATGTTTTCTTCAAGGCTGCCAAATAGAAGTAGCCAAAACAAATGTAACATTTATATAATTCCTGATTCTCTTGTGGTTCCTCTTGCTGTATGTAGTTTATTTTATAAGTGTGCAATAATAAAAATGTATACATAAAAAAAGAAAATGTTAAGACTGGTAGGACTATGGATTCTTCTCCTGCAGCTTAAGAGATCTAGTGAGACCATGAAATATGTCATATGGTTGGGGGTTCTTTGAAAAGTTATCAGACCATTTCTAGAAGCGATGAAAGTGATGTCTAGGTTGTAGTGGAAACCCAAGTACTTTTTATAATTAATTAATTAATTAGTTAATTAATACACTTTACATCCCACTCATAGGCCCATATCTCCTTTCTTCTCAGTCCCACCCTCCTTCCCATGCCCATCCCCATCTCCCACCCCTATTACTAAAGAAAGAGGAGCCCCCATACCCACCTGCCACATCCCATCAAGTCACATGAGGACCAAGTTTGTCCTCTTCCCATGTGACCTGACAAGGAACTATCATCAGGGGAAAGTGAGCAAAATGCAGGCAACAGAGTCCATGTCAGAGACAGTCCCTGATCTCCTTCTTTAAAGATACGAAATCCACAAGATACCTGGGTAAAAACCTCACAGAGAGCAGAAATACCTCAAGGGAAAGAAAATACTACAGGATACAAAGGTGGAGTGATCAAGCAATTTAGTTCCTTTGATATTAAGGCCATAGAGTCCAGATATGGTGCTAAAGGATTTGGTGTTTGTGTTGGCAGGTCTTAGCATAGTCTTTTCTCACTTTTATCTCATTTCTGCCTTTTGGAAGACACTATATATTTTGTGTCATTTTTTTGGTAAGAGGGTTTAGTTCCCATTTTCTCTTAAAATCTGCTAAAAATAAGATGTTACTTTGAAATTCATAAGAGACTTTGAACTTTTAACAATGCTGAGGTTGTTAAGGCCAGGGCAAATTTCAAGTTGGACTAACTTCATTTTAATTATAATGTATCCATGAACATTTGACAGATAAGAGCTGAGAGCAGTTTAAATGAAAAATTTTCTCTCATAGCCTCATGTATTTTAATATTTGTTCCTTGGTTGGTTAGTAATATTGAAACTGGAAGAAACACAATACTGTGGATGACCTCAGAGGGATTATAGCCTCACTTTAGGTTTGTCTATTTTTCTATTTCACATGTACAATTGAAATATGATCTATCAACTTCTTGTATGTGTTATGATACCTTCTCTGTTGTTAGAGGTATCTATCCCTGTGAAGCCAAATTCCCAAATAAATCCTGTTTTCCATAGTATGATTTGGCAATCGTGTTCACCACATCAAAAGAAAATTAATAAGTTTCCACAGTTCTTGTACATCAGAAACACACAAATTAAAACTAAAGATTTCCTCTTATCATACACACAATGGCCACTATTAAGAAAATTAAGATTTTTCTTCAAAACCATGAGCATGCAAAGGTCTTCCATCTCTTTGTGTCTTTGTCAGTTTCTACTTTTGTAGTTTCCTGAAATATTTTATTATATAAGTTGTGTCTTTAGTGAGATTTTCCTTGTGTTTGTTTGTGTGTGTGTGTATTCACATATATTTGTGAATTTAATATTATATTTTATTTTTAAGTATACCATTGACATATAAGAACATCTGCAGATTTTCATGTGCTGAGATCTTCTGTCACCTTTATTATATTTTATGCGTAGAATCATTACATGTCCAAATAAAGAAATTTAATTCAGTCTTGAAGTTTATAAAATGAAACTGGACTTAGAATTATCATGTGGGGCATCTCCATCACCACTGAGCATTTTTCCCTATACAGAAAAAGTGATAAAAGTGATATTTGTAGACAATAGAACAAAATTCAGCAACAACATAAAACAAAAACATGAAAATTGTAGGCAAATGGAAGAAACTTGATAAAATACAGTGATGAGGTTACTCAGAGTTAGAAAGATAAGCTATCACATTTTTCTCTCCAATAAGTGGAACTGAGCTTTGAACATTTTTAATATATTTAACTTGGAAAGTAGGTAGGGTGAGTTGTGTCAAAAAGAGAAGGCAGATTTTAATATATTGGTTAAAATAAAGTCAAGTAGCAAATAAGTTATAATATGGAGGGCATTGGGAGACGTAAAAACAAGGAGACAAGAAAAAGATTAGTGGCATTGAAAGGTATATGAAAAGTACACACACACACACACAAACACACACACACACATGTGCCTATGATATTACAACACAGCTAAGACTAAATGAAGGAAGAGTGTTAGCATGCATTCTATCATGGGGGTAGGAAACAAAGGCAGTGTAAGCCTTAGGGTGAATCTGACGTCATAAAGCAGAAAGAGACTACTGATGGCTATTATCATATTCTACCCTTCAGATTATTAGTACATGTGATTGCGTTGCTCACATCCTGACAGGGTCTAATCACCCTTTTCAAATGTGAATGGATACATCACACACACACACACACACACACGCACACGCACACGCACACGCACACACACGCACGCACGCACACACACACATGCACACGCACACACACACACGCACGCACGCACACACACACATGCACACGCACACACACACATGCACATGCACACACACATGCGCACACACACACGCACACGCACGCACACACACATATATGTGGCTTTACGAAGTCCATTATGTTGGAAATCATAATAAACAGCCATGAGTCCAGCTCATGCTGATACCACATTCAAGCACATCATCATTCAGTCATAATACGCTACTCCAGGATACTGAAGTTGAATTTTATATTATAATGCAAAATGCGCTCACCACGTCCCTTAATATTCTCAGAACTCTACAAAATCTACAGTCAAATTTCTTTTAGAATCAAAATGTCCTCTTATCCGTGACACCACAGAATATTTAAAACTAAACCGTATTTCCAGTATAGAACGGCTGTTGAATACATACTTCTGCCTGTGGATGTATGTCTCTCACCAGAGACTATCCAGCTGCCACAGGTGTCATTCATAAAGCCCTAGTGTTCCCTGTGATTCCATGCTCTGTTTCCTGTGAGCAAATATGTGGCAAAAGTAAATTCAAGAAAATTATTTGGTATTGAATAACCAATTGATGTGCTCTTTCCTGAAAGAGAATATTTCTCTCATTCTTAGAATTCCTCAGTTGCCTGCAGTTACTTATACAGGGTAGAGGCCTCCTTAACTTTATGCCACCCATTTGGGATGTTTACTGCTCCTGTTCTTGCTCATCTTTTGTTCAGGTGGTTGTATTGGCAAAGCATCGATGGTTTAATTCTGCCTTTATTAGAGTATATATATTCTTACCAAAATATCCTAATCCGATTGAGCTATCCATGTGGGAACTTGACCCTTCGACATTTAGAGTGAAAAATCTGGTGCTGCCTTGCCGGGCCACAGGGAGAGAGATTGTGCTCAGTATTGATTTGACATTATGATCTGGGGTGGGTTGGTGGGGGGAGGGTTTTCATTTTATGAAAAAATAGGGAAGGTGGAATGAGGAAATAGGAGGGAGGGTGGGAACAGGAAGAGAAGAGGGATGGTATGATGAGGAGGTAAAGTAAACAAACAAATTAATAAATTAAAAAAATTCCAATCCTCTAGTTCTGTCAATATTTCCATTTCCACTTCCGCAACATTTCTTGAGCCTTAAGTGCAGGAACAGTTTGTAGATGTATCTGTTGAGACTGGGCTCCAAATCTGAATTATGATTGGTTGTGGTTTTCTGTAATGGTAACATACATACAAAGAATATTGTAGACAGTGAGCAAGTTGTATTCATGTATATAAGAATATATATTTATATAAATATATACAATATGTATATATTATATGTATGTACAGGATTAATGTATATATCTTATGTCTATACATAATACATATGTATATAGGTATATACATACATTTATTTACTACATCAAATAATGAAAAATTAAGGTCAATGATTTAAAATATGAGGATTTGATGTACATCATGATTATAATAAAATCCCAAAAATTAAAATAAATAATTTAAAAAGTAGTTTTATATTGGATCATGATAAACTGAACATTTCATTACAGTAGTGAAATCATGGCAGCAAAGGTACAAAGTAGGTGATCACATTGCTTTTAAGTGACAAAACAGATTTCCTGAATTTGGTGCTTTGGTTATTTTATTTTTATATTCATCTCTGGAATTTTGCCCATGGGATCTATCTCACAAATACAAGATGAACCTTTTTCATTTTAGCTAAAGCTGTTTTCAATAACATTGTAAACACACCAGAGTGGTGTTTTTATATTTATACTGCATTCACATCAAATTAACAATCTGGAATTGCTGACATCTATGATTATATTCATAAGAATTGAATGGAAAACAAACATAACTTTTCCTCAGTCTCTGATGTTACAAACAAGCAAAAGTAACTATCTTGAATATTGTGAGATTTGATGATGTGGCCAAATATAAGTAACCATGACCTAAATGCACAAGTTATGTCAAATATCGTGTTCCAATCTGAAGATGCTTTCATGTAATTCTTATAGTAAGAGAGCATTAATCCAAAATTCAAGACATTCTCAGAATAAATTCCTGTAAACTTCATGTGGTCAAATTACAGCTAACCTGGTATTTCTAGTCTATGATTATGTGGGACAGTATCTTATGCTATCTTGACCATTGGTTTGATGAAAGGTAAGATCATTTTGTACATTGTAAATGTATTTTTCTAGAAGTCACATAAAGAGATAAATTATAGCTGGCTGACAAGAAGAATAAGTTATCTCACAATAATTTCGTCCTGGTCACAACATTTCAATCTTACAACACCAAATATTTAATTATTCTGGATAGTGGGATATATTATGTTGTGTAACAATTTCATCTAAGAACTTTTTGACACATTTGAAACCCAAAAATGTAACATGAGTTATTCTCAAAACAGCTATTTCCATTGATCTCTATTTCTTATGGCTTTCAATGAGTTCTTATCAGGTCTCAAAAGAATAATATAACACTTGGGGATAAAGATACAACTTAGCAGCCCTGTGCTGGATGCTAAGATGGAGAAGACTTCCACAACCACCATGACCTTCCCCTTAGTACTGTGGTAGACAGGGAGGAAGGTGATCCAGACACTGCAGAACACCAGCATGCTGAATGTCAGGAACTTGGCTTCATTGAAGGTGTCAGGCAGGTTCCTGGCCAAAAAAGCAACTGTGAAGCTCCCTGTGGACAGAGCCCCCAGGTATCCCAAGACACAGTAGAAGGCTGTGACTGAGCCTTTATTGCACACAATGATGATCTGACCATGTTCAGTGTGTGCATCTGTTTCAACAAAGGGAGGAGATATTCCCAGCCAGACTCCACAGATGATAAATTGTATGAGTGTACAGATGGGAATGATAAATTTGGGTGTCCCCGATATAAGTGACCTTCTCAGGCTTCTTCCAGGAGCTGTAGATTTGAAAGCCAACACCACTGTGATGGTTTTGGCCAAGATAGTAGATACTGCCACTGTGAAAACAACTCCAAATGCAGTCTGCTGCAGGATGCAGGTGGCTGTGTTGGGGTGACCAATGAAGAGCAAGGAGCAAAGAAAACAGAAGTTGAGGGCGATGAGCAGGATATAGCTGAGAGTACTGTTATTAGCCTTCACAACAGGAGTCTTTCGGTGCTTCACAAAAACCACAAGAACAAGTGTGGTGAGTGAAGAAAACCACAAGGCCATGCCAGCCAATGTCATCCCCAAGGGACTTTCATAAGCCAGAAATATCACGTCTTTTTGGAGGCAGTGGGTTCGCTCTGTGTTGGGATACTGGTCATCTGGACACTTCACACACTGATCCACATCTGGCAAGAAATACAGTGCGGTGTCAGCACAACTTCAGTGTTTTTTTTCTTACTTGCTACACCACCACACCCCAAAGTAGCTCATTAGAAAAGTTGAGCTTTGATGATTTTGCAAGTTAATGTTATACATTTGTTAGAGTCAAATGAATACATGAGTAATTTTCATTTCCTGTGCATATTCATTAACCCACTTTCTCATCTCCAAATTAACACAAAATACCAATTCTCATTTTATATTTTGTATACTATTATAATTTAGATGAGAAGTTTCCCAAAACAAACATTTAATACTCTTAGTTCTAGAAAATTGAATGCTAATAGTTTCTTAGAAACAGTAGGTTTAGTGTCTGTTGGACACTATTTCTTTTCTTCACATGACAGAAGAGACAAACTAAAGCCTGAAAATATGCTAAGAACTGTGTGACTCCCACGAATGAGTGCATATGCACCTCCATTTCACATTCATCTATGATTATGCTTTAAAAACATTATCTTTGTTAATTTTGTTTTTCAACTTAACACAAACTAATGTCATCTTTGAAAAGGGAATATCAAGTGACAGAAGGCCTCTGCGAGACTGTCCAATGGACAAGTCTGTGGGGGCATTTGAAAAGAAGATCTAGGCATTGGTGAGCAGTGCCAACCTTGGAAATAATTCCTAAGTAGTGTTAACATATTAAGTAAATGAGCCTTGTGAAGCTAAATAGTTTGCTTCTCCATGATCCTGGAACTCCCTTCATGATAGATTGTAAACTTTACTTCCAAAGCTGCTCTTGATCAAAGGCCTTCATAAAAGTAATGAAAAGCTAATTAATGCATTACCTTTTTGTGTAAGACACAATCTAACATCAATTTTAGGAGAATACAAAGTACATTTGTATTGCACTACATAAAACCTTTTAAATCTATATTATTCTTGTTTCATTGTATAGCATGTAGTTATCAAAATTTTTGGAAGGTGTCAAAAATACAGGTGATGTAAACTAAAATTTCTTGGGAAGCCTGATCTTTCTACACGTAAGTTTTAACTTTCATCACAGAAAATGTTAATTTTAAATTTTCAGTTACATAGAAACTGTAGATAAATCTTGGTCATTTTTCCATTTTTCCTGGTACCAATTTTCACATTTGGCAACCTTTCTTTGGGTAGGCCTGAGTACTCATGGTCTGTCTTCTGTGCACTTTAAATATATATATATATATATATGTGTGTGTCTGTGTGTGTGTGTGTGTGTGTGTGTGTGTGTGTGTGTGTGTGTGTGAGATCTTATATTAGTTTACATTTGGGTAGCCATGTTGATGAGTCTTTATGGGTATAGTTTCTGATATTATGACAAGACCTATATCATAGCATGTTTTTTCTCCTCTGGCACTAGGAATCTTTCTTCTTTTTCTTTCACAATGTTCCATGAGCCTCAAGTTTTGGAGTTTTTGTAGACATATCTACCATTGAGATTGGGTTCCACGACTCTGTATTTTTATTGGTTATGATTTTCTATAATGAAATCCATCTGTTGGCAAGATAATTTTCCTTAATGAGGGGTGAAGAATCCACTTATATGTGGATATTTGTGTAAATGTTATAGATTGTTTTTTTAAAAAAATGGTTAATAAATTAGAGGTTGTATATTCTTATTCAACAAAAATAGCTTTACTACCACTGAGTAGTAAACTGTATTTCAGATACCAGGCATACTATCTTTCTTATTGAACAGATATTCAGTTCAGATAGCAAGATGTTGATTTCCACCAGGATATGTGTACTATTACTGCACTCTTAGGGTTATCATATCATGCTGGTAAATAATGTGTTTTATAGGTATCATTAATGGGTAAGGCTGTTAATTGACTTGCTCCCATGGAAGTTTTTATGATGCCTTATGGGACTATGAAATCTAGTCTTTTGAGATACAACACTTAGGTCAGTTCCAGATCAGCTGTCTCATGGACCTGTTTCTGAAGTACATGGTACCTTTTCCAATAGTGGCTTACCTTCCACCTTTTGAGGAAAACAAGAGACAACAATAAAAGGCTGTAAAGTTTGGTTGTTCTGTGGGCAGCCCTGATCAACAAGTCAAAAGAAGGCTTCACATGTCTAGTATTGGTGTTTTTACTAGGTGATCCTTGACTCTTGAATGGACCACCACTATACTAGATGAGAAACTATATATGTAGTCTTATTTAATTTTAAATGTATATAATTTAGGAAGTTTTACTGTACTATGTTGCAATATATGTCTTTCAAAAAGCTTTATGTTTTTTGTCTTTCTTTTCATTTCTTCTATACTTTGTGATCCCATTTTGTTATATCCTATTCTATTTCCCCTTTCTCTGTTTAAAGAGTTATATTCCATTTTCCATTACTTTAAACATCCACTCCTTAATATTGTCCTAACGTCTGTGAGTATTTCAACTGGACCACATACCTAAAGCTTAAAAGCTAGCACCCGCATATAAGAGAGAATATGTGGTGTCTATTTTATAGGTCTCTGACACCTCACTTAGGATGACTGCTTCCAGTCTCATCTATTCATTTGAGTAAAATAATTTCATTTTTCTTAAGAGGTGAATAACTTTTCATCGTGTAAGTGCATCCCATTTTCACTATCCATCCACCAGTTGCAGAATATCTAAGCTATTTCTATTTCATTTTTATTAAGTTATTTATTTAATCACTTCACAGCCTGATTGGAGCCTGGTTCATCCTCTTTTCCCAGTCTCACGATCCATGGGTATCAACTCACTCTGGCACATCAAGTTTCAGCAGGTCTAAAGTGTGTCCCCTATCTTTGAGGACAGGAATAGAAGTATAGCTAGGTGAAAGGGAACCAATGGAAGGTATCAGAGTCAGTCTATACTCTGATTTTTTTGGTAGAACCACATAATGAACAAACTGCACATCTACTATATGTGTGTAGGAGGTCTAGGTCCAGCCCATGCAAGCTCTTTGATCAGTAGTTCAGTCTGTGAGTATCCTCCATGGTTAATTTACTCTATAGGTCATTTTCTGGTGTCTTTGAGCCACTTCAGTCCCCTCAATCCTACTTCCACTCTTCCACAAGACTACCAGAGCTCTAATTATTGATTTCCTGTGTTTCTCTGTACCTGTTTCCATTAGTTACTGAAATATCAGAATGGTAAATAAAATAGACAACAGAAGTAGATGAAGAGAGGGACCTGTGTGGAAATGGGGTGGACAGGAGAATTGGGGTGTGTCTTGGATGCAAGGAGAAGGGGAAAGACTGGAAGAGTGAAGAGAAATCAGTGAAGAGGGCGTCTTGTAAGTCTACAGTGATGACCCTAGCTGAGATTCCTAGCAGCTGGTGATATAAGCCTGAAGTCTCCACTTTCTGTAGCTAAGTGGCATTGTCACTGGGAGGAGAGGGACACCAACCCACATATAAAACCATCAACCCAATATTTGTCCTGCCTACCAGAAGTGAAAGGATAAAGGTGGACTAGAGAGTGAGGGAAAGGCTAACCAATGTCTGGTCCATCTTGGGATCCCCTCTCCTCACCCTGCATGAGAAAGCACTAACCTCTGACACTATTATTGCTACTCTGCTATGGTTTCAGACAAGAACCTAGGAAAGCCATTCCTATTTTCTATCTATTGTGAATATAGCAACAATAAAGTTGGATGAGCAAGTATTTCTCTGGTAAGATATAATGTCCTTTGGGTATATACTGCAAAGAGGTTCTTACTAAGGTGCATAATAGTTGCACCAGTATTAATTCCCATTTGCAGTGAATAAATGTTCCTCCTTTCCTATCTGACAGGAATTCCTGTCATTTATACTTACTCTTGTTTTATCTTGGTAATTATGTCTTGGTGAGATGACTTCTTAAAGTAGTTTTTCTCTGTATTTCTCTGATGTCTAAAGTAATTTGAACAAATATTTAATGTTCGTAAAGCACCTTTGTGTCATCTTTTCAGAACTCTGTGGTTAGCTCCTTGATGCAATTTTTAATTGTTTTACTTGCTTCTTTTTTTGGTTTTTCACACATTCTAGGTGCTAACCTATTGTCCGATGTACTATTAGTGGAAGGATATTTTTGGCCAATTTTAGAGGCAATAGAAAAATCAAATACACATGAATAGGCATTTCCAATCAGACCTGTAACTACTCAGGAAATAATCCCAATGGCTAACAAGCAGAACTTCATAAAATTATAAAGATTGTGTACAGGGAAGAGAAGAGTCTATTTAGTGAAGAGACATCCTATAGAATGTGGGCAAACTTTTCTTGTATATCTTACAAAAGCTCATACTTACAATACACAAAGTACTCAGTAGAACAAACAAGCAAAGTTACAGTTCAACCTACTGGGGAAAAAAGGTGTTTGTCCCTGTGTTTGTGAGTGTGTGGATATGTCTTTCAATATTTTGTAAAATCATTATCCAGAAATTCCTGGCTTTTAATGTGGGTGATGGGAAACATACCGAGGCTGCAAACTTGCATAATAAAGTGTTTCCTCAATGATAGTTATCTCCCCAAGCACAACATAATTTAGTTTGATAATTTATTTTCATTGGTGAATTTCATAAACCCGCATATGTCTTTGATCAACCTTACCACTTATTTTCTCTCATCAGATTCTTTCCCTGTGTTCTCCAAAACTTTGGCTTCCCAACTTTATGTGTTGTTTTATAAGGTCCACTGAGTCTACCTATTTAAGGCTACCTGAACTTACCTGTATGGAGCATCATTTCCTGGAACATTTTTAGTATCTCAGAAGCCATATTCACAAAGAAAACTGACCACCCCCTTAATACTCACGTAGGACTGTGTCTTCATGATCCAATACTCATTCCTCCAGAGTGTTTGCTTGGCTTGATTTTTGTATAGGCCTTGTGATTGGGGGTCACTACATATACAATAGCAATGTCACATCTGTTTTTGGGCAAATAGTTTTTCCTGCAGCTTTCCCTTATCTCTTGCTCCTACAACATAGTTGCTTACTCCTCAATAATGATCTCTGAGATACGGGGTTATGGGTTGTGCTACTGGTTATTATTCTTGGTTTTCTGACTTGTTATAGGCCTCATATTAACTATGCTAACTATGCTTAGAAAGGTAAAATCAGGAAGAAATGTATCACTATTGTCCATTTAGCAAAATGATATTACTACATATCTTTTTTGGTGGTAAGATTATCATGTTATAATTCATTATGCACTGGATATTATATGATGTTGTAGTTTCTCATGCTCAGCTACTCCTAATAATCCTAAAAAAATATTTTCCCTCTTCTTTGGTCATATCATGTTATAGTACAACCCTATTTAAGCACCCATAGTTTGCTCTCAAAATGTATGTGGCATTACTTAAATCACCCAGTAGGTTTCTCACATACTCTGGTGCCTCACCTTTGACCATGTCCCCTGGACGGGGAGACCTGGTGGCAGTCAGAGGAAGGATAGCAGGTTACCAAGAAGAGACTTGATACCCTATGCGCATATACAGGGGGAGGTAATCCCCCTCAGGAACAGTCATAGAGGAGGGGAATAAGGGGAAAGTGGGAGGGAGGGAAGAATGGCAGGATACAAGGGATGGGATAACCATTGAGATGTAACAAGAATAAATTAATAAAGGAGAAAAAAAAAGTAAAAAAAAAATTACCCAGTAGGATTTTGTGCATGCAATTATTCAGCTTTCAGCATAACTTAAATGCAAATCCCCACAGTTTTTCTTCCCCTTTCTTCTGTAAACTATAAAAATCAGCAATAATAATTTCCATATTGAAAAAATTTATATTTTAGACATGAAACATATGAATTATTGATTCTTCCTGTGTTTCCTTTGAGAATATTGCCTGACTGTAAGTATGTGCAGCACATGTGTGTATTGTAAACATGGCCAGAATATGGTTTCAGAATGCCAGTGACTGGAGTTATAAACAATTACAAGTAATCATGTGGGTGCTGTGAGCCAAACCCACATTTTTTAAAAGGGCAGCATTACTCTTAACTACAAAGCCATTTCTCTGGCTACTATATTTCTTAGGTCAAATATACTGTCTATTAATATCCTATCTATTTCAAAAAGAATTCTGGGCTCTGAAAAGATGACACTGTGACAGAGAGTTTCAACGTGATATTATTACAGCTCCCAGAAAATTTTATGTAGATATATCTATGAAGGCTCCACATGGAAAAGTTTCTGGAAGAAGTGAATCTTAGACTTTTTCATGTTATCAAAATATATTATCTGAAAAAAAGGACAGCTTAGAATCATGTAAAGGCAACAAATGTGATGTTTCTCAAAGAGTTATGCTGCTAATTATAACTATTAATTATGCCCACAAAAATCTTAAGAATATACACTATTCAATCATCTTGGTTATAATTTATGCTTCAGTACATTGATTAAAAACAGAGATAGTATCCTGATATTTTGTACACACACTTGCCTGTACTGTTAGAAATTTCATTTTCTGGGCAGAAGCTGCAAATAAAACAGCAGGAAGGCTTGCCTTCCTGTAGAGATTTTCTGAATCCAGGACCACAACTTTCACTGCATACAGAGATGGGGGTCTGGGAAATCAGAGAGACAAAGATATATAAAAATTAATCAGATAATTAAATTTCATGAATAAAATGTTATGAATTGTGATTGTTGTATTTATTTTTATAAATGTGTGATCAGTTAATTGAAGAGAATATAAATGTACCCTATAATAGCATATATACATATATAATGATAAAATGCTTAGAATAATGTACATACATTGGTGAGGAGTGTTACTTCTTGGCAATAATAAACTTATTAAGAGGGATTCCAATGGAGTGGTTCCCAGTATATACCATGTTTATGGAGCACAGGATCAGAGGCTGAAAAACTGACTGAATTGAAGGAGTTGGGGAGGGTCAGTAACAGCCCCCAACCATCCCTGTCAAATGTCTCCCAGTTCAGGAGTTATAACCTTCAATCACTTTGTACTCCTCCAAATAGTCGAGGCAGAGAGCAAGTCCCCTAGGGAATAGAGGATCAATGCAGTGAAACCAAGTTTGGAGAGTTGTGTTGGGCATAGGCCACAACCTAAATCAGAAGCTATCCTGAAGAGTCCTGTGAAACACATGAGCAGATTTGGGCTTGGAACTCTCTCTGCATGCTCACTGCTTATTGGCCTGGCTCATCTGGGAAATGGGGATCTAACAGGCAAAAAGTATGTCAGGCATGGACCACAATCCATATTAGCTGCTATCATTAAAAGGCCTATGGTACACTCAAGCAGCCAGGTCTGGATCTCTCTTTACACACTGCTTAACATCCTGGCCCATCTGGGTCATATGAAGTAAACAAGCAGAAGTAAGTAGGGATCTAGCCACAATACACATTATCAAACATACCAAGCAGGCTCGAGGGCCACCTGAGCAGCTTTCAGCCTGAAGCTCTCTCAGCCTTCTCCTCCCCTGCCTGAGACAACTGGAACACAAATGGGGGATCCAGTAGAGCTAAACTGAGTGCAGGCTACAAAACCCGTTGTCCATCATCCTGAGGAAGCCTCTGGGAGGTTCTAGCAAACAGGCTTCATCTCAGAGCTCCTGATACTGGCTCCTGAGATGCCTAGTCCATGTGGGACACACATAGACAGTAATCCCCTGGCCTGCTAACACCAGAAACAACCAGATGGCTATAGGCCAGCTCAGGAAGCAAGCAACAAAACTCAGAGCCATATGACACCATTATAAACCTGTAATTAGATAAGCACAGCAAGCCCTGGATATATGAACATCCATAAAGTGCAATAAGAAGATTTTAAATTTGAAGTGATGAAAGTGATGTAAGCCTTGAAGGAAAAAGTAAGTTTTTCCAAGAAAATACATTCAAACAGATGAAGGAATTGAAAAAGTCTATAAATAATTACAGGAAAATTCAGTTAAACAGGAGAAAGAAATGAAAGAAATGAATAAAAGCATTCAAGACATAAAAAGGGAATTGGCAACAACAATGAAAACACAATCTGAGGCAATCTTGGAGTTGGAAAACCTATGGAAGAGAATAGAAACTTCAGAAACAAGCAACGGCAACAGAATACCAGAGATGGAAGACAGAATCTTAGGTGTAGAAGATACAGTTGAAGTTAACAATACATCAGTAAAAGAAACTGTTAAAACTAAAAATCTTGACACAAAACATACAATAAATTGGGGACACTATGATGATACCACACCTAAGAATAATAAGAATAGAAGAATGAAATGATTCCAAGCTCCATGGCCCAGAAAACATTTTCAGCAAAATCAGAGATTAGAACTTTCACAATCTAAAGACAGAAATACCAATAAACTTACAAGAGGCCTACAAAAATCTTCCTGACACATAATAATAAAAATGTTAGAGGTACATAACAAAGAAAGAATACTAAAATCTGCAAGAGAAAAGGGCCAAGTTGCATATAAAGGCAAAGCTATCAGGATTACACCTAGTTTCTCAACAGAGACTATGAAAGCCAGAAGGGCCTGTACGGATGTCATACAGTCCCTAAGATACCACAGATGTCAACCCAGAATGCTATACTCAACAAACCTTCAATCACCATAGATGGAGAAAACAAGATAATCTACAAACAAAAACAAAAAACCCAAGTTTGTTCAGTTTTTAGCCCCAAATCCAGCACTACTGGAGATACAAGAAGAAAAACTCCATTGAGAGGGTGCTAATTACACCCAGGAAAACACAAGAAATAAATAATGCCACATTTACAAAATAAAAAGAAAGGAAATACACAAACTCACTCCTCAACCACCACCATCAAAAATACAAGAACTATCACCAGTCATTAACATATCCCAAGATAAATATCCAGAACTCCCCAATAAATAGACAAATGCTAATAGAATGCATATGAAAACAAGACCTGCTATTCTGCTGTATTAAAAAACAAAAACCAAAAAGCAACAACAACAACAACAACAACAACAACAACAACAAAACCCTTAGCAATAAAGGTGCCATTACCTCACCGTAAAGGGTTGGAAAAGGGTACTCCAATCAATCAGACCCTGGAAGCAAGCTGGAGTAGCCATTATTGTATCTAATAAAATAGATTTTCAACCAAAACATATGAAAAAAGATAGGGAAGGATACACACTTCATATTTACCAAAGGAAAAATACATTAAAAAAGATGTCTCAATCCTCATTTTCGATCTATTCCTGAAATGCAGGAGCACCCACATTCATAAGAGAAATATTTCTAATGCTTAAATCATACATGAAACCACACATATTACTAGTGGAAACTTCCACACCCCACACTCACCAAAATATAACTCATTAAGACAGCAAATATGTGGAAAAATAATAAAACTAATAGATGTCATGAATCAAATGGACTTAACATATATCTACAGAACATCACTCAAACACAAAGAAAATATCTTCTTTCCAGCACCTCACAGAACCTTCTCTAAAGTTGACCATATACTTGGCCACAAAGCAAACTTCAACAGATACAAGAAGATTGAAATAACCCCTTGTGTCTTATCGGACCATCATTGATTAATACTGGAATTAACAACAACAGAACATGTACAAACTTATGGAAACAGAACAGTTCCCTCCTCAATGACTTCTCGGTAGTGGATAAAACTCACATAGTCTGCTCCAAAGCTGACTATATACTTGCCCATAAAGAAACCTCAACAGATACAAGAAGATCAAATTAACCTCTTCCTTCTTATAAGACCACATGCATTAAAGCTGGAGCTCAATAACAAAAGAAACAACAGAAAGTCTACACAGTCTTGAAAACTGACTAACTTTGTACTCAATGACCTCTGAGTCAGGGATGAAACAAACAAACAAAAAAAAAATAAAGAAATTAAAAATTTCATAGATTTCAGTGAAAATGAAGGCACAACTTATCAAAACTTATCAGACACAATGAAAGCAGTGCTAAGAGGAAAGTTCATAGCTCTAAGAACCTTTATGAAGAAATTGGAGAGATCTCATACTAGAAATTTATCAGCATATTTGAAAGCTCTAGAACAAAGAGAAACAGACACAGCCAAGAGAAATAGATGGTTAAAAATGATCAAACTCAGCGCTGAAATCAATAAATTAGAATCAAAAGAATAGTTCAAAGAATCAATAAAACCACAACTGGTTCTTTGAGAAAATCAACAAGATAGACAAACCCTTAGGCAAACTAACAAAAAGGCAGAAGGAGAGCACTCAAATCAACAAAATCAGAAATGAGAGGGGAGACATAACAACTGACACAGAAAATGCAAAGAATCATTAGGCCTTATTTCAAAAGCCTATATACCACAAAATTTGAAAACCTAAATGAAATGATAGCTACTAATTACCAAATTGAATCAAAAGCAGGTAAACAAATTAAAGAGTCCTATATCTCACAAGGAAATAGAAGTAGTCATCAAAAGTCTTCCAACCAAAAAAAAAAAGGGGGGTGCAGAGCTTTGTACCAGACCTTCAAAGAAGAGCCTATATAAATTCCCTTCAAACTATTCCATGAAATAAAAACAGAAGAAATATTATCAAACTTATTTTATGAGGTCATAGTTACCTTGACACCTAAATCACAGGAGGTCCCAACAAAGAAAGTGAATTTCAGTTCAATTTCCCTTATGAACATTGATGCAAAAATACGCAATAAAATACTGAATCCATGAACACATCAAAAATGTCGTTCATCCTGACCAAGTCTGCCTCCTCCTAGGCATGCAGGGTTACTCCAATATACAGAAATCAGTCCTTGCAATCCATCATAGAAACAAATGTAAGAAAAACCCAAATCATCATCTCCTTAGATTCTAAAAAAGCACTTGACAAAATCCAACTTCAATTCTTGTTTTAAAAAACGTCTTATGGATATTGATGATACAAGGCAGGAACATAAACATAGAAAAGGCATTATACAGCAAGCCTATAGCCAATATCAAACTAAAAGGAGAGAAATGTTTAAATAAATTCCTCTGATATCAGGGACACAGCAATGTTGTCCACTCTTCCTGTATCTCTTCAATATAACACTCGATGTGTTAAAGCAATAAGGCAACTAAAGGAGGTCAAAGGGAAAACACCACCAATCCAAATATTACAATTTTAAAAAATGAGGCACAGAACTAAACAGAGAATTCTCATGAAGGAAGAGACATGGCTGAGAGACACTTAAAGAAATGCTCAACATCCCTAGTCATCAGGGAAATGCAAATCAAAAATAATTCTGAGATTCCATATTATCCTAGTAAAATGACTGAGACAAAAAACTCAAGTGTCTCAAGTTACAGCACATGCTCTCAAGGATGTAGACAAAGGGGAGCACTCCTCCATTTGCTGGCGGGAGTGCAAACTTATACAACCAATTTGGAAATCAATCTGGTCCTTTCTCAGAAAATTGGGAATAGGTCTACCTCAAGATCCAGCCACAGAAATACAAGATGGTTGTGATCACACACTATGTCTAATCAGCAGGACTGAGCCTAAGAACCAGGCTTCAAGGTGCAGAACACAAGAGCCCTAGGTGAGAGGGGTCCACACTATGTAGAGCACAGGTGGGTCTGGCCTCTGGCCATTTAACTGGACCATGAGGACTGGTGCTCAGTCCCCAGAGTCTGGACATATAGCAACCAAAGAGCTGCATTTGTGCTCTCTTTATATCAGAATCTGTATCTGGGACTGACTAGTGGGTGGTGGAGTGTCTGGTTCTGCTGGCAAAGGGAAGAACACAGTAGAACAGATGGATCTGACCTCAGACTTCTCCACCAGCCCACAGAAAGTCACAGATTTTCAGACTGGAGCAGGCAAGCTCACCAAAGCCCATCCAAACTCAGGCTATTGGGCCATATCTGTCCCCTACCCCCATCTGAACTGTGTGCTACAAAGCACAAGCACCTGTGTCTGTTGTCCCAGGGGGAGGCCAAAGTGTGGACCTGGGATAGATTGGACTTTGGATCACCCCACCAGTCCACAGAGGTACCCAGGACCCAGGCGTATCTGGACACTTTCTCCAAAGCCTAAGAAAATGCCTCAGGCTAGCAGACTGTACCCACATTCTCTCTCAGTATGACCCAAGTCTCCAGGTCCTGAGCAGGCGTGAACGTATTATCCAGGAGCCAGTCAAACACAAGCTAGAATGCTGTACACTAATACTCTCTTTGTGTCCGAACCAAGGCGCCAGGGCCTGGATGGGCACAGGCATGTGCACCAAAGTCCACCCAAATGACCAATATCCCACTATACAGACACTCTCTAGTGGACTGAACCAAGACACCAAGGCCTAGCCTGGCAAGCAGGCTGTACCTGCATTCTCTCTCAGAATGAGCCTTGGACTCAAGAGTAGCAGCATCAGAGTCTGCTGGCCCAGGGGGCAGCCAAATGTGTGGAGCAAATTCCCCAGAGCTGAACCCAGATCACCTGCCTGATCCAGGTAAGGGTTCCCTGATCCTCACAAGGGAGGGGTCTCGACCTATAGACAACTATGAACCTGCTCTCAAAAGCCAATGAAGGGCACCAGAAATTACTTTGGAACATCAGAAACAGCAAGATGACTAAAGGCCAGGCTAAAAACACAAACAACAAAAGCCAAATTAATATAGCATCCCCAGAACTCAGTTATCTCAAAGCAATCAGCCCTGGAAATTCAAACACAACTTAAGCACAAGAAAATTCCCTCAGATCCTTAGTAATGAGGACAATAACGGAGGAAAAAATAAAATCAGTAAACAAATACAAGAAGACACAAGGAAACAGATAGAGGACCCTAGAGAGGTCATGGTAGAAGTCTATAGAGAGGAAACGAATAAATCACTGGATGCATAAACAAGGTACAACATTCTGATGCATTGAAGAAACAAATCTTAGCCACAATGATTGATATTACATAGGGAAAATGTCTTCTAAGCAAATGAACAGAAGAAGCAAGCTGGTGTAACCATTCTAATATGTAATAAAATAGACTTTCAACCAACATTAATCAAAAGATATGAGGAAGGACACTTCATACTTATCAAAGGAATATTCAACCAAGATGACATCACAATTATGAACATCTACACCCCAAATACAAGGGCACCCATATTTGTGAAAAAAAATTAATAAAGCTTAAACCACACTTTGATACCAACACATGAATAGTGGGAGATTTCAACATCCCACTTTCACCAATGATAGGTCAATGAAACAGAAGCTAAAATGAGAAATATTGGCACTAACCAACGTCATGAATCAAATAGATCTAACACACATCTATAGAAGTTTTCACTCAAACACAAAAGATTATACCTTCTTCTCAGCACCTCATGAAACCTTCCCCCAAATTGACCATATACCGGGTCACCAATAGATCCTCAACAGACAGAAGGAGATTGAAATAATACTTGTTATCCTATCACACCAACATGGACTAAAGCTGGACTTTAACAACAACAGAAATATCAAAAAGCCTGTACACACATGGAAACTGAACAACTCTCTACTCACCCAAATTTAGGGGACACATTGAAAGCAGTGCCAAGAGAAGGCACTAAGTGCCTTCATAAAGAGACTGGAAACATCTCATATAGGCAACTTAACAACACATCTGGAAGCCCTAGAAAAAAACAGAAGCAGAAACACCCAAGAAGAGTAGATGGCTGGAAATAATCAAAGTCAGTGATGAAATCAATAAATTAGAAACAAATAGAACAATTCAAAACATCAACAAAGCCAAGAGCAGGTTCTTTGAGAAAAATCAACAAGATAGACACACATGGTATGTACTCATGTATAAGTGGATACTAGCCCAAGATGGATGTCCTCTGAGAGTCTTCACACAGTGGGGGATCAAGACAGGTGCTTGCACTCACTACTGGAATCCAGGTAAGAGGCATGTGGAAGAACAGGGAGAGAAAAGGACCCAGATGGTGCAGGAGCACTATAAAAAGACCATCATAGCTGGCATATCTGCACACATGGGGCCTTCACAAACTGCTCTGCCAACCAAGGACAATGCATGCAGTAACCCTAGACCCCTGTGCTCTGATCGAGGCAGTGAAAAGGTAATTCTCCACAGTTGTGAGAAGAGCCGTGATTGTCTCTGGTAGGAACTCTGGTGCCCCCTATTTGTCCACTTCCCATTGGTGAGGAGGCCTGGTGGCACTCAGAGGAAGGGAAAGCAGGCTATTCTGATGAGACCTGGTAGGCTGTGATTATACAGTGGTGGGAGGAGTTCCTCTTCTGTTATAGGTCTAGGGCAGGGGAATAGGGTGAAAGTGGGAGGGAAGTTAGAATGGGAAGATGCAAGTGAGAATATAACAATCGGGATGTAATCTGATAAATTATTTTAAAAATTAAAGAATTAAGTAAAAATAAAGAAGAGTATAAGCTAGGCAACAACAATAAAAAATCCCCAGCCATACCACTCCTTGGCATAAACCCAAAAGATGCTCCACCACACAGGGATATTTGCTCAACTATGTTTATAGCAGCTTCATTCATAATAGCCAGAATATGGAAACAACCGAGATGTCCCTCAACAAAGAATGGATAAAGAAATTGTGCACATTTACAAAATGCATTACTACTCAGCTATTAAAAACAAGGAAATCTTGAAATTTTCAGGTAAATTGATGGAAGTAGAAAGATAATCTTGAGTGAAATAACACAGACCCAGAATAAATGATATATACTCACTTATAAGCTGGTATTAGTCACATAATACAGGATAACCAGGCTACCATACACAGACTTAAAGAAACTAGATAAGAAGAAGGACCCTAGGGAGAATGCTTAATTCTCATTCAGAAGGACAAACAGAATAGATACCAGAAGCAGTTGAAGAGAAGGAACAGAAAGTGAGCCTGCCGTAGAGGTCCTCTGAATGAGTCCACCCAGAAGGAGATCCAAGCAGATTCTGAGATACACAGACAAACTCTGGCATGGAGCACATGGAGCCTCATAGAAGAGTTTGGGAACAGAAGGACCTTAAGGGGTCAGAAGCTACACAAGGAGACCAATGGGGGCAACAAATCTGGGTGGAGGGGGAAGTTACTGCAGAGTCTGATGCAACAACCAAGGACAATGCATGGTGTGGACCTAGTCCCTCTTCTCAGATGCAGTAGATAGGCAGTACAGTCTCCTTGAGGGTCCCATTATATGGGAGTAAGGAAAACTTCTGAAATGGACTCTTGTCCCACACATTGATCACTTCCACTTGGTGGAGTGGTCTTGCCAGGCTACAGAGGAAGAGGATACTGGTAGCCAGGATGAGATTTATACACTAGGTTGGTTGTTAGGGGAGGAGGGCACCCTTTTCTGAGGACTAGTAGAGAGAGGGCTTTTAAAGGAGGAAGGGTGGGATCGGGAGGCTACAAGGGTGGTCGCTACAATCAGAATGTAAAATGAACATTTTAAAAATTAAAAAAATAAACTTATGAAAAAATATTTGAATGTGGAAAGTGAGTTTGTAAACACAGTAGGGCTGTTGTGTTTTAAATTATGAGGAGGCAGGAGGCACAGTAAAACTGAAATTCCACTCACTTGTCTAATGCCTGTGTTCCACTCTATCTTGTCCTCAGACAATGACAGTTGTTGCCCAGGTGGCAAATATGAGGAAAACGTTCCTACTTTTACTTTATATCCAAGACCTTGTGGAAAATT
The DNA here is from genome assembly GCF_964271855.1 of Acomys minous. Lineage (NCBI taxonomy): Eukaryota > Metazoa > Chordata > Mammalia > Rodentia > Muridae > Acomys > Acomys minous. The sequence continues at coordinate 85,077,447 of NC_140490.1, read as the reverse complement.
CCAGAAGTTCAGAATGTCATAATCTATATGCATTTTTCCTGAAGGTTTCAAAGTTACTGAGTCTCCACCAGCATTCATGAATTGAATGTTCTTCAGGATGTGGTTTAGCTAAGAGAGATGCATGATTTATAAGCATGCTCAGTGTGCATATAAAATATTTAACTATGCACGTTCACATTTTCATTAAATTTCCGTCTCAAAATGAAATATCACTGCAGTTATAAAACAACAAAATGGTGTTTACAATGAAATAATATCATACTCCAGCAGTCAGTGAATAGGTGTTTACTGAGATAAACTTCGGTCTTTTATGCAAGCTAATGGTTTTCAACATTGATCCAAATAGTTTGTGATTAGTGTTGATTATGAACCAAACACAATCTTGAATTACCAGGGCATGAGGTCTCAGTGGAGAACTGTATAGATTAATTTGTACTCTAGGCAGGTATATGAAATATTTTCTAACTTGGTTGAACTGAGGCATGAAGAATGACTCTGAATTTTAGTAGGCTCATTTTGTGAGCTGGGCCAAAAACTGAACATAATGGAAGCAGATTCTTGAACAAATACATACTCATTGCTCCTTGCTCTTGATGGTGGATGTTGATGTGGCAAGCTGCTTCCAATTCCTGACACTTTGAGTTCCTCCTAATAAGGGACTGTAAATTGGCATTGTGAGTAAAATAATCCCTTTTTTTACTTCAGTGTTTTTGTCCACATATTTCATCATAGTAAGAGGAATCAAAGTTAAGGATAAACACCCAAAGCAGATACACATTTTCTTTAGATGCTTAGGGATTACTTTATTTGGTGACACTCTATACTAGTTAGAAATGTGAAATATCAATTGCCTCCTAGTTCATGTTTAAGAACTTTCTGCACAGAGATTAGGGTTTTTAAGATGAGAATTTCAGTGGAGCAGGATCATGATTGGTCTTTAATATAATCCTTTGCCCTAGCTTCTTAATATTACCTTCTACAATATTGATGTCTTGATTATAAGTTCCACCCATGTCTATATTTTTATTTTGACTACTAAAAACAGTCTAGAAACTTTTCTTTGGAAGGAGAATCCTAAGGTACTTGTTTAGGGCACCTTCAGGTCCATTTTTAAAAGTTACCTTCATGTAGAGGAATTTTAATTCAGAAAATGGTTGCTCTGCCTGGAAATCACATCCAAAGACCTTCTATGTCTGTGTGATTCTACTGGAATTGAACCTCACCTTTAATCCAGGAGACAGAGGCAATCAGATCTGAGTTCACAGACTACCTGGTATAAAGCAAGTTTCATATTAAGAAAAAAAGTTTAGGTCCAGGCCTGATGGTATATGCTCATTTCTAAACAATCCAGGTAAAGATAGTTTTCTAGAAGGAAGCATGATGTTTGAAATTGTTGTTTAATTGAGTGGCAGAAAAAGTGATGAATAAGGTACGCTCAAATCTCCTGAGAATAAAGGGGGTAGGGAATCTACTTGTAAGAGCCACACAGAGCAAGAGAGAAAAGAGGCAGTTATACTGGGAGAGTTTTGCAGAGAGAACAAGCTAGATGTGGGTAAAGACAGAAGAAGCTAGACAATGAGAAGGAGATAGAATGTTAGAAAAGGTTGGTGGAGGTAGTTTGAGGGCAAGCAAAGTAATTCAAAGGCTGTGAGAAGTCCAGAATTAGTAATTTATTAGGGAGAGGAATTTGTGCCAGAATGCCTGAATTGAACCAACCAGCTATGAGCTCAGAAAGAAGAAGAAAGTATGAGCTGATGAAGCAGTAAATCTCAGAGTCTGGAAACATTCTAGGACTAGGTTTTATTGTATGGAGCCTAGAAGCTTCTAAGACTAGGCTTAGGCTAACAGACAGAGGCAGTAAGTCTCTGAGACAGCAATTGAAATAGGTAAATAAAAGTTCTTTTACACCTGGAGTAACACTGTGCAGGTTCCAAAGGAAAGCTCATTACCTGCCATGGGGGAAATTTCATTTTTCCTTCATTTTTAAAATCTTGTTTGTCTACTTCATGCATAACCATCTTGTGAAGGGTATGAGCCACAGCATACACAGCATTGTACATATGGTAACTCCCATAACTCATTGCCATGTCATGGTGATACCAAGGTAACCATTCCAAGGAACCTCTAGATGAACAATTGTTTAATGATTTACAAGAAGCCTTAGATATTGAACAATTAAAATGAATCTCCCACAATCTTGCCAGGAAAATGTCTTCTGGGTATTTGAAAGGGGTCACTGTCTTTGCAAATTCTTTAAAAGTAGAAATCTCACCATGACGTTGTGAAAAGATGAGAGTTCCATGGAATGAGTCAAGAATGAAATGCCTCATAGAAGTAATGACTTCCCACTCTGATGTGGTAACCCAGATTTTCCACGGAAGTATATGCTCCCATCTTCTAAAGAGCACACCTACAGTAGAGTCGGTGGTACCATAAATGATAACAACTTTTACTGAGTTGCTCACAATTGGGCTATTGTAGACGTCATCATTTAGCATGTGGAACACATGGCTCACTGGGATCGTTTGCATGAAGGCTAAACAGACTGTCTTTTTTTCCATCTCTGGTATCAAGTCTGAGACAAAGTGAACACCTTTCTCATCATCTGAGATGACCAGCCCCACCCAATTCCATCTGAAATGGACAATCAACGTGACCATGCCTAAGGCCAGAGAAGACTCCTTGGAGGCCATCTGATACAGAGAAGAAAACTTCGCAGAGTCATGCATATTTATTTCAAAAGGTCCAATGGTCAGCTAAGAAAAGAGAATAGGGAGTGACATGAAGATGGAGGTTCCAGAAATCACAGGTTCCATGAGGTTGAAACAAGATCTTCAAATTATAGAAATTCCAACTTGTTTAAAGGCAATTTCAAATTTGGGACCCAGTTTCAGAAAACGATTTGAAATATTCCCTTCTATCTTAAATCTCATGCGCGCCTTTCAAACAATTGAAATGCAGATATACCGACAATTTCAAAGTATATAATCTTTAAAACTATGCATTTAAAAAGATTGGGTATTCGTTTGGGTGGCTGTATGTACATCCAAGTGTGTGCACCAATGTTTCTACAGGTGCATACCCATGTGCCCATGAAGGCTAGAAGAGAGCTTTGGGTGTCCTCTACTGTAGGCATATTGTTATTTGCATAATTCAATTTTTGTATCCTCCATATCTGCTTTCAAACTTTGTTTTAAGAATCTCCTGTCTTAATGTTGTATAAACACTGCTTCCTCAGCTGTCCACTGATAGACAAATAAAGGATCTTACAAACAATCTCTGAGATGGGTAGCAAAGAGAACTAACTTCCTGCCAGCCAGGGGGGGGGGGTGAGGTGTTACAGGAGAAAGTAGGAGATTCAGCTGTGGGGGAATTCCCAGTAACATTATGAGAGAGGAGGAAGATTCAACTGGAGCAGGAAAAGATACAAAGTATAAGTATTTCTGGGATTTACACTAGGAGGAAACTAGATTAGTATATAGGGTTAAGGTTAGAGTAATAACTGCTCAGTTCTTGTGCTATAAAGCTTGTTATTAAACAAATATGAAGGAGTCTCAATTGTTTTTGGGTTAAGAAAGAAACAGAAACAAACACAGTTAAATAAAAGTAACTTTAACACTCTACTTTTTGTCACTTTATTTTGAGGCAAGCTGTCCTTAACACCTCTTGATTCATAAGACTTTCTGGTCTGGGTAGAATACAGGAAGCCACAGGTATCATCCTGTATCTGCTGTGTTATAGTGAGTACATGTGTGGTGTTGGCAGGAAAACTCCTATTTTTATGATTTCACAAAAATTATTCTTGACTATGGGATGATCATCCAGCCCAAAACTAAGTAATTTGAATCTTGTACGAACAAAGACTTTCAGTTTAACATTTTTCAAATGTCGATGTTTATCATATTCAGATGCTGACATCAAAGGGGGAATACTTTAATTAATTCCCGTTCATATAATCTCACCTGTGGATATTTATAAAGTTCCAGAAATGTGCCAATTAGGGAAGAAATTTCAAATGTGGTTCCTGTGATTGCAGCCACAGATTTTTCCACTCTTCTGCAGCTGTAATTTGGGAGGATGTTGCTCTTCCCCGTGAGCCAAATAAAAAAAGCGTACAGTGTTTCGTCTTGTGTTGGCCCAGCAGTGTAAATGTGATATCCCAGAGACATGTTAGGTAAAAGAAGGGGGTTCCTGTTGATCTCCTCAATGGCAAATTTTAGAGCAATGACAAATTGGTAGTTGTTGGGACTGATCCTATATAGAGAACAAGAGAATCAATGCAGAACAATCTTCAATAACCACTGTTTTACATCTGAATAGAGAACTGTCATGCACTAAGTGAAAGCTTACTCTCACAACTTCCATATTCAAATCATACCTTGTTATTTGATGGAGTAACAACATGAGATTTTTTTTTGGAGGTCAGTAGGGCTCTTTTTGCTCCTGTTTAACAGATTATATACTGAATAATGCCTTTAAAGTTACACCACTTCCTTCATTTATTTCCTTTCTGAGGACATAGGAAGAAGTCTATCTTCTATTCGGGAAGCTAGTAGTTAATACACAATCATCTCATGTCTTTACATTGGTGGTTCAGAATATTTTGTTCCCCTTGTGAACCCTCTGATTGTGAACTGTAAAAACCTGTTTATTGTTTCATGTGGCTCACCCTTACCACACACCTTTAATCAAAGAAATTCCTGTTTGTTATATCCAGGCCTAACACATACCTTTTATCCACTTTTTTGCCTTGATCCCTTTGTGTCACATGCTTAGGGGGCTTCTATTATTTGTACAATTTGGGGTTATTGGACTGACAGAAATTTTCTTTTATTTATTTTTTATTTTTAGTTTTACTTTTATTGAGTGCTTATGATTTACATGTCATGCACCAAAATCCCTCTCCACTCCGTGTAAAATTAGACGAACAGATAAACAAAAAAATCTTGTTACAGGAGCTGTAGTGTATCATGCCTTTTGCCCACATATGTTTACTTTCAAATGTTCATTGTTAGGAGTCATGGGTCTGGTTTGAGGCCTACACTATCATTACCAGATTCTCACTGGGACTGCTGTCAGATATCCCATTGTTGCCGTGTGTCAAGGAGATTCTTAATCTTTGAATCTGCAGATGCGGTCCCTTCATGTGTTCCAGCAGGTCATACATGGGGTAGAAGTTGATGTGAGGTCAGCTCAGAGCCCTGGATCAGGGCCTGCTCCTTTGTCTTAACCCTAGGACCCACTCTCCCGCTCCTGTGTCGTCATGGCAGGGCTGGCTCTCCTTCTCCTATGTCCTGGGGGCAGGATCAGTTCTCCTGCTCCCATGTCCTCAGGGCAGTGCCTGTTATCTCACTCCTCTGTCATCATGGCAAGAACAGCTCTGCAGCTCCTGTGTCCTCAGGTTAGAGACAGCTCTCCAGCTCCTCTGTCCTCAGAGCAGGGCCAACTCTCAAGGCTCTCATGTCCCCCGGGCCGGCTCTCCTGTTCTTGTGTCCTCAGGGTCAGCTCTCCTGCTTCCCTGTCCTCGGGGCCAGATTTCCTGCTACTGTTCAATTCGCCAGATTGTTGTTGGCTGTCAAGGCGGGATGGCCTCCTACTCTTGTGGGTACTGGATCTTGTGGGCCATCAAGCACGAGGCAAGTGGAGGCCCCTCAAAGTTTTTGTTGAGTTGCTTACAGAAACCATTGATGTTGGCCCAGCTCAGCTTCTTGTCCAGGGGAACTTGTGGCTCTGTTGATTCATGCTTCCCAAGTCTCTAATTCCACTGCATGATCCATCTGTGATGGGCACCGCGCCTTGGTGCTGCCCCTAGTATGCACCTCTGCATGATCCAGCACTGATCATGGCCACAGCCTGTGAGAGGAGGTCCATGGGGCTTGTGGTGTGGGTGGTGCAGTCCTCACTCGGGCCCGACTCAAACAGCACCCCCTCTTTGAATGCCATCTCCTTGACCCACACCACTCTGGGCAACAACCCAAAAAGCAGCAGCGGCTGCAGCGGTGACACAGGACCCCTGGAAGTTCACCAGAGTATATTCCCATGGTCCTGCCACAGGAGGGCATGGAAGATCCACCTGACAGGATTTTCTTCTCTGTGGGAAACACCAGCACCGTGTTTTGGTACTCTAAGTATGGCCCTTTGGTGGCTTGGTGGCCACTGTTGTTCTGTGAATCAGACGCAGTATGCGATCGACGCCATCTTGGATGATCTCTACTTGGGTATTTCTAATACATTGTACTAAGTGTTTCCTCCCAGTCAGGCCACTCTCAGGGGTGAACAATTCTGTGTAGCTCTGGAACGCAATCATTCTCTCCTCAGAATGCATTGAGGACCTCATTTTTCGAAGCCCGCGGCCCCACGCCACAGCACCAGAAATTTTCTTAAGAATCATTCATGCACTGATTTTTCTTAAAAAGCATTTATGCACACTTCTTCTTAGCTTCCCTAGGAATGTCCTCATCATACTGCTCCTTCACTTTTAGGGAGATATCCTTATCTGGACCTACTCAAAAGTCTTCCTTATGTCCTGGAGGTCGTGACTCAAATCATTATGTCAGCAACCTCTTATGAGGCTCTGGCTCAAAAATATTCCTGAGACATCTGCCCCTGGATGTTACTTACTCAGAAATAAAATAATCAAAACAAAGTAAACTTAAAAAGGTAAGCAATATTTGGTAGGAAGTTGACAGCAGATCAAATTAGGCTGATGGACAAAGAATGGTACGGATAAATGATAAAAGAATAAAATATTGAGAACTCCTTTAGAAAAAGTTTAACTTATACAGGACCACTCTGATGTCATATGACAAAGGAACAAAAATACTAAGATTAGATACATAAATCAATTCTACAAATATATAAGATATAAACATTATAATATTGAGTAATGTTTGAATAATGACTGCCGCAGCTTTGGCCTGAAAATGTTTCTTGGGTCCGAGGCCAATTAGCTATTGAAAGTCGATTGTATACTAATTGGGGCATGACAATCTTTCCAGGCTGTCTTGAAGATTTTCATTCTGTCCAGTGCCCTGGAAACCTCAAGAGCTGACATCCTGAGAACAGGCTAACGTGCTTTGGTAAAATATGCCCTTGAAACTTCAATATTGTTAAAAGTTGGGTGGTGAGATTGATGAGAAAACAACTATTGTAAAAGAACTCTGTTTTATCTTAGTTTATCAATGATGACTAGACTTATGACCAAGCAGAAATTAGAACACATGTCTGGGCACAAAAAAAAAAGATGTGATCTGTGTTTTGGAACATCATGCATCTATCCCTGCCTAATGAGTTCTGTATAGATAAAGAATCACTCTGACTGCCAGTCAGTCAGGATGCAAACCTCCTCCTGATCCTGATCCCCATGCCCAGATCATTCCTCTTTCTCCTCCACTGAAGCTCTTGCATCCACCTTCTTCAGGCCCTGGTCCACACCCCAGGACTGGACTCCAGAAGATTATGGTGTGGCTCAGCCAGCCTTAGCACACACCTATAATCCAAGATCTTTCTTTACACGGGATTAATAAATTTAATCCTAGGTCAAGAGACAGAGCAAGAAACCAGCAGACAGGGATCAAGTAGACAGGAGGGATTTTGGGAAAGGGGTACTTAAGACAGAATAGAGAGGAAGGAGATTTTTAGCTCTTTAGCTATTAGCTCTTTAGCTCTTTTCCTTTTAGCATTTGGCTTTTTTACTCTGGCCTATTAGGTGAACTAGCAGACCTGTTCCTTCTGGGCTGTGAACTGAGCTAGCAAGCTTTGTACCTTTTGATGTTTGGCCTTTTCTTCTGGGATGTGAGCTGAGCAGGAAGGTCAGAGAAAGCAGGAAGGATGCCTCTCTATGATAGAAAGTTTTCACCCCAGCATCTAGTTTTTGAGTATCCATTGATAAAATTGAAAAATATGGGGATTGTCCTTTATAAAACCACAAAGTGAAATACATATCCTTCATTAAAATAAAAAAGATATTTTGTGTGGTTTTGATAGGTGAGTATGTATGTTGTGGATAGCAAGAATGAGCTGAGTCTCTCTAAGAGGCCCCAATGAAAGGACAAAAGGGAAATTTAATTATTTGTACTTGCTCACTTTTCATGGCATTTCTAGGCCCTGGAGCCAGTATAAAAAGGAGTCAAAGCTGATGTTTCTGACCTGACTCTTCTCCTTGGGTTCTGGTTATCTGTCTTATGGCAGCTGTATTCTCCCTGCCAATATTATCACACGTAGCTATCTGACAGCCTTTACCATTTTCCCACTGCAGATAGTGTGTAGGATGCTGTACTTCACAAATTTGGTTGGTGAAAGTCATAAGTTTATTCCAGACTTTCTGGTCCCAGACAATACTTTTGTCATCTTTAGTCCTCATTCTTTTCCTATTTGACATCTTGACATTTGGAACCATTATTCCTGCTGTGTAGGACAATATGTCATGTGTGTATGTGTGTATTTGAGAAAATATGTTTTTATACTATATAGTACATACATAAATTATATATTGTACTCTAAATTTTTATGAATCATGTTTTACTTTGAGAATTTGCACATATTTTTATTATGTGTTTAAATGTATTATATTTATTTTGTATTTATGTTGGACAGAGCCAGATTTAACCAAGACACAGCTAGACACATATATATCAATGTATCTGTGTAGTACACCTTTGCTATACGTGTGTATATGTGGTGTGTACAGGTTTACATGTTACAGGTTTACTACACACACACACACACACACACACACACACACACATATGTGTGTGTGTATATATGGTTTTGGTGTGTGTATGTGTATGTGGTGTAACTATATGTGTGCAGAAACGGGACAGAGAAAGACGCCACATGTCTTCTTTTGTCAGTGTTTTAGTCCTTAATACAAGGACTTTTAATGAAATTTAAGCATGTACTTTCAGCTCAGCTGACTAGTAATTACCTGGCGACTTTCTGTGTTGTAGAACACTGGGACTACAGGTTCATGCAGCTATATCCTGTTTTAGTGTAGGTATTGTAGGTTCTAGCTCAGGACCTCATGTTTGTACCAGAATGTTATTCCCCATGGATCCCTCTTCCCAAGCCAAAGACAGGGTTCTTTTTAAGGGTGAACTAACAATAAAATTAGTGTCATTTTAGTGAGTTCTGAATCACAAGTCTTTCATAATAAAAATAAAGGGAAATACAATTTTTCTTTTTCTTCTTCTTCTTCTTCTTCTTCTTCTTCTTCTTCTTCTTCTTCTTCTTCTTGTCTCTCAACTTTTCTGTTTTTAATTTATGTTATGGCATAGTATTTAAGATGGAAGTGATTAGATTTCTACTTTGCTTTAAAAATGTGAATCATTTGTTTCATAATTATAAACTTCTATCTATATTATAAATTCATGTATGCTTTTACGCACATGCGTTTCATTTGTTTGAATCACATATTATCTGATTATTCTATATAATCCATACAATATCATCTTACTTGCGCCAAGGAAGTTCTAGAGACTATAGGTAGCCAAGGGATTTATTTATATTAATTGTGATTTTTGAAAGTACTTGTTTAATTTTATCAGTCAGATTTCACTTTGAGGTGTTGTATACATTTTATATTGAATATTATTATTAGATGTGTGCATGTTCAATATAACACATGCCCACACATATACTGGATGTGCACCTGTGTATGTTCATGAAGAGGCTGGGGGAAGATGTTGGATGTTCCGCTGTCTCACTCTACAACTTACTATCCTGACACAGGGTCTCTCGCTGAATCTGTAACTCTTCTGACAACTAGAAAGCCTAGCATTCTCCTGTCTCCATGTCACAATACTGAAGTTTCAGGTGCATATTCAGCTGCAACAAGCTTTTACATAGGTGTTGAGGATCTGCACTCAAGCCCAAGCTGGAAAAGGGGTGTTAGAAACAGAGCCTGACCCCTAAGCCCCTCTTAGTGAAGCTTCTGTTGCACTGTGGCATGCACATGAGACCACACTGCCACTCTGAACAAATGACAGAATCTGTTACACAATTAACAGTTGTTTAAATGCTATCTACCCTCAAAGATTTATTTAAATTTCTTCTCATATGTCATTTTAAGTTTCTCGTTCTCCCCTTTTTATTTATCTTCACTTTATTCTGTCCTAGTCTTAATGTTGTAGATCTCTACTTTTCTTTCTACTAGATTTTAGATATTAGTATTCACTTCTTATGTACTGGAATATTTTTATTTTTTATTTTAATTTTGAATTTTAATATGACGACAACAAATTCCCCTTTCCTTTCCTACACCAATCTTTTAAGGACTTGATGTATGTGTGGCATATTGTCAAGGCAAACAATAAACATGCTAACATAGACAAGGAAAATCCCAAGATGCACCAGCAGTATACAAAGAAATGGAGGTAAGTGAGGAATGCTGAGACCAGGTGAAATAGTCATCCCAAGTAAAGGGCACACCAGTTGGTTTTATAAAGCCAAATGTTCAACTCTGAAGATATTAATGTATAAAAACCTGTGGAATCTAAACATCTGTAAAGTGATAAATGTAAGTGGTAGGAACTAGTGATGGCATGAAACAGGCTCAACAAAATCAGAAAGTCAGGGTGTGGGCATCGCAGTTACTCTGCCCCTTCTAGATGTGTCCATGGCTCCAGTAATACATGGCCAACTTTAAATCCATTGTCTCAGAAAAGTAATGGCATTGATGAAGTTAATATAAAATTTGAAAACTACTAGCCCAATATGTATAGAGTTTTACTCTGTGGTATACAAAGTCTTTAGACTACAAACTACCTTAGTGAGGGAAGAGCCTGGGAAATCCTCTGGAAGAAAAAGTTCATATTCATATTGCCAATATGGTTCAGCAGTTAAAAACACTCACAAGTCTTGCAGAGGACATGGTGTAGTCTCAGCAGCCTCATGATGGCTTATGGCTTACTTTATGTAATCTACCAACTTCTTCTAGCAACACTGTGCAAATCATACCAAGAAAAATTGATGGTGAGGGAGAAGAAGAAGAAAAAAAAACAAGAGAGAAAATGCAGTCTACCAATGCAGTTTAATTGGCATACCAACAACACAGAGAACACAAAAAAACCAAATATGACATTTTCTCAAACAAGCAAATTGTATGTGTTTACCACTGTTTATAATGTTATCTACTTGTAAAAGTAAAATGGATATAAGAGTGAATATTGGTAGAAGGATAGAACAGGAGCTTTGTGTAGGGGAAGAGAGCAGAGTATAAATGGATGAGAGTGGGATCTGTGCTACTTTTCTACTGCTGTGATGAACACAATGACCAAAATAAACTTGGGGATGAAAGGGTTTACTCCTTATTAACATGATTATGTCACACACTACTTCTGAGGAAATCCCAAGTAGATTTTAAAACAGAGGCCATGGGGCAATGTTGCTTACTTCTTTGGCTTGTTACCAACACCTCGTTCTACCTGCTCATGTTTTCACACAGAACGTCAGCCACAGAATGGCACCACATACTGAATACTGCCCCCCATATTACTCATCAATTTAAAAAGTGCAGGAGCCTGGGAGAAAGAGGAAATAGAAGGATCCAGCGGGTCCTGGAAAACTACAGGCGAGTCTCGGCCCTGGGGTCCTCCACAAACTATGGCAACAGCCAAGGAAAAAATAGGCAGTAAACCTTGAACCCCTACCCAGACTAGCCGATGGACAGGACATTCTCCACTGGTGAGTGGAGAAGGAGATCTAACTTTCACACAAACTCTGGTGCCCCATATTTGAACATGTCCCTTGGATGGAGATGCCTGGTGACACTCAGGGGAAAAATAATAGGTCACCAAGGAGAGACTTGATACCCTATGAGCATATACAGGGGAACAGGTCCCCCTCAGACACAGACATAGGGGAGGGGAGGGGAATAGGGGGGAAGTGGGAGGAAAGGAGGAATGGGAGGATACATGGGATGGGCTAACAACTGAGATGTAATATGAATAAATTAATTTTTAAAAAAGTGCAGGAAAGACTTGCTCACAGGCTAATGTAGAAGTGACATTTTATCAGAAGAAGCTCCATCTTTCCATATGATTCTAGCTTTGTGTCAAAAGGGCATCAAACTAACGACAACATATGGTCAAATAAATGACATACTTGAATGTAAGTATCTTTATGAAGCAATATTGATCATGGATACACATGTCAACTTAACATCAGATGGTATTTTTTTGAGTGCATAAATATTCACAAAATTAGGCATAATTAATAAGTATGAAATATTCCTCTGATTATGCAGATAGGTATGTCTTGGGCCAAAAATGTTTTTTTTAATGTTTGGAATTAAATAAAAACAAATATATCATGTGCTTTTTCTGTATTGCCTTCCTACTAGCTCTAGGTTCCCCACAGTATCTCCCTGACAATTTTAAGATCTCTTACTTAAAAAAATTAAGTCCACTTAGTATTCCCCATTTGTGCATGGACACAGGGTCATCCAATAGATTTTAGCCAACCTGCCAAAATCCACATCCAAAGTAAAGTGAGTGTCACTTCCCCAGCATGTCACCCCTTTCTTTCTTCCAAGACTTTAGGAACATTGTGGAATTGAGGAGGAAAATCAAGCCAAATGATTTAAGAAAATCAAAATGAAGAAGTTAAAACAGCATCAGTATAATGTCATATGTAAAATAAAGGTTTTAGCAATACATACCTAAAAAGACCAGACTCAGCTATGGTAAGAGCAATAAGCAAAGTCTGAAGTTTGTGAACAGAGCAGATTTCTAGTGGAACCATTTAGAGCAATGACTTTAATAATTTACTATTAAATATAGAGATTTTGTCACATTAACAACTTTTAATTATTGTTAAAGCATATAATTATCTTGAAAAGCTAAAAAAATAAAATAACTTTTCAGCATTCAGGTTTGCAAACTCAGTCCATGGCTCAGGGTTCTATTATCTGTTAGGTATTTGAAGGCACTGGAACTCATGGGTATATGAAAAGTTACCTAGATTTTTTTCCTCATGAGTGGTAGGTGAAAGAGAAAAAATTAAGGATGTCCCCCTCCTTTTTATGGGTGTGCCCTGGATGTCCCAAAATTGCTGACTAATTTTTATATATTTTCAACAACTTCTAGAACCAAAGCAGAGCAGCCATCACTGTGTATCTGGGCCATGGGAGGACAGTCTAAACAAACAAAGACCATAGGAAAGAATTAGCAAACAAACATATATGAATAAACATAAATGTGTCATCTTCTACTGAGAAACTTCTACATGATGAGGAACTCACAACATTACCAAGGGAGAGCTCTTCTATGCTCAGTTACAGATACTCTGAATTATTAGCTAGTCAGGTGTTCAGATAAATTTCAAGATCAATTGGTGAGGTCACAGAAACACCTTTCAGTAATTGGAAAAATGGCCTATGTAAGTCAAGCTATGAAAACGTTAATAAACATGCAGTTAATTATTAATACGTGATAAAACAGAAATTAGATCATAGTTCAAATGTAAGTTCCAGAATAAATATAGGAAAAAACAAAGTCGTGAATGAAAGGACATTTTTACATGAGAGAAAATTATTTTTTTCAAATTTAATTAATTTATTCAGATTACATTTAAATTGTTCTCCTATCCCTTGTAACCTCCTCTTCCTCCTTCCTTCTCTTTTTCACCCTATTCCCCTTCCTATGTCTGTGACCAAGGGAGACCTCCTCCCCCACTATATGGTCATAGGCTATCAAGTTTCATCTTGGTAGCCTGATTATTCTTTCACTGAGTGACAGCAGGCTTCCCCACCATGGGAAGGTGGTTAAATATGGGATACCAAAGATCACATCCAAGTCAGTCCCCACTCTCCATTCAAATATGGGGAATGTCTTGTCCATAGGCTAGCACTGAAGTCTTTGAATGTTAATTACATAGATCATATGTTCCTGGAATTATATCTTCCAAGTTAAAAAGCAACTGAGTGTAAGTAATCAGAACCAGAGCTGCCGGACACGGATATGAGCTGAGGAAGTGAGTGACAGGGCAAATACTGGCCACAAACATGCCTGAGTACCTGTCAATTTGTACCGAGGGCATTGTAGTGAATGTTCCCTGTCTTGGTAGTTCTACTCCAAGATGGGAAAGACAGAGAGGAAAATTCAAGAATGTCATGGTCCTGCCAGCCTGGTGTGCCAGAAATGAACAACAAAAAGGCTTTGTATCAAATGATGTAGAAAAAAGAACAACACCATTCTTCTAGGATCTCCATTTATAAATTGAGGTGCCCAAACACACACCTATTCATGTATGCACACAGTCACACTCACATGTATTCTCAAACACATATTGATACACTCACATCACACATGCACACATTCATACACATGCACACACGGACAAGCGTTCATAGTCACACACATATTTCAATCCTTCACTTGTATGCATATACAGACTTCTGCATACATCACAAACAAAGACTTACATGCAAATGTAACTTTTATTTGCGTAATATAATTGTCACCTCAGAGCCTTACTGCTGAATAAGCTTACCTTTTTAGTCCTTTCTACTGTCTGGACGGCTGGTTCAACTCAGCTGTTCTTGGTCAAACTCCTCTCCAAGCTAACGGATTCAACGTGGTTTCTCTCACCTTCTCACTGAATTACTCTGCTGAGCCTCAAACAAACTCTGGCAATTTGTTCTAATCTTCTTGCTTCTTCTCATTCTCTGGCTAATTCTGTCTCCATCTGTGCCTAGCTTATCCTCCATGCTTCTATAAAACTTTCCTGGTAAAATTACTTCCTCCCCCACCTTCTTTCTGCACTTCTCCTTAGCCATCATTTTATTGTCTATTCTCATGAATGTTGCGAGTATCCTACAACTGACTCATTCATTCAGATCTTTCTTTTATTCATCACTTTGTCTGCTTCTGAATTAGACATATCTTTCAAACTTGCCTGTTTTCTCCACCAAACTAACTTTACCTTCATTGTTTAGGATTAAAGGTGTATAGTAAAGTAAAGGTATGTCTGTATTCCAGCAAGAGGGATTAAAGGATCAAATTTCTCTAAAATCACATGTATATAGGTGGACTCTCGCTTTTCTCTTCTCTTCTCTTCTCTTCTTTCTCTCTCTCTCTCTCTCTCTCTCTCTCTCTCTCTCTCTCTCTCTCTCTCTCTCTTTCACTCTCCCTTTCTCCCTCCCCCCTCAAATATACACATATGTGAAAAGACTTTTAAACATAGTGGTAAATAAAAGACAGAAAAATAATTATATTTAAAGACAATAAATCCAGTTTATTGTAAAGAACACTAAACTACAAATTATTCAGAGAAAAATGTTGAAATATATCTATTTTAGGAAATCAATATTTAATGTCATTAAATTTTTTAAAAGATACATTGAATGTTGATGCAGAGATAAATTTAAATTTCTACCTTTGATTTCAGTGGAAAAAATTACAAACCAATATAATTATTGAGGTGCAAAATGAAATGAAAAATTGAAAATATACAGGAATAGTACATGTATCTTTATAAATCAGTTCTCTAATTTCAAGCAAAATGAATGGAATTACAGATAACTGATTTCTAAAAGTTAAGTATATTTATTCAGACTAATAAAAAACTGTTGTTAGCAGTGTAGGAGAAAGACACTGAAAGATGAAATGAGGGAAAGTGGGAAGGAGAATGAGAGTGTAATGGGATGAATGTGGTCATATTATATTATAGCAAGTATATTATTGTCAAAATAAAATTAATAAATAAAGGAAAGTGAAATACAAAGAAAAATATCATTTATCATTTAAGGGGCTCACATAAGTTTATGACTCAAATTCAAAAGATAAGTTTATGCCAGGAGGTGGCTCAGTTGGTAACATCTTTCTCAAGACCTGATTCAATTGTCATGGCTGCCTAAACATGATACATAAAAGGAGGACACTAGTAGACATGCTGGTATGTAAGGAGGAAAGGTAATGAAGCCTCAACTGTAGACTAAAAACTGCAGGCAACTAAGGAATGATGAGAGTGAGAGAAATATCTTTACACAAGGGAGAGGACATCAGTTGTTTATGTAAGGGTCACCTCTGAAAACATACATGAAAGGAAATTTATATAACCTGAGTGGGTTGTTTTTTAATGCATAGACATAGATAGTTATAGACACATAATATATATAGATAGATAGATAAAATTTTAATATATAATCAGTTAAAATTTTAATGGGAATAGTATATATAAGTTATTAGACACTGCTATGAATTAAAATTAATAGAAGGAAGGTGACATAACTCAGTAAAATCCTTGCAGCACAACTGTGAGAATCTGAGTTTGAATCCCTAAAACCAACAAAAACCTGTATACTGAAGCTGGCTTGTGAAATCCACCATTGCAACTGTACATTGGTGGTGGATACACGAGAACATCATTGTCTAGATTGCCTAGCATACACAGCAGAATATAAAATAAACATGTATTAAAGAAGGTGCAGGTAAAGGAAATGCATATGATTGTGCTCATATGTGTGTCCATACTGACACAGATACCAAGACAAACAGAAAACATACACATCTGCACACAGACACACAAAGACACACACGTATGCTCACATACATATTAAAAATACAGTGAAGAAGATAAAATATTACTCACTTAAGGCTAAAAATGAATGACCTCTTTTTATAAAGCTCAGTGTATATACTAACATTCCACATAAAATAAATACAAGCATTTCTAATTAATTTATGATAGAATGACAAAATTAAAACACAATCCTTTGCTAAAGAGCCAACTGGGTAAGCTGTATAAAAGCAGGTAGAGATCTAATTGGACTTAGTACCTTTTCAACAACTGATATGCAATTCCTGATACAGAACCTGAGTCAATGCCCCAATCTTAATGAAGCCATGTGTTTTAGAGGAGAGCCTACAACCATCATTTTACTGAAGACAAAAAATATTTAACTACATATGCTTTTTCATGCTTAAACACACCATGCTCAAAAGTCTGTAAAACACATAATAAACAAACAGTCCTCTTACAGATGTAAACAAATGTGTAATATGTCATTTAAAAATGAGAGATAAAGAGGTAGAAAAGATAGAAATTCATGAACGAATATATTCTAAATACAGTATGTACATATATAATCACTCAAAGCATCAATAAAAATTGTAGGCGTAGTCAGCATGGCATGTCCTCACTTTAAATCATGAAAATTATTGTAGACACACTATGTATGGAGAATGCCTTACATGGTTAATAATGCTTACCCTAAGGGTATTCCATGGAGATAGAAAAAGCATGACTGATATACTTTTCAATTGTAGAGTTTGCCAAAAGGCTTATTGCTAAAGGTCATAAATTTTATGCAGTTTGGTGTCATATCTATTATTCACACAGCATATCACATTGCACTCCGTGAAAATATAAAATTATGATTGGTCCATAAGGAAAATTAGGCAAATGATTAAAACTTTACACCTGAGTTCATTACATGTCAGATTTTGTGTAATCAGTTTTCCCTCCATACTGGAAAGATAAATTATTACCAAATTCAGCATGTTCCAATAATGAGTGTTGTATTAAGATACCAAGGGCATTTGTGTCAAAAATTCCAAAAATCAACGTGAAAATTTGATGTAATTGTATCTCCCTAAGTCAAGGACCAGCAGCCTTGGGAGTCAAAGCAGCAGGGTAATGCATGCCAGAAGCATACACGAGTGACTGACAGACTTACAGAAAGTGAAATGGAGACAAACAGGAGAAAGCAAAAGAGGCTATAAAGAGGTAAGTTAACAATTAGGTGCTGTAGGAAAATGAAGTAGCTTCTAAGCAGGAACAATGCCATTTCTTCCTGCTGTCTCCTTTCTCCATTGTGTACAGCAGACACCTATAACATCAGTGTCTAACAGGAGGTACAATATCTGCTTTCAATGGCACCATCTCTGTTCATAGAAAAAAAACCACTTAGTCAAGCTCTGTACAAGTCTGTCTCATCCTTTTATTAATCAGTTTTGTTATTACTTTGGTGACATTTTTATAGTCAAAAGGATGTCGCTGCACCTGAATCAATCATGTTATCTGACAGAAGGGAAACATCACAGCAGTCTGCTTAGATAGAGTCCCTGGCCTGGTTTGTGGCCCAAAAGGGAAGAGGCACACCTCACAGTAAAAGTGATCTCCAAAGAGTTTGTGTAACTAAACACTGTAAGTGGTCTTCCCAGGAATGCGGCACAATCAGTAGCACCCAGTCACCACAGACATTAGGAAGTGCACAAAAGAAGCATTCCCAGGACCCTATTCTGTAGAAGATACACTGTGTTATCATATTTCAGTAGTGAACTAACTGTACATATGCCTCAAGTTATGTTTCCAAGTTACATCATTTGTCTCCTGCACATCAGATGTCAGAGAGCTGTGTATGTGTTAAAACTGGCTGGAGAGTTTTCTGCTCAAACTTCACTCATAAATATTGAAGACAATAGATGAAGCTGAAAAGCTCTTGCCAGTGTTAGGGAAGAGCACTGCTGAGAATGAAAAGATGAGATAGAGTAAGGGTTCACCCTGGAAATTTTGGCTAGAAAGAGAGAGGGAGACACTTACTGTGGAAGAAGGTGTGTGTCCTCTGACCCTTCCATGTGTGGGGAGGTTTGATAGGTGTAAAGTGGTAGGAACACACTTATCACCATGTCTCCATCCTGGTATACATTGTCTTCCAAAGAGATGAAACACTTTGGCATAACTAAATTGCACAGGAGCATAGTAAGCTTAAGAGTCAAGAAGAATGAAATGGAAGTGGGCATTGTGCGTGTTCCTTTGAGCACAAATGGAACTTGCACTGATGCCCGGTGCCAAGCTACAGTAGGTGAATGGTTCTGCCTGTCTGTGGGTTTATAATCACTGCAGACAGTGGAGGCCACTCTACTCCCTATTCATTCCAGGTCATCTTGCTTAGTCCCCTGGAGAAACCTTCATCACTTTCTACCCTCAGGGTTTACACCTGAGGTTTTCTGTCCAAGTGAAAAACATATATATCTGAAGATCATATTCTTAAGTTCCTGGTATTCTTGAGTCATCATCCCAGTCCAAAAAACAGTAAACGCACAGGACTAACTCAAACAGAGAAAAGTGTACATAAGCCATTGGTTAAAAACAACATTTAACATGATGTCATTTGATAGATTCTGCAGGTGCCAAATTAACTGTACATCCAAAAGACCCATACAAGAATGGTTTCTCTACATACATAGATCACAGTTCCCCCATAGTGTCCAAGATACTGAAGGTCATCTCATATATGCAGGGTCTATGGAGCCACGTGAGTTTCAGCATAATTCCCACTAATATCTCCCTATATTTCACAGATGCAGCTTCCCATTTCCTGATCACCAGATTCAAAATGTAGTAATGACACAACTCTTCTAAGCATCCCCAACCACTTCTCAACTAAATATGAATATGGCTGATACTATGGACCTGGTCAAAACGTTGTGACTAAAGAGGTCATAGACCCTAGTGGTGGAATGCACAACTGAGTCTTTCTATATGGATACTGTGCTAGGTAGTTTTCTGTTAACCTGACAAAGGTAGTGTCAATTAATGTCAATTAAGAAAGTGCATCCATAATTGGAGTGGATGGACACCTGTAAGATAATTTATTAATTAATGACTAATTAAGAAGGTCCCAGCTAATTATGGAATGTGCTATTCCAGGGTCTCTGGACCTCAGTTCTATAAGAAGTCAGGCTAAGCAAGCCATCAGGAGAAAGACAGTGAGCAGCATCCTTGAATCAGCTCCTGGTTCCAGTCACCTCCCTGTTTGTGTTCCTTTCCTGATTTCATTGATGATGAAAGTTGATATTGCAGTATAAGGCAAATAAATGACCTTATCTATAAACTGTATTTTGGTCATGGTCTTTCCCCACATCAATAGAAACCTATTGACAAGTTGGTACCCTTATGGTATGGTATTGCTATGAGAGACCTGACAATGTTTTTTGAAGAGGGTGGTGGGAAATGTTTTGAACTTTGGACTAGTAAAGTCATTGATTCCCAAGAGCTCAGTGAGCTGTTCGATAGGATCTTGGGAGATAAAAATGTTTAAAAGAGTGTAGACAATGGAGGCCTGGCTTGACATTTCATAGGGAAACAAAGACTGTTGTGGTTTGTGTGTGTGTGTGTGTGTGTGTGTGTGTGTGTGTGTGTGTGTGTGTGAATAATCTATAGTTCTTGTTTTCTGGGACTGAAAAATAAGCATTGACTAATAAGCTGCCATAGCTACAGAAGTGAAACCTTTCTTTTGCTGGTATATTCAATGCTTCTCAGTTGGAGACAAGAAATGAGTGGTAATTTGAAAATGTACATCTTTGAGGTAAAAATTTCAGTACAGTGTTCCATGAGAGTGATCCCACAAAACATGTATTTTATACTTGTCCAAGTTTGAATATTTATTTATGAACTAAACTTGGGAATATAAGAATTTACTAGGTGGTGTTGGTCATGAAAGTATGAAGATGTCATGAAGAATGACTGAAGCTTGTCACTGTGTGGTAGGACTAGAGTCCCTGAAAAGCACACAGGAGAGGCTGTCGGTAAAAGTGGAGCCAGTTGCAGCAAGGGGCCCTAGCAGTTTTGCATATACCAGACCATAAGATCCCCAAAAGAACAATAGCAAGAATGGAGTGGAACCAACAAGAGCTTAGAAGACAAACTATTTGTTGCTGAAGAAGGCAGATCTGGATAAGTAATCCAAGTTACTTTCGGGAGCCAAGAATTTCTGAGTGAATCCTAGAGCAATGTACACTGAGTTATTTACACTGCTCAAGTTTGGTTTTGCTCTGTTCAAATTGTTACTGTGTTCTGGTTATTTTCTCTCAAAGTAAAAACTTATTTAATTTTTAATTTTTTTCCATGAGGCTACAGTTTAGAGACTTTGAATGTTAAAAGATTTTATACTTTAAAAGGTATTGATTGATTTAAGGGACTATGCTTTGAACGCAGTTGAATTTGTAAAGAACGGGAATTCAAAAGTTAATTTGAGATCCTGGGGATGAATGAAAACAAATTGTTGTGGCTTAAGAATTATGAGTTTGTGTGTCAAGTAGACATAGGGTAGATTGTGCTGGATAGTTCTGTGTTAACTTTACAGAAGAGTAAGTAATCTGAGAGGAGGGAACTTCAGCTAACAAAATACCACCAGAATATTATAGGCAGGCCTAGAAAGCCGTTTTCTTAATTAGTGATTAGTGGTGCAGGGCCCTGACCTTTGTGGATGGCACCATCCAAGGGTCAGTGGTGGTTCTAGGTGCTATAAGAAATACAGCTGTTCATTTATGTGGTGCAAGACAATAAGGAGCACCTCTCTTCATTGGCTCTAGTTTCCAGCTTCCTGTCCTGTTTGCATTCCTTTCCTAATTTTCTGTGACGATGGATAGTGCTATTGAAATGTAAGCCAAAAAATACTTTGCTCTCCAACTTGCTTTTTGGTCATCATATTTCATTGCATCAATAGGGATCCTAAATAAGACATGTATGTAATTAAATTTTTATCAGTTTATTCATAATACATCTCTATTGTTATGCCTTGTATCCTCTCATTCCTCCCTCCTTCCCGCTTTCACCCTATTCCACTCTTTTATGCCTGTGACTGAGAAGGACATTCTCCCACTCTTTATGATCATATGGTATCAAGTCTCTTCTTGATAGCCTGTTATCCTTCCTCTGAGTGACACCAGGCCTCCCCATCAAGGGGACATGGTAAAATATGGAGCACCAGAGTTTGTGAGAAAGTCAGTCCCCACTCTCCACTCAGCTGTGGAGAACGTCCTATCTATTGGCTAGACTTGAGTTCGATGGTTACGGTATGTATTGTCCTTGGTTGGTGCCATAGTTTGGGCAGATCTGTCTGTCACAGTGTTCTTCTTGTAGGTTTCTAGGACCCTCTGGTTCCTTCTATTTCCCCATTATCTCATACTTCTCTCATCAAGAGTCTCAATAGGATGTCTTCACATCTATCCCAATTTTCTGGTAAGTGAAGACTTTCATGGGACATGCCCCTTGGGCTCGTGCCCAATTATAAGTAAGTATATACCATTTAAATCTTTCTGTTACTGGGTTAACTCACTCATTATGATCCTGTCTAGCCCCATCCATTTGTCCACAAATTTCAGGAATTCCTTGTTTTTAATAGCTGAATACTATTTCATAGTGTAAATGTACCACAGTTTCTTTAACCATTGTTCTACTGAGGGACATTTAGGCTGTTTCCAGGTTCTGGCTATTATAAATAAGGCTGCTAGGAACATGATTTAGCATATGTCCATGTTGTGTGCTGCAGCATCTTCTGGGTATATTCCAAGGAGTGGAATAGCTGGGTCTTGAGGAAGCCCTATTCCCAGTGTTCTGAGATAGTGCCAGATAGATTTCCAAAGTGGTTGTACAAGTTTGCATTCCCACTAGCAATGGAGGAGTATTCCTCTTTCTCCATATCGTAATCAGCATGTGGTGTCGCTTGAATTTTTGATCTTAGCCATTCTGATGGGTGTAAGATGGGTCTCAGAGTCATTTTGATTTGCGTTTCCCTGATGACTAAAGACTTTTAGCATTTCTTTATGTATTGGTCAGCCATTCAATATTCCTCTGTTGTGATTTATCTGTTTAGTTCTGAGACCCATTTCTCAACTGGGTTATTTGGTTTGGTGATGTTTAATTTCTTGAGTTCTTTATATATTTTGGATATTAGACATTAAATTTTTAATATTTACATTCATACTATAGATGAGTGTAGTTTCTTCCCTAGTCACAGAAATGAATTTCAGCCACAGGAACCAGGCAAAACACAAATGGTTAGAGTAATGTTAATAAATGAATGCCAACTGTTAATTCCCAACAGGATGCCAAAATAAACCCTCTCTTCTGGGGCCCTTGTGTGGAGAGCCATAGATAGCAGCGTCCCCTGCTGCTTCACCGGCGCAATGCTCCCCCTTCTGCGCATACGCAGTGAGAAAACCTTCTGCGCATGTGCAGTGAGAAAACCCTTTGCGCATGCGCAGTGAGCAAGCCCCTTATGTGCATGAGGTAAGGTGGCGTAATTCTGACAAGGCATGGCGTGAGGTGGTGTGATCCGAATGCACCAACCAGGAGTGGTGACGTGGCAGTTTCTGATAGGACAGGCACACTATAAAAGGTTCTGTGGGAGGTTTTCCTAGGGTGACTCTGATAGTCAAGGATCCTGAATAAAAACTGCTACAAGAAGAGTTCCCGGTGTTGGTGTCTTTCCTGCTGGACGGGAGCGGCATCGGCACCCTTGGAAACATGACAGAAAATGGAAAGGAAAAAATGAATCAGAAGAGGACTTGGAGTGTACATTAGCAGATGGGCATCTCAATGTGAAGTGTTGTTGCAGTCATGAACTCTTAGGAAGTATAACTGCTTGCACAAGAATGGAATAAACACACATACTCACATAGCCATACACTATTCAAATTATTTTTAAGTAGGATACATATTCTCATATGTATTATAAATTTTTAATTACTTTTGTGTCTGAGTGTGGCACTTACATGTTTGTGCCCCTGTCTGTGTGTGTATAAGAGTGGTAATGCATGTTTAAGCGTGGTAATGTAGAAGGGATCCAAGATGGCGGCGAGCAGTGTGGACCGTGTTTGAAAGCTCCAGTGAACAATTCAGGGAATTGCACAGATTCTAAGCTAGGAACACCAAGGTCTCCACACCACAGCAGCAGAAGTGCTCCACGGTTCGGAGGGACCAGGGTGCGGAGGACGTGCTTGCCCCTGCACATGGGAGGAGCGTGGACTTTCTCGGATCAGAGCAGCAGCGGCATAGACAGCAGTGCCACCAGCTGCTCCAGCGGCTCCAGCGGCACCAGCGGTGGTGGCTGAGGTTTGCAGCTCAGAGCCTTCTAGTGGAGGCGATTGGTGTGGTGGACGGTGGGAGTTGCTGCAGAAGAGGGAACCCTGGACAGGATTTGGGTCGTGTGGTGCCTTGAGACCAAAGCTGGACTCAGCAGACAGTCCAGCCCCAGAGTCCTGGGTTTGCTCAGTGAGCTGTGCTGTGGAGAAGCTGGCTCAGCTCAGCAAGCAATTCTGCCTGAGGCACAGCTCCCCTGCTGTGACACAGGCTGGGCAGAGTGCTCACTTCCACCCTAGGCTACAGCTCAGCGCAACTGCAGTTTTCCTGCAGTGATGCAAGCTGGGCGGAGAGCTCACATCTACCCTAGGTGCTTGCTCAGCACAGTCGCAGTATCCCTGCTGTGACGCAAGCTGGGCGAGCGCTCACTTCCAACCTAGGTGCTTGCTCAGTGCAGTGGCAATTTCCCTGCTGTGGCAGACGGTTCAGGCCCTGAGAAACTAGTTGAGCTCGACACGTGGTTCGGGCCCAGTATCCCTGGCTGGACTTGGCAGGAAAACCAAAAGGCTGTGGATACCTTGGCCTGATACCAGTGCTCATTCAGGGACCCAGGACAATTGCAGGACCCGCAGCAAAGGGGAGCTGAGGATCACTGGCTGTGAGAGCCCAAAATGACAGGGCTAACCTCCTGCCATCCACACCAGTGAAGTATCAGGTCTTCCAGCCTATGGAAATTGTGAGAAAACAAGTGAATCTATCATCAGACTCCCTCCACCCAACTCTGGGTGTTACCCAACAAAAACAGAGGCAGCAAGATGTCTAAGGGACAGCATAAAAGCAAACGCAAAAACCCCCAAAACAACATGGCATCTCCAGTTCCCAACTATCACAAAGAAAACAACCCGGAGAACTCAAATACAACGGAAACACAAGAAAATGACCTCAAATCCTTGGTAATGAGAATGATAATGGAGGAAATAAATAAAATTCAAAATCAGATGCAGGAAGACGCAGCCAAGCAGGTGCAAGACATAAAAGAAGCACATAGAGTGGAACTGGAAAATTTTCAGGAAAATATAAACAACCAGATGAAAGAAATAAAAAAAAAAACCGTTCAAGATATGAAGATGAAAATGGATTCAACGATAAACACACAGACAGAAGAAAAACGAGAACGTGAGGTCTCAGAGAAAAAGGCGAATGACACAGTGCTGAGCTTTTCTAACAGAATCCAAGAGATGGAAGAACGAATCTCAAGTCTAGAAGATACAATAACAGATCTTGAAGCAACCATTAAAGAAAATGCCAAATCTGGAAAACTCCTGACACAAAACATCCAAGAAATTAAGGACACCATGAAAAGAAGAAATCTGAGGATAATAGGCATTGAAGAAAGAGAAGATATCAGATTCCAAGGCCCAGAAACTCTTCTCAGCAAAATCATAGAAGAAAATTTCCCCAATCTAAAGAAAGAGATGCCTATAAACATACAAGAGGCCTACAGAACACCAAATAGAATTGACCAGAAAAGAAAAACTGCCCGTCACATAATAATCAAAACACAAAACATACAGAACAAAGAAAAAATATTAAAAGCTGCAAGGGAAGGGCCAAATAACATTTAATGGCAAACCTATCAGAATTACACCCGACTTCTCAGAACAGACCATCAAAGCCAGAAGGGCCTGGACAGAGATCCTGCAAACCCTAAGAGACCACAGATGCCAGGCCAGACTACTTTACCCAGCAAAACTATCAATAACCATTGAGGGGAAAAACAAAATAGTCCATGACAAAACCAAATTCAAACAGTACCTATCCACAAATCCAGCTTTACAGAAGGTAGTAGAAGGAAAACTCCATCCCACAGGGGCAAGCTACAACCAAAACTATTCAGGAAATAGATAACTAGACCATGGCAAAAACACAACTTCACAAACGCTCGACTGGAACCAACATCAAAATTAAGACTCTTAATAGTAACTGGTCATTAATATCTCTCAACATCAATGGTCTCAATTCTCCAATAAAAAGACACAGACTAACTGAATGGGTGCATAAACAGGATCCAACATTCTTCTGCATTCAAGAAACACATCTCACCCATAATGATAGGCATTACCTCAGGATAAAAGGTTGGAAAAAATATTTTGGTCACAAGGAGCAAGCAGGCGTAGCCATTTTAATATTGAAAAAAATAGACTTTCAACCAAGATTAATCAAAAGGGATGAGGATGGACACTTCATACTCATCAAAGTTAAAGTCAACCAAGAAGTCATCAGAGTCTTAAACATCTATGCTCCCAATACAAGGGCACCCACATTTGTAAAAGATCTTCTAAAAAGGCTTAAACCACACATCAATCCCCACACAATAATAGTGGGAGACTTCAACACCCACTCTCTCTGAAGGACAAGTCATTGAAACAGAAACTAAGCCGAGAAATAACATCATTAACCAATGCCATGGATCAAATGGATCTAACAGATATCTATAGAACCTTTCACCTAAAGAAGAAAGAATATACTTTCTTCTCTGCACCCCATGGAACCTTCTCCAAAATTGATCACATCATAGTTCACAAAGAAAGCCTCAACAGATACAAGAGGATTGAAATAATACCTTGTATCCTATCAGATCATCATGGGCTTAGCCTGCAATTCAACAACAACAGAAATAACAAAAAGCCTACATGTATGTGGAAACTAAACAACTCTCTGCTAAATGACACCTGGGTCAGGGAAGAAAGAAAGAAAGAAATCAAGGAGTTTCTGAAATTCAAAGAAAATGAAGGAACAACATACCCAAATTTGTGGGATACATTGAAAGCAGTGCTAAGAGGAAAATTCATAGCACTAAGTGCGTTTAAAAAGAAATTGGAAGCATCGCACATAAACACCTTAACGACACAACTGGAAGCCCTAGAAAAAAAAGAAGCAGAAACACCCAAAAGGAGTAGACGTCTGGAAATAATCAAACTCAGGGGTGAAATTAACAAATTAGAAACTAAGAAAACAGTCCAAAGAATCAACAAAACCAAGAGCTGGTTCTTTGAGAAAGTCAACAAGATAGACAGACCATTAGCCAAACTAACTAAAAGGCAGAGAGACAGTATTGAAATCAACAAAATCAGAAATGAAAAGAGAGACATAACAACAGACACTGAAGAAATACAAAGAATCATAAGATCCTACTTTGAAGGCATATATGCCACAAAATTTGAAAAGCTAAGGGAAATGGATGATTTTCTTGATCAATTTCACTTGCCAAAGTTGAGTGAAGAACAGATAAACAAGCTAAATAGTCTTGTTTATTTCCCCTACAGAAATTGAAGTAATCATTGATAGTCTCCCAACCAAAAAAAGCCCAGGGCAAGATAGTTTCAGTGCAGAATTCTACCAGACTTTCAAGGGCGAGCTAATACCGAAACTCTTCAAGCTACTCCAAAAGATAGAAAGGGATGGAACATTACCCAATTCATTTTATGAGGCCATAGTCTCATTGATACCTAAACCTCACAAAGACTCAACAAAGAAAGAGAATTTCAGACCAATTTCTCTGATGAACATCAATGCAAAAATACTAAATAAAATACTTGCAAAGCGATACAAGAGCACATCAAAGATATCATTCATCATGACCAAGTAGGCTTCATTCCAGGCATTCAGGGATGGTTTAATATACGGAAATCCATCAATGTAATCCACCACATAAAAAAAATGAAAATAAAAAACCACATGATCATCTCTTTGGATGCAGAGAAAGCATTGGATAAAATCCAACACCCATTCATGTTTAAAGTTTTAGAGAGATCGGGAATACAAGTCATTTTCCGCAACTTAATAAAGTCTATATATAGGAAGCCAATAGCCAAAATCAAAGTAAATGGTGAGATACTCAAGGAAATTCCTATAAAATCAGGAACAAGGCAAGGCTGCCCACTCTCTCCATATCTCTTCAATATAGTACTCGAAGTTCTAGCCAGAGCAATAAGACAACATAAGGAGATCAAGGGTATTCAAATGGGAAAGGAGGAAGTCAAATTATCCCTATTTGCAGGTGATAGGATAGTCTACATAAGTGACCCTCAAAATTCCACCAGAGAACTCCTACAGCTGATAAACACCTTCAGCAAATTGGCTGGATACAAAATTAACTCAAAAAAGTCTGTAGCCTTCATATACACAAATGATAAGCTTGCAGAGGAAGAAATTAGGAAAACTACACCCTTCACATTAGCCACAAGCAATATAAAGTACTTAGGAGTTACTCTTACTAAGCAAGTGAAGGACCTGTTTGAAAAAAATTTCAAAACCCTAAAGAAAGAGATTGAAGATGACAAGAGAAGATGGAAGGATCTACCTTGCTCATGGATAGGGAGAATTAACATAATAAAAATGGCCATCCTACCAAAAGCAATCTACAGATTCAATGCAATCCCTATCAAAATACCTACACAATTTTTTAAAGACATCGAAAGTTCAATTCTGAACTTCATATGGAAAAACAAAAAACCCAGAATAGCTAAAACAATCTTGTACAATAAAAGGTGCTCTGGAGGAGTCTCCATACCTGATCTCAAACTGTACTATAAAGCAATAGTAATTAAAACAGCATGGTACTGGCACAGCAACAGGCCGGTTGATCAGTGCAATCGAATCGAAGACCCAGATATGAATCCACACACATATGGTCATTTGATTTTTGACAAAGAAGCCAAATCCATTCGATGGAAAAGGGATAGCATCTTCAACAAATGGTGCTGGCCTAACTGGATGTCTATGTGTAAAAAAATGCAACTGGACCCATATTTGTCACCTTGTACAAAACTCCAATCCAAGTGGATTAAAGACCTCAACATAAAACCAGAGACACTAAATCACTTAGAAGAAAAAATGGGAAAGAGCCTGGAACATATTGGCACAGGAGACAACTTCCTGAACAGAACACCAACAGCCCAGGCATTAATGTCAACAATTAATAAATGGGACCTCATGAGGCTGAGAAGCTTCTGTAAGGCAGATGACACGGTAAAGAGAACAAAGCGACAGTCTACAGACTGGGAAAAGATCTTCACCAACCCCACATCTGACAAAGGTCTACTATCCAAAATATATAAAGAACTCAGGAAATTAAATACCACCAAACCAAATAACCCAATCGAGAAATGGGGCATGGAACTAAACAGAGAATTCTCAACAGAGGAATATCAAATGGCTGAGAAACACTTAAAGAAATGTTCAACCTCCTTAATCATCAGGGAATTGCAAATCAAACAACGCTGAGATTCCATCTTAACCCGTCAGGATGGCTAAGATCAAAAATTCAAGCGACACCACATGCTGGCGAGGATGTGGGGAGAGAGGAACACTCCTTCATTGCTGGTGGGAATGCAAACTAGTACAACCACTTTGAAAATCTATCTGGTGCTATCTCAGAAAAATGGGAATAGGGCTTCCTCAAGACCCAGCTATTCCACTCCTTGGAATATACCCAGAAGATGCTCCAGCACACAACAAGAAAATTTGCTCAACCATGTTCATAGCAGCCTTATTCATAATAGCCAGAATATGGAAACAGCCTAAGTGTCCCTCAGTAGAAGAATGGATAAAGAAACTGTGGTACATATATACTATGGAATACTATTCAGCTATTAAAAACAAGGAATTCCCGAAATTTGTGGATAAATGGATTGAGCTAGAAATGATCATAATGAGTGAGTTAACCCAGAAGCAGAAAGACTCAAGTGGTATATACTCACTTATATCTGCATATTAGCCCAACGGCTATGTCCCACGAAAACCTTCACTTACCAGGAAACTGAGACAGAGGGGAGGACATTCTACTGGGACAGTAGTTGAGAGAATCATGGGAGAAAGGTAAAGTAGAAGGATCCAGAGGGTCCTAGAAGCCTACAAGTAGAACATTATTATAGGCAGATTTGGGCACAGGGGTCCCACTCAAACTAAGGCACCAGCCAAGGACAATACAGGTGGTAAACCTTACACCCCTACCCAGATCTAGCCGATGGACAGAACACTCTCCACAGTAAAGTGGAAAGTGGGATATTACTTTCTCACATACTCTGGTGCCTCAACTTTGCCCATGTCCCCTGGAGGGGGAGACCTGGTGGCACTCAGAGGAAGGACAGCAGGTTACCAAGAAGAGACTTGATACCCTATGAACATATACAGGGAGAGGTAATCCCCCTCAGGAACAGTCATAGGGGAGGGGAATAAGGGGCAAATGGGAGGGAGGGAAGAATGGGAGGATACAAGGGATGGGATAACCATTGAGATGTAACAAGAATAAATTAATAAAGAAGAAAAAAAGGAAAAAGATATTAACAAAAATAAAATAAAATTAAAAAAATTGGTTTTTTTAAACTATACTCTTGCAGGGTTACGTAAAGGTTCACTTTCTCATTACCTACTTATAATAGCAGTGGTCCAGTAAATAGCTATTTAGCAAAACTCAATAATGGATTCTACCACTGGTGAGTACAGTCAGATACAGAGTCCTAGGAAGAGTAATCTTAATGTGTGGTAGGATCACATTCAATCAAAAAGTGATTGGTTATGTTCTTATGATTTCATGAGATTACTACCTTTTTTAAGTCATCAGGCAATGTAAATCTTCATCAATGAGGCATCACAGTGAATTCCACGTGACTCCAATGGACACTATATATGATCTGATCCTTACTATATTGTACACTGTGGAGCATTGGGCTCTATGTACAGAGGGGAGACCATTGACAGTGAGACTTTTCAGAGTTAAATTTGACCCTCAGGAACTGTCTACGTGCACAATATCAAAGAGGCCTGTGCCAATGACTTATTGACAATATTACCCATTTTTGTTGGTCCCTATGGCTTTCCTATTTTTGGACTTGGATGACATAATAGTACCAAAGACATAGAGGATGGTCCTCAAACATATTTATCCAGCATATATTTATCATTTGTATAGAGACCTCAGCTGTGCAGCTTAAGGGTAAAAAATTTTGACGATTTCTCTAGGGGATTCCAGGAAGCTGACTTGGAATGAATAGGCTGTGGAATCCTCTTTTTTCAACACTTATAAACCCACAAAAAACCTCACTCATTCAACTACTGTATGTGTGACCCTGACCTCTTTGCATTTTTTCATTTGTGCTCAAAGAAATATTTACAATGAACATGTTGACTTCTTTTTTCTTGACAGTAAAGCTTTATATGGTCCTTTGCAATTCGGATAACCCACAATGTTGGGTCTCTTACACAGACCATGTATACCAGGATGGAGACATGGTGATCAGTGTGTTCTTACCCCTTTACACCTTCCAAACCTCCCCACACACTGAAGGGACAGATGCACTATACATGGGTCTAAGGTACGTGTCTCTAGACTATTCTTCCTAGCCCTGCTTTTCAGGATGAACCCTAATCTATCTCATTTCTGCCTTCTCAGCAGTACTCCCTTCCAATGTTTTAACAGTTTTTCATTTTCATCTATTGTCCTCTATTTTTACAGATGAGCTCAAAGGCTGTCTCTAACCAGTTATAGCACATCTGTCTCCCTGACACGTGCCATTCAGTGGTGCAAATGATGTAACTTAGAAACATAACTTGAGGCATGTGCATAGTTTAGCACTAAAGAGGTGACAATAGAATGTCCTGTCTACAAAACAGGTCCACTGAATTCTTCATCTCTGAACTTTCTAATACCTGTACAGCATGACTGATATTGTGTATGTGTGCGCCACATTTCTTGTGAGACCACCTCTTGTATTTAGTTATTTCAATTTTTTTTGGAGATGGCTATTTCCTTGTAGGTGTGTCCCTTTACATTGGTTTTACAAGATATCCTGTGGACTTAAGCAAACAGGTGTGATATTTACATTCCCTCCAGGATCTGACTGTTACAGGTACAGTAACATTCTTTTGACTACTAGCAATGTCACCACTGAAATCAAATAACTGATTAATAGAAGGGAAGATACAGACTTGCACAAAGTTTGCACAGGTTGATTCTGCTTCTGTGAGCAACAAAAATGACACTGGAAGCAGATATTGCACCTCCTGTAAGACTCTGATGTGACAGGTGTTGCTTGTGTCTGCTATGCAGACTCATAAAGAGAGATGTAAGAAAGAAAAGATGAGTGTCAGGCTTAGACTCTATCCCTTCTTCCCACAACACCTATTTTCTGATATTTTGTGTTCTCTTAACATTCTCATGTTAGCCTCTTTTTCACTATCTGTAAATGCAGCCAGTAGCATATGCATGCTCTTGTCACTGTATTACTCAGCTCCTCTCACTACAGCAGTTCCTGCTCATTTCCAGGATTTAAGGGAATGCAGTTCACCAGGACTTTTATTTTAGGACTTTCTACTGTGAATCCACTGATAATTTGATCAGAAGTGACATGTGTGGAATTTGGTAATAATGTAGCTTCCCAGTGTTGAGGACAAAGCAAATCTGCTTACTTTGAAGTTGAGATGTATTAACCCCATGCGTAAAGTTACAAAAATTTTATCTAATTTGGTGCATGGGTCAATAATAAATTTATATGTTGAGGGAATGTATGGTGATCTGATGTGCGAACAATAATGTGATAATATCAAACTATATAGAAGTTACCACTTTAAGCAATAAGCCATTTGACAAAATTTGCAATTGCAATTTATATCAGTCATACTTTCTATAAACCCATGGCATGCCCCTAGTGACAGCATTACTAAATATGCATGGCACCTTGCCTTCATGTTGTATTTACATTTTCTGATTTGAAGAGGCCCATATCTTCTTGGTGATTATGTATAAAGTATTTTATTCATTTTACAATTGATTATACATGTAAATATTATATTAGGGATATATTCTTGCATGATTGGTTCATTCTATTTCTTTATGTTTATTTGTAAGTGATATTTTACACATTTGTTTTTAATGGTTGTAAAAATAATTGTGTTTGTTTCTTTTAAGTACTTTGTGTATGGTGTGCTTAGGTAGCAAAAAAGGCATGTAGTTATAGCTTTTCCAGGCTTAGTATATGGTGGCTGTAGGTTTCCCCCTAAGATCTATGAGTCCAATCAGATCTCTATCTGCTTTTTATGCATCCAAATGAGCCTATAGTTTTGCAAACATTTGTGTGCTCAATTTTTTTTTTTGATAAACTATTTAGAAAGGTTTGTATTTATTTTGTACCAAATATGTCTATAAACCCTCAACTTTTTAAGGGTAAGTCATTTACTTTTAGCCTTCAGTGAACAGTGTTCAATCTCTCTCTCTCTCTCTTTGTGTGTGTGTGTGTGTGTGTGTGTGTGTGTGTGTGTGTGTGTTATGAGGACAACCTTACATGTTTTCCTGATCTCTACCTTCTTTGAGACATGGTTTCTTTTCCTCTACTGTGTGTGCTAGATAGCTGGCCAGTCAGCTTCTCATGTGTCTCTCTTGCATCTACTGTAAAAATGTTGGGATACAAAAGCCAGCTATAATATCCAGCACTTTGTTGATTCCAGGTACTCAAACTCAGGGCCTAGTACACATGCTGCAAACATTTACTCACTGAACTGTGTCCCTAGCCTGTTTTAATTTTTAATTCATTTCCATGTCCAATGCTTCCCATATAGCCATACATGAGTACATATACAGGTTGAAATTTTATGAACTTACCCCTCCTTCTATGTTAGCATGTGTATTGTCATCATAGCTTTGGTCATGTAGAAGCAGCTGTAAAGTTCAAACTCTGGCCCAGGATTAGAACTTTACCAACTGAGCCATCTCCCAATGACAATTATCTTTTAAATATTGCCACAGACTGGCGTGAGCTTCATAAATAATAAATAATGTTTCTTTGTTATACTAATTGCTAATTTGTTTACTAATTAATATTACTTTTTACAATACTGCACTTGCTGCCATGTACTGTGATCACATTTACACCGACTACACTCTCATCCGCCTTCCCACTCGCGTTGAGCATCATTCCTTTCTCACCACTGTTCACCCTATCATCCCATTCATCTTCCAGAGACATTTCTCTATCGTCTTTCAAATCACTCCCACCTTTTTCACCTTCTAGAATTATCCCCTCATATGCTGATGTCTCCTATTATTATTCTGAATAAATTTCATAATGTTCATAAGTCATTTATTTCTAAATCCATTCAGTTCTGTTTGAAATGTGACATTTCACTCCTTAAGACCCATGTGAAAAAAAAAATCCCTCGCAATACTTTTGTAATTTTCCCTTTTCATTTTACATTTGATAATTATATTTGTATTATAAAAAATTTCTCATTGCAAGCAGAGGAAGATATTTAAATTTAATCTCTACAACCACATAAAATGTGTCTATTTTTAACCCTAATGAAATTAAAGATTGCTTTCATAAAATAAATTTATTCATTCATGTCTTCTAATAATGTGTGTTTTGTTGCTCTTTCTAAAAATTACATTTATTATTTTTTGCCTTTTTAAAAATATTTCATATAATTTCTTTAATTAACACTATATTTTTAGTATCTCTCTCTCTGTGGTGTGTGTGTGTGTGTGTGTGTGTGTGTGTGTGTGTGTGTGTGTGTATGTGTGGGTTTTTTTTTTATCCAACTGAGGGTGTTTGTTTGTCAGTGCATAAAGAAGTGTGTGTATGCCTGTGAGTGTGT
This sequence comes from Acomys minous, assembly GCF_964271855.1. NCBI lineage: Eukaryota > Metazoa > Chordata > Mammalia > Rodentia > Muridae > Acomys > Acomys minous. The sequence continues at coordinate 85,042,989 of NC_140490.1, read as the reverse complement.
GATTGAAAATACATTTCTGAATTCCATGTGATTGTGTATGAATATGGATGAAAGTGTGTGTGTGTGTGTGTGTGTGTGTGTGTGTCTATCTATGTGTACATGTTTGTGAGCATGTGTGACAGTGTGTGTTTGAGAATGCACATGAGTGAGTGTGAGTAGGCGTGTGTGATGAGGAGTGGAGGACCAGAATGTATGTGTGAAGTTCCAAGAGGAATTTGGGTATTGTTCCTTACTCCACATCTCTTTTGGTACAGAACCTTTTCCTTGTTCACTATGTACTCCAAGTTGGTAGGCCCATGGTCCTGTGGAATTCCCTTATATCTCTGCCCAGTATTTCAAAATTTGATTGCGATATCAACTTTTTACTATCATGTCCTAGGGCCATGTATTCACGTCCTCACGTGTGTGTAGCCACCATTTGCCCTCTCACTCTCCTTCCCTGTCCACATCCACAGTCTGGCAGCTTGATCTGATTCAGATTTACTTTATTGTCTATTGCTTTTTTAACCTCTAAGGTATAATAACAGGATCTTAGTCTTTCTGTCATTTGAATTCAATACATCATCGTGACATTCAGAAGTCATGTAGGACAATTCTTTTCTTCAACACTTTTCTCAAGAGATTTCTCCTCTGGAGTCCTTGTAACTACATGTGAGCGTTGATCTAATTTCCTTTTTTTTCTCCTTTATTAATTTATTCTTGTTACATCTCAGTGGATACCCCATCCCTTGTATCCTCCCATTCTTCCCTCCCTCCCATGTTCCCCTTATTCCCCTCCCCTATGACTGTTCCTGAGGGGGATTACCTCCCCCTATATATGTTCATAGGGTATCAAGTCTCTTCTTGGTAACCTGCTGTCCTTCCTCTGAGTGCCACCAGGTCTCCCCCTCCAGGGGACATGGGCAAAGTTGAGGCACCAGAGTATGTGAGAAAGTAATATCCCACTCTCCACTCTACTGTGGAGAGTGTTCTGTCCATTGTCTAGATTTGAGACAGAGGGGAGGACATTCTAGTGGGGCTATAGATGAGAGAATCATGGGAGAATAGCAAAGTAGAAGGATCCAGAGGGTCCTAGAAGCCTACAAGGAGAACATTATGATAGGCAGATTTGGGCACAGGGGTCCCACTCAAACTAAGGCACCAGCCAAGGACAATACAGGCGGTAAACCTTAAACCCTTACCCAGATCTAATTTCCAAGTTAATCTAATATAATTTATCTGTACATCTTGACTTATAAAACTTATTTTTGCACTTAATGAAATTGTTCCTGCATGTGACTTAAAAATTTCAGTTTCGAGCATGTCTGAAAAAGGCTCTATACAAAAAAAAAAGGTGTGGAGTAAAGAACTGATGAGATGTTCAGATAGACTCTCTGTGACTGAGCAAAGAAATCTCTCCCATGATAATGTTGTAAATTCTGCATCATGTCAATGTTCCTCAGTAGCAGATGACAGACCTCTGTTTATTCATTCATGCTTCTGTGATTTTAAGATTTTGCCGTGTATTGTGTGTGGACATTTCTCCAAAGACCCAACTATACAATGTTGGCATATAAATCTATATTAACGCTGTTTTAAACTTCTTCAGTTATATTCTTTAAAACATTTTAGATTTATTCTGTAACTTCCTTTCCATGGTGTTTCTTATTTCAGGAGTTCATTTTCTACTGGTATAAGATGCTTCCTTATGTAGATGGGGATCTTGGAGGTTGGTCAAGACTCAGTGATAGGTCCCTATGTCCATGAACATAGTGACAGCACTAAATGGAGTCAGTAAAGGTAGCCAGTGTTTTAACTGCTGTACCATCTTTACAACCACAATACAAAGGTTTTGTCCTATAGCATTTAAGATGTTTGTTCACCCTTTAAGGAAGTTCATTGTATAAAAATTTGTGAGCACAAACTAAAACAGAATGAGTTCTAGACATAGAATTCTATGAAAGGTATATTAATTTCTTTGATGTCATCTGTTCTCTGGAACAATGAACCTCACATTTCACATGTATTGTTATTGCCATAGGTGTTTCTGGAAAGGTCAGAATTTTTACGAAGCCCACACTCAGACTTTATATGTATATAGGGCCAATGTTGGGTGATATTTTACCCAAGCACTTCCTTTTATCATTTTACAAATGTAAGACACTTGCATATCATTCAGATAAAATTCAGAATTCTTTCACGCAAATGCAGTATTAGGGTCTGCATTTGAAAATTAAATATTTGTCAAATTAAATATAAGCTAAATTATAAAATTCAAAGGAATTTTTTTTCTTCTAGACTTTACTGGTATTTGAACTCATAGACAGGACTAGGTGTCATCATATTTAATACATACATATGGTACAACTGATCAGCTTCAATCTTAAAAAAATTTTACAAGAGCAAGAAAAATTGCCCATGGCTTCACTGAGAAACATCTATGCCACTCCCTTGCTTTCATTAACTGCTCATAAATGCTTTGGAAGCTTATATTTTATAATTTTAAATTAATGCATATATTTCAATGCATAAAGGTTGACAAAACACAACCAAATAATTAGAATAAAGTGAAAAATAGTGAAGTAAACAGTATAAAGGTCCAACAAAATTCTAATAATTAGTGATTTGTCATTTGATTATCATGAATTTGAAACACTTGAATTTGGGAGTTCAATATTAACTAATAAATATAGAAAAGAAAACATTAAACATGGCTTCATCAAACAGGGATGGGATTCAGAAGCCAGTAAAATTTGTCTGTGGGGAACATGAAAATAACCCAGTTTTTATGTTTCCCATTAAACAAATATTTCAAGGAAACTCTCACTATCCAAAGTAAGCTGACACACAGAGAAATATAGTATAGTTCAGTACAATGAAACAAAACACAATAAATTTAAATGATAACATTAAATCCCCTAAGTCAACTATACAATGTACCATATTCAGAACACAGAGTTACCATATACAGTATATTCTCAGGGAGATGTAATTACATCAGAAGTATCAAGGTAGAAGCTTCCTAAAAACACTACAGACTTCTACATATTAATAGGTCAAATTTGAGCATCTTGTATTGGATAACTAACTAAAGTTATCCTGGGGAATACTATTCCTCCATTTCTCAGCATTCTTTATTTATCTCTGTAGTTTTGTATAATTATGAGTCACCATGGGCATTTTCCTGTCCATGTAAGCATATCTATTACTGATGTTCTGCTGAAAACATGCACACAAAAACATTATACAACAGAACAGCTTACATTTATGCACTTAATAACACATGAATATGTATACATAGACAGAGAGAGAGAGAGAGAGAGAGAGAGAGAGAGAGAGAGAGAGAGAACAGAGGTCATGGAGACATACACAGGATATTTTGGATAAAGAATGGAAAGCGAGAAAGGGTGTCATTTTATTTTCATTCAAAATTTAAAAAATTAAAATATTTCAGTTATGTATACTATACAAGATGAGAATACAGATGCCTAAATATAATAGAAAATGAAAAGGAGCTCTAGAATTTTAGGACTAGGAACACATTAAAGTGAAGCTATATAAGGAGGTGAGAATGAGAAATATGAAATTATATGTGGGACAGGAAAGCAAAGCCAGTCATAGAGAGGCAAAGTTTAATCAACTATGAACTCTGCTACAGATACTGTAGTTTATCCAGACTGGCAGTAGGGCTCATGTCCATGACAAAGTATAAGTAAAGTTACAAGGCTATAGTAATAAACTTCTCTTTGTCTTTTAATTAATCCCTATTTTTTACATCTTGTTCATGCCTGGATGTTCATAAAAAGTATAACCCCTTCTCCAGAACCACAAAAATATAATTTTCAAATTTATGAATAGACATTCCAAGTTAAAAGCCTGTGATAATCATATAGTCACTGCCTGATTTATGAATGGAATATGCTCTTTCTACTCTATCAAGAAATAGATAAAGGAAGTGCTCTAATATATAAAAGGCATAAATACCTATAGGAGCTATTAAACATGACCACAACAAGTCCTACTGACATTTGAAATATCTCATGTTGTAATATTATCAAATAAGAAAGCACAGTTTGAACATGCTCATTGTTATGGGATGGGTTCACTGAGTGCATGACACTATTTGATTGAAGACAATGGCAACTGAAGAATAATTGTAATGATCCTTTTGTCCTGTACACAGCATCAACCCCAACAGCTACCAATTTGTGATGGCTTTGGTTTTTGCCATTGAGGAGATAAACAGGAACCCCCTACTGTTACCCAATATGACTCTGGGTAATGGTATTTACACTGCTGGGCCAAGTCAACAGGCAACAATGTTGAGAATCCTCACTTGGCTCACAGGACAGAATAAAGAGATCACGAACTACACCTGTGGAAGAGAGAAAAAATCTGTGGCTGTAATCACAGGAACAACATGGGAAGTTTCTGCCCTGGTAGGCATGTTTCTGGGTCTTTATAAATATCCACAGGTAAGATTTTATGGAAGGGAAGAAAAGATTTCTTTGATTCCCTAGTTTGGGTATCAGAAAAGCATGGAGGAAGAACATGTCACTTGTGTATGATTCAAAAATGTACTCTTGGGCTGGATAATGGCCCAAGAGTCAAGAACACCTTATGCGTAATAAGAAGGTCAGCAGTTTGGAGGCCAGCATTACGTGTACTTCACAATAACAGAACAGAATCACCATGACTACTGTGATTTCCTGTCTTCTACCCAGACCAAAAAGTCATAAATGCCAGGGATGTAGAGATATCCTACCTCAAGGAAAATATGTGGAAGTAAAGGATCTATGATGTCCTCTTCTAGTCTTCACATGCACACATATTTATATGCATTGTACATGCATCAGCACACATGCTTTTTTGGACACAGACAAACACGCTCAACTGACTAACCAACCAACCAACTAATCTTTTTAAATAGATACTCTCTAAGGCTACCTAGTCTGAGATATATTGGTACATACACATTTCTTCTGTTTGAAATATGTATAAAAGTCATGGGAAACCTACAAGTGTTTATGATAGAAGTGAATGTATCAATTAATTTCTGAGAATGTAATCAAAATGTTGGATCTGAATTTAAACAAATATTACACATTCTAAATTTTAAGCTTTTTGTTCATACTCATTAAGTCAATGATTTCTGGAAACTCCTCCTTCATGTCATTTTCTGTTCTTTTCCTTTAGCTGTCATTTGGAACTTTTGAACCAAATATGAATGACCCTGTGATGTTTCCTTCTTTATATCAGATGGCTTCCAAGGACTCTTCTCTGGCCTTAGGCATGGTCACGTTGATTGTCCATTTCCAGTGGAATTGGGTGGGGCTGGTCATCTCAGATGATGAGAAAGGTGTTAACTTTATCTCATACTTGATACCAGAGATGGAAAGAAACACAATCTGTGTAGCCTTCTTGAAAATTATCCCAGTAAACACAATGTTGATTGTGATAAACAATGATATCTACAGTGAACAAATTGTGAGTAACTCAGCAAAAGTTATTATCATTTTTGGTAATACTGACACTTCTTTAGGTGTGTTCTTTAGAAGATGGAAGTTTATCCTTCCATGGAGAATCTGGGTTACCACTTCACAATGGGAAGTCAGTTCTGCTAAAAGACATTTTATTCTTGACTCATTCCATGGGACCCTCATCTTTTCACAACACCATGGTGAGATTTCTGCTTTTAAAGACTTTGTAAAGACAGTGACCCCTTCCAAATATGCAGAAGACATTTTCCTTGCAAGATTGTGGGAGATTTATTTTAATTGCTCAACATCTATGGTTTCCTGTAAACCATTAAAAAATTGTTCCTCTAGAGATACCTTGGATTTGCTACCCTGGTACCACTTTGAGACAGCCATGAGTGATGGAAGTTACCATATATACAATTCTGTGTATGCTGTGGCTCACACTCTCCACAAGATGCTTATGCAAAAAGTAGACATGCAAGGAATAAAAAATGAACAAAGAATGAAACTTCCTCCCTGGAAGGTAATAGAATTTTCTTTGGATCCTTTAGTGACTCTCCAAGGTAACTTTTGAAAATGGCTGCATGGGTGATCTAAACAAGTACTTTGGGATTTTTTCATAGAGGAATTTTCTAAATAGACCCTAAGGAAAACATAGACCTGGCTTGAAGTCATACTCAAGATACCAATGCAATGCAGGTAAACACTTAAGAACGAAGGTATAGGCTTATGTTTAAAAGGCCATCAGTAACTATTTTAAGGTTGTCAACTATAAAACCATAATTTCTACCCATGAAGTTTTAAAATATGAACAAGTAGTACTATGACATGGTAAGATCCCGAAGGCTGTACAGTGCCATCCAATAAAATAAACTTAAACATCTCATCAACTACAGACACAGTCTAAGATTTGTTTCTTTTTGCTGTGATAAAATATAAATATGTGGACAAAATACACAAGTCAGAAAGGGATTATTTGATGCACAATAGCAGGTTACAGTCCACCAGCAGTAGGAAATTAAGATGGCAGGATTTTGAGGCAGTTTGCCATGTCAACATGCAGGGAACAATGAGTGTGCTATTGTTTAACTGGCTCATGCCAATATATTAAGTCCAGTCCCTGCTGAAATTCAGGTTGGGTCTTATGTCTCAGTCACTCCAAGTTATGAATTTTCTCATAAAGTTGCTCATAGTCCAATTTTATCCGGACAATTCTCTGAGACCCCTTAACACATGTCATTCTAGAATGTGTCATGCTCAAAATTAAGACTAACCTTCACAATGTTTGGTGATCAGTACTAAAAACATTAGATTGAATAAAAAATAACTGAAATTCATTGAATATTCTGTTCACATACTATTTGGCAGTTATGATGTTAAATCAATATAAGCATACTTCCCCCCATTTTACCTCTAATATTTTATTTGGGGGTTGGGATTAATGACAATCTTAGGGTGGGATTATTCATTGTTTTACCTTAACAAAAAGCAAGTCTATCATAAATCATGCATCTGTCTTAGCTGAACCACATCCTGAAAAACATTCAATTCATTAATCCCAGTGGAGACCCAATAACATTGAATCCTTCTGAAAAACTGCATGAAGCTTATGACATTCTCAACTTCTGGAATTTCCCACAAGGTCTTGGATATAAAGTGAAAATAGGAACATTTTCTCCATATTTTCCACCTGGTCGACAATTGTCATTGTCTGAGGACAGGATACAGTGGAGCACAGGAGAGAAACATGTGAGTAGAATCTAATACTTCTCTTTACAGGACATAAAAATGTAAAATAATCCTTGGTGTGATTCATGCCTCCTCCTAAATTCTTATATGTCCTTTTTTCCTAATTTGCCCAGACACCCATCTCTGTATGCAGTGAAAGTTGTGGCCCTGGATTCAGAAAGACTGTTCAAGAAGGCAAGGCTGTGTGCTGTGTTGATAGCAGCCTTTGCCCAGAAAATGAAATTTCTAATGAAACAGGCAAGTATCTACATCTCACATAAGGTACCCATGTCTGTTTTTCACCCATCTAAAGAAGTAGAAATAATTCTCAAGAGAATTGCACAGGCTATATTCTTCAGGCTTTCTTTCATAATTAATAGTTATAATCAACAACATAACTCCATGTGATAGCCCATATTTATGGCTTTAAATGATTACAATCCATATTATATCCAGGTAATACATTTTTATAATGTAAAAGGAGTGTAAGACTCATTTCTTCTAGAGAATTTTAGATCCAGAACCTACACACACGTATCTATGTTCTGTATCTTATGAGATGTATTAACATCACATTGAAACCATTGATCATGGTTAGGTTTTCAGTGTCCAGAACTATTTTTGAAATAGATCAGATATTGATAGAAGAGGTAGATTTGTCTTAAGAAATTTAGGCACTGGAGAGATGGCTTAGTAAATAAGAGAACTGGTTATCCTTTTCCAGGAGCTGGTTTTGGCCACAGCACTATGATGGTCTGTAACACTAGGTCAAGAGGATGTAACACCCCACTTGCTAATGTGTAAAATGTATGTACATGTGGCGAGGTCCTATATGCAGGCAAAAATGCTCAACGTGGTTGTACAAGTTTGCACTTACACCAGCAATGGAGGAGTGTTCCCTTTCTCCACATCCTCACTAGCATGTGCTGTCACTAGAGTTTATCTTTCAAGATTTGTATAGAATTGTGTAGTATTTTTGATATGGGTTGCATTGAGTATGTAGATGGCTTTTAGTAAGATGGCCAATTTTACTGTTGATCCTCCTGATCCATGAGCATAGAAGATCTTTCCATTTTATACTATCTTCTTCATTTCTTCAGAGACATGAAGATTTTTGATACAGGTTTTTCACTGGCTTGCTTAATTACATCAAGATACTATATATATATATATATATATATAATTTGTGGCCATTCTGAAGGGTGTACTTTCTCTAATTTCTTTCTCAGCTCATTTGTCATTTGTATACAAGAGGACGACTGATTTTTTGGGTTGATATTTTGTCCAGCGACTTTTCTGAAGGTGTTTATCAACTTTGGGAGTACTGTGGTTTAATTTGGGGGTCACTTATGTACACTATTATATAATATGTAAATAGAAGTAATTTGACTTTCTCCTTTCCAATGTGGATCCCCTTGGTTTCCTTTTGTTGTCTTATTGTTCTAGCTAGAATTTCAAGTACTGTATTGAAGAGATATGGAGAGAATAGGCAGCCTTTTCCAGTCCCTGATTCTTGTGGGAAATCTTTGTGTTAATCTCCATTTAATTTCATGTTCTCTATTGGCTTTCTGTATATTGCTTTTATAATGTTTAGGCAAGTGCCTTCTGTCCCTGATTTTGCCAAGACTTTAAACATGAAAGGGAGTTGGAGGTTTTCAGCATCTAAGGATGTTGATTTTCTCTTTCTTCCATAGATTCTTTGAATTGTTTTCTTTGTTTATAATTTCTTTATTTCAGCCCCAAGTTTGATTATTTCCTCCCATCTACTCCTCCTTAGGGCATTTGACTCTTTTATCTAGGCTTCTCAATGTGTACTAAAGTTGTTTGTGTAAGATATGTCCAATCTCTTTTTGAAGGCTTTTAGTGGTATGAACTTTCCTCTTACCACTGATTTCATTGTGTCCCATAAGTTTGGGGAGATTGTTCCTTCATTTTCATGGAATTCAAGGAAGACCCAAATTTCTCTCTTCATTTCTACCATAATCAAGTTGTCACTGAGTAGAGATTTGTTCAGTTTCCATGTGTGTGTAGGTCTTTTGTTCTTTCTGTTGTTGTTGAGGTCCAGCTTTAATCCATGTTGTTTGATAAAACAGAAGGTATAATCTCAATCTTCTTGGATATGTGGAGGCTTTCTTTGTGACCTAGTTTATGATCAATTTTGGAGAAGGTTCCATGAGGTGCCAAGAAGGTATATATTTTTGTTGTGGTTTAGGTGAAAAGTTCTGTAGATATCTGGTTAGCCCATTTGATTCATGATATCTGTTACTGTCATTATTTCTCAATTTAGCTTTTGTTTCATTGACCTACCCTTTGGTGAGAGGGGGTGGTGACATCTCCCACTATTAATGTGTGTCGATCAATCTATGGTTCAATCTTTATTGATGTTTCTTTCACAACTATAAGTACTTTTGTATTTGCAGTGTTGATGTTTAAAATTGTGATGTCATCTTGGTAGAGTTTCTTTTATGAGTATGAAGCATTTTTCCTCATCTCTTTTGATTAATTTTGACTGAAATTCTATTTTATTATATATTAGAATGGCTACTTCAGCTTGCTTCTTGTGTCCATTTTTGGAAGAATTTCTTCTAGCCCTTTACTCCCAGGTAATGTCTATCTTTGAGGTTGAGGTGCATTTCTTTTATGCAAAAGAATTGTAGGTGCTGTTTATGCATCCATTCTATTAGTCTGTGTCTCTTTTTTGAAAAATTGAGACCCCTGATATTGAGAGAAATTAATGTCCAGTGTCTGTTAAGTTCTTTTATTTGATGTTGCTTAAGATAATGTGTTTGCGTGGTTGTCTAATTTTTGTTTAGCTAAAGTTTAGTTATCTGTTTCCTGTGTTTTCCATGCCAGGCCATTGAGTGCAACTTGTAGTCTAGTGGCTATAGGTTGAGAACCTTTACCTGTGGGGATAAGGGAACCCTTCTGTGGACCACCCAGGTGACTGGAGGTCAGATTCACCTATGTTCCACTCTCTGGTGTCTTATTTCATCAGGCATGTTTTGTAACCCACAGTGCAGTCTGAGACACACTGAGTAGGTACTGTAAACAAGCAGGTATGTGGACAGACAATGGAAACCACACTTCTACCTGAGTGGACCCAGGAAATTTCTGTGGATTAGCTGGGTGATTGAGGTCAGTTGCACTCTGTGCTGTCTTCTATCAGGAGAAACACTCAGACCCTAGTGTTCTGATGCCTACATATCAGTCTAGGACACTGATCACTGTTTGCTGTGCCCTGCTGTATGGGTAGACTCTGGAGACAGCATGCATACTGTCAGGAACTTGGGCATTTTTCTGTGGGTTAGCCATAAGACTTGAGTCCAGACCAACCTGTGATCCACACCATGTAGTCTGCTCTCACCTGGGAAACATCAGCACTGGTGTTTAATAGCTCTTTGGTCCTTCAGTTGCTGTGCAGTCACTGCTGTCATTTATTCATGATAAAATTTCTGGAGGCTTTTGACATATAGATGAAGTAAATCAATGCATTAATGGCAAAATACAAGCCCACATCTAACATTACACTCATAATTATTATATATAAGCCATATCAACTTAAGAGCAAGAAAAATGTATTCACTGTTATTTATATTTTTATTCCATAGTATTTGCAGTCTTAGGTAAGGAAGTAAGGGAATGAAATAAATAATGGGGATATGGAATGGAAAGAGGAAGTCAAAGTATTTTTACTTACATATGACAGGGTTCTGTGCATAAAAGACCCTAAGTTTCCCACAAGAAAACTCTTTTAGCTGATAACCAGATTCAGCATGTAGTAGAATACAATTTTAACCCCAAAAAAACCAGTCTTTTTATATACCACTAACAAACAAATGAAACAAATCTGGACAACAATGCCATTACCCTAAAAAAAACTTACAGTAAATCAAGTCATGGAGTAGAAACATTAATACACTAAAAACTTTTAGAACCTGAAGAAATAATGTAAGAAACATACTTGAAGATATAAAGAACTACTCCATTCATTGTGAAAATGGCTATTATATTGGGTAAGGTTATATTGCTATAAAAACGTTAAAATAGTAACTAAAAGGAGAAATGGTTTGTTTTAGGTTTCAGCTCTGAGCATAACCTCCTCCATTGCCTAGGGAAGTAAGGGCAGAAATGGAATTCAGAAAACTAAGGACAGGAACTTATGAAGAAGCCATAGAACAATGTTGATAACAAAATTGTTCCACATATCTTTATGAGAATTATTTCTTGAACCAGTCTAGAACTTCCTAGGGGTGACACCACTAACAGTGACCTGCCGTATCTCATGTCAATCACTAATCAAGAATAAGCATCACAGTCTTGTCCACAGGGCAACGTTATGGAGTTTTTTCCCTTTAATTAAGATGTTTCTAGATTTGCGTCAAGTTGAGAAAAACCAATCCAAAATAGCTATCTCATCAAAGGCAATACAACCCAAAGAATTTATATCTTATTACAAGTACACATTCTCACCTTTGTTAATTGCTATTTTGCTCCCAAGAATCAGGCAAATAAAATAACCTGCATGTCCTTCAACTGTTAAATGCATAATGAAATTGCATACATGTGCACAATAGAGAATAATTCAACTGTAGAAATGAAATTATGAAGTTTCCACGTAAATGGATGGAAATGAACATAAAGGTTGAGTGAAGTACTACAGATCCAAAAATAAAAATGACACAGCTTCTCACTCTCATATTTTGAGATCTTTGAAACTAGTTGTGTTTTTTGATTTGTAATAGCCATAGAACTGAGGAAACTAGGGAGAGCCCATGAGGAGGTAGATTTCAAGAAATAAAGTTAAGACTACTATGGCATATATTAATATGCTATGAATACAAATACTCATCTATTAAGCTGAGAAAGAAAATAATGGAAAAAGAAGGAATGGGTGAGTGGAGTAGAATTGATGAGAAGGGTAGTAAGGATTATGAGGTGAGATAAATTATACTAAAACCTTTCACAAAGTCATGAGGAAACATACACCTGTAAAAGCTTCATACAGCATGTGTTACAGACCTAGGGAGATTTTCTGTTAAGTCACCTTGTACAGAGAGACATTGCCTATCTGATTCACTACAGGATACAAAATAAAAAGCCAAGCTCCTGTTATGTGATATCTTGTGTCACTGTGTTGCTAAGTGAAGTCATATAGAAACCCATCAACATTACATGTAATTTCCCTTGTTGTTTGTCATTCTTCCAAACTTGATGGTACCATCCTATTGCTGTTGTAGACACCATATGACTCATGAGAAATGGAGAAATTAGGGCTGGGGAGATTGCTCAGCAAGTAAGAGCACTGGCTGCTCTTTCAGAGCTACTGAGTTCAATTCTCAGCAGCCACATGTGGCTCAAAACTATATGAACTAGGATCCGATGCCCTCCTCTGGTGTGCAGGAAGACAGTGTATCATATACATAAGATGAATAAATATTTTTAAATAAAAAGGCATGGAGAAAGTAAGCAGCAATAGGCCTGGAATCTTTCTACTAATGACTAGCACACACAGGGATAAGAGGATTCTATGCACAATTCTGGAGATATAACTTATCAAAAATCATACTATGGGGTACCAGTTTCTTGTTTGATGAAGACTCCAACATGCAAAGAAACTCATTAAGACACAAGATGTTTTAAAAGTGGTAAAAACATTTAATCCCACATTCAATTTCCTTAACCTCAGTGTGAAAAGTACTCAAAGGCACCAGGAAGTTCATAAAACTGATGAGATATGCTATAACCCTCCCTATTAAATATACATAAGCAGGAAGGAACACAGAGAAAAATTAAATCAACTGAGGCTCCCTAGAAGAAGAAAATATAAGCCAAGATCCCTAAGACATTAACAAACCTGTGATGGTGCCTGAGACACTATGTAACCTGAGAGTCTTCCTGTACATTGTGGTATGAGCTCTAGCTTTCTAGGTTTTGTAAGTCATCATCCTGTTAGGGTAGGTTGTAATAATGGAGGTCTTTGAGTGAACTCTTAGTCATTTTTCAAGTTCTGCTTTTGCAAGACAACTTATAAAATATAGAATTTAATTTGAAGGCTCATGGTTTCAGAGGGTGGAAGAGACCATCACCATCATGATGGGAAGTAACGCATTACATTTCCTGGCACAGTATTCTAGCCAGGGTAGAGAAATTACATTTTGTCCCCATAAAGTATAGTCAGGAAAGAAATAGAAAGAGAACAATAGAAGGGGGATAAAAACAGAATAAAGACAGAGACAGAGCCTCAGAAACAGAAACAGAGACAGTTACACAGAGACAGGGAGAGAGACAGAGACAGAGAGACAGAGGCAGAAACAGAGAGACACAGAGAGAGAGACACAGAGAGAGAGATCATCTTTTGAAAAGTCGAAGACCACCCTAGTGATGCATCTCCTGCACCACTGTGCGATCCCCTGAACCCAAATATTTTCACCAGATGAACACTAATTTTTCAGATATATGAGCATACTGAGGCCATTCTCATTCAAACTACCATAATTCATTTCTTCTCTGAGTTATAACTCCTATAAATGACCTGAGTAAAACTCATTGGTTCATCAACATTGATTTTAGTGTTATCTTTATCTTGGTCTGCTATAGGTTCCTAATTTGGGGCAAGTAGCCTAATCAAGTGTCCCAGAATAGTTTCACATTCCCTTACCTATCTTTGAAACCACTGAGATGAATGACTGGCCTGGGAATATATTCGCACTGCTATTTAATAGTTATTGGAGTAGCTAACCAGCATCTGATTACATTTATATCCCACACCAAATGGGGAATTTTTATCTGGTATCATTATCATAGCAAAAATGCCTATCTGGCTAGGCCCTAGGAGAAAATGTAAATATATATTTTTTTCTCAATGGACATAGTAATAAGTTACTTTCATAAGTTGTTATCTTTATCCTCATATATTAGTGTAGTTTTCAACCCTCAATGGAAGTGCTTGTTTTTCAGAAAATGGAAGTTAATAAAAAGACCTAAAATAGGTCAGTGCACAGAGAAGAAGAATCTGTCAAGATATACGAAACACACTCCCCTAACATCATATCTTAGAGATCATCACAGAAGAGTGAGCAAGTTGATTGTAAGGTACAGAAGTAGGGGAAGGTTGCAGCAAAAATTATTTTCCACTTGTTACTGTAGTGCTGCACAAATGGACTCAAAACAATTCTGATTGCAGGCACAAGACCTGGAGAAAGAAACAGCAAGCAAACTACCTTCATAGATGGGGTATTGAATCATGAATTCCCATGTCTACAGGAGGAGTAAATGTTGTTGAAGTTAGAGTCAGTTTGGGGGAGGGTGTCATGTGGCTTCTGAGAGGCTATCAATGTTACAGTTGTTTCAACATCCAAGTACATTCAGGCAGCATTAAGTACCCTCAATGTAGACACAGGTGGTTGGGGAAAAGTTTTAGGGAATATATGTAAGGAATTGCATGGGAAGAAATAGGGAATAGTGTTGATGAAAACACATTGTGTTTCTGAAATTAAATAAGAATAAATAAACTGAATTATCTTTGGAATACAGAGATAACTTTCTTGAGAAAATGTGTTATTGTGTAAGTTTGCAATCTGGTTTAGGTTACTCATCTCTCATATTAAAAGCCAGCAATTCTTGAATAGTCATTTAACGAATATATTGAAAGGCACACACCTATATGAAATGCCTATGCCTGACCTCTCCCTTAAGAGATCAGCATTCTTCACCGAGAAGAAGGTGAGAAGATTGTGAGATGGTGGATAACTTCAAGGAAACAACACTATTTTTTCCTTTGAAATAAATTAGGGCTGATACACATGTCACTATAATACCCAGCCAGGAAAAGTGTCAGCATGGATGTGGAAAAGAAAGAGGATACATACATCTACCATTATTTAAGAAGCTGTTAATATTTTCAAGCTACTGGGAAGAACTGAATCACTTTTCTTCAATGGTGTGACTCGTAGTATATACACCACACTCAACAGAAGGCTCCATACTCATGAGTAGTTGACATGAACCGAATTCTCAAAACTTTAATAAAACACTTTGGAATATAAGACAATCACAGAAACAGTATTCCCTATTACACTTTTAAGAAATTGTTTATGAGCCAAGTGAGTTGGTACATGTCTTTTTTCTCCAGCACTTTGGAGGCAGAGGCAAGCAGATTGCTGTGAATTCAAGGCCAGCCTGCTCTACAAAGTGGAGTCCAAGATAGCTAGGGCTACCCACAGAAACCCTGTCTCAAAAAACCCAAGAAAGAAAGAAAGAAAGAAAGAAAGAAAGAAAGAAAGAAAGAAAGAAAGAGTAAAGAAAAGGAAAAAAAGAAATAGTTTATGTTATGAGTCTGGCTATATTTACTAAGAAATTATCTAGAGCCTTAGTGTTATTTGGCTAATGAAATCTGCCTTTGCTCTTTTTCCAAGGTTACTGCTAACATAATTTTTCAAGGTGATACATTTGGTAAGAGGAGATCCTAATTGAGGAATGGCCTCCTTCAGATCGCTTATATATGTTTGTGAAGCATTTTATGAATTTCTAATTGATGTAGGCACTCTTCCCACTATGGGCTGTACCACATATATCACACTGTACCATTCTCATTCTAGGCCTCCTCTATCATTAGTTATTTATTGTTTATATATATGTATATACATTCTTATTTTTGAGTATAACTTGGTTAGTCAAAAAATGTCAATTGTTTGTATGTTTTCAGGGGTATCCATTTGGCACTGGACAAATAATTTATTTGCTGTTCTCAGTGGAAGACCACATATGTATTTGTAATGAACTTTTTATTATCTGGTATGATGGTGGTCAGTCCAAGAGCAAATGACAACCAGATAAATATCCAAATATCATAATATAAGAACTATGATTATCCCTTCTCAGAATAACTTAGTTTGTATTCAGTTGAAAAACAATATTATCAAAGAGATAATGTTGTAAAAGCATAAACTTGCATGCTAGTTAAATGTTAGTGCATTTAAACTCATTGGTTGGAGTGATATGTTCTTTACCATATTTTGAGGGCTTGAGCTTATCTCTTGTGCCAAGTGAAAAAAAAACACTGTCCAACAGATACAGAATCTCCTGTTTTCAGAAACCATGAAGATTTAATATTTTAGACAAAAGAGTATCAAATATTTCCACTTGTGAAATCTCCATCCTAAATTACCATAGCATACCAAACACACAATATGAGTCAATATGTGATATTAATTTGGAGATAAGTAAAGTCATGTCTTGAATGCACATGGAAAATGGAAAAACATTCTATTTATTTGATACTAAAGACTAAGTAATAATAACTGGGCAAAAATCTTCAACCCAGTAGCTTATTGCTCACTACATTCAACGTTAAGAAAAAAACCAAGCTTGCCAATGGGCTACTTTCAATGGTGTGGTATGTAACAAGTGATAGAAAACCACTGATTTTGTGCTGATACCTCATTGCATTTACTGCCAGATATGGATCAATGTTTGAAGTGTCCAGATGATCAGTATGCCAACCCAGAGAGAACCTACTGCATCCAAAAAGCTGTGACTTTTCTGGCTTATGACAATCCCTTGGGATTGACACTGGCAACCATGGCCCTGTGTTTTTCTTCACTCAGCACACTTGTCCTTGTAGTTTTTGTGAAGCACCAAATGACTCTTTTTGTGAAGGCTAATAACAGTACTCTCAGCTATATCCTGCTCATCTCCCTCACCTTCTGCTTTCTTTGCTCCTTGCTCTTCATTGGCAAACCAAACACAGCAACCTGTATCCTGCAACAGACCATATTTGGAGTTGTTTTCACAGTGGCAGTATCTACTGTACTTGCCAAAACCATTACAGTGGTAATGGCTTTCAAGGCCACAGTTCCTGGAAGAAGGATGAGGTGGCTGCTTATATCAGGAGGACTCAAATTTATCATTCCCTTCTGTACACTTATACAAGTTATCATCTCTGGAATCTGGCTGGGAACATCTCCTCCCTTTGTTGAAACAGATGCACACACTGAACATGGTAAGCTCATCATTGTGTGCAATAATGGTTCAGTCACAGCTTTCTACTGTGTCTTAGGTTTCCTGGGGGCTCTGTCCATAGGGAGCTTCATTGTAGCATTTTTGGCCAGGAACCTGCCTGACACCTTCAATGAAGCCAAATTTCTGACATTCTCAGAATCTCAGAATCTCAAAATCTCAGATAATTTTATTACAAAGGGCTTTTTTATTTTGTCAAAAGCCTCTTCTACATCTAATTAGATGAACATGTGTTTTTGTCTTTCATTCTGTTTAATAGTGGATTACATTTACTGATTTGCATACATTCAAGCATCTCTGAATCTCTTTGATGATGAATTCTTGATCATGGTGGATGATCTTTCTGATGTGTCCTTGATTACATTTTTAAGCATTTTAGTGAAAAATTTGCATCATTGATCATAAAGGAAATTGGTTTCTAATTCTCTTTCTTTGTTGGGTTTGTAAGTGGTTTAGGTATCAGGGTCACTGTGGGATCATAAAAGGAATTGGCCAATGTTACTTTTGTTTCTTTTTGTGGAATAATTTGACAAGTTTAATAGTGAAGTCTTTGAAATTTTGGAAGAAATATGTGATGAATCTATCTGGCAATGGACTATTTTTAAGTCACATCAATTTACTGTTTCTATTGTACTTCAGATTTTGGCATATTTTTAAATATTTTCATTTAGTTCTATAATGTTTATTATTTACTATTCATTTTCTGGTTTTTCTGTGTTCAGGTGACACATTCAGTAATATCTACTAGGTCCACTTGATTTTTTATGTCAATTATCTCCAACATTTCTCTGTATAGTTTTTGCCTAGATGATATATCTATAGGTCAGAGTAAGTAAGGTATTAAGACTTCCCAAATCACACACTATCAGTGTGTGGATATCAGTATGCACTTTTTGCTGCAGTAATATTTCAATTATTAACTTAAGTGTCTTTGTGTTTGGTGTCTAAATATTTAGAGTTGTAATATCTCTTGGTGGACTTTTCTTCTGGTTAGTTTTGCTTTGAACTCTATTTTCCCAGATATAAAAACTGCTGTACCATCTTTTAATATCTTTTTTTATACTTTTACCCTGAAATTATGTATATGCTTGACTTTAAGGTATGTATCTTTGATGTAGGAGATGGAATGGATGCAGTTTTTGAATCACATTCTGTGCCTTTTATTAGGTAGCTCAGCCCACTTATATTAAAGGTTATGGGTTAACAATGTTTGTTGATTCTTTTCTTATGATTGTGTAGATTTTTGTTCCCTCTTGATTTGTTGGTCTATAACTATTTATGCCCTGTTTTCTTGAAAGAATTTAACATCTTCAGGATGATGTTTCTGTCCAGCTATATCTGTAGGTCTGGATTTAAAGATAGAATCTTCTTAATATGTTTTTTCCATGGAATTTTTTATACCTTTCTGATAGAAAATTTTCTGGTGTACAGTCTGGGCTGGCATCTGTCTGTAGTCTAGCAGAGTATGTAGAACATCTATTGAGGCCTTTCTGTGTTTAAAGTCTTCATTGAGTTGTCAGGTGTTCTAACTGATACTGCCTTTACATGTTATTTGTAGTTTTTAATATTCTTACTCTTTTCTGTAGGTTTACCATTTTCATCATTGTGTATTATAAATAATTTCTTTGCTGGTCTGGTCTATTTGGTGTTGTATGTTTCTTGTACCTTGACAGTTACCTCTTTCCATAGGTTAGGGGAATATTCTTTTATGATTTTGTTAAAAATATTTTATGTGATTTAACTTCAATTCTTCTTTTTTTCTAGTGCTTATAGATTTTTTCATAGTGTTCCAGATTTCCAGGAGGTTTTATGCTTCCTGTGAGTGTGAGTGTGTAAGAAAGAGAATGAGGTAAAGGAAAAGAGAGAGAGAGTGTGTGTGTACATTTGGTTGGTTGGTTGGTTTGGGTTTTTTGTTTTATTCTAAAATATAATATTTTATTTGACTACCCACTTAGTCTATCCTAACTTCAACGCCTGAAGGTGTTTCTACTATCTTTTGTAATTTGTTGGTGAGGCTTACCTTAGAAGTTTTGTTTGAATTTCTATTTTTTTTCTTTTACTTGACCCCAGTTATGATTTTGCTTAGTGATTTTATTTTCCCATTTACATTTTGACTGTTTTCTTTATTTCATTATCTGTTCCCACTTTCACATACTTCATTAATGAAATTATTCATATCCACTTTGAGGTCCTGCAGTGAATTTAAAATTGCTAATTTGATGTCCTTTCCTTGTGCTTCAGCTATACTAAATTTCTCAATGTCTCCTTTAGTGCTCTGCTGGATGCATATTGTGCTCAAGAGTTAATGAATATTGTTTTTGTTATTATGTCTAGGCGTCTACATTAAGATGATGGTAATTCTAGGTGTGGGTGTTTTGTCTTGTCTTTACTGGGTAGATGTTATGGTATTTCATTTCTGTTGTGCTTTCTGGAGTTTAGGGATATATGGTGGCTTTTTTGCCTGGTAAGGAGAGCTTAAGAGTTCTTGTGTGGTGTTTCCACTGGAGGTCCTATGTAGAATGTGTTCCTTTGTATTGTGGCCTGACACAGAGAAGTAGAGATGTGAAAGAAGAGGGGCATGAAAGGGTCTACATGAATGGGGAAAGGTGTTCTTCCATGAGGCTTGGCAGATTCCTCAGGGAGTGGAGTTACTAAGGGAGGGCAGGTCCAGAAAAAAGTGTTCACTAAAAGGAAGGTGATGACAGGAGATTTACAAATGGAGAGTGGAAAATAGAGTGAACATAACCTTACTGATTCTGAGACCAGTGTGTCCAGCAGGTTCCAAGATACAGGGATGAAGTTTACTGGCAGGTGACAGAAAGAAATTTGTTGAATTAGGAAGACTGGTCCAATTAGAATATGTTCAGGGTCTCCAAGGAAAGGAGAAAAATACAAAGGCCCTGAAAGAGTTCTCCTACAGGGCTGAGGATGAAAGCAGCATTATCATTAATGCTACCTATCTGTGTTCTGCTTTGTTGGGCAGATGGTTTGCATTGTTGTAAACACTGGGAAGATTAAGACACAGAATAAATGAATAGAAAATATGATATTAATAGATTTTGTATGGTGTTGACACAATATTATTGTGTACAGTTACCTGTGTTTATTCAAATGCTGATTTCTCTACTCTACCATCTGTGTTCTGTTTTATTGGACAGATAGTGTGCTTTGTTGCAAACACTAAAAAGATTAAAACACAGAACAAACACATAGAAAATATAGTATGAGATTAATATACTTTGTGTCATGTTAACAATTTTTTGTGTGGACAATTTACCCTTGTTCATTCATATGCTGATTTCTCTACCCCATTATCAATGCAGATATTGCATTAGGACATTTATTCTAATGATCTCCTGTCTCAAGATAGGTAAATACATCACCAATTTTTCTTTGTACTACCATTAAAAGCCAATTAGCCAATGGTAAGCAATAACAGAGAATGGGGTGGGATATCCTGGTCCAGTGAGGGGAGGAAAAAGAGCAAGAAGGAAAGGAAGGACCCAACAGAGAGGACCAGGAAAAACAAAGAGAAATGAGCTGGACCTAAGAGATGAGTAAAAAGAAAGTATAATGAGGGAAATCTGAATGGAAGGAAGCTATTCTAGCTTGGAGGTTTAGGATTGCTCACTACTGTGCTCTAAGCTAATTAAATATACCCTAGCCTTTTTGTGTGCTGATCTGGGCATATAGCTGTTTAAGGAGTAACCATTGCTTTATTAAAATAATAAATCAACATTAAATATTAAATAATCTTTCAACTGTGTAGCAGTTCCAAAACTTGGTTTGGTGAATGTAAAGTGAATTTATAGATGACTAGAAAAATATCCCATAGCTTTTATGAACAATGTAGCTTCATTCAACTATAAAAGAATAAAGTTTTGTGTTTGCCAAAAAAATAAGTGTACCTGGAGATTACCATATTAAGTTAAAGAAGCTAATAAAGAGTCATATCACATACCTTATCTAATCTTTGGAATTTTAGTTCTCTATAGAGTCATAAAAGTGTTTAATTACATACACAGTCTGGAATCAAAAGAAGACATTGGGAAACAAAATCAATATTGAGATAGGATAAGAGAATTTGATTTCATGGAAGAGATGATAGAGGAATTATTTATACATTTATACATGCTATATTTAAAATAAAATATATTTATCAAAATTGTTATTATGTACAACACATATATCCAATAAAATGTTTTTTTTTAAATATGTTATGTTGTCTTAAGGAAAATGGCAGAATTTGGGGTTGATACATGACACCAAGACAGGAAAGACTTGAAACAAAAATTAAAAGGCATCTTCTAGTGGTGTACAATGAATATAAATGTAGAAAATGTAGGTGATTGAAAAAGAAACATGCCACACTTAAGCAATTAATTCTAAGTTTGTAGCCATGTTTTGGACATGGTGAGGCATTAGAATGTGGGTCTTGGCTGCTGGGGGCTCATCAATGGTCGTAGTATTTGAGGATTTACAGTTTTTTCCAAATTTCCAATAATTATCTGTTTCTTGCATTTGGAGAAAATATGATCATCCTGCAATGTGCTCCTCTTGCCATACCTCCTCTGATGTACTCTATGCTTTACCCACTGTGAAGTAAACTATGCCTCTGGAATCATAAATGAAAATAGTCACTTTTCTTCTTTAAGTTGCTTAGATTATGGCATTTATCACAGCAAAAGAAAAAATATACAGAAAATGATTCTAGAAAACTGGGATTTTTGATGCAAAGAAACTGACCTTTCTGGGTTTTTTTTATTAGTAAAATGAACAGACCTGACTGTTTGGATTTGAAAAGCTACTGAAGACAGAATTTAACTGTTACTGTAGCAGCCTTGGATATGGTAGTACTGAAAGTAATGAGGAAAATAAAGTGTTGTCTCAGTAGTGATTAAAATAAAAAGAAGTATTCTATTAGCACCTAGACTAGAGGCTGAATATGATATTTTGGCCAATTCTCCCCCGACTTCAAAATTTACCTCCTCCTGAATCTAAAAGTGGAAGACTAATTACTTTGGTAAAGTAAGTTTCTTATTTTATTTTTTTCTCCTTTATTAATTTATTCTTGTTACATCTCAATGGTTATCCCATCCCTTGTATCCTCCCATTCTTCCCTCCTTCCCATTTTCCCCTTATTCCCCTCCCCTATGACTGTTCCTGAGGGGGATTACCTCCTCCTGTATATGTTCATAGGGTATCAAGTCTCTTCTTGGTAACCTGCTGTCCTTCCACTGAGTGGCTAAGATCAAAAATTCAAGAGACACCACATGCTGGCGAGGATGTGGGGAGAGAGGAACACTCCTTCATTGCTGGTGGGAATGCAAACTAGTACAACCACTTTGGAAATCTATCTGGTGCTATCTCAGAAAAATGGGAATAGGGCTTCCTCAAGACCCAGCTATTCCACTCCTTGGAATATACCCAGAAGATGCTCCAGCACACAACAAGAACATTTGCTCAACCATGTTCATAGCAGCCTTATTCATAATAGTCAGAACATGGAAACAGCCCAAGTGTCCCTCAATAGAAGAATGGATAAAGAAACTGTGGTACATATACACAATGGAATACTATTCAGCTATTAAAAACAAGGAATTCCCAAAATTTGTGGATGAATGGATTGAGCTAGAAATGATCATAATGAGTGAGTTAACCCAGAAGCAGAAAGACTCAAATGGTATATACTCACTTATATCTGCATATTAGCCCAAGGGGCATGTCCCACGAAAGCCTTCACTTACCAGGAAACTGAGACAGAGGGGAGGACATTCTATTGGGACTCTAGATGAGAGAATCATGGGAGAATGGCAAAGTAGAAGGATCCAGAGGGTTCTAGAAGCCTACAGGTAAAGTAAGTTTTAAGACGGTAAAACATTGAGACTGAAATATATTCCTCATTACTCATATGCAGCTCTACACCAAAGGAGCAAGTGGGGAAAAAAGATGTACATACTGTAGCTTGGAGAGGAAAAGAGCAATGGAAATACAGTTGTTGCCACAAGGCTCATGCTGAAAAAGGTCTGTAGTTAATAAAGAGATCATCAAAATCAGGGAAAGCCATCTTCTCTGTAACTGAACAATAGGTATGCCCACTGTGTGCAAGATACCACTACCCTTTACTTAACAGTCTGTGAAACCAGAAACCCTAAAGTGTTCTATGTTCTTAGAAACCATCCCAAAACTACTGCATAGGTGGTCCAAGTGGGACAGGGTCTACACAAATTGGGAGGCCCATGTTCGCAGTGCTTCTGAAATGGTATTCAATTTGGAGGCATAAAAATGTTAAGACTGATAGGACTATGGATTCCTCTCCTGCAGTTTAAGAGATCTAGTGAGACCATGAAATATGTCATATGGTTGGGGGTTCTTTGAAAAGTTATCAGACCATTTCTAGAAGCGATGAAAGTGATGTCTAGGTTGTAGTGGAAACCCAAGTACTTTTTATAATTAATTAATTAATTAGTTAATTAATACACTTTACATCCCACTCATAGGCCCATATCTCCTTTCTTCTCAGTCCCACCCTTCTTCCCATGCCCATCCCCATCTCCCCCTTACTAAAGAAAGAGGAGTCCCCATACCCACCTGCCACATCCCATCAAGTCACATGAGGACCAAGTTTGTTCTCTTCCCACGTGACCTGACAAGGAACTATCATCAGGGGAAAGTGAGCAAAATGCAGGCAACAGAGTCCATGTCAGAGACAGTCCTTGATCTCTTTCTTTAAAGATACAAAATCCACAAGATACCTGGGTAAAAACCTCACAGAGAGTGGAAATACCTCAAGGGAAAGAAAATACTACAGGATACAAAGGTGGAGTGATCAAGCAATTTAGTTCCTTTGATATTAAGGCCATAGAGTCCAGATATGGTGCTAAAGGATTTGGTGTTTGTGTTGGCAGGTCTTAGCATAGTCTTTTCTCACTTTTATCTCATTTCTGCCTTTTGGAAGACACTATATATTTTGTGTCATTTTTTTGGTAAGAGGGTTTAGTTCCCATTTTCTCTTAAAATCTGCTAAAAATAAGATGTTACTTTGAAATTCATAAGAGACTTTGAACTTTTAACAATGCTGAGGTTGTTAAGGCCAGGGCAAATTTCAAGTTGGACTAACTTCATTTTGCATTATAATGTATCCATGAACATTTGACAGATAAGAGCTGAGAGCAGTTTAAATGAAAAATTTTCTCTCATAGCCTCATGTATTTTAATATTTGTTCCTTGGTTGGTTAGTAATATTGAAACTGGAAGAAACACAATACTGTGGATGACCTCAGAGGGATTATAGCCTCACTTTAGGTTTGTCTATTTTTCTATTTCACATGTACAATTGAAATATGATCTATCAACTTCTTGTATGTGTTATCATACCTTCTCTGTTGTTAGAGGTATCTAGCCCTGTGAAGCCAAATTCCCAAATAAATCCTGTTTTCCATAGTATGATTTGGCAATTGTGTGCACCACATCAAAAGAAAATTAATAAGTTTCCACAGTTCTTGTACATCAGAAACACACAAATTAAAACTAAAGATTTCCTCTTATCATACACACAATGGCCACTATTAAGAAAATTAAGATTTTTCTTCAAAACCATGAGCATGCAAAGGTCTTCCATCTCTTTGTGTCTTTGTCAGTTTCTACTTTTGTAGTTTCCTGAAATATTTTATTATATAAGTTGCGTCTTTAGTGAGATTTTCCTTGTGTTTGTTTGTGTGTGTGTGTGTGTGTGTGTGTGTATTCACATATATTTGTGAATTTAATATTATATTTTATTTTTAAGTATACCATTGACATATAAGAACATCTGCAGATTTTCATGTGCTGAGATCTTCTGTCACTTTTATTATATTTTATGCGTAGAATCATTACATGTCCAAATAAAGAAATTTAATTCAGTCTTGAAGTTTATAAAATGAAACTGGACTTAGAATTATCATGTGAGGCATCTCCATCACCACTGAGCATTTTTCCCTATACAGAAAAAGTGATAAAAGTGATATTTGTAGACAATAGAACAATATTCAGCAACAACATAAAACAAAAACATGAAAATTGTAGGCAAATGGAAGAAACTTGATAAAATACAGTGATGAGGTTACTCAGAGTTAGAAAGATAAGCTATCACATTTTTCTCTCCAATAAGTGGAACTGAGCTTTGAACATTTTTAATATATTTAACTTGGAAAGTAGGTAGGGTGAGTTGTGTCAAAAAGAGAAGGCAGATTTTAATATATTGGTTAAAATAAAGTCAAGTAGCAAATAAGTTATAATATGGAGGGCATTGGGAGATGTAAAAACAAGGAGACAAGAAAAAGATTAGTGGCATTGAAGGGTATATGAAAAGTACACACACGCACACACACACACACACACATGTGCCTATGATATTACAACACAGCTAAGACTAAATGAAGGAAGAATGTTAGCATGCATTCTATCATGAGGGAAGGAAACAAAGGCATTGTAAGCCTTAGGGTGAATCTGACGTCATAAAGCAGAAAGAGACTACTGATGGCTGTTATCATATTCTACCCTTCAGATTATTAGTACATGTGATTGCGTTGCTCACATCCTGACAGGGTCTAATCACCCTTTTCAAATGTGAATGGATACATCACACACACACACACACGCACACACACATGCACACACGCACACGCACGCGCACACACACACACATGCACACGCACACACACACACATGCACACGCACACACACATGCACACACACACACGCACACGCACGCACACACACATATATGTGGCTTTACGAAGTCCATTATGTTGGAAATCATAATAAACAGCCATGAGTCCAGCTCATGCTGATACCACATTCAAGCACATCATCATTCAGTCATAACACGCTACTCCAGGATACTGAAGTTGAATTTTATATTATAATGCAAAATGCGCTCACCACGTCCCTTAATATTCTCAGAACTCTACAAAATCTACAGTCAAATTTCTTTTAGAATCAAAATGTCCTCTTATCCATGACACCACAGAATATTTAAAACTAAACCGTATTTCCAGTATAGAACGGCTGTCGAATACATACTTCTGCCTGTGGATGTATGTATCTCACCATAGACTATCCAGCTGCCACAGATGTCATTCATAAAGCCCTAGTGTTCTCTGTGATTCCATGCTCTGTTTCCTGTGAGCAAATATGTGGCAAAAGTAGATTCAAGAAAATCATTTGGTATTGAATAACCAATTGATGTGCTCTTTCCTGAAAGAGAATATTTCTCTCATTCTTAGAATTCCTCAGTTGCCCGCAGTTACTTATACAGGGTAGAGGCCTCCTTAACTTTATGCCACCCATTTGGGATGTTTACTGCTCCTGTTCTTGCTCATCTTTTGTTTAGGTGGTTGTATTGGCAAAGCATCGATGGTTTAATTCTGCCTTTATTAGAGTATATATATTCTTACCAAAATATCCTAATCCGATTGAGCTATCCATGTGGGAACTTGACCCTTCGACATTTAGAGTGAAAAATCTGATGCTGCCTTGCCAGGCCACAGGGAGAGAGATTGTGCTCAGTATTGATTTGACATTATGATCTTGGGTGGGTTGGTGGGGGGAGGGTTTCCATTTTATGAAAAAATAGGGAAGGTGGACTGAGGAAATAGGAGGGAGGGTGGGAACAGGAAGAGAAGAGGGATGGAATGATGAGGAGGTAAAGTAAACAAACATATTAATAAATTAAAAAATTCCAATCCTCTAGTTCTGTCAATATTTCCATTTCCACTTCCGCAACATTTCTTGAGCCTTAAGTGCAGGAACAGTTTGTAGATGTATCTGTTGAGACTGGGCTCCAAATCTGAATTATGATTGGTTGTGGTTTTCTGTAATGGTAACATACATACAAAGAATATTGTAGACAGTGAGCAAGTTGTATTCATGTATATAAGAATATATATTTATATAAATATATACAATATGTA
This sequence comes from Acomys minous, assembly GCF_964271855.1. Lineage (NCBI taxonomy): Eukaryota > Metazoa > Chordata > Mammalia > Rodentia > Muridae > Acomys > Acomys minous. The sequence goes on along the minus strand of NC_140490.1, from coordinate 85,015,832 downwards.
TATATTATATGTATGTACAGGATTAATGTATATATCTTATGTCTATACATAATACATATGTATATAGGTATATACATACATTTATTTACTACATCAAATAATGAAAAATTAAGGTCAATGATTTAAAATATGAGGATTTGATGTACATCATGATTATAATAAAATCCCAAAAATTAAAATAAATAATTTAAAAAGTAGTTTTATATTGGATCATGATAAACTGAACATTTCATTACAGTAGTGAAATCATGGCCGCAAAGGTACAAAGTAGGTGATCACATTGCTTTTAAGTGACAAAACAGATTTCCTGAATTTGGTGCTTTGGTTATTTTATTTTTATATTCATCTCTGGAATTTTGCCCATGGGATCTATCTCACAAATACAAGATGAACCTTTTTCATTTTAGCTAAAGCTGTTTTCAATAACATTGTAAACACACCAGAGTGGTGTTTTTATATTTATACTGCATTCACATCAAATTAACAATCTGGAATTGCTGACACCTATGATTATATTCATAAGAATTGAATGGAAAACAAACATAACTTTTCCTCAGTTTCTGATGTTACAAACAAGCAAAAGTAACTATCTTGAATATTGTGAGATTTGATGATGTGGCCAAATATAAGTAACCATGACCTAAATGCACAAGTTATGTCAAATATCGTGTTCCAATCTGAAGATGCTTTCATGTAATTCTTATAGTAAGAGAGCATTAATCCAAAATTCAAGACATTCTCAGAATAAATTCCTGTAAACTTCATGTGGTCAAATTACAGCTAACCTGGTATTTCTAGTCTATGATTATGTGGGACAGTATCTTATGCTATCTTGACCATTGGTTTGATGAAAGGTAAGATCATTTTGTACATTGTAAATGTATTTTTCTGGAAGTCACCTAAAGAGATAAATTATAGCTGGCTGACAAGAAGAATAAGTTATCTCACAATAATTTCATCCTGGTCACAACATTTCAATCTTACAAAACCAAATATTTAATTATTCTGGATAGTGGGATATGTTATGTTGTGTAACAATTTCATCTAAGAACTTTTTGACACATTTGAAACCCAAAAATGTAACAAGAGTCATGTTCATAGCTGCCTTATTCATAATAGCCAGTACTTGGAAACAACCTACGTGTCCCTCAATAGAAGAATGGATAAAGAAACTGTGGTACATTTACACTATGGAATACTACTCAGCTATTAAAAACAAGGAATTTCCAAAATTTGTGGACAAATGGATTGAACTAGAAATTGTCATAATGAGTGAGTTCACACAGAAGCAAAAAGAGCTAAATGGTATATACTCACTTATATCGAGACACTAGTCCAAGGTGTATGTCCCCATGAAAAACTGTACCTACCAGAATAGTGGGTAAGAGGGGAGGACATCCTATTGAAACTTTAGGTGGGAGAAGCCTGGGAGAAAGAGGAAATGGAAGGATCCAGTGGGTCCTGGAAAACTATAGGCGAGTCTGGGCCCTGGGGTCCTCTGCAAACTGTGGCGACAGCCAAGGAAAAAATAGGCAGTAAAAACCTTGAACCCCTACCCGGACTAGCCGATGGACATTCTCCACTGTTGAGTGGAGAAGGAGATCTAACTTTCACACAAACTCTGGTGCCCCATATTTGAACATGTCCCTTGGACGGAGATGCCTGGTGGCACTCAGAGGAAAGATAATAGGTCACCAAGGAGAGACTTGATACCATATGAGCATATTCAGGGGGAGGAGGTCCCCCTCAGACACAGACTTAGGGGAGGGGAGGGGAGTAGTAGGGGGGAAGTGGGAGGAAGGGAGGAATGGGAGGATACATGGGATGGGCTAACAACTGAGATGTAATATGTATAAATTAATAAAAATGTATTAAAAAAAAGAGTTATTCTCAAAACAGCTATTTCCATTGATCTCTATTTCTTATGGCTTTCAATGAGTTCTTATCAGGTCTCAAAAGAATAATATAACACTTGGGGATAAAGATACAACTTAGCAGCCCTGTGCTGGATGCTAAGATGGAGAAGACTTCCACAACCACCATGACCTTCCCCTTAGTACTGTGGTAGACAGGGAGGAAGGTGATCCAGACACTGCAGAATACCAGCATGCTGAATGTCAGGAACTTGGCTTCATTGAAGGTGTCAGGCAGGTTCCTGGCCAAAAAAGCAACTGTGAAGCTCCCTGTGGACAGAGCCCCCAGGTATCCCAAGACACAGTAGAAGGCTGTGACTGAGCCTTTATTGCACACAATGATGATCTGACCATGTTCAGTGTGTGCATCTGTTTCAACAAAGGGAGGAGATATTCCCAGCCAGACTCCACAGATGATAAATTGTATGAGTGTACAGATGGGAATGATAAATTTGGGTGTCCCCGATATAAGTGACCTTCTCAGGCTTCTTCCAGGAGCTGTAGATTTGAAAGCCAAGACCACTGTAATGGTTTTGGCCAAGATAGTAGATACTGCCACTGTGAAAACAACTCCAAATGCAGTCTGCTGCAGGATGCAGGTGGCTGTGTTGGGGTGACCAATGAAGAGCAAGGAGCAAAGAAAACAAAAGTTGAGGGCGATGAGCAGGATATAGCTGAGAGTACTGTTATTAGCCTTCACAACTGGAGTCTTTCGGTGCTTCACAAAAACCACAAGAACAAGTGTGGTGAGTGAAGAAAACCACAAGGCCATGCCAGCCAATGTCATCCCCAAGGGACTTTCATAAGCCAGAAATGTCACATCTTTTTGGAGGCAGTAGGTTCGCTCTGTGTTGGGATACTGGTCATCTGGACACTTCACACACTGATCCACATCTGGCAAGAAATACAGTGCGGTGTCAGCACAACTTCAGTGTTTTTTTTTCTTACTTGCTACACCACCACACCCCAAAGTAGCTCATTAGAAAAGTTTAGCTTTGATGATTTTGCAAGTTAATGTTATACATTTGTTAGAGTCAAATGAATACATGAGTAATTTTCATTTCCTGTGCATATTCATTAACCCACTTTCTCATCTCCAAATTAACACAAAATACCAATTCTCATTTTATATTTTGTATACTATTATAATTTAGATGAGAAGTTTCCCAAAACAAACATTTAATACTCTTAGTTCTAGAAAATTGAATGCTAATAGTTTCTTAGAAACAGTAGGTTTAGTGTCTGTTGGACACTATTTCTTTTCTTCACATGACAGAAGAGACAAACTAAAGCCTGAAAATATGCTAAGAACTGTGTGACTCCCACGAATGAGTGCAAATGCACCTCCATTTCACATTCATCTATGATTATGCTTTAAAAACATTATCTTTGTTAATTTTGTTTTTCAACTTAACACAAACTAATGTCATCTTTGAAAAGGGAATATCAAGTGACAGAAGGCCTCTGCGAGACTGTCCAATGGAAAAGTCTGTGGGGGCATTTGAAAAGAAGATCTAGGCATTGGTGAGCAGTGCCAACCTTGGAAATAATTCCTAAGTAGTGTTAACATATTAAGTAAATGAGCCTTGGGAAGCTAAATAGTTTGCTACTCCATGATCCTGGAACTCCCTTCATGATAGATTGTAAACTTTACTTCCAAAGCTGCTCTTGATCAAAGGCCTTCATAAAAGTAATGAAAAGCTAATTAATGCATTACCTTTTTGTGTAAGACACAATCTAACATCAATTTTAGGAGAATACAAAGTACATTTGTATTGCACTACATAAAACCTTTTAAATCTATATTATTCTTGTTTCATTGTATAGCATGTAGTTATCAAAATTTTTGGAAGGTATCAAAAATACAGGTGATGTAAACTAAACTTTCTTGGGAAGCCTGATCTTCCTACACGTAAGTTTTAACTTTCATCACAGAAAATGTTAATTTTAAATTTTCAGTTACATAGAAACTGTAGATAAATCTTGGTCATTTTTCCATTTTTCCTGGTACCAATTTTCACATTTGGCAACCTTTCTTTGGGTAGGCCTGAGTACTCATGGTCTGTCTGTCTCTTGCTCCTACAACATAGTTGCTTACTCCTCAATAATGATCTCTGAGATACGGGGTTATGGGTTGTGCTACTGGTTATTATTCTTGGTTTCCTGACTTGTTACAGGCCTCATATTAACTATGCTAACTATGCTTAGAAAGGTAAAATCAGGAAGAAATGTATCACTATGTTCATTTAGCAAAATGATATTACTACATATCTTTTTTGGTGGTAAGATTATCATGTTATAATTCATTATGCGCTGGATATTATATGATGTTGTAGTTTCTCATGCTCAGCTACTCCTAATAATCCTAAAAAAATATTTTCCCTCTTCTTTGGTCATCTCATGTTATAGTACAACCCTATTTAAACACCCATAGTTTGCTCTCAAAATGTATGTGGCATTACTTAAATCACCCAGTAGGATTTTGTGCATGCAATTATTTAGCTTCATGGCATAACTTAAATGCAAATCCCCACAGTGTTTCTTCCCCTACCTTCTGTGAACTATAAAAATCAGCAATAATAATTTCCATATTGAAAAAAATCTATATTTTAGACATGAAACATATGAATTATTGATTCTTCCTGTGTTTCCTTTGAGAATATTGCCTGACTGTAAGTATGTGCAGCACATGTGTGTATTGTAAACATGGCCAGAATATGGTTTCAGAATGCCAGTGACTGGAGTTATAAACAATTACAAGTAATCATGTGGGTGCTGTGAGCCAAACCCACATTTTTTAAAAGGGCAGCATTACTCTTAACTACAAAGCCATTTCTCTGGCTACTACATTTCTTAAGTCAAATATACTGTCTATTAATATCCTATCTATTTCAAAAAGAATTCTGGGCTCTGAAAAGATGACACTGTGACAGAGAGTTTCAACGTGATATTAATACAGCTCCCAGAAAATTTTATGTAGATATATATATATGAAGGCTCCACATGGAAAAGTTTCTGGAAGAAGTGAATCTTAGACTTTTTCATGTTATCAAAATATATTATCTGAAAAAAAGGACAGCTTAGAATCATGTAAAGGCAACAAATGTGATGTTTCTCAAAGAGTTATGCTGCTAATATAACTATTAATTATGCCCACAAAAATCTTAAGAATATACACTATTCAATCATCTTGGTTATAATTTATGCTTCAGTACATTGATTAAAAACAGAGATAGTATCCTGATATTTTGTACACACACTTGCCTGTACTGTTAGAAATTTCATTTTCTGGGCAGAAGCTGCAAATAAAACAGCAGGAAGGCTTGCCTTCCTGTAGAGATTTTCTGAATCCAGGACCACAACTTTCACTGCATACAGAGATGGGGGTCTGGGAAATCAGAGAGACAAAGATATATAAAAATTAATCAGATAATTAAATTTCATGAATAAAATGTTATGAATTGTGATTGTTGTATTTATTTTTATAAATGTGTGATCAGTTAATTGAAGAGACTATAAATGTACCCTATAATAGCATATATACATATATAATGATAAAATGCTTAGAATAATGTACATACATTGGTGAGGAGTGTTACTTCTTGGCAATAATAAGCTTATTAAGAGGGATTCCAATGGAGTGGTTCCCAGTATATACCATGTTTATGTAGCACAGGATCAGAGGCTGAAAAACTGACTGAATTGAAGGAGTTGGGGAGGGTCAGTAACAGCCACCAACCATCCCTGTCAAATGTCTCCCAGTTCAGGAGTTATAACCTTCAATCACTTTGTACTCCTCCAAATAGTCGAGGCAGAGAGCAAGTCCCCTGGAGAACAGAGGATCAATGCAGTGAAACCAAGTTTGGAGAGTTGTGTTGGGCATAGGCCACAACCTAAATCAGAAGCTATCCTGAAGAGTCCTGTGAAACACATGAGCAAATTTGGGCTTGGAACTCTCTCTGCATGCCCACTGCTTATTGGCCTGGCTCGTCTGGGAAATGGGGATCTAACAGGCAAAAAGTATGTCAGGCATGGACCACAATCCATATTAGCTGCTATCATTAAAAGGCCTATGGTACACTCAAGCAGCCAGGTCTGGATCTCTCTTTACACACTGTTTAACATCCTGGCCCATCTGGGTCATATAAAGTAAACAAGCAGAAGTAAGTAGGGATCTAGCCACAATACACATTATCAAACATACCAAGCAGGCTCGAGGGCCATCCAAGCAGCTTTCAGCCTGAAGCTCTCTCAGCCTTCTCCTCCTCTGCCTGAGACAACTGGAACACAAACGGGGGATCCAGTAGAGCTAAACTGAGTGCAGGCTACAAAACCCGTTGTCCATCATCCTGAGGAAGCCTCTGGGAGGTCCTAGCAAACAGGCTTCATCTCAGAGCTCCTGATACTGGCTCCTGAGATGTCTAGTCCATGTGGGACACACATAGACAGTAATCCTCTGGCCTGCTAACACCAGAAACAACCAGATGGCTATAGGCCAGCTCAGGAAGCAAGCAACAAAACTCAGAGCCATATGACACCATTATAAACCTGTAATTATATAAGCACAGCAAGCCCTGGAGATATGAACATCCATAAAGTGCAAGAAGAAGATTTTAAATTTGAAGTGATGAAAGTGATGTAAGCCTTGAAGGAAAAAGTAAGTTTTTCCAAGAAAATACATTCAAACAGATGAAGGAATTGAAAAAGTCTATAAATAATTACAGGAAAATTCAGTTAAACAGGAGAAAGAAATGAAAGAAATGAATAAAAGCATTCAAGACATAGAAAGGGAATTGGCAACAACAATGAAAACACAATCTGAGGCAGTCCTGGAGTTGGAACACCTATGGAAGAGAATAGAAACTTCAGAAACAAGCAACAGCAACAGAATACCAGAGATGGAAGACAGAATCTTAGGTGTAGAAGATACAGTTGAAGTTAACAATACATCAGTAAAAGAAACTGTTAAAATTAAAAATCTTGACACAAAACATACAACAAATTGGGGACACTATGATGATACCACACCTAAGAATAATAAGAATAGAAGAATGAGATGATTCCAAGCTCCATGGCCCAGAAAACATTTTCAGCAAAATCAGAGATTAGAACTTTCACAATCTAAAGACAGAAATACCAATAAACATACAAGAAGCCTCCAAAAATCTTCCTGACACATAATAATAAATATGTTAGAGGTACATAACAAAGAAAGAATACTAAAATCTGCAAGAGAAAAGGGCCAAGTTGCATATAAAGGCAAAGCTATCAGGATTACACCTAACTTCTCAACAGAGACTATGAAAGCCAGAAGGGCCTGTACGGATGTCATGCAGACCCTAAGAGACCACAGATGTCAACCCAGAATGCTATACTCAACAAACCTTCAATCACCATAGATGGAGAAAACAAGATAATCTACAAACAAAAACAAAAACAAAAACAAAAAACCAAGTTTGTTCAGTTTTTAGCCCCAAATCCAGCATTATTGGAGATACAAGAAGAAAAACTCCATTGAAAGGGTGCTAATTACACCCAGGAAATCACAAGAAATAAATAATGCCACATTTAAAAAATAAAAAGAAAGGAAATACACAAACTCACTCCTCAACCACCACCATCAAAAATACAAGAACTAACTATCACCAGTCATTAATATATCCCAAGATAAATATCCAGAACTCCCCAATAAATAAACAAACGCTAATAGAATGCATGTGAAAACAGGACCTGCTATTCTGCTGTATTAAAAAACAAAAAACAAAAAACAACAACAACAACAAAACCCTTAGCAATAAAGGTGCCATTACCTCACCGTAAAGGGTTGGAAAAGGGTACTTCAATCAATCAGACCCTGGAAGCAAGCTGGAGTAGCCATTATTGTATCTAATAAAATAGACTTTCAACCAAAACATATGAAAAAAGATAGGGAAGGATACACACTTCATATTTACCAAAGGAAAAATACATTAAAAAAGATGTCTCAATCCTCATTCTCGATCTATTCCTAAAATGCAGGAGCACCCACATTCATAAGAGAAATATTTCTAATGCTTAAATCATACATGAAACCACACATATTACTAGTGGGAAACTTCCACACCCCACACTCACCAAAATATAACTCATTAAGACAGTAAATATGTGGAAAAATAATAAAATTAATAGATGTCATGAATCAAATGGACTTAACATATATCTACAGAACATGACTCAAACACAAAGAAAATATCTTCTTTCCAGAACCTTCTCTAAAGTTGACCATATACTTGGCCACAAAGCAAACTTCAACAGATACAAGAAGATTGAAATAACCTCTTGTGTCTTATCGGACCATCATTGATTAATACTGGAATTAACAACAACAGAACATGTACAAACTTATGGAAACAGAACAGTTCCCTCCTCAATGACTTCTGGGTAGTGGATAAAACTCACATAGTCTGCTCCAAAGCTGACTATATACTTGCCCACAAAGCAAACCTCAACAGATACAAGAAGATCAAATTAACATCTTCCTTCTTATAAGACCACATGCATTAAAGCTGGAACTCAATAACAAAAGAAACAACAGAAAGTCTACACAGTCTTGAAAACTGACTAACTTTGTACTCAATGACCTCTGAGTCAGGGATGAAACAAACAAACAAAAATAAATAAAGAAATTAAAAATTTCATAGATTTCAGTGAAAATGAAATCACAACATATCAAAACTTATCAGACACAATGAAAGCAGTGCTAAGAGGAAAGTTCATAGCTCTAAGAACCTTTATGAAGAAATTGGAGAGATCCCATACTAGAAATTTAACAGCATATTTGAAAGCTCTAGAACAAAGAGAAACAGACACAGCCAAGAGGAGTAGATGGTTAAAAATGATCAAACTCAGCACTGAAATCAATAAATTAGAATCAAAAGAATAGTTCAAAGAATCAATAAAACCACAACTGGTTCTTTGAGAAAATCAACAAGATAGACAAACCCTTAGGCAAACTAACAAAAAGGCAGAAGGAGAGCACTCAAATCAACAAAATCAGAAATGAGAGGGGAGACATAACAACTGACACAGAAAATGCAAAGAATCATTAGGCCTTATTTCAAAAGCCTATATACCACAAAATTTGAAAACCTAAATGAAATGATAGCTACTAACTACCAAATTGAATCAAAAGCAGGTAAACAAATTAAAGAGTCCTATATCTCACAAGGAAATAGAAGTAGTCATCAAAAGTCTTCCAACCAAAAAAAAAAGGGGGGGGGGTGTGCAGGGCTTTGTACCAGACCTTCAAAGAAGAGCCTATATAAATTCTCTTCAAACTATTCCATGAAATAAAAACAGAAGAAATATTATCAAACTTATTTTATGAGGTCATAGTTACCTTGACACCTAAATCACAGGAGGTCCCAACAAAGAAAGTGAATTTCAGTTCAATTTCCCTTATGAACATTGATGCAAAAATATGCAATAAAATACTGAATCCATGAACACATCAAAAATGTCGTTCATCATGACCAAGTCTGCCTCCTCCTAGGCATGCAGGGTTACTCCAGTATACAGAAATCAGTCCTTGCAATCCATCATAGAAACAAATGAAAGAAAAACCCAAATTATCATCTCCTTAGATTCTAAAAAAGCACTTGACAAAATCCAACTTCAATTCTTGTTTTAAAAAACGTCTTATGGATATTGATGATACAAGGCAGGAACATAAACATAGAAAAGGCATTATACAGCAAGCCTATAGCCAATATCAAACTAAAAGGAGAGAAATGTTTAAATAAATTCCTCTGATATCAGGGACACAGCAATGTTGTCCACTCTTCCTGTATCTCTTCAATATGACACTTGATGTGTTAAAGCAATAAGGCAACTAAAGGAGGTCAAAGGGAAAACACCACCAATCCAAATATTACAATTTAAAAAATGAGGCACAGAACTAAACAGAGAATTCTCATGAAGGAAGAGACATGGCTGAGAGACACTTAAAGAAATGCTCAACATCCCTAGTCATCAGGAAATGCAAATCAAAAATAATTCTGAGATTCCATATTATCCTAGTAAAATGTCTGAGACAAAAAACTCAAGTGTCTCAAGTTACAGCACATGCTCTCAAGGATGTAGACAAAGGGGAGCACTCCTCCATTTGCTGGTGGGAGTGCAAACTTGTACAACCAATTTGGATATCAATCTGGTACTTTCTCAGAAAATTGGGAATAGGTCTACCTCAAGATCCAGCCACAGAAATCCAAGATGGTTGTGATGATCACACACTATGTCTAATCAGCAGGACTGAGCCTAAGAACCAGGCTTCAAGGTGCAGAACACAAGAGCCCAAGGTGAGAGGGGTCCACACTATGGAGAGCACAGGTGGGTCTGGCCTCTGGCCATTTAACTGGACCATGAGGACTGGTGCTCAGTCCCCAGAGTCTGGACATATAGCAACCAAAGAGCTGCATTTGTGCTCTCTTTATATCAGAATCTGTATCTGGGACTGACTAGTGGGTGGTGGGGTGTCTAGTTCTAGTTCTGCTGGCAAAGGGAAGAACACAGTAGAACGAATGGATCTGACCTCAGACTTCTCCACCACTCCACAGAAATTCACAGATTTTCAGACTGGAGCAGGCAAGCTCACCAAAGCCCAGCCAAACTCAGGGTATTGGGCCATATCTGTCCCCTACCCCCATCTGAACTCTGTGCTACAAAGCACAAGCACCTGTGTCTGTTGTCCCAGGGGGAGGCCAAAGTGTGGACCTGGGATAGATTGGACTTTGGATCACCCCACCAGTCGACAGAGGGACCCAGGACCCAGGCGGGTCTGGACACTTTCTCCAAAGCCTAAGAAAATGCCTCAGGCTAGCAGACTGTACCTACATTCTCTCTCAGTATGACCCAAGTCTCCAGGTCCTGAGCAGGTGTGAACATATTCTCCAGGAGCCAGTCAAACACAGGCTAGAATGCTGTACACTAATACTCTCTCTGTGTCCGAACCAAGGCCCGAGGGCCTGGATGGGCACAAGCATGTGCACCAAAGTCCATCCAAATGACCAATATCCCACTATACAGACACTCTCTAGTGGACTGAACCAAGACACCAAGGCCTAGCCTGGCAAGCAGGCTGTACCTGCATTCTCTCTCAGAATGAGCCTTGGACTCGAGAGTAGCAGTATCAGAGTCTGCTGGCCCAGGGGGCAGCCAAATGTGTGGAACAAATTCCCCAGAACTGAACCGAGATCACCTGCCTGATCCAGGTAAGGGTTCTCTGATCCCCACAAGGGAGGGATCTCGACCTATAGACAACTATGAACCTGCTCTCAAAAGCCAATGAAGGGCACCAGAAACTACTTTGGACCATCAGAAACAGCAAGATGACTAAAGGCCAGGCTAAAAACACAAACAACAAAAGCCAAATTAATATGGCATCTCCAGAACTCAGTTATCTCAAAGCAATCAGCCCTGGAAATTCAAACACAACTTAAGCACAAGAAAATTCCCTCAGATCCTTAGTAATGAGGACAATAATGGAGGAAAAAATAAAATCAGTAAACAAATACAAGAAGACACAAGGAAACAGACAGAGGACCCTAGAGAGGTCATGGTAGAAGTCTATAGAGAGGAAATGAATAAATCACTGGATGCATAAACAAGGTACAACATTCTGATGCATTGAAGAAACAAATCTCAGCTACAATGATTGATATTACATAGGGAAAATGTCTTCCAAGCAAATGAACAGAAGAAGCAAGCTGGTGTAACCATTCTAATATGTAATAAAATAGACTTTCAACCAACATTAATCAAAAGATATGAGGAAGGACACTTCATACTTATCAAAGGAATATTCAACCAAGATGACATCACAATTATGAACATCTACACCCCAAATACAAGGGCACCCATATTTGTGAAAAAAAATTTATAAAGCTTAAACCACACTTTGATACCAACACATGCATAGTGGGAGATTTCAACATCCCACTTTCACCAATGATAGGTCAATGAAACAGAAACTAAAATGAGAAATATTGGCACTAACCAAAGTCATGAATCAAATAGATCTAACACACATCTATAGAACTTTTCACTCAAACACAAAAGATTATACCTTCTTCTCAGCACCTCATGAAACCTTCCCCCAAATTGACCATATAGTGGGTCACCAATAGATCCTCAACAGACAGAAGGAGATTGAAATAATACTTGTTATCCTATCACACCAACATGGACTAAAGCTGGACTTTAACAACAGAAATATCAAAAAGCCTATACACACATGGAAACTGAACAACTCTCTACTCACCCAAATTTAGGGGACACATTGAAAGCAGTGCCAAGAGAAGGCACTAAGTGCCTTCAAAAAGAGACTGGAAACATCTCATATAGGCAACTTAACAACACATCTGGAAGCCCTAGAAAAAAACAGAAGAAGAAACACTGAAGAAGAGTAGATGGCTGGAAATAATCAAAGGCAGTGCTGAAATCAATAAATTAGAAACAAATAGAACAATTCAAAACATCAACAAAGCCAAGAGCAGGTTCTTTGAGAAAACCAACAAGATAGACACACATGGTATGTACTCATGTATAAGTGGATACTAGCCCAAGATGGATGTCCTCTGAGAGTCTTCACACAATGGAGGATCAAGACAGGTGCTTGTACTTACTACTGAAATCCAGGTAAGAGGCATGTGGAAGAACGGGGAGAGAAAAGGACCCAGATGGTGCAGGAGCACTATAAAAAGACCATCATAGCTGGCATATCTGCACACATGGGGCCTTCACAAACTGCTCTGCCAACCAAGGACAATGCATGCAGTAACCCTAGACCCCTGTGCTCTGATCGAGGCAGTGAAAAGGTAATTCTCCACAGTTGTGAGAAGAGCCGTGATTGTCTCTGGTAGGAACTCTGGTGCCCCCTATTTGTCCACTTCCCATTGGTGAGGAGGCCTGGTGGCACTCAGAGGAAGGGAAAGCAGGCTATTCTGATGAGACCTGGTAGGCTGTGATTATACAGTGGTGGGAGGAGTTCCTCTTCTGTTATAGGTCTAGGGGAGGGGAATAGGGTGAAAGTGGGAGGGAAGTTAGAATGGGAAGATGCAAGTGAGAATATAACAATCGGGATGTAATCTGATAAATTATTTTAAAAAATAAAGAATTAAGTAAAAATAAAGAAGAGTATAAGCTAGGCAACAACAATAAAAAATCCCCAGCCATACCACTCCTTGGCATAAACCCAAAAGATGCTCCCCTACACAGGGATATTTGCTCAACTATGTTTATAGCAGCTTCATTCATAATAGAATATGGAAACAACCGAGATGTCCCTCAACAAAGAATGGATAAAGAAATTGTGCGCATTTACAAAATGCATTACTACTCAGCTATTAAAAACAATGAAATCTTGAAATTTTCAGGTAAATTGATGGAAGTGGAAAGATAATCTTGAGTGAAATAACACAGACCCAGAATAAATGATATATACTCACTTATAAGCTGGTATTAGTCACATAATACAGGATAACCAGACTACCATACACAGACTTAAAGAAACTAGATAAGAAGAAGGACACTAGGGAGAATGCTTAATTCTCATTCAGAAGGACAAACAGAATAGATACCAGAAGCAGTTGAAGAGAAGGAACAGAAAGTGAGCCTACCATAGAGGTCCTCTGAATGCGTCCACCCAGAAGGAGATCCAAGCAGATTCTGAGATACACAGACAAACTCTGGCATGGAGCACATGGAGCCTCATAGAAGAGTTTGGGAACAGAAGGACCTTAAGGGGTCAGAAGCTACACAAGGAGACCAATGGGGGCAACAAATCTGGGTGGAGGAGGAAGTTACTGCAGAGTCTGATGCAACAACCAAGGACAATGCATGGTGTGGACCTAGTCCCTCTTCTCAGATGCAGTAGATAGGCAGTACAGTCTCCTTGAGGGTCCCATTATATGGGAGTAAGGAAAACTTCTGAAATGGACTCTTGTCCAACACATTGATCACTTCCACTTGGTGGAGTGGTCTTGCCAGGCTACCGAGGAAGAGGATACTGGTAGCCAGGATGAGGTTTATACACTAAGTTGGTTGTTAGGGGAGGAGGGCACCCTTTTCTGAGGACTAGTAGAGAGAGGGCTTTTAAAGGAGGAAGGGTGGGATCGGGAGGCTACAAGGGTGGTCGCTATAATCAGAATGTAAAGTGAACATTTTAAAAATTAAAAAAATAAACTTATGAAAAAATATTTGAATGTGGAAAGTGAGTTTGTAAACACAGTAGGGCTGTTGTGTTTTAAATTACGAGGAGGCAGGAGGCACAGTAAAACTGAAATTCCACTCACTTGTCTAATGCCTGTGTTCCACTCTATCTTGTCCTCAGACAATGACAGTTGTTGCCCAGGTGGCAAATATGAGGAAAACGTTCCTACTTTTACTTTATATCCAAGACCTTGTGGAAAATTCCAGAAGTTCAGAATGTCATAATCTATATGCATTTTTTCTGAAGGTTTCAAAGTTACTGAGTCTCCACCAGCATTCATGAATTGAATATTCTTCAGGATGTGGTTTAGCTAAGAGAGATGCATGATTTATAAGCATGTTCAGTGTGCATATAAAATATTTAACTATGCACGTTCACATTTTCATTAAATTTCCATCTCAAAATGAAATATCACTGCAGTTATAAAACAACAAAATGGTGTTTACAATGAAATAATATCATTCTCCAGCAGTCGGTGAATAGGTGTTTACTGAGATAAACCTTGGGCTTTTATGCAAGCTAATGGTTTTCAACATTGATCCAAATAGTTTGTGATTAGTGTTGATTATGAACCAAACACAATCTTGAATTACCAGGGCATGAGGTCTCAGTGGAGAACTGTATAGATTAATTTGTACTCTAGGCAGGTATATGAAATATTTTCTAACTTGGTTGAACTGAGGCATGAAGAATGACTCTGAATTTTAGTAGGCTCATTTTGTGAGCTGGGCCAAGAACTGAACATAATGGAAGCAGATTCTTGAACAAATACATACTCATTGCTCCTTGCTCTTGATGGTGGATGTTGATGTGGCAAGCTGCTTCCAATTCCTGACACTTTGAGTTCCTCCTAATGAGGGACTGTAAATTGGCATTGTGAGTAAAATAACCCCTTTTTTTACTTCAGTGTTTTTGTCCACATATTTCATCATAGTAAGAGGAATCAAAGTTAAGGATAAACACCCAAAGCAGATACACATTTTCTTTAGATGCTTAGGGATTACTTTATTTGGTGACACTCTATACTAGTTAGAAATGTGAAATATCAATTGCCTCCTAGTTCATGTTTAAGAACTTTCTGCACAGAGATTAGGGTTTTTAAGATGAGAATTTCAGTGGAGCAGGATCATGATTGGTCTTTAATATAATCCTTTGCCCTAGCTTCTTAATATTACCTTCTACAATATTGATGTCTTGATTATAAGTTCCACCCATGTCTATATTTTTATTTTGACTACTAAAAACAGTCTAGAAACTTTTCTTTGGAAGGAGAATCCTAAGGTACTTGTTTAGGGCACCTTCAGGTCCATTTTTAAAAGTTACCTTCATGTAGAGGAATTTTAATTCAGAAAATGGTTGCTCTGCCTGGAAATCACATCCAAAGACCTTCTATGTCTGTGTGATTCTACTGGAATTGAACCTCACCTTTAATCCAGGAGACAGAGGCAATCAGATCTGAGTTCACAGACTACCTGGTATAAAGCAAGTTTCATATTAAAAAAAAAAGTTTAGGTCCAGGCCTGATGGTATATGCTCATTTCTAAACAATTCAGGTAAAGATAGTTTTCTAGAAGGAAGCATGATGTTTGAAATTGTTGTTTAATTGAGTGGCAGAAAAAGTGATGAATAAGGTATGCTCAAATCTCCTGAGAATAAAGGGGGTAGGGAATCTACTTGTAGGAGCCACACAGAGCAAGAGAGAAAAGAGGCAGTTATACTGGGAGAGTTTTGCAGAGAGAACAAGCTAGATGTGGGTAAAGACAGAAGAAGCTAGACAATGAGAAGGAGATAGAATGTTAGAAAAGGTTGGTGGAGGTAGTTTGAGGGCAAGCAAAGTAATTCAAAGGCTGCGAGAAATCCAGAATTAGTAATTTATTAGGAAGAGGAAAATGTGCCAGAATGCCTGAATTGAACCAACCAGCTATGATGAGCTCAGAAAGAAGAAGAAAATATGAGCTGATGAAGCAGTAAATCTCAGAGTCTGGAAACATTCTAGGACTCGGTTTTATTGTATGGAGCCTAGAAGCTTCTAAGACTAGGCTTAGGCTAACAGACAGAGGCAGTAAGTCTCTGAGACAGCAATTGAAATAGGTACATAAAAGTTCTTTTACACCTGGAGTAACACTGTGCAGGTTCCAAAGGAAAGCCCATTACCTGCCATGGGGGAAATTTCATTTTTCCTCCATTTTTAAAATCTTGTTTGTCTACTTCATGCATAACCATCTTGTGAAGGGTATGAGCTACAGCATACACAGCATTGTACATATGGTAACTCCCATAACTCATTGCCATGTCATGGTGATACCAAGGTAACCATTCCAAGGAACCTCTAGATGAACAATTTTTTAATGATTTACAAGAAGCCTTAGATATTGAACAATTAAAATGAATCTCCCACAATCTTGCCAGGAAAATGTCTTCTGGGTATTTGAAAGGGGTCACTGTCTTTGCAAATTCTTTAAAAGTAGAAATCTCACCATGACGTTGTGAAAAGATGAGAGTTCCATGGAATGAGTCAAGAATGAAATGCCTCATAGAAGTAATGACTTCCCACTCTGATGTGGTAACCCAGATTTTCCACGGAAGTATGTGCTCCCATCTTCTAAAGAGCACACCTACAGTAGAGTCGGTGGTACCATAAATGATAACAACTTTTACTGAGTTGCTCACAATTGGGCTATTGTAGACATCATCATTTCGCATGTGGAACACATGACTCACTGGGATCGTTTGCATGAAGGCTAAACAGACTCTCTTTCTTTCCATCTCTGGTATCAAGTCTGAGACAAAGTGAACACCTTTCTCATCATCTGAGATGACGAGCCCCACCCAATTCCATCTGAAATGGACAATCAACGTGACCATGCCTAAGGCCAGAGAAGACTCCTTGGAGGCCATCTGATACAGAGAAGAAAACTTCGCAGAGTCATGCATATTTATTTCAAAAGGTCCAATGGTCAGCTAAGAAAAGAGAATAGGGAGTGACATGAAGATGGAGGTTCCAGAAATCACAGGTTCAATGAGGCTGAAAGAAGATCTTCAAATTATAGAAATTCAAGCTTGTATTGAAAGGGAATTTCAAATTTGGGACCCAGTTTCAGAAAACGATTTGAAATACTCCCCTCTATCTTAAATCTCATGCGCGCCTTTCAAGCAACAGAAATGCAGATATACCGACAATTTCAGAGTATATAATCTTTAAAATTATGCATTTAAAAAGATTGGGTATTCGTTTGGGTGGCTGTATGTACATCCAAGTGTGTGCACCAATGTTTCTACAGGTGCATACCCATGTGCCCATGAAGGCTAGAAGAGAGTTTTGGGTGTCCTCTACTGTAGGCATATTGTTATTGCCTAATTCAATTTTTGTATCCTCCATATCTGCTTTCAAGCTTTGTTTTAAGAATCTCCCGTCTCAATGTTGTATAAACACTGCTTCCTCAGCTGTCCACTGATAGACAAATAAAGGATCTTACAAACAATCTCTGAGAAGGGTAGCGAAGAGAACTAACTTCCTGCCAGCCAGGGGGCGGGGTGAGGTGTTACAGGAGAAAGTAGGAGATTCAGCTGTGGGGGAATTCCCAGTAACATTATGAGAGAGGAGGAAGATTCAACTGGAACAGGAAAAGATACAAAGTATAAGTATTTCTGGGATTTACACTAGGAGGAAACTAGATTAGTATATAGGGTTAAGGTTAGAGTAATAACTGCTCAGTTCTTGTGCTATAAAGCTTGTTATTAAACAAATATGAAGGAGTCTCCATTGTTTTTGGGTTAAGAAAGAAACAGAAATAAACACAGTGAAATAAAAGTAACTTTAACACTCTACTTTTTGTCACTTTATTTTGAGGCAAGCTGTCCTTAACACCTCTTGATTCATAAGACTTTCTGGTCTGGGTAGAATACAGGAAGCCACAGGTATCATCCTGTATCTGCTGTGTTATAGTGAGTACATGTGTGGTGTTGGCAGGAAAACTCCTATTTTTATGATTTCACAAAAATTATTCTTGACTATGGGATGATCATCCAGCCCAAAACTAAGTAATTTGAATCTTGTACGAACAAAGACTTTCAGTTTAACATTTTTCAAATGTCAATGTTTATCATATTCAGATGCTGACGTCAAAGGGGGCATACTTTAATTAATTCCAGTTCATATAATCTCACCTGTGGATATTTATAAAGTTCCAGAAATGTGCCAATTAGGGAAGAAATTTCAAATGTGGTTCCTGTGATTGCAGCCACAGATTTTTCCACTCTTCTGCAGCTGTAATTTGGGAGGATGTTGCTCTTCCCCGTGAGCCAAATAAAAAAAGCGTACAGTGTTTCGTCTTGTGTTGGCCCAGCAGTGTAAATGTGATATCCCAGAGACATGTTAGGTAAAAGAAGGGGGTTCCTGTTGATCTCCTCAATGGCAAATTTTAGAGCAATGACAAATTGGTAGTTGTTGGGACTGATCCTATATAGAGAACAAGAGAATCAATGCAGAACAATCTTCAATAACCACTGTTTTACATCTGAATACAGAACTGTCATGCACTAAGTGAAAGCTTACTCTCACAACTTCCATATTCAAATCATACCTTGTTATTTGATGGAGTAACAACATGAGATTTTTTTTTTTGGAGGTCAGTAGGGCTCTTTTTGCTCCTGTTTAACAGATTATATACTGAATAATGCCTTTAAAGTTACACCACTTCCTTCATTTATTTCCTTTCTGAGGACATAGGAAGAAGTCTATCTTCTATTCGGGAAGCTAGTAGTTAATACACAATCATCTCATGTCTTTACCGAATATTTTGTTCCCCTTGTGAACCCTCTGATTGTGAACTGTAAAAACCTGTTTATTGTTTCATGTGGCTCACCCTTACCACACACCTTTAATCAAAGAAATTCCTGTTTGTTGTATCCAGGCCTAACACATACCTTTTATCCACTGTTTTGCCTTGATCCCTTTGTGTCACATGCTTAGGGGGCTTCTATTATTTGTACAATTTGGGGTTATTGGACTGACAGAAATTTTCTTTTATTTATTTTTTATTTTTAGTTTTACTTTTATTGAGTGCTTATGATTTACATGTCATGCACCAAAATCCCTCTCCACTCCATGTAAAATTAGACGAACAGATAAACAAAAAAATCTTGTTACAGGAGCTGTAGTGTATCACGCCTTTTGCCCACATATGTTTACTTTCAAATGTTCATTGTTTGGAGTCATGGGTCTGGTTTGAGGCCTACACTATCATTACCAGATTCTCACTGGGACTGCTGTCAGATATCCCATTGTTGTCGTGTGTCAAGGAGATTCTTAATCTTTGAATCTGCAGATGCGGTCCCTTCATGTGTTCCAGAAGGTCATACATGGGGTAGAAGTTGATGTGAGGTCAGCTCAGAGCCCTGGATCAGGGCCTGCTCCTTTGTCTTAACCCTAGGACCCACTCTCCCGCTCCTGTGTCGTCATGGCAGGGCTGGCTCTCCTTCTTCTATGTCCTGGGGGCAGGATCAGTTCTCCTGCTCCCATGTCCTCAGGGCAGTGCCTGTTATCTCACTCCTCTGTCATCATGGCAAGAAATGCTCTGCAGCTCCTGTGTCCTCAGGTTAGAGACAGCTCTCCAGCTCCTGTGTCCTCAGAGCAGGGCCAACTCTCAAGGCTCTCATGGCCCCCAGGCCGGCTCTCCTGTTCTTGTGTCCTCAGGGTCAGCTCTCCTGCTTCCCTGTCCTCGGAGCCAGATTTCCTGCTACTGTTCAATTCGCCAGATTGTTGCTGGCTGTCAAGGCGGGATGGCCTCCTACTCTTGTGGGTACTGGATCTTGTGGGCCATCAAGCACGAGGCAAGTGGAGGCCCCTCAAAGTTTTTGTTGAGTTGCTTACAGAAACCATTGATGTTGGCCCAGCTCAGCTTCTTGTCCAGGGGAACTTGTGGCTCTGTTGATTCATGCTTCCCAAGTCTCTAATTCCACTGCATGATCCATCTGTGATGGGCACCCCGCCTTGGTGCTGCCCCTAGTATGCACCTCTGCATGATCCAGCACTGATCATGGCCACAGCCTGTGAGAGGAGGTCCATGGGGCTTGTGGTGTGGGTGGTGCAGTCCTCACTCGGGCCCGACTCAAACAGCACCCCCTCTTTGAATGCCATCTCCTTGACCCACACCACTCTGGGCAACAACCCAAAAAGCAGCAGTGACTGCAGCGGTGACACAGGACCCCTGGGAGTTCACCATAGTATATTCCCATGGTCCTGCCACAGGAGGGCATGGAAGATCCACCTGACAGGATTTTCTTCTCTGTGGGAAACACCAGCACTGTGCTTTGGTACTCTAAGTATGGCCCTTTGGTGGCTTGGTGGCCACTGTTGTTCTGTGAATCAGATGCAGTATGCGATCGACGCCACAGCACCAGAAATTTTCTTAAGAATCATTCATGCACTGATTTTTCTTAAAAAGCATTTATGCACACTTCTTCTTAGCTTCCCTAGGAATGTCCTCATCATACTGCTCCTCCACTTTTAGGGAGATATCCTTATCCGGACCTACTCAAAGGTCTTCTTTATGTCCTGGAGGTCGTGACTCAAATCATTATGTCAGCAACCTCTTATGAGGCTCTGGCTCAAAAATATTCCTGAGACATCTGCCCCTGGATGTTACTTACTCAGAAATAAAATAATCAAAACAAAGTAAACTTAAAAAGGTAAGCAATATTTGGTAGGAAGTTGACAGCAGATCAAAATAGGCTGATGGACAAAGAATGGTACGGTTAAATGATAAAAGAATAAAATATTGAGAACTCCTTTAGAAAAAGTTTAACTTATACAGGACCACTCTGGTGTCATATGACAAAGGAACAAAAATACTAAGATTAGATACATAAATCAATTCTGCAAATATATAAGATATAAACATTATAATATTGAGTAATGTTTGAATAATGACTGCCGCAGCTTTGGCCTGAAAATGTTTCTTGGGTCCTAGGCCAATTAGCTATTGAAAGTCGATTGTATACTAATTGGGGCATGACAATCTTTCCAGGCTGTCTTGAAGATTTTCATTCTGTCCAGTGTCCTGGAAACCTCAAGAGCTGACATCCTGAGAACAGGCTAACATGCTTTGGTAAAATATGCCCTTGAAACTTCAATATTGTTAAAAGTTGGGTGGTGAGATTGATGAGAAAACAACTATTGTAAAAGAACTCTGTTTTATCTTAGTTTATCAATGATGACTAGACTTATGACCAAGCAGAAATTAGAACACATGTCTGGGCACAAAAAAAAAAGATGTGATCTGTGTTTTGGAACATCATGCATCTATCCCTGCCTAATGAGTTCTGTATAGATAAAGAATCACTCTGACTGCCAGTCAGTCAGGATGCAAACCTACTCCTGATCCCCATGCCCAGATCATTCCTCTTTCTCCTCCACTGAAGCTCTTGCATCCACCTTCTTCCGGC
This sequence comes from Acomys minous, assembly GCF_964271855.1. Lineage (NCBI taxonomy): Eukaryota > Metazoa > Chordata > Mammalia > Rodentia > Muridae > Acomys > Acomys minous. Next base: position 84,994,226 of record NC_140490.1, on the reverse strand, counting down.
CCTGGTCCACACCCCAGAACTGGACTCCAGAAGATTATGGTGTGGCTCAGCCAGCCTTAGCACACACCTATAATCCAAGATCTTTCTTTACACGGGATTAATAAATTTAATCCTAGGTCAAGAGACAGAGCAAGAAACCAGCAGACAGGGATCAAGTAGACAGGAGGGATTTTGGGAAAGGGGTACTTAAGACAGCATAGAGAGGAAGGAGATTTTTAGCTCTTTAGCTATTAGCTCTTTAGCTCTTTTCCTTTTAGCATTTGACTATTTTACTCTGGCCTATTAGGTGAGCTAGCAGACCTGTTCCTTCTGGGCTGTGAACTGAGCTAGCAAGCTTTGTACCTTTTGATGTTTGGCCTTTTCTTCTGGGATGTGAGCTGAGCAGGAAGGTCAGAGAAAGCAGGAAGGATGCTTTCTCTGCCTCTCTATGATAGAAAGTTTTCACCCCAGCATCTGGTTTTTGAGTATCCATTGATAAAATTGAAAAATATGGGGATTGTCCTTTATAAAACCACAAAGTGAAATACATATCCTTCATTAAAATAAAAAAGATATTTTGTGTGGTTTTGATAGGTGAGTATGTATGTTGTGGATAGCAAGAATGAGCTGAGTCTCTCTAAGAGGCCCCAGTGAAAGGACAAAAGGGAAATTTAATTATTTGTACTTGCTCACTTTTCATGGCATTTCTAGGCCCTGGAGCCAGTATAAAGAGGAGTCAAAGCTGATGTTTCTGACCTGACTCTTCTCCTTGGGTTCTGGTTATCTGTCTTATGGCAGGTGTATTCTCCCTGCCAATATTATCACACGTAGCTATCTGACAGCCTTTACCATTTTCCCACTGCAGATAGTGTGTAGGATGCTGTACTTCACAAATTTGGTTGGTGAAAGTCATAAGTTTATTCCAGACTTTCTGGTCCCAGACAATACTTTTGTCATCTTTAGTCCTCATTCTTTTCCTATTTGACATCTTGACATTTGGAACCATTATTCCTGCTGTGTAGGACAATATGTCATGTGTGTATGTGTGTATTTGAGAAAATATGTTTTTATACTATATAGTACATACATAAATTATATATTGTACTCTAAATTTTTATGAATCATGTTTTACTTTGAGAATTTGCACGTATTTTTATTATGTGTTTAAATGTATTATATTTATTTTGTATTTATGTTGGACAGAGCCAGATTTAACCAAGACACAGCTAGACACATATATATCCATGTATCTGTGTGGTACACCTTTGCTATACGGGTGTATATGTGGTGTGTACAGGTTTACATGTTACAGGTTTACTACACACACACACACACACACACACACACACACACACACACACACGTGTGTGTGTGTGTGTGTGTGTGTGTATGGTTTTGGTGTGTGTATGTGTATGTGGTGTAACTATATGTGTGCAGAAACAGGGGACAGAGAAAGACGCCACATGTCTTCTTTTGTCAGTGTTTTAGTCCTTAATACAAGGACTTTTAATGAAATTTAAGCATGTACTTTCAGCTCAGCTGACTAGTAATTACCTGGCAACTTTCTGTGTTGTAGAACACTGAGACTACAGGTTCATGCAGCTATATCCTGTTTTAGTGTAGGTATTGTAGGTTCTAGCTCAGGACCTCATGTTTGTACCAGAATGTTATTCCCCATGGATCCCTCTTCCCAAGCCAAAGACAGGGTTCTTTTTAAGGGTGAACTAACAATAAAATTAGTGTCATTTTAGTGAGTTCTGAATCACAAGTCTTTCATAATAAAAATAAAGGGAAATACAATTTTTCTTTTTCTTCTTCTTCTTCTTCTTCTTCTTCTTCTTCTTCTTCTTCTTCTTGTCTCTCAAATTTTCTGTTTTTAATTTATGTTATGGCATAGTATTTAAGATGGAAGTGATTAGATTTCTACTTTGCTTTAAATGTGAATCATTTGTTTCAAAATTATAAACCTCTATATTATAAATTCATGTATGCTTTTACCCACATGTGTTTCATTTGTTTGAATCACATATTATCTGATTATTCTATATAATCCATACAATATCATCTTACTTGCGCCAAGGAAGTTCTAGAGACTATAGGTAGCCAAGGGATTTATTTATATTAATTGTGATTTTTGAAAGTACTTGTTTAATTTTATCAGTCAGATTTCACTTTGAGGTGTTGTATACATTTTATATTGAATATTATTATTATATGTGTGCATGGTCAATATAACACATGCCCACACATATACTGGATGTGCACCTGTGTATGTTCATGAAGAGGCTGGGGGAAGATGTTGGATGTTCCGCTGTCTCACTCTACAACTTACTATCCTGACACAGGGTCTCTCGCTGAATCTGTAACTCTTCCGACAACTAGAAAGCCTAGCATTCTCCTGTCTCCATGTCACAATACTGAAGTTGCAGGTGCATATTCAGCTGCAACAAGCTTTTACATAGGTGCTGAGGATCTGCACTCAAGCCCAAGCTGGAAAAGGGGTGTTAGAAACAGAGCCTGCCCCCTAAGCCCCTCTTAGTGAAGCTTCTGTTGCACTGTGGCATGCACATGAGACCACACTGCCACTCTGAACAAATGACAGAATCTGTTACACAATTAACAGTTGTTTAAATGCTATCTACCCTCAAAGATTTATTTAAATTTCTTCTCATATGTCATTTTAAGTTTCTCGTTCTCCCCTTTTTATTTATCTTCACTTTATTCTGTCCTAGTCTTAATGTTGTAGATCTCTACTTTTCTTTCTACTAGATTTTAGATATTAGTATTCACTTCTTATGTACTGGAATATTTTTATTTTTTATTTTAATTTTGAATTTTAATATGAAGACAAAAAATTCCCCTTTCCTTTCCTACACCAATCTTTTAAGGACTTGATGTATGTGTGGCATATTGTCAAGGCAAACAATAAACATGCTAACATAGACAAGGAAAATCCCAAGATGCACCAGCAGTATACAAAGAAATGGAGGTAAGTGAGGAATGCTGAGACCAGGTGAAATAGTCATCCCAAGTAAGGGGCACACCAGTTGGTTTTATAAAGCCAAATGTTCAACTCTGAAGATATTAATGTATAAAAACCTGTGGAATCTAAACATCTGTAAAGTGATAAATGTAAGTGGTAGGAACTAGCGATGGCATGAAACAGGCTCAACAAAATCAGAAAGTCAGGGTGTGGGCATCGCAGTTACTCTGCCCCTTCTAGATGTGGCCATGGCTCCAGTAATACATGGCCAACTTTAAATCCATTGTCTCAGAAAAGTAATGGCATTGATGAAGTTAATATAAAATTTGGAAACTTCTAGCACAATATGTATAGAGTTTTACTCTGTGGTATACAAAGTCTTTAGACTACAAACTACCTTAGTGAGGGAAGAGCCTGCGAAATCCTCTGGAAGAAAAAGTTCATATTCATATTGCCAATATGGTTCAGCAGTTAAAAACACTCACAAGTCTTGCAGAGGACATGGTGTAGTCTCAGCAGCATCATGATGGCTTATGGCTTACTTTATGTAAGCTGCCAACTTCTTTTAGCAACACTGTGCAAATCATACCAAGAAAAATTGATGGTGAGGAAGAAGAAGAAGAAGAAGAAGAAGAAGAAGAAGAAGAAGAAGAAGAAGAAGAAGAAGAAGAAACAAGAGAGAAAATGCAGTCTACCAATGCAGTTTAATTGGCATACCAACAACACAGAGAACACAAAAAAACCAAATATGACATTTTCTCAAACAAGCAAATTGTATGTGTTCACCACTGTTTATAATGTTATCTACTTGTAAAAGTAAAATGGATATAAGAGTGAATATTGGTAGAAGGATAGAACAGGAGCTTTGTGTAGGGGAAGAGAGCAGAGTATAAATGGATGAGAGTGGGATCTGTGCTACTTTTCTACTGCTGTGATGAACACAATGACCAAAATAAACTTGGGGATGAAAGGGTTTACTCCTTATTAACATGATTATGTCACACACTACTTCTGAGGAAATCCCAAGTAGATTTTAAAACAGAGGCCATGGGGCAATGTTGCTTACTTCTTTGGCTTGTTACCAACACCTCATTCTACCTGCTTATGTTTTCACACAGAAAGTCAGCCACAGAATGACACCACATACTGAATACTGCCCCCCATATTACTCATCAATTTAAAAAGTGCAGGAGCCTGGGAGAAAGAGGAAATAGAAGGATCCAGCGGGTCCTGGAAAACTACAGGCGAGTCTCGGCCCTGGGGTCCTCCACAAACTATGGCAACAGCCAAGGAAAAAATAGGCAGTAAACCTTGAACCCCTACCCAGACTAGCCGATGGACAGGACATTCTCCACTGGTGAGTGGAGAAGGAGATCTAACTTTCACACAAACTCTGGTGCCCCATATTTGAACATGTCCCTTGGATGGAGATGCCTGGTGACACTCAGAGGAAAGATAATAGGTCACCAAGGAGAGACTTGCTACCCTATGAGCATATACAGGGGGAGGAGGTCCCCCTCAGACACAGACATAGGGGAGGGGAGGGGAGTAGGGGGGAAGTGGGAGGAAAGGAGGAATGGGAGGATACATGGGATGAGCTAACAACTGAGATGTAATATGAATAAATTAATTTTTAAAAAAGTGCAGGAAAGACTTGCTCACAGGCTAATGTAGAAGTGACATTTTATCAGAAGAAGCTGCATCTTTCCATATGATTCTAGCTTTGTGTCAAAAGGGCATCAAACTAACGACAACATATGGTCAAATAAATGACATACTTGAATGTAAGTATCTTTATGAAGCAATATTGATCATGGATACACATGTCAACTTAACATCAGATGGTATTTTTTTGAGTGCATAAATATTCACAAAATTAGGCATAATTAATAAGTATGAAATATTCCTCTGATTATGCAGATAGGTATGTCTTGGGCCAAAAATGTTTTCTTTAATGTTTGGAATTAATTAAAAAACAAATATATCATGTGCTTTTTCTGTATTGCCTTCCTACTAGCTCTAGGTTCCCCACAGTATCTCCCTGACAATTTTAAGATCTCTTACTTAAAAAATTAAGTCCACTTAGTATTGCCCATTTCTGCATGGACACAGGGTCATCCAATAGATTTTAGCCAACCTGCCAAAATCCACATCCAAAGTAAAGTGAGTGTCACTTCCCCAGCATGTCACCCCTGTCTTTCTTCCAAGACTTTAGGAACATTGTGGAATTGAGGAGGAAAATCAAGCCAAATGATTTAAGAAAATTAAAATGAAGAAGTTAAAACAGCATTAATATAGTGTCATATGTAAAATAAAGGTTTTAGCAATACATACCTAAAAAGACCAGACTCAGCTATGGTAAGAGCAATAAGCAAAGTCTGAAGTTTGTGAACAGAGCAGATTTCTAGTGGAACCATTTAGAGCAATGACTTTAATAATTTACTATTAAATATAGAGATTTTGTCACATTAACAACTTTTAATTATTGTTAAAGCATATAATTATCTTGAAAAGCTAAAAAAATAAAATAAATTTTCAGCATTCAGGTTTGCAAACTCAGTCCATGGCTCAGTGTTCTATTATCTGTTAGGTATTTGAAGGCACTGGAACTCATGGGTATATGAAAAGTTACCTAGATTTTTTTCCTCATGAGTGGTAGGTGAAAGAGAAAAAATTAAGGGTGTCCCCCTCCTTTTTATGGGTGTGCCCTGGATGTCCCAAAATTGCTGACTAATTTTTATATATTTTCAACAACTTCTAGAACCAAAGCAGAGCAGCCATCACTGTGTATCTGGGCCATGGGAGGACAGTCTAAACAAACACAGACCATAGGAAAGAATTAGCAAACAAACATATATGAATAAACATAAATGTGTCATCTTCTACTGAGAAACTTCTACATGATGAGGAACTCACAACATTACCAAGGGAGAGCTCTTCTATGCTCAGTTACAGATACTCTGAATTATTAGCTAGTCAGGTGTTCAGATAAATTTCAAGATCAATTGGTGAGGTCACAGAAACACCTTTCAGTAATTGGAAAAATGGCTTATGTAAGTCAAGCTATGAAAACGTTAATAAACATGCAGTTAATTATTAATACGTGATAAAACAGAAATTAGATCATAGTTCAAATGTAAGTTCCAGAATAAATATAGGAAAAAACAAAGTGGTGAATGAAAGGACATTTTTACATGAGAGAAAATTATTTTTTTCAAATTTAATTAATTTATTCAGATTACGTTTAAATTGTTCTCCTATCCCTTGTTACCTCCTCTTCCTCCTTCCTTCTCTTTTTCACCCTATTCCCCTTCCTATGTCTGTGACCAAGGGAGACCTCCTCCCCTACTATATGGTCATAGGCTATCAAGTTTCATCTTGGTAGCCTGATTATTCTTTCACTGAGTGACAGCAGGCTTCCCCACCATGGGAAGGTGGTTAAATATGGGATACCAGAGTTCACATCCAAGTCAGTCCCCACTCTCCATTCAAATATGGGGAATGTCTTGTCCATAGGCTAGCACTGAAGTCTTTGAATGTTAATTACATAGATCATATGTTCCTGGAATTATATCTTCCAAGTTAAAAAGCAACTGAGTGTAAGTAATCAGAACCAGAGCTGCCGGACACTGGATATGAGCTGAGGAAGTGAGTGACAGGGCAAATACTGGCCACAAACATGCTTGAGTACCTGTCAATTTGTACCGAGGGCATTGTAGTGAATGTTCCCTGTCTTGGTAGTTCTACTCCAAGATGGGAAAGACAGAGAGGAAAATTCAAGAATGTCATGGTCCTGCCAGCCTGGTGTGCCAGAAATGAACAACAAAAAGGCTTTGTATCAAATGATGTAGAAAAAAGAACAACACCATTCTTCTAGGATCTCCATTTATAAATTGAGGTGCCCAAACACACACCTATTCATGTATGCACACAGTCACACTCACATGTATTCTCAAACACATATTGATACACTCACATCACACATGCACACATTCATACACATGCACACACGGACAAGCGTTCATAGTCACACACATATTTCAATCCTTCACTTGTATGCATATACAGACTTCTGCATACATCACAAACAAAGACTTACATGCAAATGTAACTTTTATTTGCGTAATATAATTGTCACCTCAGAGCCTTACTGCTGAATAAGCTTACCTTTTTAGTCCTTTCTACTGTCTGGACGGCTGGTTCAACTCAGCTGTTCTTGGTCAAACTCCTCTCCAAGCTAACGGATTCAACGTGGTTTCTCTCACCTTCTCACTGAATTACTCTGCTGAGCCTCAAACAAACTCTGGCAATTTGTTCTAATCTTCTTGCTTCTTCTCATTCTCTGGCTAATTCTGTCTCCATCTGTGCCTAGCTTATCCTCCATGCTTCTATAAAACTTTCCTGGTAAAATTACTTCCTCCCCCACCTTCTTTCTGCACTTCTCCTTAGCCATCATTTTATTGTCTATTCTCATGAATGTTGCGAGTATCCTACAACTGACTCATTCATTCAGATCTTTCTTTTATTCATCACTTTGTCTGCTTCTGAATTAGACATATCTTTCAAACTTGCCTGTTTTCTCCATCAAACTAACTTTACCTTCATTGTTTAGGATTAAAGGTGTATAGTAAAGTAAAGGTATGTCTGTATTCCAGCAAGAGGGATTAAAGGATCAAATTTCTCTAAAATCACATGTATATAGGTGGACTCTCGCTTTTCTCTTCTCTTCTCTTCTTTCTCTCTCTCTCTCTCTCTCTCTCTCTCTCTCTCTCTCTCTCTCTCTCTCTCTCTTTCACTCTCCCTTTCTCCCTCCCCCCTCAAATATACACATATGTGAAAAGACTTTTAAACATAGTGGTAAATAAAAGACAGAAAAATAATTATATTTAAAGACAATAAATCCAGTTTATTGTAAAGAACACTAAACTACAAATTATTCAGAGAAAAATGTTGAAATATATCTATTTTAGGAAATCAATATTTAATGTCATTAAATTTTTTAAAAGATACATTGAATGTTGATGCAGAGATAAATTTAAATTTCTACCTTTGATTTCAGTGGAAAAAATTACAAACCAATATAATTATTGAGGTGCAAAATGAAATGAAAAATTGAAAATATACAGGAATAGTACATGTATCTTTATAAATCAGTTCTCTAATTTCAAGCAAAATGAATGGAATTACAGATAACTGATTTCTAAAAGTTAAGTATATTTATTCAGACTAATAAAAAACTGTTGTTAGCAGTGTAGGAGAAAGACACTGAAAGATGAAATGAGGGAAAGTGGGAAGGAGAATGAGAGTGTAATGGGATGAATGTGGTCATATTATATTATAGCAAGTATATTATTGTCAAAATAAAATTAATAAATAAAGGAAAGTGAAATACAAAGAAAAATATCATTTATCATTTAAGGGGCTCACATAAGTTTATGACTCAAATTCAAAAGATAAGTTTATGCCAGGAGGTGGCTCAGTTGGTAACATCTTTCTCAAGACCTGATTCATTGTCATGGCTGCCTAAACATGATACATAAAAGGAGGACACTAGTAGACATGCTGGTATGTAAGGAGGAAAGGTAATGAAGCCTCAACTGTAGACTAAAAACTGCAGGCAACTAAGGAATGATGAGAGTGAGAGAAATATCTTTACACAAGAGAGAGGACATCAGTTGTTTATGTAAGGGTCACCTCTGAAAACATACATGAAAGGAAATTTATATAACCTGAGTGGGTTGTTTTTTAATGCATAGACACAGATAGTTATAGACACATAATACATATAGAAAGATAGATAAAATTTTAATATATAATCAGTTAAAATTTTAATGGGAATAGTATATATAAGTTATTAGACACTGCTATGAATTAAAATTAATAGAAGGAAGGTGACATAACTCAGTAAAATCCTTGCAGCACAACTGTGAGAATCTGAGTTTGAATCCCTAAAACCAACAAAAACCTGTATACTGAAGCTGGCTTGTGAAATCCACCATTGCAACTGTACATTGGTGGTGGATACACGAGAACATCATTGTCTAGATTGCCTGGCATACACAGCAGAATATAAAATAAACATGTCTTAAAGAAGGTGCAGGTAAAGGAAATGTATATGATTGTGCTCATATGTGTGTCCATACTGACACAGATACCAAGACAAACAGAAAACATACACATCTGCACACAGACACACAAAGACACACACATATGCTCACATACATATTAAAAATACAGTGAAGAAGATAAAACATTACTGACTTAAGGCTAAAAATGAATGACCTCTTTTTATAAAGCTCAGTGTATATACTAACATTCCACATAAAATAAATACAAGCATTTCTAATTAATTTATGATGGAATGACAAAATTAAAACACAATCCTTTGCTAAAGAGCCACCTGGGTAAGCTGTATAAAAGCAGGTAGAGATCTAATTGGACTTAGTACCTTTTCAACAACTGACACGCAAATCCTGATATAGAACCTGAGTCAATGCCCCAATCTTAATGAAGCCATGTGTTTTAGAGGAGAGCCTACAACCATCATTTTACTGAAGACAAAAAAATATTTAACTACATATGCTTTTTCATGCTTAAACACACCATGCTCAAAAGTCTGTAAAACACATAATAAACAAACAGTCCTTTTACAGATGTAAACAAATGTGTAATATGTCATTTAAAAATGAGAGATAAAGAGGTAGAAAAGATAGAAATTCATGAACGAATATATTCTAAATACAGTATGTACATATATAATCACTCAAAGCATCAATAAAAATTGTAGGCATAGTCAGCATGGCATGTCCTCACTTTAAATCATGAAAATTATTGTAGACACACTATGTATGGAGAATGCCTTACATGGTTAATAATGCTTACACTAAGGGTATTCCATGGAGATAGAAAAAGCATGGCTGATATACTTTTCAATTGTAGAGTTTGCCAAAAGGCTTATTGCTAAAGGTCATAAATTTTATGCAGTTTGGTGTCATATCTATTATTCACATTGAACTCCATGAAAATATAAAATTTTGATTGGTCCATAAGGAAAATTAGGCAAATGATTAAAACTTTACACCTGAGTTCATTACATGTCAGATTTTGTGTAATCAGTTTTCCCTCCATACTGGAAAGATAAATTATTACCAAATTCAGCATGTGCCAATAATGAGTGTTGTATTAAGATACCAAGGGCATTTGTGTCAAAAATTCCAAAAATCAACGTGAAAATTTGATGTAATTGTATCTCCCTAAGTCAAGGACCAGAAGCCTTGGGAGTCAAAGCAGCAGGGTAATGCATGACAGAAGCATACACGAGTGACTGACAGACTTACAGAAAGTGAAATGGAGACAAACAGGAGAAAGCAAAAGAGGCTATAAAGAGGTAAGTTAACAGTTAGGTGCTGTAGGAAAATGAAGTAGCTTCTAAGCAGGAACAATGCCATTTCTTCCTGCTATCTCCTTTCTCCATTGTGTACAGCAGACACCTATAACATCAGTGTCTAACAGGAGGTACAATATCTGCTTTCAATGGCACCATCTCTGTTCACAGAAAAAAAACCACTTAGTCAAGCTCTGTACAAGTCTGTCTCATCCTTTTATTAATCAGTTTTGTTATTACTGTGGTAACATTTTTATAGTCAAAAGGATGTTCCTGCACCTGAATCAATCATGTTATCTGACAGAAGGGAAACATCACAGCAGTCTGCTTAGATAGAGTCCCTGGCCTGGTTTGTGGCCCAAAAGGGAAGAGGCACACCTCACAGTAAAAGTGATCTTCAAAGAGTTTGTGTAACTAAATACTGTAAGTGGTCTTCCCAGGAATGCGGCACAATCAGTAGCACCCAGTCACCACAGACATTAGGAAGTGCACAAAAGAAGCATTCCCAGGACCCTATTCTGTAGAAGATACACTGTGTTATCATATTTCAGTAGTGAACTAACTGTACATATGCCTCAAGTTATGTTTCCAAGTTACATCATTTGTCTCCTGCACGTCAGATGTCAGAGAGCTGTGTATGTGTTAAAACTGGCTGGAGAGTTTTCTGCTCAAACTTCACTCATAAATATTGAAGACAATAGATGAAGCTGAAAAGCTCTTGCCAGTATTAGGGAAGAGCACTGCTGAGAATGAAAAGATGAGATAGAGTAAGGGTTCACCCTGGAAATTTTGGCTAGAAAGAGAGAGGGAGACACTTACTGTGGGAGAAGGTGTGTGTCCTCTGACCCTTCCGTGTGTGGGGAGGTTTGATAGGTGTAAAGTGGTAGGAACACACTTATCACCATGTCTCCATCCTGGTATACATTGTCTTCCAAAGAGATGAAACACTTTGGCATAACTAAATTGCACAGGAGCATAGTAAGCTTAAGAGTCAAGAAGAATGAAATGGAAGTGGGCATTGTGCGTGTTCCTTTGAGCACAAATGGAACTTGCACTGATGCCCGGTGCCAAGCTACAGTAGGTGAATGGTTCTGCCTGTCTGTGGGTTTATACAGTGGAGGCCACTCTACTCCCTATTCATTCCAGGTCATCTTGCTTAGTCCCCTGGAGAAACCTTCATCACTTTCTACCCTCAGGGTTTACACCTGAGGTTTTCTGTCCAAGTGAAAAACACATATATCTGAAGATCATATTCTTAAGTTCCTGGTATTCTTGAGTCATCATCCCAGTCCAAAAAACAGTAAACGCACAGGACTAACTCAAACAGAGAAAAGTGTACATAAGCCATTGGTTAAAAACAACATTTAACATGATGTCATTTGATAGATTCTGCAGGTGCCAAATTAACTGTACATCCAAAAGACCCATACAAGAATGGTTTCTCTACATACATAGATCACAGTTCCCCCATAGTGTCCAAGATACTGAAGGTCATCTCATATATGCAGGGTCTATGGAGCCACGTGAGTTTCAGCATAATTCCCACTAATATCTCCCTATATTTCACAGGTGCAGCTTCCCATTTCCTGATCACCAGATTCAAAATGTAGTAATGACACAACTCTTCTAAGCATCCCCAACCACTTCTCAACTAAATATGAATATGGCTGATACTATGGACCTGGTCAAAACGTTGTGACTAAAGAGGTCATAGACCCTAGTGGTGGAATGCACAACTGAGTCTTTCTATATGGATACTGTGCTAGGTAGTTTTCTGTTAACCTGACAAAGGTAGTGTCAATTAATGTCAATTAAGAAAGTGCATCCATAATTGGAGTGGATGGACACCTGTAAGATAATTTATTAATTAATGACTAATTAAGAAGGTCCCAGCTAATTATGGAATGTGCTATTCCAGGGTCTCTGGACCTCAGTTCTATAAGAAGTCAGGCTAAGCAAGCCATCAGGAGAAAGACAGTGAGCAGCATCCTTGAATCAGCTCCTGGTTCCAGTCACCTCCCTGTTTGTGTTCCTTTCCTGATTTCATTGATGATGAAAGTTGATATTGTAGTATAAGGCAAATAAATGACCTTATCTATAAACTGTATTTTGGTCATGGTCTTTCCCCACATCAATAGAAACCTATTGACAAGTTGGTACCCTTATGGTATGGTATTGCTATGAGAGACCTGACAATGTTTTTTGAGGAGGGTGGTGGGAAATGTTTTGAACTTTGGACTAGTAAAGTCATTGATTCCCAAGAGCTCAGTGAGCTGTTCGATAGGATCTTGGGAGATAAAAATGTTTAAAAGAGTGTAGACAATGGAGGCCTGGCTTGACATTTCATAGGGAAACAAAGACTGTTGTGGTTTGTGTGTGTGTGTGTGTGTGTGTGTGTGTGTGTGTGTGTGTGTGAATAATCTATAGTTCTTGTTTTCTGGGACTGAAAAATAAGCATTGACTAATAAGCTGCCATAGCTACAGAAGTGAAACCTTTCTTTTGCTGGTATATTCAATGCTTCTCAGTTGGAGACAAGAAATGAGTCGTAATTTGAAAATGTACATCTTTGAGGTAAAAATTTCAGTACAGTGTTCCATGAGAGTGATCCCACAAAACATGTATTTTATACTTGTCCAAGTTTGAATATTTATTTATGAACTAAACTTGGGAATATAAGAATTTACTAGGTGGTGTTGGTCATGAAAGTATGAAGATGTCATGAAGAATGACTGAAGCTAGTCACTGTGTGGTAGGACTAGAGTCCCTGAAAAGCACACAGGAGAGGCTGTTGGTAAAAGTGGAGCCAGTTGCAGCAAGGGGCCCTAGCAGTTTTGCATATACCAGACCATAAGATCTCCAAAAGAACAATAGCAAGAATGGAGTGGAACCAACAAGAGCTTAGAAGACAAACTATTTGTTGCTGAAGAAGGCAGATCTGGATAAGTAATCCAAGTTACTTTCGGGAGCCAAGAATTTCTGAGTGAATCTTAGACCAATGTACACTGAGTTATTTACACTGCTCAAGTTTGGTTTTGCTCTGTTCAAATTGTTACTGTGTTCTGGTTATTTTCTCTCGAAGTAAAAACTTATTCAATTTTTAATTTTTTTCCATGAGGCTACAGTTTAGAGACTTTGAATGTTAAAAGATTTTATACTTTAAAAGGTATTGATTGATTTAAGGGACTATGATTTGAACGCAGTTGAATTTGTAAAGAATGGGAATTCAAAAGTTAATTTGAGATCCTGGGGATGAATGAAAACAAATTGTTGTGGCTTAAGAATTATGAGTTTGTGTGTCAAGTAGACATAGGGTAGATTGTGCTGGATAGTTCTGTGTTAACTTTACAGAAGAGTAAGTAATCTGAGAGGAGGGAACTTCAGCTAACAAAATACCACCAAAATATTATAGGCAGGCCTAGAAAGCCATTTTCTTAATTAGTGATTAGTGGTGCAGGGCCCTGACCTTTGTGGATGGCATCATCCAAGGGTCAGTGGTGGTTCTAGGTGCTATAAGAAATACAGCTGTTCATTTATGTAGTGCAAGACAATAAGGAGCACCTCTCTTCATTGGCTAGTTTCCAGCTTCCTGTCCTGTTTGCATTCCTTTCCTAATTTTCTGTGACGATGGATAGTGCTATTGAAATGTAAGCCAAAAAATACTTTGCTCTCCAACTTGCTTTTTGGTCATCATATTTCATTGCATCAATAGGGATCCTAAATAAGACATGTATGTAATTAAATTTTTATCAATTTATTCATAATACATCTCTATTGTTATGCCTTGTATCCTCTCATTCCTCCCTCCTTCCCGCTTTCACCCTATTCCACTCTTTTATGCCTGTGACTGAGAAGGACATTCTCCCACTCTATATGATCATATGGTATCAAGTCTCTTCTTGATAGCCTGTTATCCTTCCTCTGAGTGACACCAGGCCTCCCCATCAAGGGGACATGGTAAAATATGGAGCACCAGAGTTTGTGAGAAAGTCAGTCCCCACTCTCCACTCAGCTGTGGAGAACGTCCTATCTATTGGCTAGACTTGAGTTCGATGGTTACGGCATGTATTGTCCTTGGTTGGTGCCATAGTTTGGGCAGATCTGTCTGTCACAGTGTTCTTCTTGTAGATTTCTAGGACCCTCTGGTTCCTTCTATTTCCCCATTATCTCATACTTCTCTCATCAAGAGTCTCAATAGGATGTCTTCACATCTATCCCAATTTCCTGGTAAGTAAAGACTTTCATGGGACATGCCCCTTGGGCTCGTGCCCAATTATAAGTAAGTATATACCATTTAAATCTTTCTGTTACTGGGTTAACTCACTCATTATGATCCTGTCTAGCCCCATCCATTTGTCCACAAATTTCAGGAATTCCTTGTTTTTAATAGCTGAGTACTATTTCATAGTGTAAATGTACCACAGTTTCTTTACCCATTGTTCTACTGAGGGACATTTAGGCTGTTTCCAGGTTCTGGCTATTATGAATAAGGCTGCTAGGAACATGATTTAGCATATGTCCATGTTGTGTGCTGCAGCATCTTCTGGGTATATTCCAAGGAGTGGAATAGCTGGGTCTTGAGGAAGCCCTATTCCCAGTGTTCTGAGATAGTGCCAGATAGATTTCCAAAGTGGTTGTACAAGTTTGCATTCCCACTAGCAATGGAGGAGTATTCCTCTTTCTCCATATCCTAATCAGCATGTGGTGTCACTTGAATTTTTGATCTTAGCCATTTTGATGGGTGTAAGATGGGTCTCAGAGTCATTTTGATTTGCATTTCCCTGATGACTAAAGACTTTTAGCATTTCTTTATGTATTGCTCAGCCATTCAATATTCCTCTGTTGTGAATTATCTGTTTAGTTCTGAGACCCATTTCTCAACTGGGTTATTTGGTTTGGTGATGTTTAATTTCTTGAGTTCTTTATATATTTTGGATATTAGACATTAAATATTTAATATTTACATTCATACTATAGATGAGTGTAGTTTCTTCCCTAGTCACAGAAATGAATTTCAGCCACAGGAACCAGGCAAAACACATATGGTTAGAGTAATGTTAATAAATGAATGCCAACTGTTAATTCTCAACAGGATGCCAAAATAAACCCTCTCTTCTGGGGCCCTTGTATGGAGAGCCATAGATAGCAGAGTCCCCTGCTGCTTCACCGGCGCAATGCGCCCCCTTCTGTGCATGCGCAGTGAGAAAACCCTTTGCGCATGCGCAGTGAGCAAGCCCCTTATGTGCATGAGGTAAGGTGGCGTGATTCTGACAAGGCATGGCGTGAGGTGGTGTGATCCGAATGCACCAACCAGGAGTGGTGACGTGGCAGTTTCTGATAGGACAGGCACACTATAAAAGGTTCTGTGGGAGCTTTTCCTAGGGTGACTCTGATAGTCAAGGATCCTGAATAAAAACTGCTACAAGAAGAGTTCCCGGTGTTGGTGTCTTTCCTGCTGGACGGGAGCGGCATCGGCACCCTTGGAAACATGACAGAAAATGGAAAGGAAAAAATGAATCAGAAGAGGACTTGGAGTGTACATTAGCAGATGGGCATCTCAATGTGAAGTGTTGTTGCAGTCATGAACTCTTAGGACGTATAACTGCTTGCACAAGAATGGAATAAACACACATACTCACATAGCCATACACTATTCAAATTATTCTTCAGTAGGATACATATTCTCATATGTATTATAAATTTTTAATTACTTTTGTGTCTGAGTGTGGCACTTACATGTTTGTGCCCCTGTCTGTGTGTGTATAAGAGTGGTAATGCATGTTTAAGCGTGGTAATGTAGAAGGGATCCAAGATGGCGGCGAGCAGTGTGGACCGTGTTTGAAAGCTCCAGTGAACAATTCAGGGAATTGCACAAATTTCTAAGCTAGGAACACCAAGGTCCCCACACCACAGCAGCAGAAGTGCTCCACGGTTCGGAGGGACCAGGGTGCGGAGGACGTGCTTGCCCCTGCACATGGGAGGAGCGTGGACTTTCTTGGATCAGAGCAGCAGTGGCATAGACAGCAGTGCCACCAGCTGCTCCAGCGGCTCCAGCGGAACCAGCGGTGGTGGCTGAGGTTTGCAGCTCAGAGCCTTCTAGTGGAGGTGATTGGTGTGGTGGACGGTGGGAGTTGCTGCGGAAGACAGAACCCTGGACAGGATTTGGGTCGTGTGGTGCCTTGAGACCAAAGCTGGACTCAGCAGACAGTCCAGCCCCAGAGTCCTGGGTTTGCTCAGTGAGCTGTGCTGTGGAGAAGCTGGCTCAGCTCAGCAAGCAATTCTGCCCGAGGCACAGCTCCCCTGCTGTGACACAGGCTGGGCAGAGTGCTCACTTCCACCCTAGGCTACAGCTCAGCGCAACTGCAGTTTTCCTGCTGTGATGCAAGCTGGGCAGAGAGCTCACATCTACCCTAGGTGCTTGCTCAGCACAGTCGCAGTATCCCTGCTGTGACGCAAGCTGGGTGAGCGCTCACTTCCAACCTAGGTGCTTGCTCAGTGCAGTGGCAATTTCCCTGCTGTGGCAGACGGTTCAGGCCCTGAGAAACTAGTTGAGCTCGACGCGTGGTTCGGGCCCAGTATCCCTGGCTGGACTTGGCAGGAAAACCAAAAGGCTGTGGATACCTTGGCCTGATCCAATGCTCATTCAGGGACCCAGAACAATTGCAGGACCCGCAGCAAAGGGGAGCTGAGGATCACTGGCTGTGAGAGCCCAAAATGACAGGGCTAACCTCCTGATATCCACACCATGAAGTATCAGGGCTTCCAGCCTATGGAAATTGTGAGAAAACAAGTGAATCTATCATCAGACTCCCTCCACCCAACTCTGGGTGTTACCCAACAAAACCAGAGGCAGCAAGATGTCTAAGGGACAGCGTAAAAGCAAACGCAAAAACCCCCAAAACAACATGGCATCTCCAGTTCCCAACTATCCCAAAGAAAACAACCCGGAGAACTCAAATACAACGGAAACACAAGAAAATGACCTCAAATCCTTGGTAATGAGAATGATAACGGAGGAAATAAATAAAATTCGAAATCAGATGCAGGAAGACGCAGCCAAGCAGGTGCGAGACATAAAAGAAGCACATAGAGTGGAACTGGAAAATTTTCAGGAAAA
The DNA here is from genome assembly GCF_964271855.1 of Acomys minous. Classification (NCBI taxonomy): domain Eukaryota; kingdom Metazoa; phylum Chordata; class Mammalia; order Rodentia; family Muridae; genus Acomys; species Acomys minous. The sequence goes on along the minus strand of NC_140490.1, from coordinate 84,976,765 downwards.
TATAAACAACCAGATGAAAGAAATCAAAAAAAACCATTCAAGATATGAAGATGAAAATGGATTCAATGATAAACACACAGAAAGAAGAAAAACGAGAAAGTGAGGCCTCAGAGAAGAAGGCGAATGACACAGTGCTGAGCTTTTCTAACAGAATCCAAGAGATGGAAGAACGAATCTCAAGTCTAGAAGATACAATAACAGATCTTGAAGCAACCATTAAAGAAAATGCCAAATCTGGAAAACTCCTGACACAAAACATCCAAGAAATTAAGGACACCATGAAAAGAAGAAATCTGAGGATAATAGGCATTGAAGAAAGAGAAGATATCAGATTCCAAGGCCCAGAAACACTTCTCAGCAAAATCATAGAAGAAAATTACCCCAATCTAAAGAAAGAGATGCCTATAAACATACAAGAGGCCTACAGAACACCAAATAGAATTGACCAGAAAAGAAAAACTGCCCATCACATAATAATCAAAACACAAAACATACAGAACAAAGAAAAAATATTAAAAGCTGCAAGGGAAAAGGGCCAAATAACATTTAATGGCAAACCTATCAGAATTACACCCGACTTCTCAGAAGAGACCATCAAAGCCAGAAGGGCCTGGACAGAGATCCTGCAAACCCTAAGAGACCACAGATGCCAGGCCAGACTACTTTACCCAGCAAAACTATCAATAACCATTGAGGGAGAAAACAAAATAGTCCATGACAAAACCAAATTCAAACATTACCTATCCACAAATCCAGCTTTACAGAAGGTACTAGAAGGAAAACTCCATCCCAAAAGGTCAAGCTACAACCAAAACTATTCAGGAAATATATAACTATACCATGGCAAAAACACAACTTCACAAACGCTCGACTGGAACCAACATCAAAATTAAGACTCTTAATAGTAACTGATCATTAATATCTCTCAACATCAATGGTCTCAATTCTCCAATAAAAAGACACAGACTAACTGAATGGGTGCATAAACAGGATCCAACATTCTTCTGCATTCAAGAAACACATCTCACCCATAATGATAGGCATTACCTCAGGATAAAAGGTTGGAAAAAATATTCCAAGAAAATGGTCACAAGGAGCAAGCAGGCGTAGCCATTTTAATATTGAAAAAAATAGACGTTCAACCAAAATTAGTCAAAAGGGATGAAAATGGACACTTCATACTCATCAAAGTTAAAGTCAACCAAGAAGTCATCACAGTCTTAAACATCTATGCTCCCAATACAAGGGCACCCACATTTGTAAAAGATCTGCTAAAAAGGCTTAAACCACACATAAATCCCCACACAATAATAGTGGGAAACTTCAACACCCACTCTCTCTGAAGGACAAGTCATTGAAACAGAAACTAAGCTGAGAAATAACATCATTAACCAATGCCATGGTCAAATGCATCTAACAGATATCTATAGAACCTTTCACACAAACAAGAAAGAATATACCTTCTTCTCTGCACCCCATGGAACCTTCTCCAAAATTGATCACATCGTAGTTCACAAAGAAAGCCTCAACAGATACAAGAGGATTGAAATAATACCTTGTATCCTATCAGATCATCATGGGCTTAGCCTGCAATTCAACAACAACAGAAATAACAAAAAGCCTACATGTATGTGGAAACTAAACAACTCTCTGCTAAATGATACCTGGGTCAGGGAAGAAATAAAGAAAGAAATCAAGGAGTTTCTGAAATTCAAAGAAAATGAAGGAACAACATACCCAAATTTGTGGGATACATTGAAAGCAGTGCTAAGAGGAAAATTCATAGCACTAAGTGCCTTTAAAAAGAAATTGGAAGCATCGCACATAAACACCTTAACGACACAACTGGAAGCCCTAGAAAAAAAAGAAGCAGAAACACCCAAAAGGAGTAGACGTCTGGAAATAATCAAACTCAGGGGTGAAATTAACAAATTAGAAACTAAGAAAACAGTCCAAAGAATCAACAAAACCAAGAACTGGTTCTTTGAGAAAGTCAACAAGATAGACAGACCATTAGCCAAACTAACTAAAAGGCAGAGAGACAGTATTGAAATCAACAAAATCAGAAATGAAAAGAGAGACATAACAACAGACACTGAAGAAATACAAAGAATCATAAGATCCTACTTTGAAGGCATATATGCCACAAAATTTGAAAATCTAAGGGAAATGGATGATTTTCTTGATCAATTTCACTTGCCAAAGTTGAGTGAAGAACAGATAAACAAGCTAAATAGTCCCATTTCCCCTACAGAAATTGAAGTAATCATTGATAGTCTCCCAACCAAAAAAAGCCCAGGGCAAGATAGTTTCAGTGCAGAATTCTACCAGACTTTCAAGGGCGAGCTAATACCGAAACTCTTCAACCTACTCCAAAAGATAGAAAGGGATGGAACATTACCCAATTCATTTTATGAGGCCATAGTCTCATTGATACCTAAACCTCACAAAGACTCAACAAAGAAAGAGAATTTCAGACCAATTTCTCTGATGAACATCGATGCAAAAATACTAAATAAAATACTTGCAAAACGATACAAGAGCACATCAAAGATATCATTCATCATGACCAAGTAGGCTTCATTCCAGGCATTCAGGGATGGTTTAATATACGGAAATCCATCAATGTAATCCACCACATAAAAAAAATGAAAATAAAAACCCACATGAACATCTCTTTGGATGTAGAGAAAGCATTTGATAAAATCCAACACCCATTCATGGTTAAAGTTTTAGAGAGATCGGGAATACAAGGCACTTTCCGCAACATAATAAAGTCTATATATAGGAAGCCAATAGCCAAAATCAAAGTAAATGGTGAGATACTCAAGGAAATTCCTATAAAATCAGGAACAAGGCAAGGCTGCCCACTCTCTCCATATCTCTTCAATATAGTACTCGAAGTTCTAGCCAGAGCAATAAGACAACATAAGGAGATCAAGGGTATTCAAATGGGAAAGGAGGAAGTCAAATTATCCCTATTTGCAGGTGATAGGATAGTCTACATAAGTGACCCTCAAAATTCCACCAGAGAACTCCTACAGCTGATAAACACCTTCAGCAAATTGGCTGGATACAAAATTAACTCAAAAAAGTCTGTAGCCTTCCTATACACAAATGATAAGCTTGCAGAGGAAGAAATTAGGAAAACTACACCCTTCACATTAGCCACAAGCAGTATAAAGTACTTAGGAGTTACTCTTACTAAGCAAGTGAAGGACCTGTTTGAAAAAAATTTCAAAACCCTAAAGAAAGAGATTGAAGATGACAAGAGAAGATGGAAGAATCTACCTTGCTCATGGATAGGGAGAATTAACATCATAAAAATGGCCATCCTACCAAAAGCAATCTACAGATTCAATGCAATCCCTATCAAAATACCTACACAATTTTTTAAAGACATTGAAAGTTCAATTCTGAACTTCATATGGAAAAACAAACAACCCAGAATAGCTAAAACAATCTTGTACAATAAAAGGTGCTCTGGAGGAGTCTCCATACCTGATCTCAAACTGTACTATAAAGCAATAGTAATTAAAACAGCATGGTACTGGCACAGCAACAGGCCGGTGTATCAGTGCAATCGAATCGAAGACCCAGATATGAATCCACACACATATGGTCATTTGATTTTTGACAAAGAAGCCAAATCCATTTGATGGAAATGGGATAGCATCTTCAACAAATGGTGCTGGTCTAACTGGATGTCTATGTGTAAAAAAATGCAACTGGACCCATATTTGTCACCTTGTACAAAACGCCAATCCAAGTGGATTAAAGACCTCAACATAAAACCAGAGACACTAAATCACTTAGAAGAAAAAATGGGAAAGAGCCTGGAACATATTGGCACAGGAGACAACTTCCTGAACAGAACACCAACAGCCCAGGCATTAATGTCAACAATTAATAAATGGGACCTCATGAGGCTGAGAAGCTTCTGTAAGGCAGGTGACACGGTAAAGAGAACAAAGTGACAGTCTACAGACTGGGAAAAGATCTTCACCAACCCCACATCTGACAAAGGTCTACTATCCAAAATATATAAAGAACTCAGGAAATTAAATACCACTAAACCAAATAACCCAATCGAGAAATGGGGCATGGAACTAAACAGAGAATTCTCAACAGAGGAATATCAAATGGCTGAGAAACACTTAAAGAAATGTTGAACCTCCTTAATCATCAGGGAATTGCAAATCAAACAAAGCTGAGATTCCATATTACACCCCTCAGGATGGCTAAGATCAAAAATTCAAGTGACACCACATGCTGGCGAGGATGTGGGGAGAGAGGAACACTCCTTCATTGCTGGTGGGAATGCAAACTATTACAACCACTTTGGAAATCTATCTGGTGCTATCTCAGAAAAATGGGAATAGGGCTTCCTCAAGACCCAGCTATTCCACACCTTGGAATATACCCAGAGGATGCTCCAGCACACAACAAGAAAATTTGCTCAACCATGTTCATAGCAGCCTTAATCATAATAGCCAGAACATGGAAACAGCCTAAGTGTCCCTCAATAGAAGAATGGATAAAGAAACTGTGGTACATATACACTATGGAATACTATTCAGCTATTAAAAACAAGGAATTCCCGAAATTTGTGGATAAATGGATTGGGCTACAAATGATCATAACTAGTGAGTTGACCCAGAAGCAGAAAGACTCAAATGGTATATACTCACTTATATCTGCATATTAGCCCAAGAGGCATGTCCCACGAAAGCGTTCACTTACCAGGAAACTGCGACAGAGGAGAGGACATTCTAGTGGGAATCTAGATGAGAGAATCATGGGAGAAAGGCAAAGTAGAAGGATCCAGAGGGTCCTAGAAGCCTACAAGTAGAACATTATGATAGGCAGATTTGGGCCCAGGCGTCCCGCTCAAACTAAGGCACCAGCCAAGGACAATACAGGCGGTAAACCTCAAGCCCCTACCCAGATCTAGCCAATGGTCAGAACACTCTCCACAGTAGAGTGGAGAGTGGGATATTACTTTCTCACATACTCTGGTGCCTCACTTTTGACCATGTCCCCTGGACGGGGAGACTTGGTGGCACTCAGAGGAAGGACAGCAGGTTACCAAGAAGAGACTTGATACCCTATGATCATATAGAGTGGGAGGTAATCCCCCTCAGGAACAGTCATAGGGGAGGGGAATAAGGGGAAAATGGGAGGGAGGGAAGAATGGGAGCATACAAGGGATGGGATAACCATTGAGATGTAACAAGAATAAATTAATAAAGGAGGGAAAAAAACTACTATAGGCTGTGCCCATTGTCCAAACACAAGACATCACAGGTATGGAGTTTCCAAATTTATGAGAGGCTACTGCTAAAATGTAATTGTCCTACTGTTTAAATGACTGACTGACAAGCCTATATGGGTAGAGAAATATCCCAGAATTAAGAAAAATTACAGGCATTGAGCTGCTGATAAAAGAACAGCTCCAGGAGCAACATAGAGAAGAGTCTACCAACCCATGAAATTCCCCTGTGTTTGTTTTTTTTTTTCAGAAAATGAAGAAGGTTAAAAGATTTAAGAATGCTGAATAAAGCAATTCAACCAATGGGTCACATATAGACTGGAATTGTTTTATATTTAGTATTAACTAAGTCACTGTCTATGATAGTAGTTGATTTAAAATATTGGTTTTTTTAGAGTAATTCCTACGTACTTTATATTGCTTGTGGCTAATGTGAAGGGTGTAGTTTTCCTAATTTCTTCCTCTGCAAGCTTGTCATTTGTGTATAGGAATGCTACAGACTTTTTTGAGTTAATTTTGTATCCAGCGAATTTGCTGAAGGTGTTTATCAGCTGTAGGAGTTCTCTGGTGGAATTTTGAGGGTCACTTATATAGACTATCATATCATCTGCAAATAGGGATAATTTGACTTCCTCCTTTCCCATTTGAATACCCTTAATGCAAATCAAAACAACTCTGAGATTCCATCTTACACCCATCAGAATGGCTAAGATCAAAAATTCAAGCGACACCACATGCTGGTGAGGATGTGGGGAGAGAGGAACACTCCTTCATTGCTGGTGGGAATGCAAACTATTACAACCACTTTGGAAATCTATCTGGTGCTATCTCAGAAAAACAGGAATAGGGCTTCCTCAAGACCCAGCTATTCCACTCCTTGGAATATACCCAGAAGATGCTCCAACACACAGCAAGAAAATTTGCTCAACCATGTTCATAGCAGCCTTATTCATAATAGCCAGAATATGGAAACAGCCTAAGTGTCCCTCAGTAGAAGAATGGATAAAGAAACTGTGGTACATATACACTATGGAATACTATTCAGCTATTAAAAACAAGGAAATCCCTAAATTTGTGGATAAATGGGGTGAGCTAGAAATGATCATAATGAGTGAGTTAACCCAGAAGCAGAAAGACTCAAATGGTATATACTCACTTATATCTGCATATTAGCCCAAGGGGCATGTCCCACGAAAGCCTTCACTCACCAGGAAACTGAGACAGAGGGGAGGACATTCTACTGGGACACTAGATGAGAGAATCATGGGAGAAAGGTAAAGTAGAAGGATCCAGAGGGTCCTAGAAGCCTACAAGTAGAACATTATGATAGGCAGATTTGGGCTCAGGGGTCCCACTCAAACTAAGGCACCAGCCAAGGACAATACAGGTGGTAAACCTTACACCCCTACCCAGATCTAGCCAATGGAACAAACACTCTCCACAGTAAAGTGGAGAGTGGGATATTACTTTCTCACATACTCTGGTGCCTCAACTTTGACCATGTCCCCTGGAGGGGGAGACCTGGTGGCACTCAGAGGAAGGACAGCAGGTTACCAAGAAGAGACTTGATACCTTATGAACATATACAGCGGGAGGTAATCCCCCTCAGGAACAGTCATAGGGGAGGGGAATAAGGGGCAAATGGGAGGGAGGGAAGAATGGGATGATACAAGGGATGGGATAACCATTGAGATGTAACAAGAATAAATTAATAAAGGAGAAAAAAAGGAAAAAGATATTAACAAAAATAAAATAAAATAAAAAAATATTGGTTTTTTTTAACCATACTCTTGCAGGGTTAGGTAAAGGTTCACTTTCTCATTACCTACTTATAATAGCAGTGGTCCAGTAAATAGCTATTTAGCAAAACTCAATAATGGATTCTACCACTGGTGAGTACAATCAGATACAGAGTCCTGGGAAGAGTAATCTTAATGTGTGGTAGGATCACATTCAATCAAAAAGTGTTTGCTTATGTTCTTATGATTTCATGAGATTACTACATTTTTTAAGTCATCAGGCAATGTAAATCTTCATCAATGAGGCATCACAGTGAATTTCACATGACTCCAATGGACACTATATATCATCTGATCCTCACTATGTTGTACACTGTGGAGCATTGGGCTCTATGTACAGAGGGGAGACCATTGACAGTGAGACTTTTCAGAGTTAAATTTGACCCTCAGGAACTGTCTACTTGCATCATATCAAAGAGGCCTGTGCCAATGGCTTATTGAACATATTACCCATTTTTGTTGGTCCCTATGGCTTTCCTATTTTTGGACTTGGATGACATAATAGTACCAAAGACATAGAGGATGGTCCTCAAACATATTTATCCAGCATATATTTATCATTTGTATAGAGACCTCAGCTGTGCAGCTTAAGGGTAAAAAATTTTGACGATTTCTCTAGGGGATTCCAGGAAGCTGACTTGGAATGAATAGGCTGTGGAATCCTCTTCCTTCAACACTTATAAACCCACAGAAAACCTCACTCATTCAACTACTGTATGTGTGACCCTGACCTCTTTGCATTTTTTTCATTTGTGCTCAAAGAAATATTTACAATGAACATGTTGCCTTTTTTTTTCTTGACAGTAAAGCTTTATATGGTCCTTTGCAATTCGGATAACCCACAATGTTGGGTCACTTACACAGACCATGTATACCAGGATGGAGATATGGTGATCAGTGTGTTCTTACCCCTTTACACCTTCCAAACCTCCCCACACACTGAAGGGACAGGTGAACTATACATTGGTCAAAGGTACGTGTCTCTAGACTATTCTTCCTAGCCCTGCTTTTCAGGATGAACCCTAATCTATCTCATCTCTGCCTTCTCAGCAGTACTCCCTTCCAATGTTTTAACAGTTTTTCATTTTCATCTATTGTCCTCTATTTTTACAGATGAGCTCAAAGGCTGTCTCTAACCAGTTATAGCACATCTGTCTCCCTGACACGTGCCATTCAGTGGTGCAAATGATGTAACTTAGAAACATAGCTTGAGGCATGTGCATAGTTTAGCACTAAAGAGGTGACAATAGAATGTCCTGTCTACAAAACAGGTCCACTGAATTCTTCATCTCTGAACTTTCTAATACCTGTACAGCATGACTGATATTGTGTATGTGTGCGCCACATTTCTTGTGAGACCACCTCTTGTATTTAGTTATTTCAATTTTTTTTGGAGATGGCTATTTCCTTGTAGGTGTGCCCCTTTACATTGGTTTTACAAGATATCCTGTGGACTTAAGCAAACAGGTGTGATATTTACATTCCCTCCAGGATCTGACTGTTACAGGTACAGTAACATTCTTTTGACTACTAGCAATGTCACCGGTGAAATCAAATAACTGATTAATAGAAGGGAAGATACAGACTTGCACAAAGTTTGCACAGGTTGATTCTGCTTCTGTGAGCAACAAAAATGACACTGGAAGCAGATATTGCACCTCCTGTAAGACTCTGATGTGACAGGTGTTGCTTGTGTCTGCTATGCAGACTCATAAAGAGAGATGTAAGAAAGAAAAGATGAGTGTCAGGCTTAGACTCTATCCCTTCTTCCCACAACACCTATTTTCTGATATTTTGTGTTCTCTTAACATTCTCATGTTAGCCTCTTTTTCACTATCTGTAAACGCAGCCAGTAGCATATGCATGCTCTTGTCACTGTATTACTCAGCTCCTCTCACTACAGCAGTTCCTGCTCATTTCCAGGATTTAAGGGAATGCAGTTCACCAGGACTTTTATTTTAGGACTTTCTACTGTGAATCCACTGATAATTTGATCAGAAGTGACGTGTGTGGAATTTGGTAATAATGTAGCTTCCCAGTGTTGAGGACAAAGCAAATCTGCTTGCTTTGAAGTTGAGATGTATTAACCCCATGCGTAAAGTTACAAATATTTTATCTAATTTGGTGCATGGGTCAATAATAAATTTATATGTTGAGGGAATGTATGGTGATCTGATGTGCGAACAATAATGTGATGATATCAAACTATATAGAAGTTACCACTTTAAGCAATAAGCCATTTGACAAAATTTGCAATTGCAATTTATATCAGTTATACTTTCTATAAACCCATGGCATGCCCCTAGTGACAGCATTACTAAATATGCATGGCACCTTGCCTTCATGTTGTATTTACATTTTCTGATTTGAAGAGGCCCATATCTTCTTGGTGATTATGTATAAAGTATTTTATTTATTTTACAATTGATTATACATGTAAATATTATATTAGGAATATATTCTTGCATGATTGGTTCATTCTATTTCTTTATGTTTATTTGTAAGTAATATTTTACACATTTGTTTTTAATGGTTATAAAAATAATTGTGTTTGTTTCTTTTAAGTACTTTGTGTATGGTGTGCTTAGGTAGGAAAAAAGGCATGTAGTTATAGCTTTTCCTGGCTTAGTATATGGTGGCTGTAGGTTTCCCCCTAAGATCTATGAGTCCAATCAGATCTCTATCTGCTTTTTATGCTTCCAAATGAGCCTATAGTTTTGCAAACATTTGTGTGCTCAATTTTTTTTGTTTTTGATAAACTATTTAGAAAGGTTTGTATTTATTTTGTACCAAATATGTCTATAAACCCGCAACTTTTTATGGGTAAGTCATTTACTTTCAGCCTTCAGTGAACAGTGTTCAATCTCTCTCTTTCTATTTGTGTGTGTGTGTGTGTGTGTGTGTGTGTGTGTGTTATGAGGACAACCTTACATGTTTTCCTGATCTCTACCTTCTTTGAGACATGGTTTCTTTCCCTCTACTGTGTGTGCTAGATAGCTGGCCAGTCAGCTTCTCATGTGTCTCTCTTGCATCTAATGTAAAAATTTTGGGATACAAAAGCCAGCTATAATATCCAGCACTTTGTTGATTCCAGGTACTCAAACTCAGGGCCTAGTACACATGCTGCAAACATTTACTCACTGAACTGTGTCTCTAGCCTGTTTTAATTTTTAATTCATTTCCATGTCCAATGCTTCCCATATAGCCATTCATGAGTACATATACAGGTTGAAATTTTATGAACTTACCCCTCCTTCTATGTTAGCATGTATATTGTTGTCATCATAGCTTTGGTCATGTTGAAGCAGCTGTAAAGTTCAAAATCTGGCCCAGGATTAGAACTTTACCAACTGAGCCATCTCCCAATGACAATTATCTTTTAAATATTGCCACAGACTGGCGTGAGCTTCATAAATAATAAATAATGTTTCTTTGTTATACTAATTGCTAATTTGTTTACTAATTAATATTACTTTTTACAATACTGCACTTGCTGCCATGTACTGTGATCACATTTACACCGACTACACTCTCATCCGCCTTCCCACTCGCGTTGAGCATCATTCCTTTCTCACCACTGTTCACATTATCATCCTATTAATCTTCCAGAGACATTTCTCTGTCATCTCTCAAATCACTCCCACCTTTTTCACCTTCTAAAATTATCCTCTCATATGCTGATATCTCCTATTATTATTCTGAATAAATTTCATAATGTTCATAAGTCATTTATTTCTAAATCCATTCAGTTCTGCTTGAAATGTGACATTTCACTCCTTAAGACCTATGTGAAAAAAAAATCCCTCGCAATACTTTTGTAATTTTCCCTTTCCATTTTCCATTTGATAATTATATTTGTATTATAAAAATTTTCTCACTGCAAGCAGAGGAAGATATTTAAATTTAATCTCTACAACAACATAAAATGTGTCTATTTTTAAACCTAATGAAATTAAAGATTGCTTTCATAAAATAAATTTATTCGTTCATGTCTTCTAATAATGTGTGTTGTATTGCTCTTTCTAAAAATTACATTTATTATTTTTTGCCTTTTAAAAAATATTTCATATATTTTCTTTAATTAACACTATATTTTAGTATCTCTCTCTGTGGTGTGTGTGTGTGTGGGGGGTTTATCCAACTGAAGGTGTTTGTTTGTCAGTGCATAAAGAAGTGTGTGTATGCCTGTGAGTGTGTGATTGAAAATACATTTGTGAATTCCATGTGATTGTGTATGAATATTGATGAAAGTGTGTGTGTGTGTGTGTGTGTGTGTGTGTGTGTGTCTATCGATGTATACATGTTTGTGAGCATGTGTGACAGTGTGTGTTTGAGAATGCACATGAGTGAGTGTGAGTAGGCGTGTGTGATGAGGAGTGGAGGACCAGAATGTATGTGTGAAGTTCCAAGAGGAATTTGGGTATTGTTCCTTACTCCACATCTCTTTTGCAGAACCTTTTCCTTGTTCACTATGTACCCCAAGATGGCAGGCCCATGGTCCTGTGGAATTCCCTTATATCTCTGCCCAGTATTTCAAAATTTGATTGCGATATCAACTTTTTACTATCATGTGCTAGGGCCATGTATTCACGTCCTCATGTGTGTGTGGCCACCATTTGCCCTCTCACTCTCCTTCCCAGTCCACATCCACAGTCTGGCAGCTTGATCTGATTCAGATTTACTTTATTGTCTATTGTTTTTTAACCAATAAGGTATATTAACAGGATCTTAGTCTTTCTGTCATTTGAATTCAATACTTCATCGTGACATTCAGAAGTCATGTAGGACAATTCTTTTCTTCAACACTTTTCTCAAGAGATTTCTCCTCTGGAGTCCTTGTAACTACATGTGAGCATTGATCTAATTTCCATTTTAATCTAATATAAATTATCTGCATATCTTGACTTATAAAACTTATTTTTGCACTTAATGAAATTGTTCTTGCATGTGACTTAACAATTTGAGTTTCGAGCATGTCTGAAAAAGGCTCTGTACCAAAAAAAAAAAAAGGTGTGGAGTAAAGAACTGATGAGATGTTCAGATAGACTCTCTGTGACTGAGCAAAGAAATCTCTCCCATGATAATGTTGTGAATTCTGCATCATGTCAATGTTCCTCAGTAGCAGATGACAGACCTCTGTTTATTCATTCATGCTTCTGTGATTTTAAGATTTTGCCATGTATTGTGTGTGGACATTTCTCCAAAGACCCAACTACACAATGTTGGCATATAAGTCTATATTAACGCTGTTTTAAACTTCTTCAGTTATATTCTTTAAAACATTTTACATTTATTCTGTAACTTCCTTTCCATGATGTTTCTTATTTCAGGAGTTCATTTTCTACTGGTATAAGATGCTTCCTTATGTAGATGAGGATCTTGGAGGTTGGTCAAGACTCAGTGATAAGTCCCTATGTCCATGAACATAGTGACAGCACTAAATGGAGTCAGTAAAGGTAGCCAGTGTTTTAACTGCTGTCCCATCTCTACAACCACAATACAAAGGTTTTGTTCTATAGTGTTTGAGATGTTTGTTCCCCCTATAAGGAAGTTCATTGTATAAAAATTTGTGAGCACAAACTATAACAGAATGAGTTCTAGACATAGAAGTTTATGAAAGGTATATTAATTTCTTTGATGTCATTTGTTCTCTGGAACAATGAACCTCACGTTTCACATGTATTGTTATTGCCATAGATGTTTCCGGAAAGGTCAGAATTGCTACGAAGCCCACACTCAGACTTTATATGTATGTAGGGCCAATGTTGGGCGATATTTTTCCCAAGCACTTCCTTTTAACATTTTACAAGTATAAGACACTTGCATATCAATCAGATAAACTTCAGAATTCTTTCACTCAAATGCAGTATTAGGGACTGCATTTGAAAATTAAATATTTGTCAAATTAAATATAAACTAAATTATAAAATTCAAAGGAATTTTTTCTTCTAGACTTTACTGGTATTTGAACTCATAGACAGGACTAGGTGACATCATATTTAATACATACATATGGTACAACTGATCAGCTTCAATCTTAAAAATTTTTTACAAGAGCAAGGAAAATTGCCCATGGCTTCACTGAGAAAAATCTATGCTACTCCCTTGCTTTCATTAACTGCTCATAAATGCTTTGGAAGCTTATATTTTATAATTTTCAATTAATGCATATATTTCAATGCATAAAGGTTGACAAAACACAACCAAATAATTAGAATAAAGTGAAAAATAGTGAAGTAAACAGTATAAAGGTCCAACAAAATTCTAACAATTAGTGATTTGCCATTTGATTATCATGAATCTGAAACACTTGAATTTTGGAGTTCAATGTTAACTAATAAATATAGAAAAGAAAACATTAAACATGGCTTCATCAAACAGGGATGGGATTCAGAAGCCAGTAAAATTTGTCTGTGGGGAACATGATAATAACCCAGTTTTTATGTTTCCCATTAAACAAATATTTCAAGGAAACTCTCACTATCCAAAGTAAGCTGACACACAGAGAAATATAGTATAGTTCAGTACAATGAAACAAAACACAATAAATTTAAATGATAAAATTAAATACCCTAAGTCAACTATACAATGTACCATATTCAGAACACAGAGTTACCATATACAGTATATTCTCAGGGAGATGTAATTACATCAGAAGTATCAAGGTAGAAGCTTCCTAAAAACACTACAGACTTCTACATATTAATAAGTCAAATTTGAGCATCTTGTATTGGATAACTAACTAAAGTTATCCTGGGGAATACTATTCCTCCAATTCTCAGCATTCTTTATTTATCTCTGTAGTTTTTTATAATTATGAGTCACCATGGGCATTTTCCTGTCCATGTAAGCATATCTATTACTGATGTTCTGCTGAAAACTTGCACACAAAAACATTATACAACAGAGTAGCTTACATTTATGCACTTAATAACACATGAATATGTATACATAGACAGAAGAGAGAGAGAGAGAGAGAGAGAGAGAGAGAGAGAGAGAGAGAGAGAGAGAGAGAGAGAGAGAACAGAGAAACAGACAGAGGTCATGAGTTGTAAGAGCAAGGAGACATGGAGACATACACAGGATATTGTAGATAAAGAATGGAAAGTGGGAAAGGGTGTCATTTTATTTTCATTCAAAATTTAAAAAAAATTAAAATATTTCAGTTATGTATACTATACAAGATGAGAATACAGATACCTAAATATAATAGAAAATGAAAAGGAGCTCTAGAATTTTAGGACTAGGAACACATTAAAGTGAAGCTATATAAAGAGGTAAGAATGAGAAATATGAAATTAGATGTGGGACAGGAAAGCAAAGCCAGTCATAGAGAGGCAAACTTTAATCAACTATGAGCTCTGCTACAGATGCTGTAGTTTATCCAGACTGGCAGTAGGGCTTATGTCCATGACAAAGTATAAGTAAAGTTACAAGGCTATAGAAATAAACTTCCCTTTGTCCTTTAATTAATCCCTATTTTTTACATCTTTTTCATGCCTGGATGTTCATAAAAAGTATAACCCCTTCATTTTTCAATTTTATGAATAGACATTCCAAGTTAAAAGCCTGTGATCATCATATAGTCACTGTCTGATTTATGAATGGAATATGCTCTTTCTGCTCTATCAGGAAATAGATAAAGGAAGTGCTCTAATACATAAAAGGCATAAATACCTATAGGAGCTATTAAACATGACCACAACAAGTCCTACTGACATCTGAAATATCTCATGTTGTAATATTATCAAATAACAAAGCACAGTTTGAACATGCTCATTGCTATGGGATGGGTTCACTGAGTGCATGACACTATTTGATGGAAGACAATGGCAACTGAAGAATAATTGTAATGATCCTTTTGTCCTGTACACAGGATCAACCCCAACAGCTACCAATTTGTGATGGCTTTGGTTTTTGCCATTGAGGAGATAAACAGGAACCCCCTACTTTTACCCAACATGACTCTGGGGTATGGTATTTACACTGCTGGGCCAAGTCAAGAGGAAACAATGTTGAGTATCCTCGCTTGGCTCACAGGACAGAATAAAGAGATCACGAACTACACCTGTGGAAGAGAGAAAAAATCTGTGGCTGTAATCACAGGAACAACATGGGAAGTTTCTGCCCTAGTAGGCATGTTTCTGGGTCTTTATAAATATCCACAGGTAAGATTGTATGGAAGGGAAGAAAAGATTTCTTTGATTCCCTAGTTTGGGTATCAGAAAAGCATGGAGGAAGAACAAGTCACTTGTGTATGATTCAAAATTGTACTCTTGGGCTGGATAATGGCCCAAGAGTCAAGAATGCCTTATGCGTAATAAGGAGGTCAGCAGTTTGGAGGCCAGAATTCCATGTACTTCACAATAACAGGACAGAATCACCATGACTCCTGTGATTTCCTGTCTTCTACCCAGACCAAAAAGTCATAAATGCCAGGGATGTAGAGATATCCTACGTCAAGGAAAATATGTGGAAGTAAAGGTTCTATGATGTCCTCTTCTAGTCTTCACATGCACACATATTTATATGCATTGTACATGCATCAGCACACATGCTTTTGTGGACACAGACAAAGACGCTCAACTGACTAACCAACCAACCAACTAATCTTTTTAAATAGATACTCTCTAAGGCTACCTAGTCTGAGATATATTGGTACATACACATTTCTTCTGTTTGAAATATGTATAAAAGTCATGGGAAACCTACAAGTGTTTATGATAGAAGTGAATGTATCAATTAATTTCTGAGAATGTAATCAAAATGTTGGATCTGAATTTAAACAAATATTACACATTCTAAATTTTAAGCTTTTTGTTCATACTCATTAAGTCAATGATTTCTGGAAACTCCTCCTTCATGTCATTTCCTGTTCTTTTCCTTTAGCTGTCATTTGGAACTTTTGAACCAAATATGAATGACCCTGTGATGTTTCCTTCTTTATATCAGATGGCTTCCAAGGACTCTTCTCTGGCCTTAGGCATGGTCACATTGATTGTCCATTTCCAGTGGAATTGGGTGGGGCTGGTCATCTCAGATGATGAGAAAGGTGTTAACTTTGTCTCATACTTAATACCAGAGATGGAAAGAAACACAATCTGCGTAGCCTTCGTGAAAATTATCCCAGTAAACATAATGTTGATTGTGATGAACAATGATATCTACAGTGAACAAATTGTGAGTAACTCAGCAAAAGTTATTATCATTTTTGGTAATATTGACACTTCTTTAGGTGTGTTCTTTAGAAGATGGAAGTTTATCCTTCCATGGAGAATCTGGGTTACCACTTCACAATGGGAAGTCAGTTCTGCTAAGAGACATTTTATTCTTGACTCATTCCATGGGACCCTCATCTTTTCACAACACCATGGTGAGATTTCTGCTTTTAAAGACTTTGTAAAGACAGTGACCCCTTCCAAATATGCAGAAGACATTTTCCTTGCAAGATTGTGGGAGATTTATTTTAATTGCTCAACATCTATGGTTTCCTGTAAACCATTAAAAAATTGTTCCTCTAGAGATACCTTGGATTTGCTACCCTGGTACCACTTTGAGACAGCCATGAGTGATGGAAGTTACCATATATACAATTCTGTGTATGCTGTGGCTCACACTCTCCACAAGATGCTTATGCAAAAAGTAGACATGCAAGGAATAAAAAATGAACAAAGAATGAAACTTCCTCCCTGGAAGGTAATAGAATTTTCTTTGGATCCTTTAGTGACTCACCAAGGTAACTTTTGAAAATGGCTGCATGGGTGATCTAAACAAGTACTTTGGGATTTTTTCATAGAGGAATTTTCTAAATAGACCCTAAGGAAAACATAGACCTGGCTTGAAGTCATACTCAAGATACCAATTCAATGCAGGTAAACACTTAAGAACGAAGGTATAGGCTTCTGTTTAAAAGGCCATCAGTAACTATTTTAAGGTTGTCAACTATAAAACCATAATCTCTACCCATGAAGTTTTAAAATATGAACAAGTCGTACTATGATGTACAGTGCCATCCAATAAAATAAACTTAAACATCTCATCAACTACAGACACAGTCTAAGATTTGTTTCTTTTTGCTGTGATAAAATATAAATATGTGGACAAAATCCACAAGTCAGAAAGGGATTATTAGATGCACAATACCAGGTTACAGTCCACCAGTAGTAGGAAATTAAGGTGGCAGGATTTTGAGGCAGCTTCCCATGTCAACATGCAGGGAACAATGAGTGTGCTATTTTTTAACTGGCTCATTCCAATATATTAAGTCCAGTCCCTGCTGAAATTCAGGTTGGGTCTTATGTCTCAGTCACTTCAAGTTATGAATTTTCTCATAAAGTTGCTCAGAGTCCAATTTTATCCAGACAATTCTCTGAGACCCCTTAACACATGTCATTCTAGAATGTGTCATGCTCAAAATTAAGACTAACCTTCACAATGTTTGGTGATCAGTACTAAAAAACATTAGATTGAATAAAAAATAACTGAAATTCATTGAATAGTCTGTTCACATACTATTTGGCAGTTATGATGTTAAATCAATATAAGCATACTTTCCCCCCATTTTATACCTGTAATATTTTATTTGGGGGTTGGGATTAATGACAATCTTAGGGTGGGATTATTCATTGTTTTACCTTTACAAAAAGGAAGTCTATCATAAATCATGCATCTGTCTTAGCTGAACCGCATCCTGAAAAACATTCAATTCATTAATCCCAGTGGAGACCCAATAACTTTGAATCCTTCTGAAAAACTGCCTGAAGCTTATGACATTCTCAACTTCTGGAATTTCCCACAAGGTCTTGGATATAAAGTGAAAATAGGAACATTTTCTCCATATTTTCCACCTGGTCGACAATTGTCATTGTCTGAGGACAGGATACAGTGGAGCACAGGAGAGAAACATGTGAGTAGAATCTAATACTTCTCTTTACAGGACATAAAAATGTAAAATAATCCTTGGTGTGATTCATGCCTCCTCTTAAATTCTTATATGTCCTTTTTTCCTAATTTGCCCAGACACCCATCTCTGTATGCAGTGAAAGTTGTGGCCCTGGATTCAGAAAGACTGTTCAAGAAGGCAAGGCTGTGTGCTGTTTTGATTGCAGCCTTTGCCCAGAAAATGAAATTTCTAATGAAACAGGCAAGTATCTACATCTCACATAAGGTACCCATGTCTGTTTTTCACCCATCTAAAGAAGTAGAAATAATTCTCAAGAGAATTGCACAGGCTATATTCTTCAGGCTTTCTTTCCTAATTGTTGATCCCCCTGATCCATGAGCATAGAAGATCTTTCCATCTTATAATATCTTCTTCATTTCTTCAGAGCCTTGAAGATTTTCGATACAGGTTTTTCACTGGCTTACTTACTTACACCAAGATAATTTGTGGCCATTCTGAAGGGTGTACTTTCCCTAATTTCTTTCTCAGCTCATTTGTCATTTGTATACAAGAGGACGACTGATTTTTTGGGTTGATATTTTGTCCAGCGACTTTTCTGAAGGTGTTTATCAACTTTGGGAGTACTGTGGTTTAATTTGGGGGGTCACTTATGTACACTATTATATAATATGTAAATAGAAGTAATTTGACTTCCTCCTTTCCAATGTGGATCCCCTGGGTTTCCTTTTGTTGTTTATTGCTCTAGCTAGAATTTCAAGTACTGTATTGAAGAGATATGGAGAGAATAGGCAGCCTTTTCCAGTCCCTGATTCTTGTGGGATTTCTTTGTGTTAATCTCCATTTAATTTCATGTTCTCTATTGGCTTTCTGTATATTGCTTTTATAATGTTTAGGCAAGTGCCTTCTGTCCCTGATATTGCCAAGACTTTAAACATGAAAGGGAGTTGGAGGCTTTCAGCATCTAAGGATGTTGATTTTCTCTTTCTTCCATAGATTCTTTGAATTGTTTTCTTTGTTTATAATTTCTTTATTTCAGCCCCAAGTTTGATTATTTCCTCCCATCTACTCCTCTTTAGTGCATTTGACTCTTTTTTCTAGGCTTCTCAATGTGTACTAAAGTTGTTTGTGTAAGATATGTCCAATCTCTTTTTGAAGGCTTTTAGTGGTATGAACTTTCCTCTTACCACTGCTTTCATTGTGTCCCATAAGTTTGGGTAGATTGTTCCTTCATTTTCATGGAATTCAAGGAAGATCCAAATTTCTCTCTTCATTTCTACCATAATCAAGTTGTCACTGAGTAGAGATTTGTTCAGTTTCCATGTGTGTGTAGGTCTTTTGTTCTTTCTGTTGTTGTTGAGGTCCAGCTTTAATCCATGTTGTTTGATAGAACAGAAGGTATAATCTCAATCTTCTTGGATATGTGGAGGCTTTCTTTGTGACCTAGTTTATGATCAATTTTGGAGAAGGTTCCATGAGGTGCCAAGAAGGTATATATTTTTGTTGTGGTTTAGGTGAAAAGTTCTGTAGATATCTGGTTAGCCCATTTGATTCATGATATCTGTTACTGTCATTATTTCTCAATTTAGCTTTTGTTTCATTGACCTACCCATTGGTGAGAGGGGGTGGTGACATCTCCCACTATTAATGTGTGTCGATCAATCTGTGGTTCAATCTTTATTGATGTTTCTTTCACAAGTATAAGTACTTTTGTATTTGCAGCGTTGATGTTTAAAATTGTGATGTCATCTTGGTAGAGTTTCTTTTATGAGTATGAAGCATCTTTCCTCATCTCTTTTGATTAATTTTGGCTGAAATTCTATTTTATTATATATTAGAATGGCTACTTCAGCTTGCTTCTTGTGTGCATTTTTTGGAAGAATTTCTTCTAGCCCTTTACTCCCAGGTAATGTCTATCTTTGAGGTTGAGGTGCATTTCTTATATGCAAAAGAATTTTGGGTGCTGTTTATGCATCCATTCTATTAGTCTGTGTCTCTTTATTGAAAAATTGAGACCCCTGATATTGAGAGAAATTAAAGACCAGTGTCTGTTAAGTTCTTTTATTTGATGTTGCTTAAGATAATGTGTTTGCGTGGTTGTCTAATTTTTGTTTAGCTAAAGTTCAGTTATCTGTTTCCTGTGTTTTCCATGCCAGGCCATTGAGTGCAACTTGTAGTCTAGTGGCTATAGGTTGAGAACCTTTACCTGTGGGGATAAGGGAACCCTTCTGTGGACCACCCAGGTGACTGGAGGTCAGATTCACCTATGTTCCACTCTCTGGTGTCTTATCTCTTCAGGCATGTTTTGTAACCCACAATTCAGTCTGAGACACACTGAGTAGGTACTGTAAACAAGCAGGTGTGTGGATAGACAATTGAATCCACACTTCTACCTGAGTGGACCCAGGAAATTTCTGTGGATTAGCTGGGTGATCTGAGATCACTTGCACTCTGTGCTGTCTTCTATCAGGAGAAACACTCAGACCCTAGTGTTCTGATGCCTACATATCAGTCTAGGACACTGATCACTGTTTGCTGTGCCCTGCTGTATGGGTAGACTCTGGAGACAGCATGCATGCTGTCTGGGACTGAGGCATTTTTCTGTGGGTTAGTCATAAGACTTGAGTCCAGACCTACCTGTGTTCCACACCATGTAGTCTGCTCTCACCTGGGAAACATCAGCACTGGTGTTTAATAGCTCTTTGGTCCTTCAGTTGCTGTGCAGTCACTGCTGTCATTTATTCATGATAAAATTTCTGGAGGCTTTTGACATATAGATGAAGTAAATCAATGCATTAATGGCAAAATACAAGCCCACATCTAACATTACACTCATAATCATTATATATAAACCATATCAACTTAAGAGCAAGAAAAATGTATTCACTGTTATTTATATTTTTATTCCGTAGTATTTGCAGTCTTAGGTAAGGAAGTAAGGCAATGAAATAAATAATGGGGATATGGAATGGAAAGGGGAAGTCAACGTATTTTTATTTACATATGACAGGGTACTATGCATAAAAGACCCTAAGTTTCCCACAAGAAAACTCTTTTAGCTGATAACCAGATACAGCATGTAGTAGAATACAATTTTAACCCAAAAAAACCAGTCTTTTTATATACCACTAACAAACAAATGAAACAAATCTGGACAACAATGCCATTACCCTAAAAAAAACTTACAGTAAATCAAGTCATGGAGTAGAAACACTAGTACACTGAAAACTTTTAGAACGTGAAGAAATAATGTAAAAAACATACTTGAAGATATAAAGAACTACTCCATTCATTGTGAAAATGGCTATTATATTGGGTAAGGTTATATTGCTATAAAAACGTTAAAATAGTAACTAAAAGGAGAAATGGTTTGTTTTAGGTTTCAGCTCTGAGCATAACCTCCTCCATTGCCTAGGGAAGTAAGGGCAGAAATGGAATTCAAAAAACTAAGGACAGGAACTTATGAAGAAGCCATAGAACAATGTTGATTACAAAATTGTTCCACATATCTTTATGAGAATTATTTCTTGAACCAGTCTAGAACTTCCTAGGGGTGACACCACTAACAGTGACCTGCCGTATCTCATGTCAATCACTAATCAAGAATAAGCATCACAGTCTTGTCCACAGGGCAACCTTATAGAGTTTTTTCCCTTTAATTAAGATGTTTCTAAATTTCCAACAAGTTGAGAAAAACCAATCCAAAATAGCTGTCTCATCAAAGGCAATACAACCTTTGATGAGTTTATATCTTATTACAAGTACACATTCTTACCTTTGTTAATTGCTGTTTTGCTCACAAGAATCAGGCAAATAAAATAACCTGCATGTCCTTCAACTGTTAAATGCATAATGAAATTGCATACGTGTGCACAATGGAGAATAATTCAACTGTAGAAATGAAATTATGAAGTTTCTATGTACATGGATGGAATGAACATAAAGGTTGAGTGAAGTACTACAGATCCAAAAATAAAAATGACACAGCTTCTCACTCTCATATTTTGAGATCTTTGAAAGTAGTTGGCACCTATGGAACCTTCTCCAAAATTGATCATAAACTAGGTCACAAAGAAAGCCTCCACATATCCAAGAAGATTGAGATTATACCTTCTGTTCTATCAAACAACATGGATTAAAGCTGGACCTCAACAACAACAGAAAGAACAAAAGACCTACACACACGTGGAAACTGAACAAATCTCTACTCAGTGACAACTTGATTATAGTAAAAATGAAGAGAGAAATTTGGATCTTCCTTGAATTCCATGAAAATGAAGGAACAATCTACCCAAACTTATGGGACACAATGAAAGCTTTTAGAACCTGAAGAAATAATGTAAAAAACATACTTGAAGATATAAAGAACTACTCCATTCATTGTGAAAATGGCTATTATATTGGGTAAGGTTATATTGCTATAAAAACGTTAAAATAGTAACTAAAAGGAGAAATGGTTTGTTTTAGGTTTCAGCTCTGAGCATAACCTCCTCCATTGCCTAGGGAAGTAAGGGCAGAAATGGAATTCAGAAAACTAAGGACAGGAACTTATGAAGAAGCCATAGAACAATATTGATAACAAAATTGTTCCACATAACTTTATGAGAATTATTTATTGAACCAGTCTAGAACTTCCTAGGGGTGACACCACTAACAGTGAACTGCCGTATCTCATGTCAATCACTAATCAAGAAAAAGCATCACAGTCTTGTCCACAGGGCAACGTTATGGAGTTTTTTCCCTTTAATTAAGATGTTTCTAGATTTGCGTCAAGTTGAGAAAAACCAATCCAAAATAGCTGTCTCATCAAAGGCAATACAACCCAAAGAATTTATATCTTATTAGAAGTACACATTCTCACCTTTGTTAATTGCTATTTTGCTCCCAAGAATCAGGCAAATAAAATAACCTGCATGTCCTTCAACTGTTAAATGCATAATGAAATTGCATACGTGTGCACAATAGAGAATAATTCAACTGTAGAAATGAAATTATGAAGTTTCCACGTAAATGGATGGAAATGAACATAAAGGATGAGTGAAGTACTACAGATCCTAAAATAAAAATGACACAGCTTCTCACTCTCATATTTTGAGATCTTTGAAAGTAGTTGTGTTTTTTGATTTATAATAGCCATAGAACTGAGGAAACTAGGGAGAGCCCATGAGGAGGTAGATTTCAAGAAATGAAGTTAAGACTACTATGGCATATATTAATATGCTATGAATACAAATACTCATCTATTAAGCTGAGAAAGAAAATAATGGAAAAAGAAGGAATGGGTGAGTGGAGTAGAATTGATGAGAAGGGTAGTAAGGATTATGAGGTGAGATAAATTATACTAAAACCTTTCACAAAGTCATGAGGAAACATACACCTGTAAAAGCTTCATGCAGCATGTGTTACAGACCTAGGGAGATTTTCTCTTAAGTCACCTTGTACAGAGAGACATTGCCTATTTGATTCACTACAGGATACAAAATAAAAAGCCAAGCTCCTGTTATGTGATATCTTGTGTCACTGTGTTGCTAAGTGAAGTCATATAGAAACCCATAAACATTACATATAATTTCCCTTGTTCTTTGTCATTCTTCCAAACTTGATGGTCCCATCCTATTGCTGTTGTAGACACCATATGCTTCATGAGAAATGAAGAAATTAGGGCTGGGGAGATTGCTCAGCAAGTAAGAGCACTGGCTGCTCTTTCAGAGCTACTGAGTTCAATTCTCAGCAGCCATATGTGGCTCAAAACTATATGAACTAGGATCCGATGCCCTCCTCTGGTGTGCAGGATGACAGTGTATTCATATACATAAGATGAATAAATATTTTTAAATAAAAAGGCATGGAGAAAGTAAGCAGCAATAGGCCTGGAATCTTTCTACTAATGACTAGCACACACAGGGATAAGAGGATTCTATGCACAATTCTGGTGATATAACTTATCAAAAATCATACTATGGGGTTCCAGTTTCTTGTTTGATGAAGACTCCAACATGCAAAGAAACTCATTAAGACACAGGATGTTTTAAAAGTGGTAAAAACATTTAATCCCACATTCAATTTCCTTAACATCAGTGTGAAAAGTACTCAAAGGCACCAGGAAGTTCATAAAACTAATGAGATATGCTATAACCCGCCCTATTAAATATACATAAGCAGGAAGGAACACAGAGAAAAATTAAATCAACTGAAGCTCCCTAGAAGAAGAAAATATAAGCCAAGATCCCTAAGACATTAACAAACCTGTGATGGTGCCTGAGACACTATGTAACCTGAGAGTCTTCCTGTACATTGTGGTATGAGCTCTAGCTTTCTAGGTTTTGTAAGTCATCATCCTGTTAGGGTAGGTTGTAATAATGGAGGTCTTTGAGTGAACTCTTAGTCATTTTTCAAGTTCTGCTTTTGCAAGACAACTTATAAAATATAGAATTTAATTTGAAGGCTCATGGTTTCAGAGGGTGGAAGAGACCATCACCATCATGATGGGAAGTAACGCATTACATTTCCTGGCACAGTATTCTAGCCAGGGTAGAGAAATTACATTTTGTCCCCATAAAGTATAGTCAGGAAAGAAATAGAAAGAGAACAATAGAAGGGGGATAAAAACAGAATAAAGACAGAGACAGAGCCTCAGAAACAGAAACAGAGACAGTTACACAGAGACAGGGAGAGAGACAGAGACAGAGAGACAGAGGCAGAAACAGAGAGACACACACACAGAGAGAGACACATAGAGAGAGATCATCTTTTGAAAAGTCGAAAACCACCCTAGTGATGCATCTCTTGCATCATTGTGCGATCCCCTGAACCCAAATATTTTCACCAGATGAACACTAATTATTCATATATATGAGCATACTGAGGCCATTCTCATTCAAACTACCATAATTCATTTCTTCTCTGAGTTATAACTCCTATAAATGACCTGAGTAAAACTCATTGGTTCATCAACATTGATTTTGATGTTATCCTTATCTTGGTCTGCTATAGGTTCCTATTTTGGGGCAAGTAGCTTATTCAAGTGTCCCAGAATAGTTTCACATTCCCTTACCTATCTTTGAAATCACTGAGATGAATGACTGGCCTGGGAATATATTCGCACTGCTATTTAATAGTTATTGGAGTAGCTAACCAGCATCTGATTACATTTATATCCCACACCAAATGGGGAATTTTTTCTGGCATCATTATCATGGCAAAAATGCCTATCTGGCTAGGCCCTAGGAGAAAATGTAAATATATAATTTTTTCTCAATGGACATAGTAATAAGTTACTTTCATAAGTTGTTATCTTTATCCTCATATATTAGTGTAGTTTTCAACCCTCAATGGAAGTGCTTGTTTTTCAGAAAATGGAAGTTAATAAAAAGACCTAAAATAGGTCAGTGCACAGAGAAGAAGAATCAGTCAAGATATATGAAACACAATCCCCTAACATCATTTCTCAGAGATCATCACAGAAGAGTGAGCAAGTTGATTGTAAGGTACAGAAGTAGGGGAAGGTTGCAGCAAAAATTATTTTCCACTTGTTACTGTAGTGCTGCACAAATGGACTCAAAACAATTGTGATTGCAGGCACAAGACCTGGAGAAGGAAACAGCAAGCAAACTACCTTCATAGATGGGGTATTGAATCATGAATTCCCATCCCTACATGAGGAGTAAATGTTGAAGTTAGAGTCAGTTTGGGGGAGGGTGTCATGTGGCTTCTGAGAGGCTATCAATGTTACAGTTGTTTCAACATCCAAGTACACTCAGGCAGCATTAAGTACCCTCAATGTAGACACAGGTAGTTGGGGAAAAGTTTTGGGGAGTATATGTAAGGAATTGAGTGGAAAGAAATAGGGAATAGTGTTGACGAATACACATTGTGTTTCTGAAATTAAATAAGAAGAAATGAACTGAATTATCTTTGGAATACAGAGATAACTTTCTTGAGAAAATGTTTTATTGTGCAAGTTTGCAATCTGGTTTTGGTTGCTCATCTCTCATATTAAAAGCCAACAATTCTTGAATAGTCATTTAACAAATATATTGAAAGGGACACACCTATATGAAATGCCTATGCCTGACCTCTCCTTTAAGAAATCAGCATTCTTCACCGAGGAAAAGGTGAGAAGATTGTGAGATGGTGGATAACTTCAAGGAAACAACACTATTTTTTCCTTTGAAATGAATTAGGGCTGATACACATGTGACTATAATACCCAGCCAGGAAAAGTGTCAGCATGGATGTGGAAAAGAAAGAGGATACATACATCTATCATTATTTAAGAAGCTGTTAATATTTTCAAGCTACTGGGAAGAACTGAATCACTTTTCTTCAATGGTGTGACTTGTAGTATATACACCACACTCAACAGAAGGCTCCATACTCATGAGTAGTTGACATGAACTGAATTCTCAAAACTTTAATAAAACACTTTGGAATATAAGACAATCACAGAAACAGTATTCCCTATTACACTTTTAAGAAATAGTTTATGAGCCAGGTGAGTTGGTACATGCCTTTTTTCCCCAGCACTTTGGAGGCAGAGGCAAGCAGATTGCTGTGAATTCAAGGCCAGCCTGCTCTACAGAGTGGAGCCCAAGATAGCTAGGGCTACCCACAGAAACCCTGTCTCAAAAAAACAAAGAAAGAAAGAAAAAAAGAAAGAAAGAAAGAAAGAAAGAAAGAAAGAAAGAGTAAAGAAAAGGAAAAAAAGAAATAGTTTATGTTATGACTCTGGCTATATTTACTAACAGATTATCTAGAGCCTTAATGTTATTTGGCTAATGAAATCTGCCTTTGCTCTTTTTCCAAGGTTATTGCTAACATAATTTTTCAAGATGATACATTTGGTAAGAGGAGATCCTAATTGAGGAATGGCCTCCTTCAGATCGCTTATATATGTTTGTGAAGCATTTTATGAATTTCTAATTGATCTAGGCACTCTTCCCACTATGGGCTATACCACATATATAACACTGTATTATTCTCATTCTTGGCCTCCTCTATCTTTAGTTATTTATTGTTTACATATATGAATATACATTCTTATTTTTGAGTATAACTTGGTTAGTCAATAAAAGGCCAATTGTCTGCATGTTTTTAGGGGTATCCATTTGTCACTGGACAAATAATTTATTTGCTGTTCTCAGTGGAAGACCACATATGTATTTGTAATGAACTTTTTATCATCTGGTGTGATGGTGGTCAGTCCAAGAGCAAATGACAACCAGATAAATATCCAAATATCAAATACAAGAACTATGATTATCCCTTCTCAAAATAACTTAGTTTGTATTCAGTTGAAAAACAATATTATCAAAGAGATAATGTTGTAAAAGCATAAATTTGCATGCTTGTTAAATGTTAGTGCATTTAAACTCATTGGTTGGAGTGATATGTTCTTTACCATATTCTGAGGGCTTGAGCTTATCTCTTGTGCCAAGTGAAAAAAAAAACACTGTCCAACAGATACAGAATCTCCTGTTTTCAGAAACCATGAATATTTAATATTTTAGACAAAAGAGTATCAAATATTTCCACTTGTGAAATCTCCATCCTAAATTACCATAGCATACCAAACACACCATAGGAGTCAATATGTGATATTAATTTGGAGATAAGTAAAGTCATGTCTTGAATGCACATGGAAAATGGAAAAATATTCTATTTATTTGATACTAAAGACTAAGTAATAATAACTGGGCAAAAATCTTCAACCCAGTAGCTTATTGCTCACTACATTCAACATTAAGAAAAAAACCAGGCTTTCCAATGGGCTACTTTCAATGGTGTGGTATGTAAGAAGTGATAGAAAACCACTGATTTTGTGCTGATACCTCATTGCATTTACTGCCAGATATGGATCAATGTTTGAAGTGTCCAGATGATCAGTATGCCAACCCAGAGAGAACCTACTGCATCCAAAAAGCTGTGACATTTCTGGCTTATGACAATCCCTTGGGAATGACACTGGCAACCATGGCCCTGTGTTTTTCTTCACTCAGCACACTTGTCCTTGTCGTTTTTGTGAAGCACCAAATGACTCCTGTTGTGAAGGCTAATAACAGTACTCTCAGCTATATCCTGCTCATCTCCCTCACCTTCTGCTTTCTTTGCTCCTTGCTCTTCATTGGCAAACCAAACACAGCAACCTGTATCCTGCAACAAACCATATTTGGAGTTGTTTTCACAGTGGCAGTATCTACTGTACTTGCCAAAACCATTACAGTGGTAATGGCCTTCAAGGCCACAGTTCCAGGAAGAAGGATGAGGTGGCTGCTTATATCAGGAGGACTCAAATTTATCATTCCCTTCTGTACACTTATACAAGTTATCATCTCTGGAATCTGGCTGGGAACATCTCCTCCCTTTGTTGAAACGGATGCACACACTGAACATGGTAAGCTCATCATTGTGTGCAATAAGGGTTCAGTCACAGCCTTCTACTGTGTCTTAGGTTTCCTGGGGGCTCTGTCCATAGGGAGCTTCATTGTAGCATTTTTGGCCAGGAACCTGCCTGACACCTTCAATGAAGCCAAATTTCTGACATTCAGCATGCTGGTGTTCTGTAGTGTCTGGATCACTTTCCTCCCTGTCTATCACAGCACTAAGGGGAAGATCATGGTGGCTGTGGAGGTATTCTCCATCTTAGCATCCTGTACAGGACTGCTAGGTTGTATCTTTATTCCCAAATGCTATATTATTCTCATGAGACCTGATAAGAACTCATTTAAAGTCGAGAGATAGATAAATAGAGAGAGAGAAAGAGAGAGAGAGAGAGAGAGAGAGAGAGAGAGAGAGAGAGAGGGAGGGAGGGAGAGAGAGTTGAAATAAGCCATTTTTACAATACCTCGTGTTACATATTTTAGGGTTTGGAGTGTATAAACAGATGTTTGCCAGTACAATTACTGCACAACATAATATATCCTGCTAGGTTGATTGACTGGTTAGATATTCAGTGTTAGTATAACTTCAGAATGTTGTATGTCCAGGACAAAGTTATCTAGAACCATCTTAGCCTTCTAACCTGCCAGCTATAACTTATCTCTGGAAGTATGTGACCTCAAGATAAATACTTTCACAATGCACAAAATTATCTTTGTTTTATCAAACCAAAGATGAAGATAATATAGGAAAACATCAGATGCTAGTCATAGCAGAATTTCATAACCACTCCAGTGGAGTGTGTGTGACAAATGTTACTGCACAACCCAAGGTTATGACCCCTGCCCAGGGAGAGCCTCCTGAAATGGGTCTGATGGTCCTGCCAGGAATAACTGATTGCAGCCCCCCTTTTTTTCTTACTCATTTATTTTGGAATATTCTGCCTTTATTTTTTCCTCTACTCTCATATCAGAACTTTCCAAATATAACTCTGTTGCTATGAAATGCCCTAACTTGGGACTGCAGCCAAGGGTCATTCAGGGCCAGAGTTTACCACCGAGTTCTGCTCCACTTGTTAATACAAGCTTGGCTAATGATTAAGCATTAGTTAATAGTTTTTCTTTTGAATTACAAATAAAGTGTTTAAGAAAGCTCCAGATAGTGACACTCAGATAAAAAGAAGAACTAAGAAAAAATTGTCTTGACGCACAGATATTTGGCATAATGAAAGAACATTGACCTTTGATAAAGAAGACACATGCATACTGACACCAAGCTAATGACTTAAGATTGGTGACTCAAGATTGATGACATTATTACTTTGCATCTTGTATTTTGAACTGTATGAAAAAATAGAACCATAAAAATACTCTCCATTTCAAAAAATGTTGTAAAAATCTAGCTTATTTGCCTGCAAAATACACTCAGACTTAAACTCTCCCCTGCGTTTGTCCACTGACGCTTTGAGGACTCCTATTCCTAAGGACCTGTATCCAACTGAGATGATCCATGGCAGCATAGATTCCCGAAGTTTCCTGTAGTTTGGCCACATGATTTTTCCAGAAATGAATTTTGAAAAAAATCCTTATTTGTGGATTCATTCATTCTTAACTAGGAAAACTACATAACTACATGAAAGTATCATCATATTGAAGCATATTATTTGATGGAACCTAGGCTCTCAGGTAACGGTCACTCATACTTAGCAACAGCAACAAATATTTAAGATAAAAGGTATTTCTTTGTTTTCCTTCTTTGTTTGTAATATCTGCAAGTGAGAAAAAATCTAAGTTGATGTTTATTTTACAATCCAAACAAGTAACTATAATCATAGGAGTTGACTACTCCAGATTGTAATTGACTACAATTCAGTATCACTATGAAAATACACTTCCGATATGATGGGAAGGATTCAACTTATGTTTATTAAATACATGTCCTGGGCAATAGTCCTAAGGAAAAATATAAAAAGAAAGTTACCTAAGCAACAATATTCAGGAAATCTGTTTTCTGACATCATTGCAACATCTCCAGGTGATGTGTACTTTTGATGCCATGACATCACCACTGTAATGTACTCTTACCTTGATTGTAATTAAAAATAATCCTACTTTTAAAAATGTTTTTGAGATTTTAGTCTCCAGTTTTCATTACTTGATGTAACATGCAAATATGTGCATAAATAAAATATATTTCTAAATACAACCTGATCATACTTACATGTGTGTTATTACAGAAATACACAACCAATCAAAATGCCATGTTTGGAGCCAAGTCCCAAAAGATACATCTACAAAACAAACTCCAATACTTAAAATTCATGGAACACTGTGTAAGAGAAGGGCATATTCATAGAGAAAGAGGATTTGGGTGGATTTTGTAGTAATACATTTCCTGACAACGTCAGAATTATAGCATTGCAGTCTTAACAATATGACAACCTAAACAAAGGCTGAACAAGAACAATAATAATTATGCCAAAGTGGTTGAAGTAAAGTAAAGAAGGCCTCAAACTAACAAAAGAAATTGCAGGTGACTGAGGAAGGAAAGAATGAAAGAGAAAGCCTTCTTCAGGGAAGAGCATATCAGTTGGTTATTTGATACAATCTCTTTTCTCTTGAACTTGCTTTTGCTACATAGTTACTCAAAGCAAGCAGAGAAGTAGTTCATAGTGAACACTGAATGTGAGGCTTGGTGACAATAAATTTGGACAAATACCCGTTAGGTCTTTGGAAATGGTTTCTGAGAAAAATGTTGAAAGCTTTGGAGTTGTAAGACACAGAAGAACTCAAGTGTGATCAGCAGAGATTAACTGCATACGTCTAGTGTTTGGACTATGAGACTGCCAAAAATAAGGCTAACAGTTAAGGTTATGTCATTAACTTTCAGAGGGCAACAAGAATTCTATATGTAATGTAGGTTTGGGCCATTCATTTTATGTCCTTTCAGAGACTCTGCCCTCATTCGGTACTGTGGAGAGAACTTTAATGAAGATGAGTTAAAGAGAAATTGCTACTTTCTTTAGTGGAGGAAGCCTGTTAGGATAGAGTTAAAGATGTGTCATGCTGGGTATTCATTTTCTTTTTTTCCCCTTTTTTTTTTATTAATTTATTCTTGTTACATCTCAATGGTTATCCCATCCCTTGTATCCTCCCATTTCCCCTTATTCCCCTCCCCTATGACTGTTCCTGAGGGGTATTACCTCCTCCTGTATATGTTCATAGGGTATCAAGTCTCTTCTTGGTAACCTGCTGTCCTTCCTCTGAGTGCCACCAGGTCTCCCCCTCCAGGGGACATGGTGAAAGGTGAGGCACCAGAGTACGTGAGAAAGTCATATCCCCCTCTCCACTCTACTGTGGGGACTGTTCTGACCATTGGCTAGATCTGGGTAGGGGTTTAAGGTTTACAGCCTGTATTGTCCTTGGCTGGTGCCTTATTTGAGCGGGACCTCTGGGCCCAAATCTGCCTATCATAATGTTCTACTTGTAGTTTTCTAGCACCCTCTGGATCCTTCTATTTTGCCATTCTCCCATGCTTCTCTTATCTAGAGTCCCAATAGGATGTCCTCCCCTCTGTCTCAGTTTCCTGGTAAGTGAAGGCTTTCGTGGGACATGCCCCTTGGGCTATTATGCAGATATAAGTGAGAATATACCACTTGAGTCTTTCTGCTTCTGGGTTAACTCACTCATTATGATCATTTCTAGCTCAATCCATTTACCCACAAATTTCGGGAATTCCTTGTTTTTAATAGCTGAATAGTATTCCGTAGTGTATATGTACCACAGTTTCTTTATCCATTCTTCTATTGAGGGACACTTAGGCTGTTTCCATGTTCTGGCTATTATGAATAAGGCTGCTATGAACATGGTTGAGCAAATTTTCTTGTTGTGTGTTGGAGCATCTTCTGGGTATATTCCAAGGAGTGGAATAGCTGGGTCTTGAGGAAGCCCTATTCCCATTTTTCTGAGATAGCACCAGATAGATTTCCAAAGTGGCTGTGCTAGTTTGCATTCCCACCAGCAATGAAGGGGTGTTCCTCTCTCCCCACATCCTTGCCAGCATGTGGTGTAGCTTGAATTTTTGATCTTAGCCATTCTGATGGGTGTAAGATGGAATCTCAGAGTTGTTTTGATATGCATTTCCCTGATGATTAAGGAGGTTGAGCATTTCTTTAAGTGTTTCTTAGCCATTTGATATTCCTCTGTTGAGAATTCTCTGTTTAGTTCCAAGCCCCATTTCTCAATTGGGTTAATTCGTTTGGGGTTGGTTGATGGAGAAAACATAATATTCCATGACAAAACCATATTCAAATCTATCCACAAATCCAGCTTTACAGAAGGTACTGGAAGGAAAACTCCATCCCAAAGGGTCAAGCTACAAACAAAATTACTCAGGAAATAGATAACTATACCATGGCAAAAACACAACTGCGCAAATGCTCGACTGGAACCAACATCAAAATTAAGACTCTTAATAGTAACTGGTCATTAATATCTCTCAACATCAATGGTCTCAATTCTCCAATAAAAAGACACAGACTAACTGAATGGGTGCATAAACAAGATCCAACATTCTTCTGCATTCAAAAAACACATCTCACCCATAATGATAGGCATTACCTCAGGATAAAAGGTTAGAAAAAAGTATTCCAAGCAAATGGTCATAAGAAGCAAGCAGGCGTAGCCATTTTAATATAGAACAAAATAGACTTTCAACCAAAATTAATCAAAAGGGATGAGGACGGACACTTCATACCCATCAAAGATAAAGTTAACCAAGATGACATCACAATTCTGAACATCTATGCTCCCAATTCAAGGGCACCCACATTTGTAAAAGATCTGCTAAAAAGGGTACACATTTTCATCAATTCTAAGAGATCGTAAGAGAAATGAAGCAGAGAATTTTAAGAGGCCATTTTATTGGGATTAAAGCAGTGTTACAACATAAAGACTAAGACAAGAGAGATTAAAGGTAGCTATAATTGTTAAGCAGGTGAACATCCAGTTAAGTGCAATCTGTTTTTCTGTACTTGTGTCAGCATAGATAGCTCAAAGGCAGCATTCAATCCAAGAAAAACACACATTTGTAAAATAAAAATTCACTTGAAAAGAGATAGACTGATGAGGCACCATACTTCAAGAGGCTTCCTCATCAAATATAAATTTCTAGGATGTTGTTCCCATGAATTCATACCACAAATAATACAATGGCTGCTAATGACGTGTTCCAAGGGGATCCACCTGGTAGAAGAGCTTAGTAGAATTTTTTTAGTTAGGCTTTGAAATTGTATCAAAATTTGAGTGAAATGTGATGCCAAATAATATGTGACAGGATCAGATTATATGCTAAGGAACAATTAAATTATTAATATCAATTAATGAAAATAAATGTTTGGTTTCAAGAGAAATATGGAAGCGTAGGTGGTACAAAACCCTTGGCAATCAATAAGGGATATTGTACACTTAGAATTCACTGGACCAGAAAGAAATAGCCTGTCAGAAGCAATGAAGCTGTAGGGACAGAACACAGAAAATACCATCAAACACCTCAGACATCACAGAACTGAAACATTTTTTGTTTTTCCTGTTGGTTTTCAATATTTAATTAGTCTTATCTTTCTTTTTCTGTGGCCCAGTTTTCACCTTCTTGAATGATGATGTTTATTTCCTTTTGGGGTAAGGTAGTAAGATTACACCTAGGGCTTCATACATGCTAGCTTTGTGGTCTATGGCTGTGGTACAACCACAGGTGGGAGTGGTTATTCTATAGTCATCAATACTG
Source organism: Acomys minous (assembly GCF_964271855.1). NCBI lineage: Eukaryota > Metazoa > Chordata > Mammalia > Rodentia > Muridae > Acomys > Acomys minous. The sequence goes on along the minus strand of NC_140490.1, from coordinate 84,942,633 downwards.
GAAAGAAAAATATATTTTTAAATTTTCCATGGTGTCACAGCTGGGAGAATACTTTGATTCTCAAAGAATTTTGACTACAGAGTTTAAAAAAATTAAAGAATGTGAGAATTTTTCTACGTGGTGAGTGAATTTTGCATTATAATAAATTTATGTTTCAAGATTCTGGAGTAGAATGTTATGATCTAAAGCTGATAGGTTTGGATGTTGCATCAATATGGGGTTAAGTCATGGCTGCCAGTTTTAATTTCCAGCATTTTTGGATTTAGAATACCTATAGATATATGTCTCTAGGTGGTTCTGTGATAAATATTAAGTTTGAAAAAGGAAAGAAGAATCAGTCAATGTGTGACATAGTAATCATAAGAGATGGAGAAGGAGGTGGACAAGGAGGACAAGAAGAAGAAGAAGGAAGAGGAGGAGGAGGACGAGGAGGATGAGGAGGAGGAGGAGGAGAAGAAAGAAGAAGAAGAAGAAGAAGAAGAAGAAGAAGAAGAAGAAGAAGAAGAAGAAGAAGAAGAATTTCTTGTTATATGTCTGAGCAGTAGTGTCTTTACGCTTTGTAACATCAGATACAATGTGACATGCTGCATCCCTCCAATGATAGATTGTAACATAATTCTTTTTCCTCATTTTGTAGTTTTCTTAACAATTTTGAATAAGCAATTTGATAAGTAACTAAGACAGCATGTAACCTTTTAGAAAAATTCTTACTACTTTTCAAAAGAAATGTGTTCATGATTAGAAACTGGAAAATTATGTAAATGATTTCACTACTCCAATATAGTCATTCAGAATAAATATGCTAGATTGTTTAGAGATTGGATAGCACCAAAAATTGATTTGTTGATGAAATACTTGACAAACACTACTTCATTGGCTTTAATAATATTCACTATTCCACTCAATGACTCCTCAGGGTCTGTTGCAGCCTTACTCTGCCACTTATTGCCTGGCCTCAGTATCTTTCTGAAACCTCTGTGCAAACCTCCACAAAACTTTCATTCTTGCATATTTCATTCTTCTAAATCTAGTACCATATGAACGGTACTGCCAAGTTTCCATTCCAGCTTGAGATGTAGCCTGGCATCTTTCACAACTGCAGGATCAGCAACTTGATATAACCACATTCTAAATGCATCAATCAACAGCAATAACTGCCCATATAGAGGGGAGGGCAATGAACTTCCTTTCACATCGATGCTGGAATTTTATGTAGAAATTATATAGGTAATCAAAGATGTCCTAAAAGTGTATAATAAAAGACTGTATTTCACAGATCTCTTCCCTATGTTTTGGGTCTTACATGTTTTCTTCCCACTCTTTAATGGTGTTGCCCAAGTCTTGATGTTTATTTGTAATGCAGCTACTCATCTATAGATGAGCAGTCACAGTCACTAATTATCAGAAAAAAAGTCAATTATGAGACTTTCCACTAACCATTACCCAATATAAAAAGAAGCTTCTCCAAGCAAAGTTGAGATCAGTACAAGTCTAAATGAATCTTGGGAACCTCATTTAAGAAATATAACCATTTACAAAACAACCCTGGTATGTTCACATCTAGGGCATGTGGTCTTTATAGTTTGAGTTTTGACCCAGTTTATACAATCAGTCTTCTCAAAGAGCCAACTCTTGGTTTTGTTGATTCTTTACATTCTTTTCTTTGTAATTTATTGACTTCAGCCCTGCGATTGATGACTTTGAGCCATCTTCACCTCTTGGGTGTGTCTGCTTCTTTTTTCTAGGGTTTTCAGGTGTTCCATAAGTTTGCTTGCATGCAATGTCTCCAATTTCTTTATGAAGGCACTTAGAGCAATGAATTTTCCTCTTAGTACTGATTTCATTATGTGCCAAAGGCTTGAATATGTTATGCCTTCATTTTCATTTAATTCTACCAAGTCTTTAATTTCTTCCATTTCAACCCTGACCCAGTTGTCACTGAGTAGAACATTGTTCAATGTTTATGTGTTTGTAGGCTTTTATTAATTCTATTGCTGTTCAAGTTCAACTTTAGATGATGGTGGTCTGATGAGATGCAGGGGATTATTTCATTTTTTTGTATGTATTGAGGCTTGCTTTGTGACTGAATATATGGTCAATTTTGGAGAAGGTTTCATGTGCTGCTGAGAAGAAGGTATATTCTTTTGTGTTTTGATGAAAAGTTGTGGATGTCTTAGGTCTATATGATTCATGACCTCTTTTAGCTTCATTATTGCTTTACTGAGCTTCTGCTTTGAAGATCTGTCCATTGGTGAGAGTGGGGTGGGATTTAAGTTTTAGTATTATTTCTTTTACAAATGTGGTTGCCCTCGAATTTGGGGCATAGATGTGCTCTAGGCGGATTTTTCCTTTGATGAGAATGAAGTGTCCTTCCCCATTTTCCTGATTAATTGAAATTGAAAGTTGATTGTATTAGATATTATAATGGCAACTCCAACTTGCTTCTTGGGTCTGTTTGCTTTGAAATCTTTTTCCTGCCCTTTACTCTCAAGTTATATAGACCTTAGCTGCTGAGGTATGTTTCTTGAATGCAAAATAATGTTGGATCTTGTTTCTGCATCCATTTTTCAGTCTGTGTCTTTTAGCTGGGGAGTTCAGGCCATTGATGTTGAGAGATATTAGTGACCAATGATTGTTGGATAAATTTATTGTGGAGTTGGAGGGAGGTGATCATTGTTTTGCTGTTGTGAGATTATATACTGTGTTTTCTTTTATTTTTTTTTTAAGATTTCTTTATTATGTACACCTGCAGGCCAGAAGGCACCAGATCTCATAGATGGTTGTGAGCCACCATGTTGTTGCTGGGAATTGAACTCAGGACCTTTGAAAGAGCAGTCAGTGCTCTTAACCTCTGAGCCATCTCTGCAGCCCTATACTGTGCTTTCTTGCATGTAGTTGATCTCATTGTGTTGGAGTTCTCCTTCTAATATCTTCTGTAGAGCTGGGTTGGTGCATAGATATTGTTTAAATTTGGTTTTGTCATGGAATATCTAGTTTTCTCCATCTATGGTGATTGAGAGTTTTGCTAGATAGAGTTGTCTGGGTTGTCATCAGTGTGGGTTTTCTGGCAAAGCCATGCAGTCCTGGTTTTTGTTGTTTGTCTTCATACTCTTTCATATAGGCATCTGCTGAGGGGACTTGGGATTTCTAAGCTGGCAGTCATGGATGTGGGTCCCTTTGGAAGGCAGCTGTTTCATTTCCTGGCTTAGCAGACACTGTCCTTCTGGAGCTAGCTTCCTCTGACCTCTGCCACCTAGGATTCTGGATTCAGCAGTGTTCCTCTGACTACTTGGTATCCCCAGAAGACTCTTCTGCAGAGTAGAACAATGGCTTAGTGTCCAGAGTGTTGTATTGCTTCATTGTGTTAATCCTTTATTCCACAGGGTGCCTGTTCTATCTCTAGAACTTAGAAGAGTGCAGTGTATCTGGAGCTTGTGATTCTCAACATGGGAGAATGTCCAGCAATGATGGGGGTGGGGGCTGAGGATAGTGGCTTCTTTTTGTCATGCCCAATTGTTCAATATGTCAAGTCCCATACTGTCAGCAGCCTGTTCTATCATGGGTATTGCTGTGCCTCTGATCCTCTGTTCCTCAGGGTGCCAACACTCACTCCAATATTTGGAAGAGTGCAGGGTCCTCTAGGTTTGTTACTCCCAAACCCAGAGCATGTCCTGCCATGATGAGGGGGTGTTCTTCTGTACCTTCTCAATTGTTCAGTCTGAGAAGTCCACTAAACTGTGTTTATGGTTAGCAGCCTATTCACTCACCTGTTTTGTTGTGCCATCATTTCTCTGTTCCCCAAAGGGCTTTCACTCATTCCTTATGTTTGGAGGAGTGCAGGGTGCTCAAAATTTGTGCCTATTGAACAGGGAGTTGTCAGGCTACCATAAGTGGGGAGCCTTGTGCTCCTGAATTTTTCCCTTCAGTCCATTTCCCAGCCTCTGCTCCTCTGCTCTCTAGACATGGTACATAATAGGCAGCACTATCTTGTCATCACCAAGTCTTCTTTCTTATAGGACCTAGGGCCACTGACCCAGGAAAAGCACCACCCACAATGGGAATGGCTCCGCCCCATCAACCCTCATTTAAGAAAATTTCTTATAGGCCTGCCTACCTCCCAGTCTTCTGGAGGAATTTTTTAACTGAGGTGCTCTCCTAATACATGAATTTTGCTTCTGTTAAGTTGGCATAAAATTATCTGGTACAATTGACTCCATGGCAAATTGGAACACAAACACATAATTATTAAGCCACAACCTTTTGTTTCTCATACATCTCCATGATGTCACATTAAAAATGTAAATAACTTTAAATTGCCCTGTCTTTAGATATGAACCTACATTAAAATTTTACTCTATTTAAAATAAATAATCTCTTTAAAATACAAAATCTTTTAATATCCAAAGTCATTAAACTATGGCCTCATAGAAAATAAAAATATGTTTAATCCATTCTTACTTCCAGATGGAATAGCCAGGGACAGCATAACAATCTAATCTGAATAGAACATAAACAAACTTGAACAATGTTTTAAAAAAACTCATGACTTTGGGGCTACCCCAGGAAACTTGGATAACTTTTCCAACTCTTCCTTCTTCAGCACCCACAGCTTGTATTCTAGGCTCTGTCTGGCTCTTTTCCACTCCACTACCATTTTTGTTGGTAATCCTTTAGGGCTGGTGTCTCCAACTCTTCTGCAGCCTCCTTCTGCAGCTGGGCTACTCATTAGAAATGCCTGCATTCTCTTCCCCTGTGGCCAGACAAGGCTGCACCACCAGGGAAAAGGGATCATATAAATGGCACAGAGTCTATATCAGAGATAATATCCACCACCCTTACTAGGGGATCCTAATGGAGACGGAGACGTCAATCAGCTGTATATGAACAGGGGTTTTAGGTTCTCACAATTCATTGACTGTCCTTGGTTGGTGCATTGATCTCTGCAGACCACACTGGGTCCAGATTTGTTGGCTATGTTGGTCTCCTTGTGGCTCTCCTGTCCTCCCTGGGTCCTTCTATTCATCCCCACTCTCATATAAACCTAAGTGCTCTGCCAAAGTTTGGCTCTGGGTCTTAACATCTTCTTGGATTCCTTGACATCTATGTTAGGCTGAAGGGGTTTTCCAGTAAAATTTTGGGATCACTTATGTATACTATCATATTATCTATCAATAGTGATACATTTCTGTCATTCTTTCCAGTTTATATACCTTTGATATCTTTCTGTTGTCTTATTACTCTAGGTAAAATTTTAAGTACTATATTAAAGAGGTACAGAGAGAATGAGCACCCTGTTTTTACCCTAATTTCAGTGAAGTTGCTTTAAGTTTCTCTCTGTTTAATTTGATGTTGTTTATAGGCCAGCTGTATATTGCCTTTAGTATGCTTAAGTATATGCCTTTTATATGTGGTATCTCCCAAGATTTTAAACATGAATTTTGTCAAATGCTATTTTGTCATCTAATGAGATAATCATGTAGGTTTCTATCTTTTAGTTTGTTTATACGGTTGATTTCATTAATTGATTTCTATATATTGAGTCATGGTGAGACTTGGTCATGGTGATTGACATTTTTGATGTGTTCTTGGATTCAGTTTATAGTATTTTGTTGAGTATTTTTGCATCAATGTTGGTAAGAGAAATTGGTCTGAAATTTTCTTTTATTGTTGGTCTTTGTATAGTACAGGTATCAAGGTAACTGTGGAACCATACAGTTAGTTTGTTAATGCTCATTTTGTTTCTATTTTGTGAAATAGTTTGAGGAATATTGTTGTTAGTTCTTCTTTGAAGGTCTAGTAAAATTCTGCACTGAATCCATCTAGTCAGAACCTGTTTGGTTGGGAGATTTGGGTGACTGCTTCTATTTTCTTAGGGGATATTGGATTGTATAATTTGTTTCCCTGATCTCTATTCAACTTCGGTTAGTGGAATCTATAAAGGAAATACTCTATTTCATTTAGATTTTAAATTTTTGTTGCATATATGCTTTAGAAATAAGACCTAAAAATTACGTGGATTTCCTTAGTTTCTGTTGTTATGTACCCATTTTCATTTCTGATTTTTTTATTTGAATAGTGTATCTCTCTTTTTAGTTTGTTTGTTTACGTGTTTTTCTATATTGTTGATTTTCTCAAACAACCAACTTGTGGTTTCATTGCTTCTCTGAATTGTTCTGTTTGTTCCTAATTTATTGATTTCAGCCCAGAGTTTGATTATTTCCATCCATCAACTCCTCTTTGCTGAGTCTGCTTCTTATTTTTCTAGGTCTCTCAGGTGTGTCATTAAGTTGCTTGTATGAGATGTCTCCAGTCTCTTTATGAAGGCACTTAGTGCTATAAACTTTCCTCTTAGCACTGCTTTCATCATGTCCCATGAATTTGTGTATGTTCTAAATTTATTTTCATTGAATTTTCAGAAGTCCTTAATTTTTTTTTCTTTATTTCTTCTCTGACCCAATTGTCATGGAGTAGAGAGTTGTTCAGTTTCCATGTGTGTGTAGGCTTTTTGTTTCTGTTGTTGTTGAAGTGCAGCATTATTTCATGGTGGTCTGATAGGAAACAAAGTACTATTTCAATCTTTATGTATCTTTTGAGGCTTGCTTGGTGTCTAAATATGTGGTCAATTTTGGAGAAGGTTCTGAAAGGTACTGAAAAGAAGGTACAATCTTTTGTGTTTAGATGAAAAGTTTTGTAGGTATCTGTTAGCCCCATTTGATTCATGACATCTGTTAGTGTCATTATTACTTGGCCTAGTTTAAATTTTGTTTACCTGTCCTTTGGTAAGAAGGGGATGTTCAAATCTCCCACTATATGGTGATCAATGTGTGCTTTTAAGTGTTATTAATGTTTCTTTTTACATGTGTGTGTGCCCTAGTATTTGGGGCATAGATACTTACAAATGAGATGTCACCTTGGTTGAATTTTCCTTAGATGAGTATGAAGTGTCCTTCTTCCTTGAAACTATTGTGAAATTTTGGTTGAAAGTCCCTTTTATTAGATATTAGAGTAGCTACTTCAGCCTTATTCTTGGGTCTGGTTGCATAGAAAACCTTCTTCCAGTCCTGCACTCACAGGTAATGTCTGTCTTTGTGCATGAGATGTGTTTCTTGTATGCAGGAGAATGTTGGGTATGGTTTATCCAATTATTCTGTTTGCCCTTGTCTTCTTTAAAAGAGTTTAGTCAATTGATTTTGATAATGAGGAGACACTGTTAGTTCCTTTTATTTTGATGTTGGTTGTGGTAGTGTGTTTGTGTGCTTGCTTACTTTGGTTTGCTGTAGTGATGTTATTTATTTCCTGTGTTTTCCTCAGTGTAGTTGGCTTCCTTGGCATTAAGTTTTCCTTCTAGTATCCTCTGTAAAATTTGTGGGTAGGTACTGGTTAAATTTCTTTTTGTCATGGAATATCTTGTTTTCTCTGTCTACAGTGACTGAAAGTTTTGCTGGATGTATTAGTCTAAACTAGTCTCTGAGGTCTTTCAGAGTTTTCAGGACCTCTATCCAGGCCCTTCTGGTTTTTATGGTCTCTGCTGAAAAGTCAGGTGTGATCCTGATAAGTTTACAATTATACATTACTTGGCCTTTTTTCCTTCCACAATTTAATATTTTTCTTTGTTCTGTGTATTTAGTGTTTTGCTTAATATGTTGCAGGGAGATTTTCTTTTCTGGCCTATCTATTTGGTGTCCATTAGTACTCTTGTATGTTTGTAAGAATCTATTTCTTTAAGTTGGGGATTTTTCTTCTATATATTTCCTGAAACTATTTTCTTGCATTGGAGCCAGACATCTTCTCTTTCCTCAGTTCCTGTTATTCTTGGTTTCCTCTTTTCATGGTGTCCTTGATTTTGTGGATGTTTTGTGTCAAACATTTTTAATTTTAGCATTTTCTTTCATGATTGCAACAAACGTTTTCATTGTGTCTTCTACACCTGAGATTATTTTTTCTGTTTCCTTTATTTGGTTGGCAATCCTTATTCTATAGTTCCCATTTTCTTCTCTAAGTTTTCTCTTCCAAGGATTTTCTCAGTTTGTGCTTTATTTATTATTTCCATTTACATCTTCAGACCTTGAATTAGGTTACTGATTTCTTTAATCTGCATGTTTGTGTTTTCCTGCATTTCTTTAAATAATTTGTTAAATTTATTCACTTGTTTGTGATTTCCTGTATTTCTTTGAGTGATTTATTCATTTCCTCTCTACAGGTCTCTCTAAAGGGCTCAATCTGTTCAACTATATACTCCTGTATTTCTTTACAGATTTTATTTGTTTCCTCAGTTATCATCTTCATAGCATAGATTTCAGGCAATTTTCTTCTTATTCAGTTGTTTTGTGTGTGTGTGTGTGTGTGTGTCCAGGGATATTGGCCTTGGGATTACTGAGATCTGGAGATGCCATATTGCTTTGGATTTTGTTGATTGTATTTTTATGTGAGCTTTTAGCCATCTGGCTGTCTCTGCTGTTGGCTTGCAGTTTGTGGTGGCCTTCACTGCAGAGTGAAAGCAGCACACAGTTGAATAACTGTACACTGAGACCAAGCACTCCTGTGGAGACCCAGGAATTTTTCCATGGATTAGTGTTATGACCTGAGGTTCGACCCAATTGTGTCCCACTCTGTGGGGTCTCCTCTGCAGCAGAAGACCCAGAAACTAGTGTTGGGGGCCCACAGTTCAGTCTGTGTTGATGAGTGCAGAGCAAAGGCATGCAAGCAGATGGCTATTTAGTGAGACTTAGTGTATCTACAGAGACCCAGGAACTTTTCTGAGAATTAGCTTGGTGATCTGAGGTCAGACCCATTAGTTTTCCTCACCATGAGTTCACGTCTGACCTGTGAAACATGAAAGCATCTATTTGGGTACCTACAATTTGGTCTACTGCTCACTGTGCTGGGCTGCTATCCTACAGATAGACACAGTGTATAATTAGGGCTACCATCTTAGAACTTCTCCTGGGTTTACTTTTTTGGCATTCTAATTTTTCAAACATTGCCTAAATACTCAGTTAATATTTGATGACCCCATTTCAGTCCTCTGCTTTTGAAACCCCAAATCCTTGAACATTCTTCTCAGAAACCAGTTCCAAAGTCCTAACAGACACGTGTTCAGCTTTATCACCATCAAGTCCAAATTATACACAGTCAGTGTTCTCTCTGATTTCCTCCTCTGTTTGCTGGGAATAAATGTGGCAAAAGTAAATTCAAGAAAATTATTTGGTATTGAATAAGCAATTGATGTGCTTTTTCCTGAAAAATAATATTTCTCTTATTCTCATAATTTCTCAGCTGCCTGCAGTTAATTATGAAGGATTGAGGCTTCTTTACTTTATGCCATCCATTCAGAATGTTTATTGTTCTTGTCCTTGTTCATCTCTTGTTTAGGTGGTTGTATTGGCGAGACATTGGTGGCTTAATTCTACCTTGCTAAGAATATATATTCTTACCACAATGTCCTAATCCAATTGAGCTATCCATGTGGTAACTAGACTCTTGGGCATTTAGAGTGAAAATCTGGTGTTGCCTTGCAAGGACACAGGGGAAGAGGTTGTGTACAGTACTGACTTCACATGATAATCTTGGGTAGGTTAGTGGGGGGTCGGCTTCCCTTTTATGAGAAATAGGGGAAGTGGAATGGAGGAAATAGGAGGCAGGGTGGGAACAGGAAGACAAGAGGGAGGGGCTATGACAAGTATGTAAACAAATAAAATTAATTAATTTTAAAAATCGTAATCCTCTTATTCTACCAATATTTCCATTTTGTCTTTCACATCGTTTTCTGAGCCTTAAGTGCAGGAACTGTTTGATTGTGGTTTTTTATAATGATAACATATATACAAAGAACATTAGACAGATTGAGCAGGTTGTATTTATATATTTATATAAATATATAAAATATGTATATATCTTACATGCATTTACAAGATTGATGTATATGCCTTATGTATATATCTATCCATACATATAGATAGATAGATAGATACATCTGTTTACTACATCAAATAATGAAAATGGAGGTCAATGACTTAAAATATGAGGATTTGGTGTATATCAATATTATAGTAAAATATCAAAAATGAAAATAAATAATTTAAAATCAGGTTTATTTTGGATCACGATAAACTGAACATTTCATTACACTGGTGAAATCATGGCAGTAAAAGTAAGAAGTAGGTGATTACATTGCCTTTAAGTTAGAAAACAGATTTCCTGAATTTGGTCATTTGGTTACTTTATTTTTATATTCACCTCTGGAAGTTTGCCCTTGGGATGTATTTTACGAACATAAGATGATTCTTTTTCATTTTAACTTAAGATATTTGCTATAATATAATAAATACACCAGAAGTAGGGTTTTTATAGTTATACTGCATTCACATCAAATTTACATTCCAGAATTACTGACACATATGATTATATTCATAAGAATTGAATGGAAAGCAAAATTAGCTTTCTCTCAGTTTCTGATTTTTACAAACAAGCAAAATAAAAGCGAATACTCTTTATCTTGAGTGTTATGAGGTTTAATGATGTGGCCAAATATAAGTGACCATGACCAAAACGCATAGGTTATGTCATATACCATGTTCCAATCTGAAGAGGTTTTCATGTAATTTTTATAGTAAAATAAACATTGATCCAAAATTCAAGACATTCTCAGAATAAATTCCTGTAAACTTCATGTGGTCAAATTACAGCTAACCTGGTATTTCTGGCTATGATTATGTGGGACAGTATCTTATACTATCTTGACCATTGGTTTGATGAAAGGTAAGATCATTCTGTACATTGTAAACATATTTATCTGGAAGTCACATAATGAGACAAATTATAGCTGGTTGAGAAGAACGATAAGATATCTTGCAATAATTTGGTCCTGGACACAACATTCAAATCTTACAACACCAAATATCTAAATAATCTGGATAGTGGGATATATTATATTGTATAACAATTTCATCTGAGAACGTCTATTGATACATTAGAAACCCAAAAATGTAAGATGAGTTATTCTCAAGAAAGCTTATTTCCATCTATCTCTATTTCTTATGGCTTTCAATGAGTTCTTATCAGGTCTCATAAGAATAATATAACACTTGGGTATAAAGATACAACTTAGCAGCCCTGCACTGGATGCTAAGATGGAGAAGACTTCCACAACCACCATGACCTTCCCCTTAGTACTGTGGTAGACAGGGAGGAACGTGATCCAAACACTGCAGAATACCAGCATGCTGAATGTCAGGAACTTGGCTTCATTGAAGGTGTCAGGCAGGTTCCTGGCCAAAAAAGCTACAGTGAAGCTTCCAATAGACAGAGCTCCCAGATATCCCAAGACACAGTAGAAGGCTGTGACTGAGCCCTTATTGCACACAATGATGATCTGACCATGTTCAGTGTGTGCATCTGTTTCAACAAAGGGAGGAGATGTTCCCAGCCAGACTCCACAGACGATAAATTGTATGAGTGTACAGATGGGAATGATGAATTTGGGTGTCCCCGATATAAGTGACCTTCTCAGGCTTCTTCCTGGAGCTGTAGACTTGAAAGCCAAGACCACTGTAGTGGTTTTGGCCAAGATAGTAGATACTGCCACTGTGAAAACAACTCCAAATACAGTCTGTTGCAGGATGCAGCTGGCTGAGTTTGGATGACCAATGAAGAGCAAGGAGCAAAGAAAACAGAAATTGAGGGAAATGAGCAGGATATAGCTGAGAGTACTGTTATTAGCTTTCACAACAGGAGTCTTTCGGTGCTTCACAAAAACCACAAGAACAAGTGTGGTGAGTGAAGAAAACCACAAGACCATAGTAGCCAATGTCATGCCCAAGGGACTTTCATAAGCCAGAAATGTCACATCTTTTTGGAGGCAGTGGGTTTGCTCTGTGTTGGGGTACTGGTCATCTGGACACTTCACACACTGATCCACATCTGGCAAGAAATGTAGTGTGATATCAGCATAACTTCTGTTGTCTCCTACTTGCTATACCACCACACCCAAAGCAACTCATTAGAGAAATTGAGCTTTGATGGCTTTGTAAGTTAATACTACATATTTTTTAGTGACAAATGAATACATGAATAATTTTCATTTGCTCTGTGTATTTATTGAACCCCTTTTCTCATCTCCAAATTAACACAACATATCAATTCTCACTGTATATTTTGTATGCTACCATAATTTAGGCAGGAAGCTTCACAAAAGCAAACATTTAAAACTCTTAATTCTAGGAAATTGAATGCTCATAGTTTCTCAGAAACAGCAGGTTTTGTGTCTGTTGGACCCTATTACTTTTCTTCATATGACAGAAGAGATAAACTAAAACCTACAAAATATGTTAAGAATTGTTTGACTCTCACCAATGAGTGTAAATGCACCTCCATTTCACAATCATCTAAGATTATGCTTAAAAAACTTTATCTCTTTATTATTTTGTTTTTCAACTTAACACAAACTAATGTCATCTTTGAAGAGGGAATACCAAGTGACAAAAGGCCTCTGTGAGACTGTCCAATAGACAAGTCTGTGTGGCATTTTCTTAAATAATGATTATTGTAAGAAGATCTAGGGAGATCCATGATGGTGTCAAGCAGCATGGACGGTGTTTAGAAGCTTCAGTAAATGATTCAGGGAATGCACAGAATTCTTAACTGGGAAAAGCAAGCTCCCTGCCCCACTATAGCAGGGGTATTACACAGTTTGAAAAGACCAAAATATAGAAGGCCTGTGTACCCCTGCACAGAAGAGGAGAGCAGATATTCTCAGACCACAGTGACAGTAGTGGCAGCTGAGTTTTGCAGCTGGGGAACCCTCTGGCAGAGGAGATCGGTTTGGTGACCTGTGGCAATTGCTGCAGAAGAGGGAACTCTGCAAAATTTGGGCCCTGCGACCCTAGTTGAACTTGGCTTGTGCTTTGGGTCCCGTGACCCAAGCTCAACTCAGCACATGGATTGTGACCTGACACCCAAACTGGACTCAATGCACACAGAGTCCCTAGCTGAATTCACTGAGTGGTTTGGGCCCTGAGACCCTAGCTGAGCTTGGTGATCAGTCTTGACCCTGAGACTCTGGCTGGACTCAGCACGTGGTTTGGGCCCAGAATCCCTAGCTAAATTTGGCATGCGATTTGGGCCCAGAGTTCCTGGCTGAACTTGGAGGGCAATTTGGGCACAGAGAACCTAGCTGAACTTGGTGAGTGGTTTGAGCTCTGAGACTCTAGCTGAGAACAGCATGCAGTTTTGGCCCAGAGTCCCTGGCTGAACTTGCCAGGCACTTTGGGCCCAGAAACTCTAGCTGAGCTTGGCAAGCAGTCCCAGCCCTGAGACTCTGGGTGGACTCGGAGTGTAGTCCATACCTTGAGACTCTAGATGAACTCAGCAGCTTCAATGTGTGGTTTGGGCTGGTGACACTGGTTGGGCTTAGCATTAACTGGACTATGTGTATGGAATAGGACCCAAGACCAGCTTGTGTCCAGAGAAACGAACTGGACTCAGTGTGTGTCCAGTTTGGGCCCTGTGACACTAACGTCGACTCTACAAGAGGTTTGAGTGTCAAAACTCTACCAGAAATCACAGACCAGTGAAGGATCAAAGCTCCAGGGCTAAGGATATCTTGGGGATACAGGGAGTAGAGTGTCCAACAGACCCCCTCCACCCAACCTGTAAGGGGACACAGAATGTTGTGAACACTTTGGCCTTGCACAGCGCACATTCAGACACCCAGGACAATTAAAGGACCCACAGTACAAAGGAGCGGGGGATCACGGGCTGTGAGAGACCACTAGCTTCCGGCCTAAGGAAATAATGAGAATCTATCCTCAGACTCCCTCCACCCCACTCTGGAAGCTACCTCCCCAAAACAGAAATGGCAAAAATGACTAAAGGACAGTGTAAACTCATATGCAAAAAACCAAAACAATATGGCTCCTCCAGATCCCAGCTATCCCAAAGAAAACAACTGATAGAGCTCAAACACAACAGAAATACAAGAAAATGACCTCAAATCCTTAGTAATGAGGATGATAGTGGAGGAAACAAATAAAATTCATAATCAAATGCAGGAAGACGCAGCCAAACAGGTAGAAGAAAATAAAAGAGGTCTATAGAGAGGCACTGGGAAAAAAGCCGGAAAATGCAAACAATCAGATGAAGGAAATCAATACAACTGTTCAAGCTCTGAAGGTCTATAAAGAGGCAATGGAAGAAACTCAGGAATATATAAAAAGTCAGGTGAAAGAAATCAATAAAATATTCAAGATCTGAAGTTGAAAATGAATTCAATGATAAACACAGACAGAAGAGAAACGGGAACATGAGAGCTCAGAGAGGAAGCTGAACAGCACAGAAGTGAGCCTGTCTAACAGAATCCAAGAGATGGAGGAATGAATCTCAGGTCTAGAAGATACAATCACAGATCTTGAAGCAACCATTAAAGAAAATGCTAAATCTGGAAAAATCCTGACACAAAACATCAAAGAAATCAAGGACACCATGAAAAGAAGAAATATGAGGATAATAGGCATTGAGGAAAGAGAAGATGCCAGACTCCAAGGCCAAGAAAATATTCTCAACAAAATCATAGAAGAAAAATTCCCAAAGCTAAAGAAAGAGATGCCTATAAACATAGAAGAGGGCTACAGAACAACAAATAAAATAGACCAGAAATGAAAAACTTCCCATCACATAATAATCAAAACAAAAAATATACAGAACAAAGAAAAATATTAGAAGCTGCAAGGGAAAAGGGCCAAATAACATTTAAAGGCAAACCTATCAGAATTACACCTGACATCTCAGCAGAGACCATCAAAGCCAGAAGGGCCTGGACAGAGATTCTGAAGACCCTAAGTGACCACAGGTGCCAGGCCAGACTACTTTACCCAGCAAGACTATCAATAACCATTGACAGAGAAAACAAAATATTCCATTAAAAAAACAAATTTAAACAGTACCTATCCACAAATCCAGCTTTACAGATGGTACTAGAAGGAAAACTCCACCCCAAAGGGACAAGCTACAACCAAAACTTCACAGGAAATAGCAACTACACCACTGCAAATAAACAACCACACAAACGCTGTACTGCAACCAACATCAAAATTAAGACTCTTAACAGTCACTGGTCATTAATATCTCTCAACATCAATGGTCTCAATTCTCCAATAAAAAGACACAGACTGACTGAATGGATGCATAAACAAAATCTAACATACTTCTGCCTTCAAGAAATACATGTCTAATTTCTTAAGTTCTTTATATATTTTGGATATTAGACCTTTGTCAGATGAAGAGTCGGTGAAGATCTTTTCCCAGTCTGTAGGCTGTCGCTTTGTTCTCTTGACAGTGTCACCTGCCTTACAGAAGCTTCTCAGCCTCATGAGGTCCCATTTATTAATTGTTGATGTTAAGGCCTGGGCTGTTGGTGTTCTGTTCAGGAAGTTGTCTCCTGTGCCTATGAGTTCCAGACTCTTCCCCACTTTTTCCTCTAACTGGGTTAATGTCTGTGGTTTTAGGTTGAGGTCTTTAATCCACTTGGACTTGAGTTTTGTGCATGGTGACAAATAGGGGTCTAATTTCAATTTTCTACATGTAGACATCCAGTTAGACCAGCACCATTTGTTGAAGATGCTGTCGTTTTTCCATTGAATGGATTTGGCTTCTTTGTCGAAAATCAGGTGAGCAAATGTGTGTGGATTCATCTCTGGGTCTTCAGTTCGATTCCATTGATCACCAAACCAAATAACCCAATTGAGAAATGGGGCGCAGAGCTAAACAGAGAATTCTCAACAGAGGAATATCAAATGGCTGAGAAACACTTAAAGAAATGCTCGACCTCCTTAGTCATCAGAGAAATGCAAATCAAAACGACACTGAGATTCCATCTTACACCCATCAGAATGGCTAAGATCAATAACTCAACTGACGCCTCATGCTGGCGAGGGTGTGGAGAAAGAGGAACACTCCTGCATTGCTGGTGGGAATGCAAACTAGTACAACCACTTTGGAAAGCTATCTGGTGCTTTCTCAGAAAAATGGGAATAGGGCTTCCTCAAGACCCAGCTATTCCACTCCTTGGAATATACCCAGAGGATGTACTACCACACAACAGGGACATATGCTCAACCATGTTCATAGCTGCCTTATTCATAATAGCCAGAACTTGGAAACAACCTACGTGTCCCTCAATAGAAGAATGGATAAAGAAACTGTGGTACATTTACACTATGGAATACTACTCAGCTATTAAAAACAAGGAATTTCCAAAATTTGTGGACAAATGGATTGAACTAGAAATTGTCATAATGAGTGAGTTCACACAGAAGCAAAAAGAGCTAAATGGTATATACTCACTTATATCGAGACACTAGTCCAAGGTGTACGTCCCCATGAAAAACTGTACCTACCAGAATAGTGGGTAAGAGGGGAGGACATCCTATTGAAACTTTAGGTGGGAGAAGCCTGGGAGAAAGAGGAAATGGAAGGATCCAGTGGGTCCTGGAAAACTATAGGCGAGTCTGGGCCCTGGGGTCCTCTGCAAACTGTGGCGACAGCCAAGGAAAAAATAGGCAGTAAAAACCTTGAACCCCTACCCGGACTAGCCGATGGACATTCTCCACTGTTGAGTGGAGAAGGAGATCTAACTTTCACACAAACTCTGGTGCCCCATATTTGAACATGTCCCTTGGACGGAGATGCCTGGTGGCACTCAGAGGAAAGATAATAGGTCACCAAGGAGAGACTTGATACCATATGAGCATATTCAGGGGGAGGAGGTCCCCCTCAGACACAGACTTAGGGGAGGGGAGGGGAGTAGTAGGAGGGAAGTGGGAGGAAGGGAGGAATGGGAGGATACATGGGATGGGCTAACAACTGAGATGTAATATGTATAAATTAATAAAAATGTATTTAAAAAAAAAAAAGAAATACATGTCATCTATAAAGATAGACATTACTAAAGGGAAAAATGCTGGAAAAATATTCCAAACAAATGGTCACAAGAAGCAAGCAGGCATAGCCATTTTAATATCTAACAAAATAGACATTCAACAAAAATTAATCAAAAGAGATGAAGAAGGACAGTTCATACTCATCAAAGTTAAAGTCAACCAAGAGAACATCACAATTCTGAACATCTATGCTCCCAATAAAAAGGCACCCACATTTGTAAAAAAAATCTATTAATGAAGTTTAAACCACACATCGATCCTCACAAAATAATAGTGGGGAACATCAACACCTCACTCTCACTGAAGGATAGGTCATTGAAACAGAAACTAAGCCAAGAAATAACATCATTATCCAATGTCATGAATCAAATGGATCTAACAAATATCTACAGAACCTTTCATCCAAACAAAAAGGAATATACCTTCTTCTCTGCACTCCATGGAACCTTCTCCAAAATTGATCATATAATAGGTCATTAAAGCAAGGCTCAACAGATACAAGAGAATCTGTACCTTGTATCATATCAGATCACCATGGTCTTAGGTTGCACTTCAACAACAACAGATATAACAAAAGCCTACACATACATGGAAACTAAACAACTCTCTACTTAATGACACCTGGGTCAGGGAAGAAATAAAGGAAGAAGTTAAGGACTCCATGAAATTCAATGAAAATGAAGGAACAGCATACTCAATTTTGTAGGAAAAATTCAAAGCAGTGCTAAGAGGTAAATTCATAGCATTAAGTGCCTTTGAAAAGAAATTGGAAACATCCCACATAAGCAACTTAAGGACACAGCTGGAAGACCTAGAAAAAAGGAGCAGAAACACCCAAGAGGAGTAGAATTCTGGAAATAATCAAACTCAGGGCTGAAATCAATGAGTTAGAAACAAAGAGAATAATTCAAATAATCAACAAAATCAGGAGTTGGTTCTCTGAGAAAATCTACAACATAGACAAACCATTAACCAAACTAACTAAAAGGCACAGAGACAGTATCAAAATCAACAAAATCAGAAATGAAAAGGGAGACATAACAACAGACACTGAAGAAATACAAAGAATTATAAGATCCTACTTCGAAGGCATATATGCCACACAACTTGAAAACCTAAGGAAAATGGATGATTTTCTTGATCAATTCCACTTGCCAAAATTGAGTGAAGAACAGATAAACAAGCTAAATAGTCCCATTTCACCTACAGAAATAGAAGCAATCATTGATAGTCTCCCAACCAAAAAAAGCCCAGGGCCAGATGGTTTCAGAGCAGAATTCTACCAGACCTTCAAGGATGTGCTAATACCAATACTCTTAAAGCTACCCCAAAAGCTAGAAATGGATGGAAGATTACCAAATTCATTCTATGAGGCCATAGTCACATTGATACCTAACCCTCACAAAGACCCAACAAAGAAAGAAAATTTCAGACTAATTTCTCTTGTGAACATCAATGCAAAAATACTCAATAAAATACTTGCAAAATGGATACAAGGACCAAACAAAGATGTCATTCACCATGACCAAGTAGGCTTCATTCCAGACATGTAGGGATGGTTTAATATATGGAAATCCATCAATGTAATCCACCATATAAACAAACTAAAAGAGAAAAACTACATGATCATCTCCTTAGATGCAGAGAAAGCATATGATAAAATCCAACACCCATTCATGTTTAAAGTTTTGGAGAGATCAGGGATACAAGGCACATACCTGAACATAATAAAAGCTATATATAGCAAGATAATAGCCAAAATCAAAGTAAATGGTGAGATATTCAAGGAAATTCCTCTAAAATCGGGAACAAGGCAAGGCTGCCCACTCTCTGCATATCTCTTCAATATAGTACTGGAAGTTCTAGCCAGAGCAATAAGACAACAAAAGGAGATCAAGGGGATCCATATAGGAAAGGAGGAAGTCAAATTATCTGTATTTGAATATGATATGATAGTGTACATAAGTGACCCCCAAAATTCCACAAGAGAACTCCTACAGCTGACATACAATTGATAAACATGCCGAGGAAGAAATTAGGAAAACTACACACACCCTTCACATAACCCACAAGCAATATAAAATATTTAGGAGTTATTATAACCATACAAGTGAAGGACTTGTTTGAAAAAACTTCAAAACTCTAAAGAAAGAGATTGAAGATGATATGAGAAGATGGAATGATCTTCCTTGCTCATGGATCAGGAGAAATATCATAGTAAAAATGGCCATCTTACCAAAGTCAATTTACAGATTCAATGCAATCCCTATCAAGATACCTACACAATTTTTTAAAGACACTGAAAGTTCAATTCTCAATTTCATATGGAAAAAAAAACCAGAATAGCTAAAACAATCTTGTACAATAAAAGTTCCTCCAGAGGTATCTCTATAGGTGATTTCAAGCTGTACTATAAAGCAACAATAAGTAAAACAGCATGGTACTGGCACAGCAATAGGCTGGTTGATCAGTGGAATCGAATCGAAGACCCAGATACGAATCCACACACATGTGGTCACTTGATTTTTGACAAAGATGCCAAATCTATTCAATGGAAAAAGGATAGAATTTTCAACAAATGGTGCTGGTCTAACTGGATATCTACATATAGAAAAATGCAATTAGTCCCCAATTTGTCACCATGCACAAAACTCAAGTCCAAGTGGATTAAAGACCTCAACATAAAAACAGAGACATTATATCAGCAGGAAAAAGTGAGGAAGAGCCTGGAACACATTGGCACAGGAGATAACTTCCTTAACAGAACACAAATTGCCTAGGCCTTAAGGGCAACAATCAATAAATGGGACCTCATGAGGCTGAGAAGCTTCTGTAAGGCAGGAGACACTGTCAACAGGACAAAGCAATAGCCTACAGACTAGGAAAACATTTTCACCAACGCTACATCTGACAAAAGTCTAATATCCAAATATATAAAGAACTCAAGACATTAAACACCACCAAACCAAATAACCCAATTAAGAAATGGGGTTTGGAACTAAACAGAGAATTCTCAACAGAGGAATATCAAATGGCTGAGAAACACTTAAAGAAATGATTAACTTCCTTAGTCATCAGGGAAATGCAAATCAAAACAACTCTGAGATTCCATCTTACACCTATCAGAATGGCTAAGATCAAGAAATCAAGTGACAACACATGCTGGCAAGGATATGGAGAAAAAGGAACACTTTCATTGCTGGTGAGAATGCAAACTAGTACAGCCACTTTGGCAATCTATCTGGTGCTATCTCAGAAAACTGGGAATAAGGCTTCCTCAAGAGTCAGCTATTCCACTCCTTGGAATATACCCAGATGCTCCAGCACACAAGAAACTTTGCTCAACCACGTTCATAGCAGCCTTATTCATAATAGCCAGAATATGGAAACAGCCTAAGTAAAAGAATGGATAAAGAAACTGGTACATTTACACTATAGAATATTACTCAGCTAGTAAAAACAATGAATTCTAGAAATTTGTGGACAAATGGATTGAATGAAAAATTATCATAATGAGTGAGTTAGCCCAGAAGCAGAAAGAGTCAAATTGTATATACTCATTTATTTCTGGACACTAGCCCAAGGGGCATGTCCTATGAAAATCTTCAATTACCAGGAAAGTGATACAGAGGGAAGGACATCCTACTGGGACTCTAGGTGAGATAAGCCTGGGAGAATGAAGAAATAGAAGGATCCAGAGGGTCCTAGCAACCTACAAGTAGAACATTATGATGGGCAGATCTTGGCCCAGGAGTCCTGCTCAAACTATGGCACCAGCCAAGGACAATATGTGCAGTAAACTTTGAACCCCTACCCAGATCTACCCAATGGACAGGACATTCTTCCCAGTTGAGAGTGGAGAGTGGGGTCTGACTTTTACACGAACTCTGATACTCCATATTTGACCACATAGCCTGGTTGGAGAGACCTGGTGGCACTCAGAGGAAGGATAGCAGGATACCAAGAGGAGACTTGATACCCTATGAGCATATACAGGGGGAGGAAGTCCACCTTAGTCACAGTCATAGTGTAGGGCAGTAGGCAGCAAATGGGAGGGAGGAATGGGAGGATATAAGGAATGGAATAACAATTTAGATATAATCTGAATAAATTAATAAAATATATTTTTAAAAGAAAAAAGAAAAATGTGCACACACACACACACACACACACACACATACACACACACACACACACACACACACACACACACACACAATCTAGCCATTGGTGAGCAGAGCCAACTTGGGAAATAATTCTTAAATAGTATTAACATATTAGGTTACATGAGCTTTGGTAAGCAAAATAATAAGCTACTCCACAGCCTTTGTTTCAGTTTCAGCATTCAAGTTTCTGTCTTGAGTTTCTTCTCGAACTCCCTTCATGATAGATTTTAAACTTTATCTCCAAAGTTGCTCTTGGTCAAAGGTCTTTATAAAAGTAATGAAAAGCTAATTAAAGTGTCACCTTTTGTATAAGAATCAATGTAACATCAATTTTTGGAGAATAAAAACTACATTTGTATTGCACATAAGACCTGTTAAGTCTATACCATTCCTGTTTGGTTGTATAACACGTATTTATCCAAACTGCAAGCATCAGGATTGCAAAATATCAAAAAATGCAAGTGATGTAAACTATAATTTTCTTTGGAAGTTTGATCTTCCTACATGTAAGTTTTAATTTTCATCACAGAAAATGTTAATTTTTAAATTTTAATTACAGAGAAACTGTAGATAAAGATTGGCCATCTTTCTATTTTTTTCTTGGATCCAATTTTCACATTTGACAACCTTTCTTTGGGTAGGGCTAGGTTCTCATGGTGGGTCTCCCATTCTCTTAAATATATTCGTGTTATCTCATTTTAGTTTACATTTGGGTGGCCATGTTGATAAATCTTTATGGGTATAGTTTCTGATACTATGGGAACATCTATGTCACCGCATACTTTTTTCTCATCTGGCACTAGAAATCTTTCTTCTTTTTCTTTCATAATCTTCCCTGAGCCTCAAGTTTTAGCATGTTTGTAGACATATCTACCACCGAGATTGGGTTCCACAACTCTGTATTTTCATTGATTGTGGTTTTCTATGATGGAATCTGTCTGTTGGCAAGAGAGTTTTCCTTAATGAGGGGTGAAAATTCAGTTATATGTGTGTATTGTGCAAATGTTACAGATTGTTTTTAGAAAACATATTGGTTTCCCTACCCGGACGAGCCGATGGACATTCTTCACTGTTGAGTGGAGAAGGAGATCTAACTTTCACACAAACTCTGGCGCCCCATATTTGAGCATGTTCCTTGGATGGAGATGCCTCGTGGCACTCAGAGGAAAGATAATAGGTCACCAAGGAGAGACTTGATACCGTATGAGCATATACATGGGGAGGAGGTCCCCCTCAGACACAGACTTAGGGGAGGGGAGGGGAGTAGGGGGGAAGTGGGAGGAAGGGAGGAATGGGAGGATACATGGGATGGGCTAACAACTGAGATGTAATATGAATAAATTAATTAAAAAATAAAATTAAAAAAAGAAACATATTGGTTTATTAAATTAGAGGTTGTAGATTCTTATCAAATAAATAGAGCTTTACTACTAGTGAGTAGTAAGTTATATTTCAAATACCAGGTATATCTATCTTGTAGAACAGATATTCAGTTCAGATAGGAAAATGTTGATTTCCACCAGGATATGTGTACTATTACTACACTCTTAGGGTTATCATATCATGTTGGTAAATAGTGGTTTTCATACGTATCATTACTGGGGAGGGCTGTTAATTGACTTATTCCAATGAAAGTTTTCATGATGCCTTCTGGTACTATGAAGTCTACTCTTTTGGGACACAACACTAGGTCAGTTGCAGATCAGCTGTGTCACGGAAATGTTTCTGAAGTACATGTTACCTTTGCCAATAGTGGCTTACCTTCCACCTTTTGAGGAAAACAAGGGACAACAAGAAAGGCTGTAGAGTTTGATTGTTATTTGGGCAGCCCTGACAAACAAGTCAAAAGAAGGCTTCCCATGTCTAGTATTCGTGTTTTTATTAGGTGATCCTTGACTCTTGAATGGACCACTACCATACCATGTGAGAAAATTTCATTAAACTATTTATGTAGTCCTCTCCAGGGAAGAGCACACCAATTAGATGTCCAGTGACAAATTGTTAGCCCTGAAAACATACATACAATTAACATTATGTGGAATGAGCAGGGTAAAATTAGTAATTTGTTTGAATATACATATACATTTATGCAAGCAGTGAACAATTAGTGAAAAAAGAGACCACACACTAGAAGAGTACTGAGGCATATATGATATCCTTAAAATGAGAAAATGGAAGGGAAATGTTGTAATTACATTTAAATCTCAAAATAATTTTTTAAAATTCCACTATTTCTACTTTCATTTTAAATTTTGTTAATCACTGTCATATATGTTAGTATTTTGTCTGTATGTGTATCTGTGTGACACATATATGACCCATGACATTAGATTCCAAAGAGTATAATACATCCCCTTGGGATGTGTTACAGTCAGCTGTGAGCTCTACTGTAAATGAATAGTCAATACAACCAACCAAAAAAAAATCTCTCTAGCCATCAGTTTAGAGACTTTCTGCATATATAAACATAAAATAAAATACAAATATATACTATATGTAGATATATGTTAAATATACTTCAACTTTTTCCTGCATAGTGTTTTAATTTTCCAAGTGATTTTGTGTAACTTTTGGCAAAGCTTTTTCAAAAATATTATTAAAATTGTAGTTATTTCATAACCATATTCAAACTGTATTTAGCTTATTTTCAAAATACAACATGACAAATGTAAATGGAAATTTTGTTCATTGTTTTTATAGTGAGATGTAACTAATATTAATTACTAATACAGTATTTATTTAGAATTTTCATTTATATCAATTAAAGAAACAATGTCATTTTATTTTAAATATTTGAAGAAATAGTTTATTTTGCTTATGAGTTATAATTCAACCTCTAAGGAATGTAAAGCAGCATTGAGGCATAGAATGTGAGGGAGACTTCCTATTGGCTTCATTTCTCTGTCTTGTTCAGTTAACTTTCTTATGTAGCCTGGGACCACCTGTGAGGACTGAGTTCTTATATAAATTATCCAGCCATATGGTCCTTCAGAAACAAATACTGGCCAGCTGATGGAGGCAATTTCTCAAATAGAGTGCCCTCTTACCAAATGTGTCCAGTTGATAAACTCCTTTAGCCATCATATTGACCAAGTATCAAAAGCCAAATTCACTGGCTAAGTTACACTAAGGCTTTAGGTAGTATAGCCAGCATTTGCAAGATAAAAAAATTTTTGTTAGACATGTAATAAAAATTATGCTTTTCAGATTTTCTTCTATTCTAAAAAGTTTTATTAAAATCTGAGAATTTTATATAATGTATTTTGATCACATCAACTCTCACTCCTCAAGTCCTCTTAGATTCCCCCGTACCTCCCTACCTCACCCACCCAATAATCATGCTCTTCTTTCCTACGTCCCTCCCTTCCTCTCTCTCCTTCCTTTCCTCCTTCCTTCCATTCCAAATATCTTTCTCTCCATGGCTCTGTCCCTAACAATTTCATTTTATGTCCACTACTCTTGGATATGGAACATTCCGTAGAATTCTGTGGATGCACTTCAAATCACAGAATTTTAAGAACTGATTCTGATTTCACTAGTAGGTAGCAAATATCAATTAACTTCTTGAATAAGGGTAGGGTATGTATCTACTACACTTCTCATACTCATTCTTTAGTTTTGCCTGGCTTGAGTTTATATTCATATTTGTACTGGTCCTATGGCTCCCAAAAACATTGTTTCCTTGAAGATATCTATCTTTCAATCTTCCCACCTCCACTTCCATAAAGAACCCTGAAGCTTCAAGTGTGACATAGACATCCCATTTAGGGTGCAGCACCAGGCTAGGTTCTCACTTCCCTGAACAATGGCCATATAAGGGTCTCATTTAAGTATCTTCAACTGCAGGGAAAAGCTTACTTGATGGGGGCTGAGAGATGTTTTATTTATTTTTAAAAGTATGTAATTTAGAAAGTTCTACTGGTTTTAATATGTTTTTCAAAAGGATTTACGTTTGTGTTGTCTTTCCTTTTATTTCTCCTCTACTTTGTTCTCCAACTTTATTATAGCCCATTCAATTTCCCCCTTTCTCAATTTAAAGAGCTATATTCCATTTTCCATTAGTTTGAAGATCCCCTCCTTAATGTTTTCCTAGCCTCTGTGATTATTTCAAATGAAGCACACACCTAAAGCTTAAAACCTGGCACCCACATATAAGAAAGAATATGTGGTGTCTATGTTATGGGTCTCTGAAACCTCACTTAGGATGACTTCTCCCAGTATCATCCACTCCTTTAAGCAACATAATTTCATTTTTCTTAAGAGGTGAATAACTTTTCATTGTGTAAATGCGTCCCATTTTTAGTATCTATTTACCAGTTGAAGTATATCTAAGCTATTCCTATTTTATTTTTATAAAATTATTTACTTAGTCACTTTACACCCCAATTGGAGCCTGTTACCTCCTCTTCTCCCAGTTTCAGTCTCACAAAACCTCTGTCCATTCTCCCCTACCCTTCTATTAGAATAAGAGGCTTCCAGGGGTATCAACTCACCCTGGCACAGCAGGTTGCAGCAGGTCTAAAGGGCATCCTTTATCATTGAGGCCAGACATAGAATCATAGCTAGGTGAAAGGGAACCAATGGCAGGTATCAGAGTCAGTCCATACTCCAATTTTTTGTGGAACCACATAATGAACAAGCTGCACATCTTCTATATGTGTGTAGGACACCTAGGTCCAGCCCATGCATGCTCTTTGATTTGTATTTCCATCTCTGAGTGTTCCCCCATGGTTCCAGGTTAATTTACTCTGTAAATCTTTTTCTGGTGTCCTTGACCCCCTTCAGCTCCCTCAATCCTTACTTCCACTCTTCCACATGATTCCCAGAGTTTCAGTTATTGATTGGCTGTGTTACTCTTCATCTGTTTCCATCAGCTACTTAAATATCAGAATGGTAAATAAACTAGACAACAGAAGTAGATGGATCAAGTGACCTGAAAAAGGGGTGGACAGGAGAATTGGGGTGTATCTCTGTTGCAAGTAGAAGGGGAAAGACTGGAAGAATGAACAGTAATCAGTGCTGAGGGCACCTTGTGTGTCAACAGTCATGACCCTAGCTGAGATTCCTAGCAGCTGGAGAAATAATACCTGAAGTCTCAACTTTCTGTAGCTAAATGGGACTGTCGCTGGAAGAAGAGTGACACCAAATCACAAATAAAACCATAAACCCAATATTTGTCCTGCCTACCATAAGTGTAGAGATAAAATAGAGTAGAGACTGAGAAAAAGGATAATCAATACCTGGCCCATCTTACTCCCCCACTCCAAACCCGAATGAGAAAGCACTAACCTCTGACATTATTATTGCTACTCTGCTATCATTGCAGACAAGAACCTAGAAAAGTCATTTTTATTTTCTATCTATTGTGAATATATCCAATAAAGTTGGATGAGCAAGTATTTCTCTAGTAAGATATCATGTCCTTTGGGTATATACTGCAAAGATGTTCTTACTAATGTGCTTAATAGCTGCATCGGTATTAATTCCCATCTGCAGTAAATAATTTTTCTTCCTTTCCAATATGAGAGGAATTCCATATCATTCATACTTGCTGTTGTTTATTTTGGTCATTATCATTTGGTGAGGTGACTTCTTAAAGTAGGTTTACTTTGTATTTCTCTGATGCCTAAAGTAATTTGTATCATCTTTGTATCATGTTTTCAGAACTTTGTGGTTTGCAACTTGCTGCAATTTTTAATTTGTTTACTTTTTTCAGTTATTCATATATTCTAGATATTAACCCATTATCAGATGTACTATTAGTAAAAGAGTATTTTTGGCCAATATTCTAGGCAATAGGAAATCAAATAATCATGCATAGACATTTCAAACCAGGCCTATAACTATTCAAGAAGTAATCCCAATGGCTAACAAGCAGAGCTTCATAAAATTATAAAGATTGTGTATGGGAAAGACAAAAGTGTATTTAGTGAAGAGATATCCTATAGAATGTAAGATATACATTTTCTTTTGTATCTTATATAATTTCATACTTACAATATACAAAGTACTCAGTAAAATAAATCAGAAACATAATAATTCAGCCCATTAAATAAAAATATGTGTTTGTATGTTAGTTTGTGTTTGTCCCTGTGTTTGTGAGTATGTAGATATATCCTTCAATATTTTTTGTTAAATAATTATCCAGTAATTCCTGGCTTTTAATGTGGATTATGGGAAACACATCCAGGCTGCAAACTTGAATGGTATAAAGTGTTCCCTCAGTGAAGATATCTCTCCATGCACAATATGATTTACTTTTGATATTTTATTTTCATTGGTGAATTTCATAAACACGCATATGTGTTTGATCAACCCTACTACCTATTTTCTCTCATCAAATTCTTTCTCTATCTTCACCAAAACTTTGGCTTCCCAATGTAATGAGCTGTTTTATAAAATCCACTGAATCTACCTACTTAAGGCTACCTGAATGTACCTGTATGGAGCATCATCTTCTGTAGCATTTTTAGTGTCTCACAACCCATATTTCCAAAGAAAACTGACTCTCTCTTCACCATCAATTAATACTCACGTAGGACTGTGGCTTCATGATCCAATACTCATTCCTCAAGAGTGTTTGTTTGGCTTGCTTTTTATAGGTCTTGTGATTGGAGTCACCTTTGCTTTGAGACTACATATACAGTAGCAATGTCACATCTGTTTTTATGTAAATAGTTTTTCCTGAAGCTCTCTCTTATCTCTTGCTCTTACAACATAGTTGCTAGGTCCTCAATAATGATCTCTGAGATACGGGGTTATGGGTTGTGCTACTGGTTATTATTCTTGGTTTGATGACTTGTTATAGGCCTCATATTAACTACACTAACTATGATTAGAAAGATAAAATCAGGAAGAAATATATCACTATTATCATTTAGCAAAATGATATTACTACATATCTTTTTTGGAGGTTATAATTCATTATGCACTGGATATTAAATGATGTTGTAATTTCCCATATTCAGCTACATCTAAGTGTAATAAAAACTATTTTGCCTGTCCTTTTGTCATCTCATGCTATAGTATAGCCCTATTTAAATATCCATAGTTTACTCTCAAGATGTATGTGGCATTATGTAAGTCTCGCTGCAGCACTTTTTGCATACAATTATTCAGATTATGGCATAAACTTAAATGCAAATTCCCACAGATTTTCTTCCCCTTTCAGCAGTGAACTATAAAATCAGCAAGAACAATTTTCATATTGAAAAAAATCTATATTTTAGATATGAAACATAAATAATTGATTCTTTCTGTGTTTGCTTTGAGAATATTTCCTGCCTGTAAGTGTGTACAGCACATGTATGTATTGTTCACATGGCCAGAATATGGTGTCAGAATGCCAGCAACTGGAGTTTCAAGTACAAGCAATCATATAGGTGTTGTGGGCCAAACCCACAACTTTTAAAAGGGTAGCAGTGCTCTTAGCTGCAAAGCCATTTCTCTGACTACTACATTTCTTAAGGAAAATATACTGTTTTTAATATTTTTTCTATTTCAGGAATAATTCTGGGGTTTGAAAAGATGACACTGTAACAGAGGGTTTAAATGTGATATTAATACAGCTTCCAGAAGATTTGACACACACACACACACACACACACACACACACACACACACACACGCACACACACACACACACACACGGAGGCTACAGGGGAAAGTTTCTGGAAGAAGTGAATCTTAGACTTTTTATGTTATCAAAAAGTATTACCTTGAAAAGGACAGCTTAGAATCACGTAAAGGCAACAAATGTGATATACCTCAAGGAGTTATGCTGTTGATTATAACTGTTAATTATGCCCACAAAAAAATCTTAAGAATATACACTATTCAATTATCTTACTCGTGATTTCTGCTTCAGAACATAGATTAAAAACAGAGGTGGTATCCTTATCTTTTGTACAGACACTTGCCTGTACTGTTGGAAATTTCATTTTCTGGGCAGAAGCTGCAAATAAAACAGCAGGAAGGCTTGCCTTCCTGTAGAGATTTTCTGTATCCAGGACCACAACTTTCACTGCATACAGAGATGGGGGTCTGAAAAAGTCAGAGAGAAAAAGATAAATAACATTAATCTGATAACTAAATTTTATGAGTAAAATCTTATGAATTGTGATTGATGAATTTAGTTGAATAAATGTGCAATAAGTTAATAGATATACACTATAATAGCATAAATACACACATATATATGTGAGTATATACATACATATATAAAAGTATATATATATAAAATGATGGAATGGTTAGAATTATGTACATACATTGATGAGGAGTATGTTACTTCTTCTCAATAATAAACTTATTAGGATGGATTCCAAGGGGGTAGTGCCCAGTGTATACCATGTTTATGGAGGCTGCAAAACTGACTGAAGGGAAGAAATTGGGGCATATCAATACCAGCCCCCATCCATTGATGTCAGACATCTTCCAGTTCAGGAGTTACAAACTTCCAGCACCTATCTCAGAAAAATGGGAATAGGGCTTCCTCAAGACCCAGCTATTCCACTCCTTGGAATATACCCAGAAGATGCTCCAGCACACAACAAGAAAATTTGCTCAACCATGTTCATAGCAGCCTTATTCATAATAGACAGAACATGGAAACAGCCTAAGTGTCCCTCAATAGAAGAATGGATAAAGAAACTGTGGTACATATACACTATGGAATACTATTCAGCTATTAAAAACAAGGAATTCCCAAAATTTGTGGATAAATGGATTGAGCTAGAAATGATCATAATGAGTGAGTTAACCCAGACGCAGAAAGACTCAAGTGGTATATACTCACTTATTTCTGCATATTAGCCCAACGGGCATGTCCCACGAAAGCCTTCACTTACCAGGAAACTGCGACAGAGGAGAGGACATTCTAGTGGGACTCTAGATGAGAGAATCATGGGAGAAAGGCAAAGTAGAAGGATCCAGAGGGTCCTAGAAGCCTACAAGTAGAACATTATGATAGGCAGATTTGGACACAGGGGTCCCGCTCAAACTAAGGCACCAGCCAAGGACAATACAGGCAGTAAACCTTAAGCCCCTACCCAGATCTAGCCAATGGACAGAACACTCTCCACAGTAGAGTGGAGAGTGGGATATTACTCTCTCACATACTCTGGTGCCTCACCTTTAACCATGTCCCCTGGACGGGGAGACCTGGTGGCACTCAGAGAAAGGACAGCAGGTTACCAAGAAGAGTCTTGATACCCTATGATCATATAGAGAGGGAAGTAATCCCCCTCAGGAACAGTAATAGGGGAGGGGAATAAGGGGAAATTGGGAGGAAGGGAAGAATGGGAGGATACAAGGGATGGGATAACCATTGAGATGTAACAAGAATAAATTAATAAAGGAGGAAAAAAAAACTTCCAGCACCCTGTACTCCATCAAATAGATGAGGCAGAGAGCAAGTCTCCTGAGGAACAGAGGATCAGTGTGGTGAAACCGAGTTTGGAAAGCTATGTTGGACATGGACCACAACCTATAGTAGATGCTATCCTGAAGAGTTCTGTGGGACACCTGAGCAGCTTTGGGCTTGGAACTCTCTCTGCCTACCCACTGCTTATTGGTTTGGCCCATCTAGGAAATGGAGATCTAACAGGCAAAGGTATGTCAGGCATGGACCACAACTCACATTAGCTGATATCATTAAAAGGCCTATGGGACACTCAAACAAGCAGGGCTGAATCTCTCTCTACACACTGCTTGCCATCCTGGCCCATCTTGATCACAGAATATAAACAAGCAGAGGTAAGTGGGGATCTGGTAAAAATACACATTATCAAATATATAAAGCAGGCCTAAGTGGCATCCAAGCAGCTTTCAGCTTGAAGCTCTCTCAGCTTTCTCCTCTCCTGCATGATACTACTAGAACACAGACAGGGAACCCACTAGAGCTGAGGTGAGTACAGGCTACAAAACCAATGGTCCATCAACCTGAGGAAGCCTCTGGGCAATTCAAGCAAACAGGCTTCAACTTAGAGGTCTTGCTGCTGGCTCCTGACCTACTTAGCCCATGTGGGACACACACAGGCAACAACTCCATTGAAGAAATCTCCAGGCCTGCTAACACCAGAGACAAACAAAAAGAGAGAGGCCAGGTCAGGAAGCAAGCAACAAACCTCAGAGCTATATGACACCATCATTAACAAGTGATTATAGCACAGCAAGCCCTGGAGATATGAATATCCATGTAGTGTAAGAGGAAGATTTTACATTTGAGATGATGAAAATGATGGAAGCCTTGAAGAAAAAAGTGAATTTTACAAGAAATACCGGAAAATACATTCAAATAGATGAAGGAATTGAATAAATCCTATAAAGAATTACAGGAAGACTCAATCAAACAGGAGAAAGAAATGAAAAAAAAGTATTCAAGATATAAAAAGGGAATTGGAAACAACAATGAAAACACAATCTGAGGAAAACTTGGAGTTGGAAAACCAAAAGAAGAGAACAGAAACTTCAGACACAAGCAACAGCAACAGATTACAAGAGATGAAAGACAGAATCTTGGGTGTAGAAGATACAGTTGAAGTTAACAATATATCAGTAAAAGAAAATGTGAATACTAAAAATTTCTTGACAAAAAGCAAATAAGAAGACAGGGACACTATGATAAGACCAAACCTAAAAATAATAAAAATAGAAGAATGAGAAGACTCCAAGCTCCATGGGCCAGAAAACATTTTCAGTAGAATCATAGATTATAACTTCCACAATCTAAAGATAGAAATGCCCATAAACATACAGGAAGCCTACAAAACCTCAAATAGAAAAGACAAGAAAAGAAAATCTTCCTGACACATAATAATAAAAACATGTACAGAACAAATGTACAGAAAAAAATGTACAGAACAAAGAAAGATTATTAAAAGATGCAAGAGAAAAAGGCCCAGTCAAATATAAAGAAAAACTTATGAGAATTACACCTGACTTCTAAACAGAGATTATGAAAGACAGAAGGGCCTGTACGGATGTCATGCAGACACTAAGAGACCACAGATGCCAACCCAGACAAATATACCCAACAAAACTTTCATCACTATAGATGGAGAAAACAAGATAATCTACAAAAGAAAACAAGTTTAATCAGTATCTAGCCCCAAATCCAACACTACAGAAGACATAAAAAGGAAAATTCCATTGCAAGGGTGCTAGCTATACCCAGGAAATCACAAGAAGTAAATAATGCCACATTTGCAAAAAAAAAAAAAAGAATGAAAATGCAAAAACTCACTCCTCCACCACCACCATGAAAAAACACAGGTGCTAACAACCACTGATTATTAATATACCTCAAGATAAATGGTCACAACTCCCCCAATAAAAAGACAAAAGCCAATAGGATGGATATACAAACAGGATCAGCCACTCTGCTGTATACAAAAACAAAACAAGAAAAAAAAACACAAAGAGGTAGGCAGTACCTCAGAGTAAAGGGTTGGAAAATATATTCCAATCAAACAAATCCTAGAAGCAAGCTAGAGTAGCCATTTTTGTATCTAATAAAATAGACTTTTGACCAAAACTAATCAAAAAAGGTAGAGGACACACATTTCATATTTACAAAAAGAAAAATACACCAAAATGATGTCTCAATCCCCATCTATTCCTGAAATGCAGGAGCACCCACATTCATTAGAGAAATATTACTAATGCTTAAATCATACATCAAACCCCACACATTACTAGAGGGAGACTTGAACACCCTACTCTCTCCAAAATATAGATCACTGAGACATAAATTACGTGGAGAAATAATGAAAATAATAGGTGTCATAAATCAAATGGACTTAACACATATCTACAGAACATTCCACTCATAAGCAAAAGAATATATCTCCTTCTCAGCAACTCAAAGAATCTTCTCTAAAATCAACCATATACTTGACCATAAAGCAAACCTTAAAAGATACAAGAAGATTGAAAGTACCCTTTGTGTTTTATTGAACCACCATGGATTAAAATTGGAACTAACAACAACAGAAACAACAGAAATTCTATTAACTTATGGAAATTAAATAGCTCCCTACTCAAAGACTTCTGCGCCATGTATGAAACTCACAGAGCCAGAGCTTGCTCCAAAACTGACCATATACTTGCCCGTAAAGCAAACCTCAACAGATACAAGAAGAACAAATTAGCCCCTTGCCTCTTATCACACCACATGGATTAAAACTGGAACATAGCAACAAAAGAAACAACAGAAAGCCTACACAGTCATGGAAAGTGAACGACTTTCTACTCAATGACCTCTGAGTCAAGAATGAAATAAGAAAAGGAAATTAAAAACTTCATAGAATTCAATGAAAATGAAGGCACAACTTATCAAAACTTATCAGATACAATGAAAGCAATGCTGAAGAAAGTGCAGAGAACTAAGAATATTTATGAAAAAAAATTGGAGAGATCCCATACTAGCAATTTGATAGCACATCTGAAAGCTCTAGAACAAAAAGAATCAGACATAGCTAAGAGGAGTAGATGGCTTAAAAGGATCAAACTCAGAACTAAAATAACTAAATTAGAACCAAAGAGAACAATTCAAGGACTTAACGGAAAAAAGAGCTTTTTTTTTTTTTAGAAAATCAACAAGATAGACAAACCCTTAGTCAAACTAACAGTAAAGGAGAAGGAGAGCACTCAAATCAACAAAATCAGAAATGAAAGGGGAGACATAATGACTGACACAGAGAAAAAATCAAAAAAAACATTAGGTATTACTTCAAAAGACTATATGTCAAAAAATTTGAAAATCTAAATGCAAATGGACAATTTTTTGATAGCTACCAATTACCAAAATAGAATCAAAATCAGGTAAACAATTTAAAGAGATCTATATCTTGTAAGAAAATAGAAGCAGTCATCAAAAGCCTGCCAAGCTAAAACAAAAAACAAAAAAGAGGACAAGGCTTTCTACCAAACCCTCAAAGAAGAGCCTATACCAATTCTCTTCAAACTCTTCCACAAAATAGAAACAGAAGAAACATTATCAAACTTTTTTCATGAGGCCACAGTCACCTTGACAACTAAACCACAGAAGTCCAAACAAAGAAAGAGAATTTCAGTTCAATTTCCCTTATGAACATTGATGCAAACATACTCAATAAAATACTTGCTGACTGAATCAAAAAACACATCAAAAATCATTCATTGTGAACAAATCTGCTTCATCTGAGACATGCAGAGTTGCTTCAATATACTGAAATCCATCATAGAAACAAATTGAAAGAAAAATTCAAATTATCATCCCCCTTGATTCTTAAAAAGTATTTGACAAAATTCAACTGTAATTCTTGTTTAAAAGTCTTAGAGACATCAATGAGACAAGGCAGGAACCTAAACATAGTAAAGGCATTATGCAGCAAGCCTATAGTCAATATGAAATTAAAAAGAGAGAAACTTATATCAATTCCTCTGAAATCAGGGACACAGCAAAGCTGTTCCCTCTCCCTATATCTCTTCAATATAATAATTAATGTGTTAAAGCAATTAGACAATTAAAGGAGATCAGAGAGATACAAATTGTGAAGGAAGAAGTAAAGTATCACCATTTAGAGATGATATGATAGTATACATAAGTGACTCCAAGAATTCTACCAAGGAACTCTTACAGCTGATAAACACCTTCAGCAAAGTGGCTGGATACAAAATCAATTGAAAAAAATTGGTAGCCCTCCTGTATACAAAAGACAAAAAGGCTAAGAAAAAATGAAGGAAACAATATACTTCCCAGTGCCACAAAAAGATGTAAAGTATATTGTTGTAACTCCCACCAAGCAAATGAAAGATTTGTATGAAAAAATCAAGTCTCTGAAGAAATAAATTGAAGAAGAGAAGTTGGAAAGATCTCCTATGCTTATGAATCAGAAGGATCAACACAGTAAAAATGCCAATCTTACCAAAAGCAATCTCCGGATTCAATACAATTCCCATCAAAAGACCAACACAGTTGTTTACAGACTTTGAAAAAACAGTTCTCAACTTCCTTTGGGAAAGCAAAAAAAAAAAAAAAAAAAGCATGAGTAGCTAAGACAATCCTATACAATAAAAAATGTTCTGGAATTATCTCCATCCCTGGTCTCAAGCAGTACTATAGAGCAACAGTAATAAAAATGGCATGGAATTAGCATAGAAACAGAAATAAAAACAATGGAGTCGAACCAAGCCCCAGAAATATACCCACACACCTATGGACACTTGATTTTTGACACAGAAGCAAAACCATAAAATAGGAAAAAATATAGCATACTCAAGAAATTTTGAAGGTCTACCTGGATATCTACTTATAGAAAAATGCAACTAGACCTTTATTTATCACCCTGAAAAACACTAAAGTCCAAGTAGATTAAAGATTTCAACTTAAAACAAACTTAGTCTGTTAGAAGAAAAATTGGGGAAAAGCCTTGAGCTAATTGGCACAAATATATATAATTGTTGACCTAAATTCAACAATTAATAAATGGGACCTCATGAAACTGAAAAGCTTCTAGAAGGCAAAGGACACTGTTAACAGAACAAAACAACAGTCTACATACTGGGAAAATATCTTCACCAAACTAACATCTAAATGAGGCTAATATCCAAAATATATAAAGAACCCAGGAAGTTAAACACCACCAAACTAAATATTCCAATTTAAAAATGAGATACAGATCTAAACAGAATTCTGAAAAAGGAATATTGGATGGCTGAGAAATGCTGAAAGAAATGCTCAACATCCCTAGTCACCAAGGAAATGCAAACCAAATCAACTCTGAGATTCCATATTATACCCATAAGAATGGCTAAGATAAAAAACGCAAGTGACTCAAGTTATAGCACATGCTCTCAATGATGTAGACAAAGGGGAGCACTCCTCCATTTGCTGGTGGGCATACAAACTTGTACAACCAATTTGGAAATCAATCTGGTCCTTTCTCAGAAAATTGGGAATAGGTCTACTTCAAGACCCAGCCATGGAAATCCAAGATGGCTGTGCTGCTCATGCACTACGTCTGATCAACAGGACTGAGCCTAGGAACTGGGCTGGGAGCTGCAGACCACAAGAGCCCTATGTGAGAGGGGTCTACATGGTGTAGAGCACAGGTAGGTCTGGCCTCGCCTCATCCAACTGGTCCATGAAGGACTGGTGCCCATTCCCTGAGTCTGGACACATACCCACCTGAGAGCTGCACTTGTACTCTATATCTCAGACTCTGTATCTAGGACTGAACTGTGGGTGGTGGAGTGTCTAGATCTGCTGGCCGAGGGGAGAACCAAGTAGAATTGGTGGAAATGAACTCAGACCACTCTGCCAGTGCACAGAAAGCCACAGGGTCCAGGAGGGAGCAGGCAAGCACACCAAAAACCATCCAAACTCAGGCTATTGGGACGTACCTGTTCTCCCTCTCTCTCTGAACTCTGTGCAGCAAAACACCAGCTTTCTGGCTGGCCCGGGGGGAGCCCACAGTTTAGACCTGGGATAGATTGGACTTTGGATCATCCCACCAGTGCACAGAGGGACGCAGGGCCCAGACAGGAGTGGACACTTTCTCCAGTGCCTAACAAATTGCTACAGGCTAACATCCTGTACTTGTACTCTCTCTCTCAGTCTGACCTAACTCCTTGGGGCCTGAGCAGAGGTGAACATGTTCTCCAGGACCCATCCAAATACAGGCTAGAATGATATACCTGCACACTCTCTGCTCTGTCTGAACCAAGGCCACAAGGGAATGGATGGGCAAAGGCATGTACACAAAAGTCCAGCCAAACAATGGCTAATACTCTATACTTGCACTCTCTAAGGGACTGAATAAAGACCCCAGGGCCTAAACAGTCAAGCAGGCTGTACCTATACTCTCTCTCAGACTGAAACTTGGGCTGGAGAGCACAAACATGATAGTCTACTGTCTCAGTGGGGGAACCAAAGGTGTGAAGCAATGTCCTCAGAGCTGAACCCAGGTCACCTGCCTGATGTAAGGATGGGTTCTCTGATCCCCACCAGTGAGGAGTCTTGATCTATAAACACTCAGCTATGAATCTGTTTTCATCAGCCAGTGAAGGACACCAGAAACTACCACCCAACATCAGAAACATCAAGTTGACTACAGGTCAGCCTAAAAAACACAAACACAAAGGCAAAAATAATATAGCATCTCCAGAACCAAAGTAATCAGCTCTGGAAAGTCAAACACAACTGAAGCATAAGAAAATTACCTCAAATCCTTAGTAATGAAGATGATAATGGAAGAAATGTATAAAATCCATAAACAAATGCATGAAGTTATAGGGAAACAGATAAAGGACCTTAGAGACGCCATGACAGAAGCCTATAGAGAGGAAATGAAATCACTGGGAGAAATTCAGAAAAATGCAAACAATTAAGTGAAGTAAATCAAAATGGTCCAAGATCTATAGATGAATATGGAAACAATAATAAAAGCACAAATAGTGGAATTCATGGAAAGAGAGACCTTAGAAAAAAGGAACTTCAGAGGTAAGCATCACCAATAGGATTCAAGAGGTAGAGAAAAGTCTCTCAGTTATAGGAGACCCAATGGAAGAATTTAATGAAACTAACAAAGAAAATGTTAAATCTGAAATATTCTTGACCCAAAACATCCAAGAAATCAAGGACACCATTAAAAGACAAAAACCTAAGAATACTACAAATTGAGGAAAAAGAAGATACCTGGCTCTTGAGGAAGTCCTATTCCCAGTTTTCTGAGGTAGCACCAGCTAGATTTTCAAAGTGGCTGTACTAGTTTTCAATCCCACCGTCAATGAAGGAGTGTGATCTTAGCCATTCTGACGGATGTAAGATGGAATCTCAGAGTTGTTTTGATTTGTATTTCCCTGATGACTAAGGAGGTTGAGCATTTCTTTAAGTGTTTCTCAGCCATTTGATATTCCTCTGTTGAGAATTCTCTGTTTAGTTCCAGGCCCCATTTCTCAATTGGGTTATTTGGTTATGATAGGCAGATTTGGGCCCAGGGGTCCCACACAAACTAAGGCACCAGCCAAGGACAATACAGGTGGTAAACTTTAAACCCCTACCCAGATCTAGCCAATGGACAGAACATTCTCCACAGTTGAGTGGAGAGTGGGATATGACTTTCTCATGTATTCCGGTGCCTCATATTTGACCATGTCCCCTGGAAGGGGAGACCTGGTGGCACTCAGAAGAAGGATAGCAGTTTACCAAGAAGAGATTTGATACCCTATGAGCATATACAGGGGGAGGAAGTCCCCCTCAGGAACAGTCATAAGGGAGGGGAATAAGGGGAAAATGGGAGGGAGGGAAGAATGGGAGGATACAAGGGATAGGATAACCATTGAGATGTAACAAGAATAAATAAATAAATAAACAAACAAAACAAAAAAAAAGAAGACACCTGGCTCCAAGGCCCAGAAAAATATTTTCAACAAAACCATGGAAAAATACTCCCCAATTTAAAGAGATAGATATGCATATAAACATATGAAAGGCCTACAGAACATCAAATAGAGTAGACCAGAAAAGAAAATCCTCTTGCCACGTAATAATCAAAATGAAGAATATAGAGAACAAAAAATTAAAATCAGAAAAGGAAAAAGTAACATATAATGGCAAACCTACTAGAATTGCACCTGGCTTTTCAGCAGAGATTGTAAAAACTGGAAGGGGCTGGATAGAGATCTTGCCAACCCTAAAAGGCTGCAGATCCCAATTCAGACTATGATACCCAGTGAATCAATATCCATATGTGGAGAAAAAATCAATGACAACAACAAACTCAAATAGTACCTATCCACAAACCCAGCCCTATTGAAGTTACTAGAAGGAAAACTCCAACCCTCACTGGCTAACTACAACCAGGACAAAACAGGAAATAGATAATGTCACTTTAACAAAACAAAAACACAACCACAATCAACCTCAAAATCATAGTCACTGGCCATTAATTTCTTTCAACATCAATGGCCCCAACTTTCCAATAAAAAGACACAGACTAACAGAATAGATGCATAAACAAGATACAATATTTTGATGCATTGATAAAATACATCTCAGACACCATGACAGACATTATGCTGGATAAAGGTATTTCAAGCAAGTAGACACAAAAAGCAAGCTGGTGTAGCCATTATAATATGTAATAAAATAGACTTTCAACCAAAAGTTATCAAATGGGATGAGGAAGGACACTTCACACTCATCAAGGGAATATTCACCAAAGATGATGGCACAATGCTGAACATTGATGCCCCAAATACATGGGCACCCACATTTGTAAAAGAAATATTAATAAAGCTTAAACCATACATTGACACCAACATATTGATAGCAGGAGACTTCAACATCCCACTTTCACCAAATTATAGTTCAATGAAATAGAAGCTAAACCTAGAAATAATGACACTAACCAATGTCATGAATCAAATGGATCAAACAGTTATCTATAGAAAATTTCACCCAAAGAAAAAAGATTGTACCTTCTCCTCAGCACCTGATAGAACCTTCTCTTATATTGACCATATAGTAGGTCACCAATCATTCCTCAACAGATACAAGAAGATTAAAATAATACCTGGTATCCTATCAGACCAACATGGACTAAAGCTGGAGTTTAACAACAGAAATAACAAAAAGTCTACACACACATGGAAAATGAATAACTCTCTACTCAATGACAACTGAGTCATGGAAGAAATAAAGAAATTAAAGACATCCTAAAATTCAATGAAATTGAAGCTACATCATACTCCAATTTATGGGGCACATTGTAAGCAGTGCTAAGTTCACAGCACTAAGTGCCTTCATAAAGGGCTTGGAAACCTCTCATACAGGCAACTTATATGAAACATCTAAAAGCTCAAAAAAAAAAAAAAAGGAAAGCAGAAACACCCAAGAGGAGTAGAAGGGTGGAAATAATCAAACTCAGTGCTGAGATCAATACAATAAAAACAAAGAGAACAATTCAAAGAATCAACAAAACCAAGAACTGGTTCTTTGAGAAAATAAGCAAGATAAACAAACCATTAGCCAACCTAACTAAAAGGCAGAGAGACACTATCCAAATCAACAAAATCAGAAACGAAAAGGGAGACATAACAACAGAGACTAAAGAAATAAAAAAAAATCATTAGGTCATACTTCAAAAGCCTATACGTGTCAACATTTGAAAATCTAAAGGAAATGGATGAGTCTGTTCATGGATTCCACTTGCCAAAATTGAAACAAAATCAGATAAACTAAATTGTTCTATATTCTACAGAAATAGAAACAGGCATCAAAATTCTCCCAACCAAAAAATAAACAAACAAAAAACAAAAACAAAAACAAAACAAACAAACAAAAAAATCAGGGCCAGATGGTTTTAGTGCAGAATTCTACCAGACTTTCAAAGTAGAGCTAAGACTGCGTTGGGGAATAGAGTGACCTGGAGGAATCAGGAGCTCTACAAAGAGATCAATGGGGACAACAAATCTGCCTGGAGGAGGGAGCTACTTCAGAGACTGGAGCAGCAATGAAGGTTTATGCATCATGTGGACTTAGTCCCTCTTCTCAGATGTAGTAGATAGGCAGCACAGTCTCCTTGTGGGTCCCATAATGTGGTAGTAAGGACAGCTTCTTAGATGGACTCTTGTTTCAAACATTGATCACTTCCACTTGGTGGAATGCCCTTGCCAGGCCACAGAGGAAGAGGATACAAGTAACCAGGATAACACTTAATACACTGATGTCAGATGTTAGGGGAGGAGGGGCACCCCTTTCTAATGACTAGTGGAGGGAGGGAGAGTTTAGGGGGAAGGGTGGGGTTGGGAGGCTATGAGGAAGGGGGCTACAGTCAGAATGTAGAGTGAACAAATTAAAAAATAAAAAATAAACTTATGAAGAAAATATTATATG
Organism: Acomys minous; assembly: GCF_964271855.1. Lineage (NCBI taxonomy): Eukaryota > Metazoa > Chordata > Mammalia > Rodentia > Muridae > Acomys > Acomys minous. The sequence continues at coordinate 84,901,651 of NC_140490.1, read as the reverse complement.
TGGGAAGTGAGTTTGTAAATACAGTAAGGCTTTTATCTTTTTAAATTATGATGAGGCAGGAGGCACAGTAAAACTGAAATTCCACTCACTTGTCTAATGCCTGTGTTCCACTCTAATCTGTCCTCCGACAATGACAATTGTTGCCCAGGTGGCAAATATGAGGAAAATGTTCCTACTTTTACTTTATATCCAAGACCTTGTGGAAAATTCCAGAAGTTCAGAATGTCATAATCTATATGCATTTTTTCTGAAGGTTTCAAAGTTACTGAGTCTCCACCAGCATTCACGAATTGAATGTTCTTCAGGATGTGGTTTAGCTAAGAGAAATGCATGATTTATAAGCATGCTCAGTGTGAAGACAAAAATTAAATTATGCATGTTCACATTTTCATTAATTACAGTTATAAAACAACAATATGGTGTTTAGAGTGAACCTCAAGTTTTTATGCAATCTAATGGTTTTCAACATTGATACAAATAGTTCGTGATGATTAGTGTTAATTATGAACCAAACACAATCTTGAATTACCAGAGCATGAGGTCTCAGTGAAGAACTGTATATATTAATTTGGACTCTAGTCAGGTACATGAAATATTTTCTAACTTGGTTTAACTGAGGCATGAAGGATCACTCTGAATTTTAGGTTCATTTTGTGAGCTGGGCCAGGACTGAAAAATGGAATGAGATGCTGGAACAATAGCAAACTCATTGCTCTGTTTTCTTGGTGGTGGAGGGTGATGTGACAAACTTCTTCCAACTCCTGACACTTTGAGTTCCTCCTAGTGAGGGACTGTAAACTGGTATTGTGAGTAAAGTAATCCCTTTCTCACTTCAGTGGTTTTGGTCCACATATTTCATCACAGCAAAAGGAAACAAACCTAAGTATATACACCCATAGTAGACACAGAGTTACCTTAGATGCTTTAGGATTACTTTATTTGGTGATACTCTATACTAGTTAGGAATGTGAAATATCAATTCATTCCTGGTTCATATTTAAGAACTTTCTGCAAAGAGATTAGGGTTTTTAAGATGAGAATCTCAGTGGAGTAGGATCATGATAGGTCTTTAATATAATCCTTTGCCTTAGGTTTTTAATATTAGCTCCTAAAATATTGGCATCTCAATTATAAATTCCTCCAATGTCTGTATTTTTATTTTAAGCACTACAAGCAGTCTAGAAACTTTTGTTTGGAAAGAGAATCCTATGGTATTTGTTTAGTGCCCCTGTGGGTCAATTTTTAAAAGTTACCTTCATGTAGAGTAGTTTTATTTTCAGAAATTGGTTGCTCTTTCTGGAGATCACATCAAAAGACCTTCTAGGTCTGTGTGATTTTACTGGAATAAAAACACACTTTTAATCCTTGAGACAGAGGCAATCAGATCTGAGTTCACAGACAACTTGGTATAAAGCAAGTTTCATGTTTAAAAAAAAGTTTAGGTCCAAGCCTGGTGGTATACACCTATTCCCAAACAATGCAGGTAAAGTTAATTTGTAGAAGAAAGCACCATGTTTGAAATTGCTGTTTAATTGAGTGGCAGAAAAAGTGACCAATAAGATATGCCCAAGTCTCCTGAGAATAAAGGGGATAGGGAATCTACTTGTGGGAGCCACAAAGAGAAAGAGAGAAAGGAAGCAGTTTTACTGTAAGAATTTTACAAAGAGAGGTTGAATAAGAGAACAAGCTAGATGTGGGTAAAGACAGAATAAACCAGATAATGAGAAGGAGCTAGAATATTAGAAAAGATTGGTGGAGTTAGTTTGAAGCTAAGCAAAGTAATTCAAAGGCTGAGAGAAAAAATCCAGAATGAGTAATTTATCTGCGAGAGGAATTTGTGCCAGAATGCCTGAAATGAACCAACCAGATATGAGTTCAGAAAGAAGAAGAAAGCATGAGCTGTTGAAGCAGTAAATCACAGAGTCTGAAGATATTCTAGGACTAGGTTTTATTGTAAGGAGCCTAGAAGCTTCTAGGACTAGGCTTGGGCTAACAGACAGAGGCAGTAAGTCTCTGAGACAACAATTGAAATAGGTGAACAAAAGTACCTTTTACACTTTGGTGACACTGTGCAGGTTCCAAAGGAAAGACCATTACCTGCCATGGGGGAAATTTCATTTTTCCTCCATTTTTAACTCCTTGTTTGTCTACTTTGTGCATAACCATCTTGTGAAGGGTATGAGCCACAGCATACACAGCATTGTACATATGGTAACTCCCTTGACTCATTGCCATGTCAAATTGGTACCAAGGTAACCATTCCAAGGAAACTCTAGATGAACAATTTTTTAATGATTTACAGGAAGCCTTAGATATTGAGCAATTAAAATATATCTCCCACAGTCTTGCCAGAAAAATGTCTTCTGGGTATTTGGAAGGGGTCACTGTCTTTACAAATTCCTTAAAAGTAGAAATATCACCATGATGTTGTGAAAAGATGAGAGTTCCATGGAATGAGTCAAGAATGAAATGCCTCATAGAAGTAATGACTTCCCACTCTGATGTGGTAACCCAGATTTTCCATGGAAGTATGTGCTCCCATCTTCTAAATAGCACACCTACAGTAGAGTCAGTGGTACCATAAATGATAATAACTTTTACTGAGTTGCTCACAATTGGGCTATTGTAGACATCATCATATTGCATTTGGAAAATCTTATTCCCTGGGATCATTTGCATGAAGGCTAAACAGACTGTCTTTTTTTCCATCTCTGGTATCAAGTCTGAGACAAAGTGAACACCTTTCTCATCATCTGAGATGACCAGCCCCACCCAATTCCATCTGAAATGGACAATCAACGTGACCATGCCTAAGGCCAGAGAAGACTCCTTGGAGGCCATCTGATACAGAGAAGAAAACTTCGCAGAGTCATGCATATTTATTTCAAAAGGTCCAATGGTCAGCTAAGAAAAGAGAATAGGGAGTGGCATGAAGATGGAGGTTCCAGAAATCACAGGTTCAATGAGGCTGAAACAAGAACTTCAAATTTCAGAAATTCAAATTTATATTCAAAGTCAATTCCATAATTACTTCAGAAAATGATTTGAAATATTTCCTTCTATCACAAACATTTTGTATCTCATGCCTTTCAAACAATAGAGGTGCAGATATATCAACAAATTCAGAATATATAAATTTAAAAACTATGCATTTTAAAAGATTGGGTAGCTGTTTGGGTGGTTGTGTTTCTATACAAGAGTGTGCACCAATGTTTCTACAGGTACATCCACATGTACACATGAAAGATAATAGAAGAGAGATTTGGGTGTCCCCTACTGTAAGAATAATGTTATTATGTGATTCAAATTTTGGGACCCTCCACATTGGTTGCAATCTATGTTCTAAGAATCTCCTGTCTCAATGTTGCTCCCCAACTTTCCCATTATATGCCAATAAAGCAGCTTGCAACCAATTAGAGAGAAACAGAAATAAACAATGCTATATAAAAAATAACTGTAACACTCTACTTTTTGTCGCTTATTTTTATTGAGGTGAGCTGACCCTAACACCTATTTATTCAAACAATTTTCTGGTCTGGGTAGAATACAGGAAGCCACAGGTATCATTCTGTATCTGCTGTGCTATGGTGAGTACATGTGTGGTGTTGACAGGCAAACTCCTGTTTTTATGACATCACAAAAAAAAAAACATTCTTGACTATGGGATGATAATCCATCCCAAGACTAAGTAATTTGAATCTTGCACAAAGTATCTTCTTTATCATTTTTCTTTGTGTTCAAATGTTGACATCAAAGGGGGATACTTTAATTAATTTCCATTCAGAAATTCTCACCTGTGGATATTTATAAAGTTCCAGAAATGTACCAATTAGGGAAGAGATTTCAAATGTTGTTCCTGTGATTGCAGCCACAGATTTTTCCTCTCTACTGCAGCTATAGTTTGGGAAGAGTTTCTTCTTCCCTGAGAGCCAAATAAGGAAACTGTACACTGTTTCATCTTCAGTTGGCCCAGCATTGTAAATGCCATATCCCAGAGACATGTTAGGTAAAAGAAGGGGGTTCCTGTTGATCTCCTCAATAGCAAATTTTAGAGCAATGACAAATTGGTAGTTGTTGAGACTAATCCTATATAGAGAACAAGAGAATCAATGCAGAACAATCTTCAATAACCACTGTTTTACATCTGAATACAATAACTGTCATGCACTAAATGAAAGCTTACTCTCATGACTTCCATGTTCAAATCATACCTTCTTATTTGATGGAGTAACAACATGAGATTCTTTTGGAGGTAAGTAGCACTCTTTTTGCTCATGTTTAACAGCTTATACATTGACTAATGTCTTTAAAAAATTACACCACTTCCTTCATCTATTTCCTGTCTGAGGATACAGGAAAAAATCTATTTTCTATTCACGAAGCTGGTAGTTAATACACAATCATCTCATGCCTTTAAGTTGGTGGTCCAGAATATTTGTTCCCCTTGTGAACCCTGTGATTGTGAACTGTAAAAACCTGTTTGTCGATTCATATGGCTCAGCCCTACCACACACCTTTAGCCAAAGAACTATCTGTTTGTTGTAAACAAGTGATTATTATGTGACTCAGCCAGGCCTAACAATACCTTTAATCCAATAACATTCTATTTATTGTAAACAGGTGATTATTGACAGACCTAAATGGAACAGTGATAATCATAAAGCCAGCACAGCTGTTTGACAAAGATCCAGTACAGCTGAACCTAATGATGCAATCATTGGGGTATGGTCCCCCTCTTTTTGGCCTTGATCTCTATGTGTCACATGCTTAGGAGGATTTCAATATTCATACAACTTGTGGGTATTGGACTGATGGAAATTTTCTTCATAATTACTTATGCCCCTTCTCAGGACATTTCTTCTAAGCTTCCCTACAGGTGTCCTCATCATACTACCCCTTCACTTTCAGGGAGATAACCTTATCCTGCCCAAATCAAAGGTCTCCCTTATGCCCTGGAGGTCGTGACTCAAATAATTATGCCAGCAACCTCCTTATGAAGCTCTGATTCAAGAATATTCCCAGCACATCTGCTCCTGGACGTTACTTACTCTGATACAAGATAACAAAACCAAAGTAAACTTTAAAAGGTAAACAATATTTGGTAGGAAGTTGATAGCAGACCAAATTAAAAGTTCTTTCTTCTGCTGACAGACAAAGAATGGTATGGATAAATAATAAAAGAATGAAATATTAAGACCTCCTTTGGAAAAAGTGAACTTATACAAGGTCACTATGGTGTCATATGACCAAGGAACAAAAAAATACCAACATTAGATCTATAAATAAGTTCTACAAATATATAAATTATGCACATTATATTACTGAGTAATGTTTGAATAATAACTGCAGCAGCTTTGGCCGAAAATGGTTCTTGGGTTTAATGTCAATTAACACTCTGACTATTAGAAGTTGAATGCACACTGACTGGGGCATGACAATCTGTCCAGGCTGGCTTGAAGATTTTTTTTTCTTTCTAGTGCCCTGGAAACCTCAAGAGCTGACATCCTGAGAGTAGGGTATCATTCTTTGGCAAAATATGACCTTGAAACTACAATATTGGTAAAAGATGGGTGGTGGGGTTGATGAGAAAACAACTATTGTAAAAGAACTCTGTTCTATCTTAGTTTATCAATGATGACTATACTTATGACCAAGCAGAAATTGAAACACATGTCTGGTATCAAACAAGGATATGATCTATGTTTTGGAACATGATGAATGAGTTCTATATAAATCATTCATCTATCCCTGCCTAATGAGTTCTGTATAAATCTGTATAAATCACTCTGACTGCCAGTCAGTCAGGATGCAAAACTCCTCCTGATCCCCATGCCCAGCTCATTCCTCCTCCTCTACTGATGCTCTTACATCCACCCTTTTTCAGGTCCTGACCACACACCAGGACTGGACTCCAGATTATGATGTGGCTCAGCCAGTCTTAACACACACACCTGTAATCCAAGATCTTTCTATACACAGGATTAATAAATTTAACCCTAGGTCAAGAGGCAGAGCAAGAAACCAGCTGACAGGGATCAAGTAGCTAGGAGGGACTTTGAGAAAAGGGTACTTAAAACAGCACAGAGAAGGAAGGGCTCTTTAGCTCTTCAGCTATTGGCTCTTTGGCTTTTAGCAATTGGCTTTCTTCTCCTGGGCTGCTGGGTGAGCTAGCAGATCTATTCCTCCTGTGCTGTCAACAGAGCTAACAAGCTTTATACCTTTTGATGTTTGGCCTTTTCTTCTGGCATGTGAGCTGAGCAGGAAGGGCATCTGGGTGCTTTCTCTGACTCTCTAAGATAGAACGTTTTAACCCCAGCATCTGGTTCTTGAGTATTCATTGACAAAATTGAAAAATTTGGGATTGTCATTCATAAAACCACAAATTGAAATGCCTATCCATCATTAAAATGAAAAACATAATTTGTGTGGTTTTGGGTAGGTGAGTATATATGTTGTGGATAGCTAGAATGAGCCAAGTCTCTCTAAGAGGCCCAAATGAAAGGACAAAGGGAAATTCAATTATTTGAACTTGCTCACTTTTCATGGCATTTCTAGGCCTGGAGTCAGTATAGAAAAGGAGTCAGAGCTAAGGTTTCTGACCTGACTCTACTCCTTGGGTTCTCATTATCAGTCCTATGGCAGCTGGTTGTGAGATATTCTGTATTCTTTCTGTCAGTATTATCAGACTTAGCTATCTGCTGGCCTTAGCCCTTTTCCCACTGCAGATAGTGTATAGGATGCTGTTCTTTATAAACTTGGTTGGTGAAAGTCATAAGTTTATGCCAGACTTTCTGGTCCCAGATAATGCTTTTGTCATCTTTAGTCCTCATTCTCCTCCTACTTGATACCTTGACAATTGGAACCATTATTCCTGCTCTGTAGGACAATATGTCATGTGTGTATATGTATATTTGAATAAATATGTTTTATGCTATATTATACACATATAAATTATATATGGTACTCTTTAAACTTTTATCAATTATATTTTACTTTGAGATTTTGCATGTATTTTTATTATGTGTTTAATGAGTTACAGTTATTTTACATATATATGTATATGTATATATACAGATGAAACATAGTATTTATGTTGTAGAGAGCCAGATTTAACCAAGACTTTCATCCATACATAGCTAGATACATACATATAAATATATCTGTGTTCACTTGTGCGATGTGTTTGTATGTATATATGTGCTATGTACATGTGTATATGTTGCAAATATGTATAGGTAGTATATAAGTATATATGTGTTTGTGTGTATGTGTGTGGTGTAACCAGATTTGTGCAGAAACATAGGACAGAGAAATATGCCAGATGTCTTCTTTTGTCAGTTTTTTGGTCCCTTAAGACAAGGACTTTCAATGAAAGGTAAGCCTGTACTTTCAGCTCAGTTGACTGCCTAGTAATTTCTTGGCAACTTGTCTGTGCTCTTGAACACTGTGGTTACAAGTCCATGCAGCCATATCCTGTTTTAATGTAGGAATTAGAGGTTCTGGCTCAGGCCCTCATGTTTGTACCAGACCCTCATGTTTGTGCTATTTCCTCATGGATCCCTCTTCCCGAGTCAAAGACCAGGTTCTTTTTAAGGGTGAACTAATAATAAAATTAGTGTCATTTTAGTGAGTTCTGAATCACAAGTCTTTCATAATAAAAATAAAGGGAAATAGAATTTTTCTTCCTTTTCCTCTTCTTGTCTCTCAACTTTGCTGTTTTCAATTTATGTTATAGCATCGCATTTAAAATGGAAGTAATTAGATTTCTGCTTTGTTTTAAAAATGAATCACTTGTTTCATAATTATCAACTTCTATCTATATTATAAAATTCATGTATGCTTTTGCCCACACGTATTTCATTTGTTTGAATCACATATTATCTGATTATTCCATATAATCCATATAATCTAACATCTTATTTGCTCCAATGAAATTCTAGAGACTATAGCTAGCCAAAGGATTTACTCATATTAATTGTGACTTTGAAAGTACTTGTTTAATTTTATTTATCACATTTTACTTTGAGGTGTTGTATACATTTTATATTGAATATTATTATTATATGTGTGCATGTTCAATATAATGCATGCCCACACATATACTGGATGTGCACCTGTGTATGTTCATGAAGAGGCTGGGGGAAGATGTTGGATGTCCCACCGTCTCGCTCTACAACTTACTATCCTGACAGAAGGTCTCTCATTGAATCTGTAACTCTTCTGACAACTAGACATCCTCAGCAATGTGCTTTTATCTGTATTGCCTTCCTCCTAGTACTAGGTTCCCCACAGTATCTCCCACACAATTTTAAGACCTCTTACTTAAATAATTAAGTCCATTTGGTGTTGCCAATTTGTGCATGAACACCAGGCCATCCAATAGATTTTAGCCAACCTGCCAAGATCCACATCCAAAGTAAAATGAGTGTCACTTTCTGTGGGATAGATTAAGCTTTGTCGCAGGTGGAAGCAGTTTTGGCGGGCTTTACCCTTGGGGCACACCATGAATACCTTGTGAGAGACTGTTTGGAGCCTTCCTGGGCTTGGAATTCAGGAAGCCTACCTAGGAACCCCACCGTGGCTATTGTTTTCCTAATTGACCCTCGAAGGGAGAAGGGATCGTCCTTTGCATATGACTGGGAAGGTGGGGGAGAGAAAAACAAGAGGTAGAAGGGGAGAAGGAGAAGGCACGGAGAGAGAGGAAGGGACCGGACCAGCTCGTGGGACTGAGACACCTAAGGACCCGTCCTGCCGAACGGATTCCAGGAGGGTTTAATCTTCTGTTCCTTTAACCTTTTTTTCCTTCTTGTATATGCTAGTTGGGTTGTATAATAAAGTTTAATTGTTAATAAACTGAGCCAACATCTGGTGCCCGATGTGGGGCCCGATGGGTTCCACAATCCCTAATGATATGAGGGAAGATTCAGTATTCCACGGGATAGAAATGTTGTTTCAGGGTATTGGCAAAATTGCAACTGCTGTTACAAAACTCTTTCCTGCATTATACTTAGAGGGAATTCTTTGTTTTCTCATTGTCCTTTTATTACAATATTTCATGCTTAGAAGGATTAGAAGACAGGCTAATGGCATAGAAAAGCCGGAAGGGTCAGTAAGTTCTATCCTTTTGGAAAAGATTACAGATTTGACTGGACAGATAGAAAGGCTGAGGTATGAAAATGAAGGGATGGAAAAACGGATAGAATTTTTGGCATTTGGTAGTGATGAAGGACAGAAAATAAAGAGACCGGAAAGCCAGAAAAATCAGGAAGAGTCAATAAGCTCTATCCTTTTGGAAAAAATTACTGACTTGACTGAACAAATAGGCAAAATACAGAGAAAAGTGGAAGGGCTGGAAAAGCAGAAGGCACCTTTGGTTAAAAAGGGTGGAGAAGGTCAGAAACCAGAGGCAAAGGAAGCCAGACCGACCAAAAGGTCTTTGGAAGTAAATGTACCAGTGGAGGATACTTCCACAGTCACCCAGGCACCTTCAGCTTTTCCAGTCACTGTAAGACATGTAATCGAGCCAAATGGTGCTGAGGGTCATGACAAAATAGCCTGGTGTCCTGTAGACATGATGGATTTAAAACATTTTAAGGAATCCGTCGTCAGATATGGTATGCATTCTAACTTCGTTAAACAAATGTTAAACAGCTGGGCCTATCAGAATAGACTTGTTCTCCAAGATTGAAAAAATTTAGTTTCAGCGGTATTGGAAGCAACACAACAGTTACAATGGTTATCATGGTGGCGAACAGAGGCTATAAAAATAGAACAAGAAAATATCGCACAGGGAATAAATATTAATAGAGATCAGTTACTTGGTGATGGACCATATACTAACATGAGAGAGCAAATTCAAGCTGACGATAGAGTGATTGAACAATGTCGTAAGACAGCCTTGAGAGCTTGGGAGCTGGTAGAGAAACCTGGGAAAACAACTATTCCTTTTACTAAGGTGTTCCAAGGACCTCTGGAGCCCTTTACAAAATTTTTACAAAGATTAGGATCTGCTAAGGATAAGGCGATGCCAGATTCTGATAACAAAAAGACATTAAAACTTATCATGGCTTATGAAAATGCAAATGCTGAATGTAAGAAGGTGCTTAGACCGTTAAAGGAAAGAGGCGCTCCATTAGATGACTGGGTAAAGGAGACAGTTAATATCAACTCTCAGGAATATCAAAATAATATTGTGGGACAAGCTTTAGTCAGAGAGCCCAGATATCATAATACTCGGTGCTTTAATTGCGGTCAAATCAGTCATGTGCAAAGAAACTGTAAAAACAGAAGGCGCACTAACCCAGGAGAAAACGTAACTCATAGAAGAGAACAGGGGGGTTCTGGTTATGATGGTAATGAGGTACCAAGACTCCCAGGCTACTGTAGTCGCTGTGGAAAAGGAAAGCATTGGGCTCGGGATTGTCAATCTAGGCGAGATGTGCAAGGCAATATCTTGCCGACGAAAAACGGCAGGAGGGGGCCATCGGCTCGGGCCCCCATAAACAATGCCAGCCGAATTCCTTTGGCCAGTCAGGAAGTGACCAACCCGCAAAAAAACGGGAACTAAGTGTTAGCGATCTAATGCATGCTACTGAAGGCAGTACAGCCTTGGATCTGGCTTCAAATATGTCTCTTACCCTAACTCCTCAGGTTAAATGTTACAAATTAAATACTGGTGTTTTTGGACCTTTGCCTTCAGACACAGTAGGATTGGTTCTGGGAAGAAGCGGGCTGACTTCTCAAGGTTTTATTGTACATCCTGGTATTATAGATGGAGATTCTAAAGGGGAAATAAAAATCTTGGTATGTGTAAAAAAGGAGATGAAAATTGATGCCGGGGATAGGATTGCTCAACTCCTACTGTTTCCTTAAATTAAGGGCAAAGCCGCTCCAGTGGAAAGGACTGGTGCGTTCGGGAGCACAGGGACCCGTGTGTTCTGACAAACAGTAATTAATGATCAGAGACCTAAGTTAATTATACAATTGAATGGTATTAAAATAAAAGGCTTGGTAGGCAGTGGAGCTGACGTCTCCATCATTTGCCAAAAGTCTTGGAACCAAACTTGGCCACTTAAGAAGGTTTATACAAAAATTGTAAAAATTGACAAGTTATCTCAAATAAAACAAAGTGTACAGTGGCTTGAGTGTGTGGGACCAAATGGACAAATAGGGAGGCTGAAACCCTATGTGGCTAACATTCCTATAAATCTATGGAAAAGAGACCTTTTACAGCAATGGGGTACTCAGATTACTATTCCTACAAATACTGAGATAAAGAAGGTTGAAACAATGGGTGAATTGGTATGCGCTTCTAGGAAAGAGATTAATGTAAGTGATCAGAGGCGACCACCAACTATGCCCATTGTCCAACCTCAGAATTCTTCAGGTTTAGAATGTCAAAATTTATAAGAGGGGCCACTGCTGAGATACCAACCGCCTTGCCCCTAAAATGGATTTCAAACAAACCTATATGACAGGAGCAGTGGCCCTTAACAAAAAAAAAGTTACAGGCGCTTCACGGTTTAGTGCAAGAGCAGCTGGAGGCTCAACACATCGAAGAATCTTCCAGTCCCTGAAATTCCCCTGTGTTTGTGGTAAAAAAAAAATCAGGTGGGTGGAAAATGATAACAGATTTAAGGGCCATAAACAAGGTGATTCAACCCATGGGTTCGCTTCAACCTGGAATTCCTTTGCCTTCCTTATTACCTCGGTTTTGACATATAATTACAATTGATTTAAAAGATTGTTTTTTTACCATACCTCTACACGAAAAAGACAGGGAAAGGTTTGCTTTCTCAGTACCTACTCTAAACAGTAATTCTCCAATGAAGAGATATCATTGGAAGGTACTTCCACAGGGAATGTTAAATAGCCCAACTTTATGCCAGTATTTTGTACAACAACCTTTAAAAATACTTCGTAAGCTGTTTCCTCAATCTATCATATACCATTACATGGATGATATTCTGCTAGCTGATTCTGATCCTAGTATTGTAGAAAAAATGTTTCAAGAAGCACAAAGAATTCTGCCATGCTGGGGATTACAGATTGCGGTGAAAAAAAATACAAAGAGGAGATTCAATTACCTATTTAGGCTATAAAATAACTGAACAAAAAATTCGACCACAAAAGGTACAGATCCGTAGAGATCAATTACAAACTCTTAATGACTTTCAGAGATTATTGGGCGATATTACCTGGTTAAGGCCTACAATCGGGTTAGCTACCTATGAGTTAAGTAACTTGTTTCAGATTTTACAAGGGGATTCAGATTTAAACAGTCCTAGGTGTTTAACTGCTGAAGCAGAAAAGAAGTTAATTCTGGTAGAACAAAAACTTCAAAAGACATATGTGGATAAAATTGATCCTAAACTTGGTTGCATTTTGGTTATTTTGCCTTCAAAACATTCTCCTACTGGGCTTCTCATACAAAGGGAAGACCGGATTATAGAATGGATATTCCTGCCAAATAAACAAAACAAAAAATTGAAAACATATATAGAAAAAATTTCTGAATTGATTACAAAGAAAAAAATAAGGTTACATCAACTGTCAGGGATGGACCCGGCGGAAATTGTAGTGCCTCTTACTGATTCTGAGATTATGTCACTATGGGTAATTAATGAAGATTGGCAAAAAGCTTGTAATTATTTGGGAGACATTAACAATAGATACCCAAAAAGCAAACGTATACAGTTTATAAAAAGAACTAATTGGATCCTTCCAAGTATTGTAAAGAGGTCACCAATCTCAGGGACACCCACCTTTTTCACTGATACAAATAAATCAGGTATGGCTGGTTATAAGTCTAAAAAAATGACCAAGGTGATTAAAAGCCCCTTTACATCAGTTCAAAAATCAAAATTATATGCTATCCTTATGGTTTTGTTAGATTTTCCTGAACCTCTTAATATAATTACTGACTCTCAATATGCTGAAAAGGTTGTTTTACATATAAAAACTGCTGAATTTACTCCTGATAACACAGAATTAACTACTTTATTTATAAAACTGCAACAGGTCATCAGAAACAAAAATTATCCCTTGTATATTACTCATATTCGATCTCATATAGGTTTACCAGGTCCATTGACAAAAGGAAATGAAAAGATCGACAAATTATTGATAGGTAATGTATTCGAAGCCTCCAAATTTCACGAAAAACATCATGTCAATGGTAAGGGGTTGAAAAAAAGATTTTCTATCACTTGACAACAAGCTAAAGAAATAATTAATAAATGTCCTACATGTTCCTTATATAGTCAACTACCATTACCTACTGGAATTAACCCTAGAGGTAACAAAAAGAATGAAATTTGACAGATGGATGTGTTTCATTTTACAAAATTTAAAAAAATGAGATATGTACATCATACCATTGATACCTATTCAGGTTTTCAATGGGCAACTGCCTTAAGTTCTAAAAGGGCTGACTATGTGATTACTCATTTACTAAAAATAATGGCATTTATGGGAATACCTGCACAAATTAAGACTGACAATGCTCCTGCATATGTGTCCCTTAAGATGAAAAACTTCTTTATGTATTATAATATAAAACATGTTACTGGTATACCTCACAATCCCACAGGACAAACAGTTGTGAAAAGAGCTAATCGTACCTTAAAAGAAATGCTTATTAAACAAAAGGAAAGGGTAAAGACACCCAGGAATCGATTAAATAATGCTTTGTTGACTCTAAATTTTCTTAATGTGAATAATAAAGGGACATCAGCTGCGGAGAGACATTGGATAATAAAAAAAACTAAAAAATTGGGACAACCAATATTCTTCAAGGACTTGAAAAGTATGAAATGAAAACCTACAGTAGTTTTAAAATGGGGTCGTGGGTATGCGTATGTTTCCACAGGGAGTAAAAATATATGACTACCAACTAAACTTATAAAGATTAAATCTGACCATATAACAAGTGAATCTTAAGAGCTACCTGGTTCTTAACAGCTTGACATTGTTCCTTACAACTTGGAGAACTAATGCCCTCTTCTGTCCTATTGGTATATATGCAGGTAGAGCCCTATATTTACAAAAAACAGGACAATGCTAAAGACAGCAGGCAACATGGGTGATTTAACCCCAAAAACATGCCTCTGGCACCTCAAACAAGATGCCTCAAATGATGTTCCCTTAAAAATTATATATGTACTAACATACCTATACTAATGATTTATAAAGTCTGCTTACTTTCAGAGCAAAAAACAGGACAATTATGAAGATCAAACTTCTGCCTCTGGCACTACTACTTCTTCCAGAAATTGCATACATATTAACAATAAATCGGCTAGCCAAAAGGATCGATCCCAAAAGGACTGGACAAAAAAACAGCTAGCTTTTCCAGCGCTTGGCCAATATATTATTTTTCTTGGGTACCCAAAAAATATTTTTCTCTTAAACAACATCAAGTAATTTTGAAAACACGACGCCCCCATTCCCAGTAGGTGGGATGTGTGTTTTTGGTGGGTTACCAATGCTCATCTTTGCCTAGCGGGGTTATTTACAATTAATAAAAGTTCATTTGGGGATTTCTTTCTTCTATCTTTCTTTCTCTCTTACTTTCTATCCCTTTTAATATTAAGAAAAAGGGGTAAAGGAAGGGAGGATACAGGATTGTAGAATAAAAGGTAGATTATTGAATCTTAAAAAATTCTACATTGGTATTGTAGATTGATGGAAATTTAAGACTTTTGATTGATGGAAATTTAAGACTTCAACTTTTGCTTCACATTGATATGAACTTAAATTGTATATTCCATTCATTTTTGCCTTATGTATTGTATGTTATATGTTGACAAAATATTGTATATTGTATGTTAGAAATTTACGTTCTTTTTGTTCAATGTTTATTTGATGTATTATTTGTACCACTAATGTCTTATAAAAAACTGTTTGGAATCATCGGGGATAAAAGTTGGTATTTAGTTACGTAGAAATCCTATTAGATACTCACTTTGTTATAGAGCAGGTTTGTTTAATAGCTTGTCTATGTCTTCAAAGGAATAGATTGATAACTGTAAGAATAGATAGATTTGCTCTTCAAACTCTTCAGAGATCCACAGAATATGGCATTTAATGATGAGGGCTTTCCTGACAGAGAGAGACATCCGCTCCTGGCCGCCTCTCCATTTGCATCATTGAAGATGGGGGCTTCAAGAGACGCTGGTGACAGAATGGTCACTAGACGGAAAAACTGCTCTGCTACTGCTCTTATCTCTACGGCTGATGACAGGCTGACTGTCTGCAACGATCAACAATGATGCTGGAAAGATGACTGTCCAGCTTTAAAGAGAATAGATGGACCAGACCGTCGGATTTCCTGCTTCAAAAAGCAGTTCGTTGGATGTTTTGGGCCGAAAGGCTGAAGACTGATTGCCCCAATGAAGGAGAGAATTCGGTGACTATCCAGACAGTCTGCTCTCTCTGTACTCTGCAACTTGGAAGTTGCCTGCCAGCAAAAGCAGTTCGTTGGATGTTTTGGGCCGAAAGGCTGAAGACTGATTGCCCCAATGAAGGAGAGAATTCGGTGACTATCCAGGCAGTCTGCTCTCTCTGTACTCTGCAACTTGGAAGTTGCCTGCCAGCACTTCCTTTATTAGATAGATTTTCCTTCTTGGGTCTCTGATGGGATTGAAGACTAGATAGCCACAGTGTTACTAAAAGCTTTAGTAGATTAATAATTACAATTTCTCATGAAAGAAAAGGACTCTCTTTGGTAGGATAGTGGTATACTTTCCCTTAGGTTAACAAGTATAAAAGGACTTTGTTATGTTCTTGATTCCTGATGAGTATGTATATATGTATATATGTATATATGTGTATATAGTTCTTAATTTTTTAGAGAGAAGGGTGAGGTGTGGGATAGATTAAGCTTTGTCGCAGGTGGAAGCAGTCTTGGCGGGCTTTACCCTTGGGGCACACCATGAATACCTTGTGAGAGACTGTTTGGAGCCTTCCTGGGCTTGGAATTCAGGAAGCCTACCTAGGAACCCCACCGTGGCTATTGTTTTCCTAATTGACCCTCGAAGGGAGAAGGGACCGCCCTTTGCATATGACTGGGAAGGTGGGGGAGAGAAAAACAAGAGGTAGAAGGAGAGAAGGAGAAGGCGCGGAGAGAGAGGAAGGGACCGGACCAGCTCGTGGGACTGAGACACCTAAGGACCCGTCCTGCCGAACGGATTCCAGGAGGTTTTAATCTTCTGTCCCTTTAACCTTTTTTTCCTTCTTGTATATGCTAGTTGGGTTGTATAATAAAGTTTAATTGTTAATAAACTGAGCCAACTTTGAAAGTACTTGTTTAATTTTATTTATCACATTTTACTTTGAGGTGTTGTATACATTTTATATTGAATATTATTATTATATGTGTGCATGTTCAATATAATGCATGCCCACACATATACTGGATGTGCACCTGTGTATGTTCATGAAGAGGCTGGGGGAAGATGTTGGATGTCCCACCATCTCGCTCTACAACTTACTATCCTGACAGAAGGTCTCTCATTGAATCTGTAACTCTTCTGACAACTAGACATCCTCAGCAATGTGCTTTTATCTGTATTGCCTTCCTCCTAGTACTAGGTTCCCCACAGTATCTCCCACACAATTTTAAGACCTCTTACTTAAATAATTAAGTCCATTTGGTGTTGCCAATTTGTGCATGAACACCAGGCCATCCAATAGATTTTAGCCAACCTGCCAAGATCCACATCCAAAGTAAAATGAGTGTCACTTTCTCAGCATGTCACCCCTTTCCTTCTCCCAAGACTTTAGGAACATTGTGGAAGTGTGAGTGAAAGTCAAGGCAAATGTTTTAAGATAATCAAAAAGAAGAAACTAAAACAGCATCAATATAGTGTCACATGTAAAATAAAGGCTTTATGAAAATGTACCTAAAATGACCAGACTCAGCTCCGGTAAGAGCAATAAGCAAAGTCTGAAGTTCATGAAGAGAACAGGTTTCACACGGAACCGTTTAGAGCAGTGACCTTAATAATCTACCATTAAATATAGGGCTTGTGTCACAGTAACGACTTTCAATTATTGTTAAAGCACATAATTTTCCTGAAAAGCTAAAAAAATAATTTTTCAGCACACAGGATTGCAAACTCAGTTCATGCCTCATTGTTCTATTTTCTGCTAGGCATTTGAAGGCAGTGGAATTCATGGATATATGAAAGGTGACCTAGATTTTTCATCATGAGTGGGATGTGAAAGAGAAAAATATTAAGGGTGGCCTCATTATTTTTATAGGTGTGGCCTGGATGTTCTAAAATTGCTGACTATTTCTTATTTATTTTTAGCAACTTCTAGAACCAAATCAGAGCATCCATCACTGTGTATCTGGGCCATGAGAGGACAGTCTAAACACAGACCCTAGGCAAGATATATGAATAAACAGAAATGTGTCTTCTACTCAGAAACTGTAGAATAAAAACTGCAGGTGACTAAGGAATGATGAGAGTGAGAGAAATATTCTTACCCAAATTAGAGGACATCAGTTGTTTATGTGAGGGTCATGACTGAATACATACTGACTGGGTTGCCTTTGAACGTATACAGATATAGACAATTATAGATAAATATATAGATAGAGAAAGAGATAAAATTTAAGTATATATAAGTTACAATTTAATGTGTATGGTATAAGGAAAGTATTGGACACTGATATGAATGAACATTAATAGAGGGAAGGTGACATAACTCAATGAGTAAATTCCTTTCAGCACAACTTTGAGGACCTGAGTATGAATCCCTGAAACCGATATAAACCTGTACATTGAAACTGGCTTGTGCAGTCCATCATTTCAACAGTATTTTGGTGGTGGATACATGAGAACATCATTGTCTAGATTGCCTGGCATACACAGCAGAATATAAAACAAACATGTGTTTAAAAAGGTGCAGGTCAAGGAAACACATATCATTGTATTCATGTGTGTCCTTACTGACACACACAGACACTGAGACAAACAGAAAACATACACATACACACACAGATGCAAAGACAAAGACACACACACATATTCACATAAATATTTAAAATACAGTGAAGAAGATAAAACATTACTCACTTAAGGCTAAAAATGAAAGACCTCTTTTTATAAAGCTCAGTGTATATGCTAATATTCCACATAAAATAAATACAAGCATTTCTAATTAATTTATGATGAAATGACAAAGTTAAAACTCAATTGTTTGTTAAGCAGTCAATCAGGTAAGCTGCATAAAAGCAGGTAGAGATCTAATTGGACTTAATACATTTTAAACAAGAGGTAAGCTATGTCTGGTATAGAAACTGAGTCAATGCCCCAAAGTTAATGAAGCTATGCATCTTAGAGGAGAGCCTACAACCACCACTTTACTAAACAAGAAAAAAAATTTAACTATATTCATGTTTTCATGATTAAACACATCACACTCAGAAGTATATAAAACATACAATAAACCCATAGTTCTTTTATAGCCATTGTAAATAAAATTTGTAATATATCATTTAAAAGTGAGAGGTGAATAGGTATATTAAATACCAGTTCATGAAAGAATATATTCTCAATATAGTATGTACATATATAATCACTCCAAGCATCAATAAAAAAATGTAGGCATAGTCAGCAATGGCATGTCCTTACTTTAAATTATGAAAATTATTGTAGGATGATGGGAGAATTCCTAACATGGTTAATAATGCTCTCACTAAGAGTATTCCATGGAGATAGAAAAAGCATTGCTGATATACTTTCCAATTGTAGACTTTGCCAAAAGGCTTATTGCTAAAGGTGATATATTTTAGGCAGTTTGATGTCATACCTATTGTTCGAACAGCACATCACTTTTCACTCCATGAAAATATAAAATTATGATTTGCCCATACACAAAATTAGGCAAAGGAATTCAAGCTTTACACCTACTTTATTACATGTCAGATTTTGAGTAATCAGTTTGCCCCCCATACTGGAAAGATAAATTATTACCAAATTCAGCATGTGCCAATAATGAGTGCCGTATTAAAGTACTCAGGGCATCTGCGTCAGAAATGCCAAAAATCAACCTGAAAATCTGATATAATTGTATCTCCCTAAGTCAAGGAGCAGCAGCCTTGGGAGTCAAAACAGCAGGGTAATGCATGACAGAAGCATGCATGTGTGATGGGCAGAGTTACAGAAACTGAAACAGAGACAAACAAGAGAAAGCAAAAGAGATTGTAAAGATGCCAGTGAACAGTTAAATTCAGGAGGGAGATGTGGCAGCTTCTAAGCAGGAAGACTTGCCATTCCTTCCTGCCTCCTCTCTTCTGCATTGTGTACAGCAGACACCTATAGCATCAGTGTCCACCAGGAGGTGCAATATCTGCTTTCAATGGCACCATCTCTGTCCATAGAAGAAACCACCTACTAAAACTATGTACAAGTCTGTCTCATCCTTTTGTTAAACAGCTTTGTTATTACTGTAGTAACATTTTTTATAATCAAAAGGGTGTCCCTGCACCTTAATCAATCATATTATCTGACAGAATGGAAACATCACAGCAGTCTGCTTAGATAGAGTCCCTGGCCTGGTGTGTGACCCAAAAGGGAAGAGGCACACCTCACAGTAAAAGTGATCTCCAAAGAGTTTGTGTAACTAAATACTATAAGTGGTCTTCCCAGGAATGTGGCACAATCAGTAGCACCCAGTCACCACAGACATTAGGAAGTGCACAAAATAAGCATTCCCAGGACCCTATTCTGTAGAAGATACACTGTGTTATCATATTTCAGTAGTGAACTAACTGTACATATGCCTCAAGTTATGTTTCCAAGTTACATCATTTGTCTCCTGCACAGCAGATGCCAGAGAGTTGTGTGTATGTGTTGGAACTGGCTGCAGAGGTTTGTGCTCAGACTTTACCCATAAATATAGAAGACAATAGATGAAGCTGAAAAACTCCTGGCAGTGTTAGGGGGAGCACTGCTGAGAATAAAAAGATAAGATACACTAGGGGTCCACCTTGGAAATTTGGGCTAGAAAGAGAAAGAAGGAGACACTTACCGTGGATAAATTTCTGTGTCCTCTGACCCTTCCGTGTGTGGGGAGGTTTGATAGGTGTAAAGTGGTAGGAACGCACTTATCACCATGTCTCCATCCTGGTATACATTGTCTTCCAAAGCGGTGAAACACTTTGGCATAACTAAATTGCCTAGGAGCAAAAAAACCTTAAGAGTCAAGAAGAATAAAACCAAAGTGGGCATTGTGCGTGTTCCTTTGAGCACAAATGGAACTTGCACTGATGCCTGGTGCCAAGCTACAGTAGGTAAATGGTTCTGCCTGTCTGTGGGTTTATAATCACTGCAGACAATGGAGGCCACTCTACTCCCTATTCATTCCAGGTCATCTTGCTTAGTCCCCTGGAGAAACCTTCATCACTTTCTACCCTCAGGGTTTACACCTGAGGTTTTCTGTCCAAGTGAAAAACACAGATATCTGAAGATCATATTCTTAAGTTCCTGGTATCCTTGTGTCATCATCCCAGTCCAAAAATAGTAAACGCACAGGACTTACACACATCTTTCTTTGCTTCTTTCTCTTCCTCTTTCTCCTTATACTCAGATTTCTTCTTTATTCTCCTCCTCCTCCTCCTCCTCCTCCTCCTCCTCCTCTTCTTCTTCTTCTTCTTCTTCTTCTTCTTCTTCTTCTTCTTCTTCTTCTTCTTCTGCCAATATTCTGTCTCAAAAATGATTGGGATCATGGCTAAGCAGTTAAATGAAAGGAAATGAAAAATATAAGAAACAAAAAAAGTAGACAAAATGAAAAGGCAAAAAGTATCAGTATATTTGTTCATTTTTGAAAGGTTTTCATAGTTAAGTGGAAATGTTATAGGGAGAAATGGAAGCACTTGTGGAGTGAGTAGCACTGGATGAGGAAGAAGTAAAAGGTTCAGACCCAATGACTGAGCAGAACAAAAGAGGGAAGCAAATGAGGGTAGAAGGCAGATAGCAGGCCTGAACAACACAACACACTTTCTGTTACAAATCTTGGTATCCCCTTTGTGGAGCAGGAGTTGGGTGTGCTACAGGAAAGAGGAGGATGAGGAGGATAATGACAGGGCTGTAAATAACAGCCTGCTTAGAGAGAAGTGGGTAATATTAAGGCAACTGCCCTGCCAGAGGAGGGTAGCCTGGGATTACAAAATCACCATCTGTCTTCCAAGTCAATATACAGCACATGCCTGCTAATGCCATTAGAAAACAATATCACTTGATGGCTTTAAGACTTTGGGACAAAATTGAGGAGCCCAGGAGAAGATCTACCTCAGTTACTAAGACTGTACTATTGAGAAGCCTTCAGAGATTTCTTGTATAGATTGTTTTCACCTGTAACCAAAGCCATATCAGACCCTGATGTGTGACAGTTGTTGACAGAGATTTTGAATTTCAGATATAAACGCTGGATGTAAATGAGTTATTAGATTATTAAAGGCATAGGCATTTCCAATGGAGGAGTAGATAAGAAACACACTTTATATTGTCTCTCACAAATATCATGCCAATATTATAGTACAAACTAGAGGTAGAGGCCTCAGATATCAAAACACATGGTGCTGTACTTTTGGAAATTTCAGCCATTTTTAAAAAAATGTGACCAAGCCACTAAATTTCTCAGATCTCAAAACATCCAGTGTATTAACTGTGAGAAATATGGTACTTCCTGACACAAAAAAAGGCACAAATAATCAAGGTGTTTCTAGTGTAATGAGTTTCTGAAAAGAATGCCTAGGCTTCCAAGGAGTTTGTAGATGCTGTAGCAAGGGATACCATTGGATCAATGAGTGCTGATACAAAAGACAATTGTTTACTGTCAGGAAATGAGGTGGAGGTGGCTGTTAGGTCAAAGTCCTGCAGCAAAAAAACACTAGCCATTTTTCTATGGTCATTCAAGAGATAAGAATACTAAAAAGTGCATATGAGTATTGCTATCTCATGCATACTACTGAGGTCAGCACTGCCCTAGATTGAGCCACAGATTAAAACTCTTGTTCTAAAATAAATTATTTCACATTACAAATTTACCACTGGTATTCATGGTCTTTTGCCTTCATGGAGAGCAGAGATAATCTTGGGAAGAAGTGGATTGATTTTTCAAGGACTCATTGCACATCCAGGTAGTTTAAATGGGTATTTAAAAAAGGAAATTGAAACTATGAGCTATGTAAAAAAAAAAGAAATGCAAATTACTGCACAGGATAGACTTGTTCAGCTTCGATTGTTTCCCTACAATAAGAGCAAAGCCACACAAGTAGAAAGAACTGGAGGGTTAACTAGTAATAGAAAATGTGTGTTCTGGCAAACAGTGGTAAACAAAGACCAAAATTAAAATTTCAGGTGAACTGTGGAGAAACAGAAGGTTTGGGGGATACAGGAGATGACATGACCATCATTTCCAAACAATCTTGGAAGTATGAATGGCCAGTTTAGGAGGTTTATAGAGAGATTACAGGAATTGCAAAATTATCTCAAATAAAAATCTGTGGGACAAAACTCTTAAAGAGATAAATTAAGACCTTATGTATATTCTCCACCGTTGAGTGGAGAGTGAGATCTGACTCTCACACGAACTCTGGTTCCCCTTTTCTGACCACGTCCCCTGGATGGGGAGGCCTGGCGGCACTCAGAGGAAGGAAAACAAGTTACCAAGAAGAGACTCGATATTCTAAAAGCATATATAGGGTGAGGAGGTCTCCCTCAATCATAGACAAAGGGGAGGGGAGAAGGGGGAAGTGGGAGGGAGGGAAGAATGGGAGGAAACAGGGGAAGGGCTAACAATTGAGATGTAATATGAATAAATTAATAAAAATGTAATAAAAATTAAAATTAAAAAAAGACCTTATGCAGCTGACTTTTGTCTTTTTATAAATTTCATGTATTTTCTTTAATTAACACTATCTTTTTAATCTATCTATATCTGGGTGGGTGCGTATATGTGTGTGTGTGTGTGTGTGTGTGTGTGTGTGTGTGTAATTGTGTGGAGAGTGTTTCTTTGTGAGGGCATCTAAAAGTGTTTGTATGCCTATGAGAGTGTGATTGAAAATACATGCGTGAATGTCATGTGATTGCGTGTGAGTATGAATGAAAGTGTGTGTGTGTGTCAGTGTGTACACTGCGTGAGTATGTGTGACAATGTGTGTTTCAGAATGCATATGAGTGTGAGTATGAATGTGTGAGGCAGTGTAGGGTACCAGAGTGTATGTATGAAGTTCCAAAAAGAATTTGAGTATTGTTCCTTATTCCACACCTTTTGATACAGAGCCTTATCCTTGTTCAATATGTACCCAAAGATGGCAGGCCCATGACCTTCTGGAATTCCCATATATCTCTGCCCATTATTTTGAAAGTTGATTGGGATATCAAACATTTGCTACCATGTCCTGAGGCCACGTACTCGGGTCCTCACTTGTGTGTGTGTGGCCACCATTTGCCCTCTCACTCTCCTTCCCAGTTCACATCCACAGTCTGGCAGCTTGGTCTGATTCAGATTTTCTTTATTGTCTATTGTTTTTTAACCTATAAGGTATAACAACAGGATCTTAGTCTCTCTGTCATTTGAATTCAATACTTCATTGTGATGTTCAGAAGTCATGTAGGATAATTTTTTCCTTCAACACCTTTCTCCACACATTTCTCTTCTCAGATCCCTGTAACTACATATGAGCATTGGTCTAATTTCCATTTTAATCTAATATAATTTACCTGCAGGCTTATCAATGTCTATATAGCTTGACTTATATAACTTATTTTTGTACTTAATGAAGATTGTTTCACATGTGACTTAACAATTTGAGTTTGGAGCATATCCGAGGAACAGATGAGGTCTTCATTAGACTCTCTGTGACTGAGCAAAGAAATCTCTCCCATAGTAATGTTGTGAATTCTACATCATATAGAAGTTCCTCAGTAGAAGATGACAGACTTGTATTTACTTAGTCATGCTTCTGTGACTTTAAGATTTTGCAGTGTATTGGGTGTGGACATTTCTCCAAAGGCCCAACTACACAATTGTTGACATATGTCTATATTAATGCTGTTTTACAACTTCTTCAGTTATATCCTTTAAAACATTTTAGATTTATTCTGTACCTTCCTTTCCATGATGTTTCTTATTTTAGGAGTTCATTTTCTACTGGTATAAGATGCTTCTTTATGTAGATGGGGATCTTGAAGGTTAGCCAACACTCAGTGAGAGGTCCCTATGTCCGTGTACATAGTGACGGCACTAAATGGAGTCAGTTTTCTGAGCAGTATTTGAAGTTGGGAGAGGAATGTGCTAAGGGCTGATAGGACATACAGTTAGAACTGATCAGAATATATAATGTACTTTGGGAAAATCTTTCTGAATTAAACAAAATAGCATTTTGGTCTGAAACATACCTATATGAGCATTCACATGAATAGCTTGTATTTACCAATTGTGACTTACTTTGTGAGAAAATATTTGTGCAGTCAACAATAATACTATCTTATCTTTTGTTTTTTTCTAGTTTGTATTCATTATTTATTAAGATATTTACATTCAAGTATGTCATTTGACCATATATGATTGTTAGTTTGATAGCTGCTTGATACAAGTCAGGTCAAAGAAGCAGCTTTGGTTTAGAAAATGTCACTCTAGATTAGTTTGTGAACAAACTTGCGGTCAATTGTGATATTGTAATTGAGAATGGATGTAGGAGTTCAGAGGGGGTACTGTGTATAATGTAGGCCCTTGGTTAGAGGTCTGCGTGTAATATGAGACATGTTTAAGAAAGCATGTGGAGCAAGCTAAGGAAGCAGCATTCCCCATGCCCTCTCTGTTAGTTCCTGCCTAGATTTTCCTCAGATATGGATTGTGACTAGAGCACTGTAAACTGGAGTAACTGCTTTCCTCCTCCATCACAATAGAAAAATAACTAAGATACATTAATCATCTCTTTAAGCACCCTTTCAACCACATTCTCCTCTCTTCTGCTGTTCTTCTTCCACTTCTCAGTACTACACCATTTTATTTTCACAGATAGATATCATTATACACAGTATGTGCTCACATACTATTGAATTGTTTGAGAAACTGGCATATTGATTTTCTGAGAACTCTTCTTTGCTTGTCTACCAACAAAACTCCACTTTCATGAGGAGTCAAGTCAGGAACCTTTATTCATTGACACCTCACATTTTTCTCTTTAAAATCAGTTTGTCGGAATTCCAAGATGGCACCGACCAATAAGCCGCGTATCTGATCTACTCCGAGAAGACCAGGGGCATAAATAGAGAAACAGATTGCTGGACTTTGAGAACTGTAGGTGAGTGGGGCCCCAAAGACTGCAGTCCAAACAGGGGGCCCACCCCCCTCCCCGGGGACAAACATCCCGGAGGTGCAAAACGCACTCCCCAAACTCTAGAACGGAATCCACATGCAAACTACAGCTGCATAGAAAGCACCGACTCGCTGTTTGGGGAGGGGATTTTCTGGAGACCCTAGCCAGGAGTCTCAATGAAGAGGGGGAATCTGCCCTAGGATTCCTCCTTCCACACCACCCCAAACTGCAGAGATCACCCGCCTGGGGCGAGTGGAAATGCAGGCGGAGGGTCCCAACAGGTGGAGGGACTGCAGCTCGCTGGCCATCCAGGGCCCAACCTAACACCAATCACAGTGGATTGCGCCTGCAAACAGCGGCAGTGAGAAGTCAGCTTGGAACTGCTTCCACAGACATATCAGGAGACGTGGGTCTTGCCTAGAGCGATAACTGAGCTTCAGAGCCCGGCGGGAAGACCTGGTTCCAACCCGCGGGTTTTCTCCAGAGCTCTCTACCGCTATTGTGCCTACCCAGCCAGTCACAAGGCACTGGCCCTGCACTCCCTGAACTAGAGAGCAGATCCGGGGCCCTTGCCCCGACCAAGGCAGGCACTCTCACATTATCGGGAGTCGAGACTTGGGTGGGTCGTGTTTGCAGTGTCTAATTGCGGACCCAGAGCATTAGTGGAGCATCAGAGCCCGGCGGGAAGACCTGGTTCCGACCCGCGGGTTTCCTCCAGAGCTCTGCACTGCTATTGTGCGTACCCAGCCAGTCACAAGGCACTGGCCCTGCACTCCCTGAACTAGAGAGCCGATCCGGGGCCCTTGCCCCGACCAAGGCAGGCACTCTCACATTATCGGGAGTCGAGACTTGGGTGGGTCGTGTTTGCAGTGTCTAATTGCGGACCCAGAGCATTAGTGGAGCATCAGAGCCCAGCGGGAAGACCTGGTTCTGACCTGCAGGTTTCCTCCAGAGCTCTGCACTGCTATTGTGCCTACCCAGCCAGTCACAAGGCACTGGCCCTGCACTCCCTGAACTAGAGAGCAGATCCGGGGCCTTGCCCCGACCAAGGCAGGCACTCTCACATTATCGGGAGTCGAGACTTGGGTGGGTCGTGTTTGCAGTGTCTAATTGCGGACCCAGAGCATTAGTGGAGCATCACAGCCCAGCGGGAAGACCTGGTTCCGACCCGCGGGTTTCCTCCAGAGCTCTGCACTGCTATTGTGCATACCCAGCCAGTCACAAGGCACTGGCCCTGCACTCCCTGAACTAGAGAGCAGATCCGGGGCCCTTGCCCCGACCAAGGCAGGCACTCTCACATTATTGGGAGTCGAGACTTGGGTGGGTCGTGTTTGCAGTATCTAATTGCGGACCCAGAGCATTAGTGGAGCATCAGAGCTCAGCGGGAAGATCTAGTTCCAAACCGCAGGCTTTCTCCAGAGCTCTGCACCGCTTTCCTGCTATTGTGCCTACCCAGCCAGTCACAAGGCACTGGTCCTGCACTCCCTGGAATAGAGAGCTTATCAGGGGCTCTTGGCCCAAACAAGGCAGGCAATCTCACAATATCAAGAGACAAAACGTGGGTCTTGCTTGCAGTATCTAATTGCTGACCAGGAGCGACCTTGGTCCCTCCAGGCATATAGTTCTGGGAGAAGGTGAACACCTCTACAGGGTATAGAGATAGACCTAAAAGACAGCTACACCTCCAGAAGATCTGATTTACCTGGGATCTTGACTACAAAGCCACAGGAAGGACAGGCAGCAGAGATCAACCTACACAACCAGAACGTCTGTGTGTGGACCTTAATCTAGGTCCCAAAACTGCTGATCTGAATCACAGCAGTAAAATCCAAAGAGAAATCTACTTTGGATGACTCAGCCTGGAGCCCACAGTGCAGAGGAAAATCACCAGAAGGGAAACCAGATCAACTACCTGTTCCACGGAAATACTCCTTGATCCCCACAGGCAAGAGCACCTGACCTATAATCAGTCATCAATTAACCACTCTCAACCAGTGAAGGTCACTACAAAATATCTTCCAACATCAGAGACATCAAAATGACAAGAGGACAGCGAAAGAATGCTAACAAAAACCAAAACAGTTTGGCATCTCCAGATACCAGCATTCCCAATGAAAACAACCTGGAGAACCTAACAGCAATGGATAGTCAAGAAAAGGACCTCAAAGCCCTAGTAAAGACAATGATAAAGGAAGAAACAATTAAAATCTGTAAACAATTGCAGGAGGAGGCAAACAAGAGGGCTGAAGAGTTAAAAGAATCATATAAAGAGGCATTTGAAGAATTTCAGAAAAATATAAATAACCAGATGAAGGAAATCATTAAAACAGTCCAAGACATGAAGATAAAAATGGAAGCTATGATACAGGAACACACAGAAGAAAAACGTGATCAAGAGGCATCAAAGAAGAAAACAAGGATCTCAGAGGTGGCATTATCTAACAGATTGCAAGAGATGGAAGAACGAATATCGGGACTTGAAGATACAATCGCAGAACTGGAATCAACCATCCAGGAAAATGCTAAATCTGAAAAGCTCCTGACACAAAGCATTCATGAAATAAAAGATAACATGAAAAGACGAAACTTGAGAATAATAGGGATAGAGGAAAGAGAAGGCAACCGACTCCACAGTCCAGAAAATATCTTTAATCGAATAATAGAAGAAAATTTCCCCAATTTGAAGAAGGAGATGCATACGAGCATACAAGAGGCCTACAGAACACCAAACAGAATAGACTTGAAAAGAAAATCTTCCCGTCACATAATAATAACAACGCAAAATATACAGAACAAGGAAAAAATATTAAAAGTGGCAAGAGAAAAAGGCCGAGTAACGTATGAAGGCAAACCTATCAGAATTACTCCTGACTTCTCAGCAGAGACCATGAAAGCCAGAAGGGCCTGGACAGGGGTTCTGCAAACCCTAAGAGAACACAGATACCAGGCAAGACTACTATATCCAGCAAAATTATCAATAACCATTGATGGTGAAAACAAGATATTCCATGACAAAAACAAATTCAAACAGTACCTAGCCACAAATCCGACTTTACAGAAGTTACTAGAAGGAAAACTCTACCCCAACTGGTCTACAGCCAAAACTACATAGGAAATAGGTAACTATACCATTGCAAAATCACAACCTCACAAAATCTTGACTGTTACAAATACCAAAAAATGAAGGGACTTACCAATCACTGGTCATTAATATCTCTCAATGTCAATGGTCTCAATTCTCCAATAAAAAGACACAGACTAATGGAGTGGTTGCATAAACACGACCCAACATTCTTCTGCATTCAAGAAACACATCTCAACCACAAGGACAGACATTGCCTCAGAGTAAAGGGTTGGGGGAAAATATTCCAAGCAAATGGTCACAAGAAACAAGCTGGGGTAGCCATTCTAATATCTAATAAAATAGACTTTCAACCAAAATTAATCAAAAGGGATGAGGATGGACACTTCGTACTCGTCAAAGGTAAAGTCAACCAAGAAGACATCACGATTTTGAACATCTATGCTCCAAATACAAGGGCTCCCACATTTGTAAAAGAGTTATTAACAAAGCTTGCCCCACTTATTGATACCCACACATTAATAGTGGGCGACTTCAGTACCCCACTTTCACTCAAGGATAGGTCTTTGATTCAAAAACTAAGCCAGGAAATAACCTCATTAACCAATGTCATCAATCAAATGGATCTAACAGATATCTACAGAACTTTCCACCCAAACGCAAAGGAGTATACCTTTTTCTCAGCACCCCATGGAACATTCTCTAAAATTGATCACATAGTTGGTCACGAAGCAAACCTCAACAGATACAAGAAGATTGAAATAATACCTTGTATCTTATCAGATCACCATGGTCTAAGGCTGGACTTCAACAACAACAGAAATAACAAAAAGCATACTAACACATGGAAACTAAACAACTTTCTACTTAATGACACATGGGTCATGGAAGAAATAAGGGAAGAAATTAAAGACTTCCTGAACTCAATGAAAATGATGGAACAACATATTCAAATTTGTGGGACACATTGAAAGCAGTGCTAAGAGGAAAATTCATAGCATTAAGTGCCTTTAAAAAGAAAATGGAATCATCCCACATAAACAACTTAACAACACATCTGGAAGCTCTAGAAAAAAAAGAAGCAGAAACACCCAAGAGGAGTAGACGCCTAGAAATAATCAAACTCAGGGCTGAAATCAATAAATTAGAAACAAAGAGAACAATCCAAAGAATCAACAAAACCAAGAGCTGGTTCTTTGAGAAAATTAACAAGATAGACAAACCGTTAGCCAACCTAACGAAAAGACAGAGAAACACTATCCAAATTAACAAAATCAGAAATGAAAAGGGAGACATAACAACAGATACTGAAGAAATACAAAGAATCGTAAGAACCTACTTTAAAGGCATTTATGCCACAAAATTCGAAAATTTAAGGGAAATGGACAAATTTCTCGACCGATTCCATTTGCCAAAATTGAACCAAGACCAGATAAACAAATTAAATAGCCCTATTTCGCCTATAGAAATAGAAGCAACCATTGATAGTCTCCCAACCAAAAAGAGCCCAGGGCCAGATGGCTTCAGCGCAGAATTCTACCAGTCCTTCAAAGAGGAGTTAATACCGATACTATTCAAGCTATACCGAAAGATAGAAATGGACGGAACATTACCAAATTCCTTCTATGAGGCCACAATCACATTGATACCTAAACCTCACAAAGACCCAACAAAAAAAGAGAATTTCAGACCAATTTCTCTTATGAACATTGATGGAAAAATACTCAACAAAATACTCGCAAAGCGATTACAACAGCATATCAAAGACATCATCCACCATGACCAGGTAGGATTCATTCCAGGCATGCAGGGATGGTTTAACATACGAAAATCCATCAATGTAATCCATCATATAAACAAACTGAAAGAGAAAAACCACATGATCATCTCTCTTGATGCAGAAAAAGCATTTGACAAAATCCAACACCCATTTATGTTTAAAGTTCTGGAGAGATCGGGAATACAAGGCACTTATCTAAACATAATAAAGGCTATATACAGCAAACCAACAGCCAACATTAAATTAAATGGAGAGATACTCAAGGAAATCCCTCTAAAATCGGGAACCAGACAAGGCTGCCCTCTGTCCCCATATCTCTTCAATATAGTTCTTGAAGTTCTAGCCAGAGCAATAAGACATCAAAAGGAGATCATGGGGATCCAAATGGGAAAGGAAGAAGTCAAATTATCCCTATTTGCAGATGATATGATAGTGTACATAAGCGATCCCCAAAATTCCACCAGAGAACTCCTGCAGCTGATAAACACCTTCAGCAAATTGGCAGGATACAAAATAAACTCGAAAAAGTCAGTAGCCTTTCTGTATACAGATGACAAACAGACAGAGGAAGAAATTAGGAAAACTACTCCCTTCACAATAGCCACAAACAATATAAAATATCTAGGAATAACTTTAACCAAGCAAGTGAAGGACTTATTCGAAAAAAACTTCAAACCTTTGAAGAAAGAGATTGAAAATGACATCAGAAGATGGAGGGATTTACCTTGTTCATGGATCGGGAGAATTAACATAGTAAAAATGGCCATCTTACCAAAAGCAATTTACAAATTCAATGCAATCCCTATCAAAATACCTACAAAATATTTTGAAGATATTGAAAGATTAATTCTCAAATTCATATGGAGAAATAAAAAACCCAGAATAGCAAAGACAATCCTATACAATAAAAGATCCTCCGGAGGAATCTCCATACCTGATCTCAAGCTGTACTACAGAGCAACAGTAATTAAAACAGCATGGTACTGGCAAAGTAATAGGCTGGTGGATCAATGGAATCGATTTGAAGACCCGGAGATGAATCCACACACATTTGCTCACTTGATTTTTGACAAAGAAGCCAAATCTATTCAATGGAAAAATGATAGCATCTTCAACAAATGGTGCTGGTCTAACTGGATGTCTACATGTAGAAAAATGCAATTAGACCCTTATTTGTCACCATGCACAAAACTCAAGTCCAAGTGGATTAAAGACCTCAACTTAAAACCAGAGACATTAACTCAGTTAGAGGAAAAAGTGGGGAAGAGCCTGGGACATATTGTCACAGAAGACAACTTCCTGAACAGTACACCCACAGCCCAGGCCTTAATGTCAATAATTAATAAATGGGACCTTATGAGGCTGAGAAGCTTCTGTAAGGCAGGAGACACTGTCAAGAGAACAAAGCGACAGCCTACTGACTGGGAAAAGATCTTCACCAACCCTACATCTGACAAAGGTTTAATATCCAAAATATATAAAGAACTCAAGAAATTAAACACCACAAAACCAAACAACCCAATTGCAAAATGGGGCTTAGAACTAAACAGAGAATTCTCAACAGAGGAATATCAAATGGCTGAGAAACACTTAAAGAAATGCTCATCCTCGTTAGGCATCAGAGAAATGCAAATCAAAACGACACTGAGATTCCATCTTACACCCATCAGAATGGCTAAGATCAAAAACTCAAATGACACCACATGTTGGCAAGGATGTGGAGAGAGAGGAACACTCCTTCACTGCTGGTGGGAATGCAAACTAGTACAACCACTTTGGAAAGCTATCTGGCGTTTTCTCAGAAAAATGGGAATAGGGCTTCCTCAAGACCCAGCTATCCCACTCCTTGGAATATACCCAGAAAATGCCCTAACACACAACAGGGACATATGCTCAACCATGTTCATAGCTGCTTTATACACAATAGCCAGAACATGGAAACAGCCTAAATGTCCCTCAGTAGAAGAATGGACTAAGAAACTATGGTACATTTACACTATGGAGTATTACTCAGCTATTAAAAACGAGGAATTCCCGAAATTTGTGGACAAATGGATTGACCTAGAAATTATCATAATGAGTGAGTTCACCCAGAAGCAAAGAGACAAACGGTATATACTCACTTATATCAAAACACTAGTCCAAGGGATACGTCCCATGAAAAACCTTACTTACCAAGAAAGTGGGTCAGAGGAGAGGACATCCTATTGAGTCTTTAGGTGAGAGTAGCATGGAAGAATGGGGAAATAATAGGACCCACAGGGTCCTGGAAACCTACAAGAAGAACTTTATGACAGGCAGATCTGGGTCCTGGGGTCCTCCTCAAACTAAGGCACCAGCCAAGGAGAAATAGGCAGTAAACTTCGAACCCCTACCAAGACCTAGCCGACGAACACGATATTCTCCACTGTTGAGTGGAGAGTGAGATCTGATTCTCACGTGAACTCTGGTGCCCCTTTTCTGATCATGTCCCCTGGATGGGGAGGCCTGGTGGCACTCAGAAGAAGGATAGCAAGTTACCAAGAAGAGACTCGATAATCTTAGAGCATACATAGGGGGAAGAAGTCTCCCTCAATCACAGACATAGGGGAGGGGAGAAGGGGGGAAGTGGGAGGGAGGGAGGAATGGGAGGAAACAGGGGAAGGGCTAACAATTAAGATGTAATACGAGTAAATTAATTTTAAAAAACACATAAAAAACAATTGAGATGTAATATGAATAAATTAATAAACTATATTTAAAAAATAAAAAAAATAAAAAAAAATAAAATCAGTTTGTCTTGGTATCATTTGAGGATTTTATTTTCTTTTTTTAAAAGTTTATTTTGTTTTATCATGTGTGTATGAGCATTTGCTGTCATGGACAGCTATCCACAGCATACATATAGTGCATACATAGGACAGGAAGTGATTTTATATTCCTGGAAAATAGAGTTAAGTTTGTGAGTCACATTGAAGGTGTAAAAATAGAGACCTAAGTCTTCAGTAAAAGTAGACAGTGTTTTAACTGCTGTACCACCTCTACAACCACAATATAAAGTTTTTGTTCTATAAGGTTTCAGATGTTTGTTCACCCTTTAAGGTAGTTTGTTGTATGAGAATGTGTGAGCACAAAGTAAAACAGAATGAATTATAGAGGTAGAAGTTTACAAACTACATATTAATTTATTTGATGCCATTTGTTCTTTGAAACAATGGACTTCATGTTTGTTATGCGTTGTTATAGCCATAGACATTTCTGGAAAGGGAAGAATCACTGTGAAGCCCACACTCAGATTTTATAGGTCTCTAATGCAAATGATGTGTGATATCTTGTCCCTACCCCTTTCTTTTATCATTTTTCATACATGAGACACTTGTCACATCTTTCAGATAAACTTCACCACTCTTTCATGCTAATGCAGTATTGGAGACTGCATTTGAAAATTAGACATTTGTCAAATTAAATATAAACTAAAGTATAGAAATCAAAAAGAAATTTTCCCTAGAAATTACTGGAAGTTGAAATTGTATACAAGAATAGGTTTCATCATGATATTTAATACATACATATGGTATAATTGATCAGCTTCAATCTTAAATGTTTTTTACAGGAGGATGGAAAATTGCCCGAGGCCACATTGAGAAAAGACTATGCCACTCTTTTGTTATCATTAACTGCTCATAAATGTTTTGGAAACTTATATTTTGTAATTTTAAATTAGTGTATAAATTTTAATGCATAGAAAATGACAAAACATAACCAAATAAATAAAATAAATTGAAAATAATTAAATACTCAGTATAAAGGGCCAAGAAATCACAGCAATTAGTGATTTGTCACATGACTACTTGAATTTGGAAGTTCAATATTAACTGAGAAAGAAAGAAAAGAAAGTATTGAACATGGCATCACCAAACAGGGATGGGATTCAGAAGCCAGTAAAATTTGTCTGTGGGGGACATGATAATAAACCCAGTTTATGTTTCCCATTAAATAAATATTTCAAGGAAAATCTCACTATCCAAGATAAGCTGACACACATGGACATATAGCATGGTTCACTACAGTAAAACACAAAAATGCTGAATTTAAATGATAAAATTAAACCCCTCAGTCCTCAGTTATGCAATGCACCATATTCAGAACACAGAATTAACATGTACAGTATGTTCTCAGGGAAATGCAATTACATAAGGACTATCAATGTAGAAACTTCCTGAAAACACTACAGACATCTATATATTAATATTTTCAAATCTGAGCATTTGGTGTTGTATAACCAACTAACCTTATCCTGAGGAACACTATTCCTCCCATTCTCAGCATTTTTTATTTATCTCTGTAGTTTTGTATAATGATGAGGCACCATAGACATTTTCTTGTCCATGTAAGCATATCTATTACTGATGTTCTGCTGAAAGCATACATACAAAACATTATACAACAGAACAGCTTATGCTTATGCACTTAAGAATACATGAATATGTATACATAGACACACACACACACACACACACAAACACACACACAGAGGGGACAAAGAAACAGACAGAGGTCATGAATTGAAATGAGCAGGGAGGCATAGACAGGATATTTTGGATGAAGAATGGAAAGGGGAAAATGGTGTCATTTTACTTTCATTGAAAATTAAAAGAAACAGTTAAAATATTTCAGTGATGTATACTATACAAGATGAGAATACAAATACCTAAAATATAATAGAAAATGAAAAAGAGCTATAGAATTTTAGGACTAGGAACACATTAAAGTGAAGCTATATAAGGAGGTGAGAATGAGAAATATGAAATTATATGTGGGACAGGAAAGCAAAGCCAGTCATAGAAAGACAAACTTTAATCAACTATGAACTCTGCTATAGATGCTGTAGTTTATCCAGACTGGCAGTGAGGTCTCATGTTCATGACAAACTATAAGTAAAGTTACAATTCCAGAGATTGTCCTCTAGCTCCATAGCTAATACCAGCAAGCATGAGGACATGAGCTCATATCCCCAGCACCCACATGAAAGTTTGTTTTGCCTGGATATGCACCTGCAGCTTCAGAATGTGAGCCATGAAGACAGGAGGATCACTTGTAGCTTGTTTTTGTTTACTGCCTGAACACTCATCCAACTTTCTCTATAACATTGAAGCCTCATCTTTGGCTTTATGGGCCAATATCTCTACCAGTCTTATTCACAAGACAGGAAATATTGAGGGCTTGCTTCCTGTGTCTTGGCAGAGTGCAGCCATCAACTCTGCATGCATCTAAGCTGCCCATTTTTAGGCAGAATTCTGTTTGTGGCAGGAATGAGGACATTTTACCCAGTGGCTTGTTTGCCACGTTTGAAGCTCTAGGGAGGCTCTTTGATGTGTATCATCTTCTTCAAGGTAAGTTGAGTGTTGGTAGGACTTAACTTGTTTTGTTGTCAAGGAAATTTAGGATTTAAAAAAACATCTTTAAATGCCACATTCTGTGGGTTTCTGAGGTTTTTGAAGACCTTATTTAACTATATTTAACTATCTAACAGATAGATTCATATCTATCTGTTAGACCTAGATATATTCTTGTGATAAAATCTGACAAGCATTTGACATGCCCATGTTTTGTATCAATATACTAAATTCTGTAGCAATGACTTAGACATAACCTTCATTATGAGTAACAAGGCCTTGAGTAAAAGAGTTGTCTCAGTCATCTAGCTTTTGTTCTATCCTCCCTCTATGTTCTTATGTCTCCCTTTCTTTCTTTTCAGATCCTACCTCCTTACCTACATATGCATTATAAAGGAAAAGAGAGACATCCCTGAGTTTCACCTAGTTTTTCTCTGTATAAGACCAATAATGACTTATGACCACCTGCCAATGAGAAAAAGCATTTGTAGACCAAGAGAGCAAACAGAAACTTATACAACCTCCCTTAGAGGGAATGGGGCATCATTCTCTTAAGGTTTCTTCATGGTGGCAAGTGGTGTGGACCTTGTCTAGAAGCCAGAGTAATCAAGTCAGGGAATTGGATTGATTTTTTAACTAGCAACACCAAGATTCCTGCCCGTCTCCTATAGCCAGAAAACTCCACAGTTCAAAAAGAACGAACTACAGAAACCTGCATTCCACTTTCAGTTTTTTTTCCAGATTCCTTCAACAATGGGGTATTTCTGTCAGTTTTTTTTTTTAGAACAAAAAATGCATTTGGAAATAGTCTGAATGTTTGTGGGTTCCTATGGGACCTCTTTGACTGAGAACTCAATTAGATGTAACTAATTCATAGTACTGGAAGCTTCATTTGATCATGAGAGGTGTCCAATTTGGGTTCAGTCTCCCCTGTTGTTCAGCAATTTGACCTAGCTTACCTTCATATGCATATATAATTTAGTAATCTTCTACTGTATTATGTTACCATATGACCCCTCTAATGACCCTGAATTTTAGCTGTGCTCTTCACTATTCCCTCTGTCACCTGCTCTTCTTTCTCCTCTGTGTTTGACCCTCCTTTTACAGTCCCCTACCTACACCTACAGCCATCCTTGGCTATTTATTCTATTATCCTTTTCTAGGAGAACTATTCATCTTCCCTGGTCCTCCATTGTCATTTATTCCATACCTAACCTCTGTAGTTACATATACTGTGGCTTGCTTATCAGTGACCTAACAACTAAAATCCACATATGAGAAAATCCATAAAATATTTGTCTGGGTTGCCTCACTCTTCTAGATTACATAGAAATAGTAGATAAAGTTTTTTCATCTTTCCAGCTTTCCTGGTTCCAGCTTTCCACAGTTTCCAACAGTTCTTTATGTATAGCCAAGGCCTTATGGGATGCCTCCAAATCATTTTAATATACCTACTGTTGTCACTTTATTTTATTTCATATTTGGGTAGTCATGTTGATGAGAATTTATGAGTGAAGTTTCTGATATTACCAGAAGACATATGTCAAAGCAAATATCTTGATCCTCTGTCTTCTATGATCTTTCTTCTTTCTTTTCTAAAATGTTCCATAAGCCTTAGGTATGGGAGTGTTTTGTAGATATATCTATCATTGGAATTGGGTTCCATAACTCTGCATTTTGATTGGCTATGGTTTTTTATAGTGGAATCTACCTAATTACAAGAGGTTTTTTTTTCTTTTTTTTTCCTTTTTTTCTCCTTTATTAATTTATTCTTGTTACATCTCAATGGTTATCCCATCCCTTGTATCCTCCCATTCTTCCCTCCCTCATATTTTTCCCTTATTCCCCTAACCTATGAATGTTCCTGAGGGGGATTACCTCCCCCTCTATATGATCATAGGGTATCAATTCTCTTCTGGTAACCTGCTGTCCTTCCTCTGAGTGCCATAACGTCTCCCCCTCCAGGGGACATGGTCAAAGGTGAGGCACCAGAGTATGTGAGAAAGTCATATCCCACTCTCCACTCTACTGTGGAGAATGTTCTGTCCATTGGCTAGATCTGAGTAGGGGTTTAAGGTTTACCGCCTTGGCTGGTGCCTTAGTTTGAGTGGGACCCCTGGGCCCAAATCTGCCTATCATAATGTTCTACTTGTATGCTGCTAGGACCCTCTGGATCCTTCTACTTTGCCTTTCTCCCATGATTCTCTCATCTAGAGTCCCAGTAGAATGTCCTCCCCTCTATCTCAGTTTCCTGGTAAGTTAAGGCTTTCGTGGGACATTCCCCTTGGGCTAATATGCAGATATAAGTGAGTATATACCATTTGAGTCTTTCTGCTTCTGGGTTAACTCATTCATTATGATCATTTCTAGCTCAATCCATTTATCCACAAATTTCGGGAATTCCTTGTTTTTAATAGCTGAGTAGTATTCCATAGTGTATATGTACCACAGTTTCTTTATCCATTCTTCTATTGAGGGACACTTAGGCTGCTTCCATGTTCTGGCTATTATGAATAAGGCTGCTATGAACATGGTTGAGCAAATTTTCTTGCTGTGTGCTGGAGCATCTTCTGGGTATATTCCAAGGAGTGGAATAGCTGGGTCTTGAGGAAGCCCTATTCCCATTTTTCTGAGATAGCACCAGATAGATTTCCAAAGTGGCTGTACAAGTTTGCATTCCCACCAGCAATGAAGGAGTGTTCCTCTCTCCTGACATCTTCGCCAGCATGTGGTGTCACTTGAATTTTTGATCTTAGCCATTCTGATGGGTGTAAGATGGAATCTCAGAGTTGTTTTGATTTGCATTTCCCTGATGATTAAGGAGGTTGAGCATTTCTTTAAGTGTTTCTCAGCCATTTGATATTCCTCTGTTGAGAATTCTCTGTTTAGTTCCAAGCCCCATTTCTCAATTGGGTTATTTGGTTTGGTGGTGTTTAATTTCTTGAGTTCTTTACATATTTTGGATATTAGACCTTTGTCAGATGTAGGGTTGGTGAAGATCTTTTCCCAGTCTGTAGGCTGTCGCTTTGTTCTCTTGACAGTGTCTCCTGCCTTACAGAAGCTTCTCAGCCTCAGGAGGTCCCATTTATTAATTGTTGACATTAATGCCTGGGCTGTTGGTGCTCTGTTCAGGAAGTTGTCTTCTGTGCCAATATGTTCCAGGCTCTTCCCCACTTTTTCTTCTAAGTGACTTAGTGTCTTTGGTTTTATGTTGAGGTCTTTAATCCACTTGGATTTGAGTTTTGTACAAGGTGACAAATATGGGTCCAGTTGCATTTTTTTACACATAGACATCCAGTTAGACCAGCACCATTTGTTGAAGATGCTATCCCTTTTCCATCGAATGGATTTGGCTTCTTTGTCGAAAATCAAATGACCATGTGTGTGGATTTATATCTGGGTCTTCGATTCGATTCCCCTGATCAACCAGCCTGGTGCTGTGCCAGTACCATGCTGTTTTAATTACTATTGCTTTATAATACAGTTTGAGATCAGGTATGGAGACTCCTCCAGAGCATCTTTTATTGTACAAGATTGTTTTAGCTATTCTGGGTTTTTTGTTTTTCCATATGAAGTTCAGAATTGAACTTTCAATGTCTTTTAAAAAATTGTGTAGGTATTTTGATAGGGATTGCATTGAATTTGTAGATTGACTTTGGTAGGATGGCCATTTTTACTATGTTAATTCTCTTGATCAATAAGCAAGGAAGATCATTCCATCTTCTCATGTCATCTTCAATCTCTTTAGGTTTTGAAATTTTTTTCAAACAAGTCCTTCACTTGCTTAGTTAGAGTAACTCCTAAGTACTTTATATTGCTTGTGGCTAATGTGAAGGGTGTGGTTTTCCTAATTTCTTCCTCTGCAAGCTTGTCATTTGTGTATAGGAAGGCTACAGACTTTTTGGAGTTAATTTTGTATCCAGCCAATTTGCTGAAGGTGTTTATCAGCTGTAGGAGTTCTCTGGTGGAATTTTGAGGGTCACTTATGTACACTATCATATCATCTGCAAATAGGGATAATTTGACTTCCTCCTTTCCCATTTGAATACCCATGATCTCCTTTTGTTGTCTTATTGCTCTGGCTAGAAATTCGAGTACTATATTGAAGAGATATGGAGAGAGTGGGCAGCCTTGCCTTTTCCTGATTTTATAGGAATTTCCTTGAGTATCTCACCATTTACTTTGATTTTGGCTATTGGCTTCCTATATATAGCCTTTATTATGTTAAGGAAAGTGCCTTGTATTCCCGATCTCTCTAAAACTTTAACCATGAATGGGTGTTGGTTTTATCAAATGCTTTCTCTGCATCTAAAGAGATGATCATGTGGTTTTTTATTTTCAGTTTGTTTATGTGGTGGATTACATTGACGGATTTCTGTATATTAAACCATCTCTGCATGCCTGGAATGAAGCCTACTTGGTCATGAGTGATATCTTAGATATGCTCTTATATTCGTTTTGCAAGTATTTTATTTAGTATCTTTGCATCGATGTTCATAAGAAACATTGGTCTGAAATTCTCTTTCTTTGTTGAGTCTTTGTGAGGTTTAGGTATCAATGAGACTATGGCCTCATAGAATGAATTTGGTAATGTTCCATCCCTTTCTATCTTTTGGAGTAGCTTGAAGAGTATTGGTATTAGCTCGCCCTTGAAGGTCTGGTAGAATTCTGCACTGAAACCATCTGGCCCTGGGCTTTATTTGGTTGGGAGACTATCAATGATTGCTTCAATTTCTGTAGGGGAAATGGGACTATTTAGCTTGTTTATCTGTTCTTCACTCAACTTTGGCAAGTGAAATTGATCAAGAAAATCATCCATTTCCCTTAGATTTTCAAATTTTGTGGCATATATGCCTTCAAAGTAGGATCTTATGATTCTTTGTATTTCTTCAGTGTCTGTTGTTATGTCTCCCTTTTCATTTCTGATTTTGTTGATTTCAATACTGTCTCTCTGCCTTTTAGTTAGTTTGGCTAATGGTCTGTCTATCTTGTTGACTTTCTCAAAGGACCAGCTCTTGGTTTTGTTGATTCTTTGGACTGTTTTCTTAGTTTTTTCAACCCTGAGTTTGATTATTTCCAGATGTGTACTCGTTTTGGGTGTTTCTGCTTCTTTTTTTTTTCCTAGGGCTTCCAGTTGTGTCGTTAAGGTGCTTATTGTGATGCTTCCAATTTCTTTTTAAAGGCACTTAGTGCTATGAATTTTCCTCTTAGCACTGCTTTCAATGTATCCCACAAATTTGGGTATGTTGTTCCTTCATTTTCATTGAATTTCAGAAACTCCTTGATTTCTTTCTTTATTTCTTCCCTGACCCAAGTGTCATTTAGCAGAGAGTTGTTTAGTTTCCACATACGTGTAGGTTTTTTGTTATTTTTGTTGTTGTTGAATTGCAGCCTAAGCCCATGATGATCTGATAGGATACAAGGTATTATTTCAATCCTCTTGTATCTGTTGAGGCTTGCTTTGTGAAGTACGATGTGATCAATTTTGGAGAAGGTTCCATGGGGTGCAGAGAAGAAGGTATATTCTTTCTTGTTTGGGTGAAAGGTTCTATAGATATCTGTTAGATCCATTTGACCCATGGCATTGGTTAATGATGTTATTTCTCAGCTTAGTTTCTGTTTCAATGACTTGTCCTTCAGTGAGAGTGGGGTGTTGAAGTCTCCCACTATTATTGTGTGGGGATCGATGTGTGGTTTAAGCCTTTTTAGCAGATCTTTTACAAATGTGGGTGCCTTTGTATTGGGAGCATAGATGTTCAGAATTGTGATGTCATCTTGGTTGACTTTACCTTTGTTGAGTATGAAGTGTCCGTCCTCATCCCTTTTGATTAATCTTGGTTTAAAGTCTATTTTGTTCGATATTAAAATGGCTTCGCCTGCTTGCTTCTTGTGACCATTTGCTTGGAATATTTTTTTTCCAACCTTTTATCCTGAGGTAATGCCTATCATTATGAGTGAGATGTGTTTCTTGAATGCAGAAGAATGTTGGATCCTGTTTATGCACCCATTCAGTTAGTCTGTGTCTTTTTATTGGAGAATTGAGACCATTGATGTTGTGAGATATTAATGACCTGTTACTGTTAAGAGTCTTAATTTTGATGTTGCTTCCAGTCGAGCGTTTGTGTAGTTGTGTTTTTGCCATGGTATAGTTATCTATTTCCTGAATAGTTTTGGTTGTAGCTTGACCCTTTGGGATGGAGTTTTCCTTCTAGTACCTTCTGTAAAGCTGGATTCGTGGATAGGTACTGTTTAAATTTGTTTTTGTCATGGAATATTTTGTTTTCTCCATCAATGTTTATTGATAGTTTTGCTGGGTAAAGTAGTCTGGCCTGGCACCTGTGGTCTCTTAGGGTCTGCAGAATCTCTGTCCAGGCCATTCTGGCTTTGATGGTCTCTGCTGAGAAGTCGGGTGTAATTCTGATAGGTTTGCCATTAAATGTTATTTGGCCCTTTTCCCTTGCAGCTTTTAATATTTTTCTTTGTTCTGTATGTTTTGTGTTTTGATTATTATGTGACGGGCTGTTTTTCTTTTCTGGTCAATTCTATTTGGTGTTCTGTAGGCCTCTCGTATGTTTATAGGCATCTCTTTCTTTAGATTGGGGAAATTTTCTTCTATGATTTTGTTGAGAATAGTTTCTGGGCCTTGGAGCCTGATATCTTCTTTCTTCAATGCCTATTATCCTCAGATTTCTTCTTTTCATGGTGTCCTTAATTTCTTGGATGTTTTGTGTCAGGAGTTTTCCAGATTTGGCATTTTCTTTAATGGTTGCTTCAAGATCTGTGATTGTATCTTCTAGACTTTAGATTCGTTCTTTTATCTCTTGGATTCTGTTAGAAAATCTCAGCACTGTGTCATTTGCCTTCTTCTCTGAGGTCTCACGTTCTCGTTTTTCTTCTGTCTGTGTGTTTATCATTGAATTCATTTTCATCTTCATATCTTGAACAGATTTTTTTATTTCTTTCATCTGGTTGTTGATATTTTCCTGAAAATTTTCCAGTTCCACTCTATGTGCTTCTTTTATGTCTCACACCTGCTTGGCTGCGTATTCCTGCATCTGATTTCGAATATATTTGTTTCCTCCGTTATCATCCTCATTACCATGGATTTGAGGTCATTTTCTTGTGTTTCCGTTGTATTTGAGTTCTCTGGGTTGTTTTCTTTGTGATAGCTGGAAACTGGAGATGCTATGTTGTTTTGGAGTTTTTTTGCGTATGCTTTTACGC
Organism: Acomys minous; assembly: GCF_964271855.1. Classification (NCBI taxonomy): domain Eukaryota; kingdom Metazoa; phylum Chordata; class Mammalia; order Rodentia; family Muridae; genus Acomys; species Acomys minous. Next base: position 84,858,851 of record NC_140490.1, on the reverse strand, counting down.
TGTCCTTTAGACATCTTACCATCTCTGTTTTTGTTGGGTAACTTCCAGAGTTGGGTGGAGGGAGTCTGATGATAGATTCACTTGTTTTCTCACTATTTCTATAGGCTGGAAGCCCTGATACTTCACTAGTGTGGATGGCAGGAGGTTAGCCCTGTCGTTTTGGGCTCTCACAGCCAGTGATCCTCAGCTCCCCTTTGCTGTGGGTCTTGTAATCGTTCTGGGTCTCTGAATAAGCGTTGGATCAGGCCAAGGTATCCACAGCCTTTTGGGTGCCCTGCCAAGTCCAGACAGGGATACTGGCCCCGAACCATGCGTCGAGCTCAGCTAGTTTCTCAGGGCCTGAGCCATCTGCCACAGCAGGAGAACTGCAACTGCACTGAGCAAGCGCCTAGGGTGGAACTGAGCGCTCCGCCCAACTTGCGTCACAGCAGGAAAACTGCGGCTGCGTTGAGCTGGTGCCTAGGGTGGAAGTGAGTGCTCCACCCAGCCTGTGTCACAGCAGAACTGCGATTGCACTGAGCAAGTGCCTAGGGTGGAACTGAGTGCTCTGCCCAGCTTGCGTCACAGCAGGAGAACTGCGACTACGCTGAGCAAGCACCTAGTGTGGAACTGAGCACTCCGCCCAGCTTGTGTCACAGCAGGAGAACTGTGGCTGCACTGAGCTGGAGCCTAGGGTGGAAGTGAGCACTCGGCTCAGCCTGTGTCATAGCAGGGGAGCTGTGCCTCGGGCAGAATTGCTTGCTGAGCTGAGCCAGCTTCTCCACTGCACAGCTCACTGAGCAAACCCAGGACTCTGGGGATGAACTGTCTGCTGAGTGCAGTTTGGGTCTTAAGGCACCATGCAACCCAAATCCTGTCCAGACTCCCCTCTCCCGCAGCAACTCACACCGTCCACCACACCAATCGCCTCCACTGGAAGGCTCTGAGCTGCAAACCTCAGCCACCGCCACTGGTGCCGCTGGAGCCGCTGGTGCCGCTGGTGCCGCTGGTGACACTGCTGTCTCTGCCACTGTTGCTCTGATCCAAGAAAGTCCGCGCTCCTCCCGTGTGCAGGGGCAAGCAGATCCTCCGCACCCTGGGCCTTCCGAACCGTGGAGCACTTCTGCTGCCGTGGTGTGGGGACCTTAGTGTTCCTGGCTCAGAAATCTGTGCAATTCCCTGAATTGTTCACTGGAGCTTTCAAACACGGTCCACACTGCTCGCTGCCATCTTGGATCTCCCCTGAAGAGGTTTTTTTTTTTTTTAATGAAGGGTGAAACATACAATTTTTGTGGGCATCAGCACATTTTTATTATATTGTTTTTAAGGATTATGTTTGTTTATTAAATTATCAGTTGTAGGTTCTCATCCATAGCCATGATTTCACTAGCACTGAGTTGTTAGCTAGATTTCAAATACCAGGCATAGTATGTGTCTTTTTATGCAGATGGTTTTTTTTATATTTTGTTTTTTTTGGTTGGTTGGTTGGTTGGTTGTTTGGTTTGGTTTGGTTTTTGGTTTTGTGGGTTTTTTCTGTTTTTGTTTTTTCTTTGTTTTGGGGTTTTTTTGTTTTGGTTTGGTTTTGGTTTTTCCAGATAGGGTCTCTCTGTGTTAGCCTTGGCTGTCCTAGACTCACTTTGTAGACCAGGCTGTCTTTGAACTCACAGTGATCTGCTTTCCTCTGCTTCCCAAGTGCTGAGATTAAAGACATGTGCCACCATGCCCGGCTTTTTGTGCAGATCTTAAGTCTAGTTGTGGAGAAGTTTTCCATCAAGGTGTGGACAGTGATACAGAACCCTTTGGTCTATCATTCCATGCTGTAATTGATATGGCTCATAGATATCATAAATGGTTAGGGCTGTTAGTTGACTCCCTCCTTTGGAAGCTTGCATAATTCCTTCTGCTAACATGAAAGCTAGTCTCCAGGGAGAGAGCATTCATCTCAGAGGTCCTTGGACCCTGTTTCTGAAGAGTGTGTCACATTAAATGATAGGGATTTACCTTCTCCCTTTAGGTGGAAACCTGGGACAACTAAATTAGCTCTTGGCTTTGGTAGTCTCTTGGATAGGCCTGAGCAATGACTCAGAAAAAGGCTTGTGATATCTGTTATTTGAGTTTTTATTAGGTGGGATGAGCTACCATCATGTGAGATGGAAAGAGTTCATTAAAACTATATGTGTGTTCTTCATTAGGGAAGAACACAGGAATTAATTAAAATATTTATCCCTGAAAACATACCCACAAGTAGCATTTTATGAACCAGGCAGTTATATTCAGCAATATGTTTATTCATACATACATGTAGATATAACCTTCAAGGGAGATATGTGAATAGACATTCCATTTAGGATAAAGCACCTCTCAGTTTCTCCCTTCCATACACAATGGCCAAATGTGAGTTTCACTTAATTTTCTTATGGTGCAAAAAGAAGCTTCTCTGAGGTATGCTGAGTGACTCTCTGATCATGAATATTTCAATAAGTCACTGAGAATTATTTTAATGCTGTATCTATTAAAGAGAATAAGAGTTTTAGGCTCTTCCTAGTGTTTGTAACCAATATGGACACAGGATCTTGACATATTTAACAGTGCCAAGTATCAGTGCTATCTCATTTAGATGGTCTTAAACCTCATCAGAAAATGACTGCTTATCCTGTAATATTAATGCCACTCCCAAACCAGTGTGCACATCCTCCTAGGCAGATTTCTTCTTATACCTCACAGAATCCACAGCTGGAAGAGAGCAATGGTTACACATCATCTCCACCTTTAAAGTCCACTTATAAGTCTACTTAATGTTCGCCAAATGTACCTGGACATAGCATCATCCATTAGAGCATTGATGGCTCCTCAGAAGCTACATGCTCAAAGAAAACTGACTCCCTGTTTAATACCAATTGCTATTCATGAAGGGATCAGCCTTCATGATCATATAGCTCATCCATAAAAGGAGTTGGATGGGATTGAACTTTTGTGTGTCCTGTGCATGCAGACACATCTTTGAGTGCATGTGTGCAACACCACTATCACATCTGGAAACTAGGAGTTTTTTGCGATGATAAAGGAATCAAACATAAATTCCCCCTTGTGGTATAGGCTTTCAATATCATGAGAAAGTGGTTAGTTACTCCCATAACTACTGTATACCAATAAGCATATATTTCTAAGACAGTTATTATTCTACAGCCAATGAGTCAAATATAGGTAAGTGTTTGTGACAATATCATGGTATACATGGTCTATGTGAGAGACCCAAAAGTTTGGGTTAACCAACTAGCAAAGGACCATAAAAGGCTTTATTGTCAATAAAAAAGAAGTCAACATGTTTATTGTAAATATTTCTTTGAGCACAAATGAAAAATGCTAAAATGTCGGTGTTAAATGAGTGACGTTTTCTGTGGGTTTATAAGTATTGAAGACAGAGGATTCCACTACATATTCATGCCAAGTCAGCTTCCTCAAATCCCCTCGAGAAACCTTCAAAAATATTTTACCCTCAAGCTTCAGAGCTGAGGTCTCTGTACAAATGACAAATATATGCTGGATAAATATATTTGAGGATCATCCTCTATGTCTTTTGTACTATTATGTCATCCAAGTCCAAAAATAGGAAAGACATAGGGACCAACAGAAATGGGTATTATTGTCAATAAGCCATTGGCACAGGAACCATTTGATATGATGCAAGTGGGTTGTTTCTGAGGGTTAAAGATAACTCTGAATGGCCTCTTTGTGAAAGGTCTGCTCTCTGTACATAGAAAACAATATCCCCAGTGTCCAATATAGTGAATGTTAGGGCATAGATGCAGTGTCCATTGGAGTCATGTGGCATGTACTGTTATGCCAATTAGTATCTGTACATATATCATTGATGAATACTTGCATTGCCTGATGACTCAAAATGTAATAATGTCATGGATCATGTGAGTATAAGCAACCAATTTTTGAGTGACACTGATCCTACCATACGTTAAGATTGCTATTCCTAGGACTGTGTACCTGGTCAAAGTCTTGTGGCTATGGAGGTTGCAAGTGCTGGTGGTAGAATCCATTATTGAGTTTTTTTAAAAAATAAATACGCACTGGACCACTATTATTATAATTGGATACTGAAAATGCTAACCCTTACCTGACCTTTCAATGGTATGGTAAAAAAGCAATATTTTAAATCAATTACTGTCAAAAGCAATGACTTAGTTAATACAAAATGTAAAGGAATCACAGGCTATATACGACCCATTGGTTGAGTTGCTTTATTCAGCACTCTTAAATCTGCTAACCTTCCTTCCTCATTTTTCTGATTTTTAACAACAAACACAGGGGAATTCCATGGGCTGATGGACTCTTCTGTATATTGCACTTGGAGCTGTTCTTGTACCAGTGCTCAAATGCCTGTAATTTTTATTTTCTTAATTCAGGAATATTTCTCTACCATATAAGCTTGTTAGTCAACCATTTTAAGGGTAGGACAATTATATTTTAGCAGTGGCCTCTCATAAATTTGGAAACTCAATCCTTGTGATGCCTCATGTTGGACAATGGGCACAGCCTATAGTAGTTTTTATGATACATTATTGTTTTTAATTTACCAGTATTGTTAATATTACCAGTATGCTGGGCTAGCAATCAATTAAGACACTGACACTTGTTATATTTTTAAATAGGCTTAGTTATCCTGGGGCAAGGGAGACATTAATCCCCTAAACTACATCCCATAGTGGGGCAGGTATGCGATACCTGCCTCAATCCCGTGCTATCTGCTTCCAATAACTTCTATCAATCTACCTCCTATTCTTAATACCAAATACTAATGTTCTTCAGTTGTGCCGGATTCTCCATCCACACCTGCCATGTGTTTCTCTTCCATCTAAACCATAGCAGCCTTCCTCTCTTTGAGTATTTCTCCTTCCTCCTTGTGGCAATCTTTTTTCTTCTTCCCAGGATTCCTCTCTTTCCCAAGCCCCACCTATCTCCTTTGCCCTGCCTAGGTGTGATGGCTTTTTATTAACCAAAAGGTGGGTCACAGAGACAGCAAGCAATAATTAGCAAGTACCATATTTCTCACCGTTAACACACCAGATGTTTTTAGATCTGAGGCATTTAGTGGCTTGGTCACATTTTTTTAAATGGCTGAAATTGCCAAAAGTAAAGCATAATGTCTTTCGATATCTGAGGCCTCTACCTCTAGTTTGTACTAAAATATTGGCATATTTGTGAGAGACAATATCAGGTGTGTCTCTTATCTACTCCTCCATTGGAAATGCCTATGACTTTAAAATCTAATAACTCTTTTACATCCAGCATTCTTATCTCAAACTGAAAGTCTCTATCAAAACATGTCACACATCAGGGTCTGATATGGCTTTGTTTATAGGCAAAATACATCTATGGAAGAAATCTGTGAAGGTTCCGAAGAGTATTGTACAATCTTACTTAACAAGGTAGATCTTTTCCTGGGCTCCTCAATTTTGTCCCAAAGTCCTAAAGCCATCAAGTGACATTGTTTTATAATGCCATTAGCAGGCATATGCTATATGGTTACTAAGAACATAGATGGTGATTTTGTAATCCCAGGCTACCCTCCTCTGGCAGAACAGTTGCCTTCATATTAACCCCTTTTCTATAGACAGGCTGTTGTTTAAAGCCCTGTCATTCTGCTCCTCATTCTCCCCTTTCCTGTAGCATACCCAGCTCCTTCTCCACTTGGAGATACCAGAACTTGTAACTGAATGTGTGTGGTGCTGGTCAAGGCTGCTATCTGCCTTCTACCATGGTTTGCTTCCTTCTTTTCTTTTGCTTATTCATTGGGTGTGAACCTTTTATTTCTTCCTCATCCACTGCTATTCATTCCACAAGTGCTTCCATTTCTACCTACAATTTTTCCAGTTGCATAGTCAACTTTTCAAACCTTTCCAAAATTGACAAATATAGTGATACTTTTGCCTTCTCATTTCATCCACTTTTTTGTTTCTTATATTTTTCCTTTTCCACCTAAAACATTTTTAACTACTTATCCATGCTCCCAACTATTTTTGAGGCAGAATATTGGAAAGAAGAAGAAGAAGAAGAAGAAGAAGAAGAAGAAGAAGAAGAAGAAGAAGAAGAAGAAGAAGAAGAAGGAAAAAAAAAGAAATTTGAGTATAAGGAGAAAGAGGAAGAGAAGGAAGCAAAGAAGGAGGAGGGTTAGTCCTTGTGTTTACTGATTTTTGGACTGGGATGATGACACAATAATACCAGGAACTTAAGAATATGATCTTCAGATATATGTGTTTTTCACTTGGACAAAAAACCTCAGGTGTAAACCCTGAGGGTAGAAAGTGATGAAGGTTTCTCCAGGGGACTAAGCAAGATGACCTGGAATGAATAGGGAGTGGAGTGGGATTATAAACCCACAGACAGGCATAACCATTCATCTACTGTAGCTTGGCACCGGGCATCAGTGCAAGTTCCATTTGTGCTCAAAGGAACACGCACAATGCCCACTTTGGTTTTATTCTTCTTGACTCTTAAGGTTTTTTTGCTCCTAGGCAATTTAGTTCTGCCAGACTGTTCCAACTCTTTGGAAGACAATGTATACCAGGATGCAGACGTGGTGATAAGTGTGTTCCTACCACTTTACACCTATCAAACCTCCCCACACACGGAAGGGTCAGAGGACACAGAAATTTATCCACGGTAAGTGTCTCCTTCTTTCTCTTTCTAGCCCAAATTTCCAAGGTGGACCCCTAGTGTATCTTATCTTTTTATTCTCAGCAGTGCTCCCCCTAACACTGCCAGGAGTTTTTCAGCTTCATCTATTGTCTTCTATATTTATGGGTAAAGTCTGAGCACAAACCTCTGCAGCCAGTTCCAACACATACACACAACTCTCTGGCATCTGCCGTGCAGGAGACAAATGATGTAACTTGGAAACATAACTTGAGGCATATGTACAGTTAGTTCACTACTGAAATATGATAACACAGTGTATCTTCTACAGAATAGGGTCCTGGGAATGCTTATTTTGTGCACTTCCTAATGTCTGTGGTGACTGGGTGCTACTGATTGTGCCACATTCCTGGGAAGACCACTTACAGTATTTAGTTATACAAACTCTTTGGAGATCACTTTTACTGTGAGGTGTGCCACTTCCCTTTTGGGTCACAAGCCAGGCCAGGGACTCTATCTAAGCCGACTGCTGTGATGTTTCCATTCTGTCAGATAATATGATTGATTAAGGTGCAGGGACATCCTTTTGATTATAAAAAATGTTACTACAGTAATAACAAAAGGATGAGACAGACTTGTACATAGTTTTAGTAGGTGGTTTCTTCTATGGACAGAGATGGTGCCATTGAAAGCAGATATTGCACCTCCTGGTGGACACTGATGCTATAGGTGTCTGCTGTACACAATGCAGAAGAGAGGAGGCAGGAAGGAATGGCAAGTCTTCCTGCTTAGAAGCTGCCACATCTCCCTCCTGAATTTAACTGTTCACTGGCATCTTTACAATCTCTTTTGCTTTCTCTTGTTTGTCTCTGTTTCAGTTTCTGTAACTCTGCCCATCACACATGCATGCTTCTGTCATGCATTACCCTGCTGTTTTGACTCCCAAGGCTGCTGCTCCTTGACTTAGGGAGATACAATTATATCAGATTTTCAGGTTGATTTTTGGAATTTCTGACACAGATACCCTGAGTACTTTAATACAGCACTCATTATTGGCACATGCTGAATTTGGTAATAATTTATCTTTCCAGCATGGAGGGCAAACTGATTACTCAAAATCTGACATGTAATAAACTCAGGTGTAATTTTCTAATCCTTTGCCTAATTTTTTTGTATGGACCAATCATAATTTTATATTTTTTGGAGTGCAAAGTGATGTGCTGTGTGAAGAATAGGTATGATATCAAACTGCATAAAATGTATCATCACCTTTAGCAATAAGCCTTTTGGCAAACTCTACAATTGCAAATTATATTGGCCATGATTTTTCTATCTCCATGGCATGCCCTTAGTGAAAGCATTATTAACCATGTAAGGCATTATTCCTTCATAGTGTGTCTACAATAATTTTCATAATTTAAAGTAAGGACATGCCATTGCTTACTATGCCTACAAATTTTTTGTTGATGCTTTGAGTGATTATATATGTACACACTGTATTGAGAGTATATTCTTTCATGAATTGCTATTTATTATACCTCTTTATCTCTCATTTTAAAATGAAATATTACATATTTGTTTACAACGTCTATAAAAAGACTGTGTCTAATATGTGTTTTACATGCTTTTGAGTGTGGTTTGTTTAAGCATGAGAAAAGCATATGTAGTTAAAGATTTTTCTTGTTTAGTAAAGTGGTGGTTGTAGGCTCTCCTCTAAGATGTATACCTTCATTAAGCTTGGGGCATTGACTCAGTTTCCATACCAGACATAGCTTACCTCTTGTTGAAAATGTATTAAGTTCGATTAGATCTCTATCTGCTGTTATGCAGCTTACCCAATTGATTGTTTAACAAACAATTGTGTCTTAATTTTGTCATTTCATCATAAATTAATTAGAAATGCTTGTCTTTATTTTATGTGGAATGTTAGTATATACACTGAGCTTTATAAAAAAGAGGTCATTCATTTTTAGCCTTAAGTGAGTAATGTTTTATCTTCTTCACTGTATTTTAAATATGTATGTGAGCATGTGTGTGTGTGTGTGTGTGTGTGTGTTTGTCTTTGTGTCTGTGTGTGTATGTGTGTGTTTTCTCTTTGTCTTTGTGTGTGTCAGTAAGGACACACATATGAGTACAATCATATGCATTTCATTGACCTGTACTTTCTTTAAGACATGTTTGTTTTATATTCTGCTGTGTATGCCAGGCAATCTAGACAATGATGTTCTCATGTATCCCCCATCAATGTACTGTTGCAAGGCTTGATTTCACAAGCCAGCTTCAATGTACAGGTTTTTGTTGGTTTCAGGGATTCAAACACAGATCCTCACAGTTGTGCTGCAAGGATGTTACCCACTGAGTTATGTCACCTGTCCTTTATTAATTTTAATTCATATCAGTGTCTAATACCTTCCATATGCCATTCCCATTAAATTGTAACTTATAATATATGTAAATTTTATCTCTTTCTTTATATATTTATCTATAAATAACTGTATACATTAAAAAACAATCCACCCAGTATATATAGATTTGCTTTTAGGTATGTTTTCAGGGATTTCCCTTACATAAACAACTGATGTCCTCTCCCTTGTGTAAGACTATTTCTCTCACTCTCATCATTCCTTAGTTGCCTGCAATTTTTAGTCTACAGTTTCTCAGTAGAAGATGACACATTTCTGTTTAGTCATATATGTTTCTGTTTGCTAAATCCTTCCTATGGTCTATGTGTAGACTGTCCTCCCATGGCCCAGATACACAGTGATGTCTGCTCTTCTTTGGTTCTAGAAGTTGCTGAAAATAAATTGGCCTGACCTGCGGGGTTTGACTAAAACTTAGGAGGGAGGTCACCTGTTGAGAATGCAAGACACAAGAAAGGAGAGCAAGTCTGATTGATCAAACTCTCAATCTTTATTAGTCAGGCAGCAGCTTTTACAGTTCAGAAGGCAGGGAAGCATATTGCTATAGCAACTCAGCTGCAGACTTCTCTCAAAACATAGGGAATTCCAGGCAGGGTCATAATGTCCTGCCACACAGGGTATCTTGCTTTGTCTTCATCTAGCTTTAGTCTAACTGTTGACTCACAACAGAGTCGCTCTATCCCTATCTGTCTTTGGCTGCTGACTCTCAACAGGGTCACTCCACCCCTATCTGTCTTTAGCTGCTGACTCACAACAGGGTCAGCTAGTTTATGGTGAAAGATAAGCTCTGGGAGAGACAGAGACTTAAAGGTGCAGACTTGGACAAGTGTGTGAAATAATCATGTTAATAAGGAGTAAACCCTTTCATCCCCAAGTTTATTTTTGGTCATTGTGTTCACCACAGCAGTAGAAAAGTAGCACAGATCCCACTCTCATCCATTTATACTCTGCTCTCTTGCCCTACCCACAGCTTCTCTTCTGCACTTCCACCAGTACTCACTCTTATATCCATTTTACTTTTATAAGTAGATAACATTGTATATAGTAATATACACATACAATGTGCTTGATTGAGAAAATATCATATTTGGAGGGTTTTTTGTATTCTCTATATTGTTGGAATGCCAATTAGACTATATTGGTAGACTGTATTGTCGCTCTTGTTGGTTTTTTTTCTTCCTCATCAACAATTTTTCTTGGTATAATTTGCACAGTGTTACTAGAAGAAGGTGTTAGAGTCCATGAAGTAAAGTTACAGTCATAAGCCATCATGAAACTGTTGAGAATTACATCATGTCCCCTACAAGACTTGCCAGTGCTTTTAACTGCTGAACCATATTGGCAATACAAATATGAACTTTTTCTTCCAGAGAATGTCACAGGCTCTTCCCCCACTAACGTAATTTGTAGTCTAAGGACTGTATACCACAGAGTAAAACTCTATACATATTGCGCTAGAAGTTTCCAATTTTTATTAGCTTCATTGAGGCCATCACTTTTCTGAGACAATGGATTTAAAGTTGGCCATGTATTACTGGAGCCATGGACACATCTAGAAGGGGCAGAGTAACTGTGATGCCCACACCCTGACTTTCTGATTTTGTTGATCCTGTTTGATGCCATCACTAGTCCCTACCACTTACATTTATCACTTCACAACTGTGAGACCCTACAGGTTTTTATATATTGATATTTTCAAAGTTAAAGATTTGATTTTATAAAACCAACTGATGTGCCCTTTACTTGGGATGACAATTTCACCTTGTCTCAGCATTCCGCATTTACCTCTGTTTCTTTGTATACTACTGGTGCGTCTTGGGATTTTTCCCTGTCCACATTATCATGTTTATTGTTGTCCTTGACCAGAAACCACACATACATTTAGTCCCTAAAATATTGGTATAGGAAAGAAAAAAGGAAGTTGTTGTAATTATATTAAAATTGAAAAATTAAAATCAAATTATTCCAATGTTATATTATATAAGAAGGAAATACTAATATCTAAAGTCTAGTAGAAGGGAAACAGAGATCTGGAACATTAAAACTAGTTCACAATAAAGTGAAGACATAAAAAGGAGAGAATGAGAAACTTAAAATGACATATGAGACAAGAAATTTAAATAAATATTTTGAGGATAGATAACATTTAAACAATCATTAATTGTGTAACAGATTTTGTCCTTTGTTTTAGAGTGGAAGTGTGGTCTCAGGTGCATGCCACAGCTCAACAGAAGCTACACTACAAAGGGCTTTGGGGACAGGCTCTTATTCTAACACCTGTTTTACAGCTTGGACTTGGGTTCAGATCCTCGGCACCTATGTAAAACTTTGTTGTAGCTGAATATGCACCTGCAACTTCAGCATTGTGACATGGAGACAGGAAATGCTAGACTCTCTAGTTGTCAGAGGAGTTATAGATTCAGTGAGAGATGCTGTGTCAGGATATTACATTGTAAAGTGATACAGCAGAACATTGAAGACCTTCCTCCAGCCTCTTCATGAACATGCACAGGTGCACATCCAATATATATATATGGACATGCATTGTATTGAACATGAACACATATAATAATAATATTCAATATAATTCTATGTATATTCAATGATATTCAATATATACAAAATCTCAAAGTAAAATCTGATTGATAAAATTAAACAAGTACTTTCTTTTTTGTTACTATTTTTTTAATCTTTTTTTCCTCCTTTATTAATTTATTCTTGTTACATCTCAATGGTTATCCCATCCCTTGTATCCTCCCATTCTTCCCTCCCTCCCATTTTCCCCTTATTCCCCTCCCCTATGACTGTTCCTGAGGGGGATTACCTCCCCCTCTATATGATCATAGGGTATCAATTCTCTTCTTGGTAACCTGCTGTCCTTTCTCTGAGTGCCACCAGGTCTCCCCCTCCAGGGGACATGGTCAAAGGTGAGGCACCAGAGTATGTGAGAAAGTAATATCCCACTCTCCACTCTACTGTGGAGAGTGTTCTGTCCATTGGCTGGATCTGGGTAGAGGTTTAAGGTTTACCGCCTGTATTGTCCTTAGCTGGTGCCTTAGTTTGAGCGGGACCCGTGGACCCAAATCTGCCTATCATAATGTTCTACTTGTAGGCTTCTAGGACCCTCTGGGTCCTTCTACTTTGCCTTTCTCCCATGATTCTCTCATCTAGAGTCCCACTAGAATGTCCTCTCCTCTGTCGCAGTTTCCTGGTAAGTGAAGGCTTTCATGGGACATGCCTTTTGGGCTAATATGCAGATATAAGTGAGTATATACCATTTGAGTCTTTCTGCTTCTGGGTTAACTCATTCATTATGATCATTTCTAGCTCAATCCATTTATCCACAAATTTCGGGGATTTCTTGTTTTTAATAGCTGAATAGCATTCCATAGTGTATATGTACCACAGTTTCTTTATCCATTCTTCTATTGAGGGACACTTAGGCTGTTTCCATGTTCTGGCTATTATGAATAAGGCTGCTATGAACATGGTTGAGCAAATTTTCTTGCTGAGTGCTGGAGCATCTTCTGGGTATATTCCAAGGAGTGGAATAGCTGGGGCTTGAGGAAGCCCTATTCCCATTTTTCTGAGATAACACCAGATAGATTTCCAAAGTGGTTGTACTAGTTTGCATTCCCACCAGCAATGAAGGAGTGTTCCTCTCTCCTCACATCCTCGCCAGCATGTGGTGTCGCTTGAATTTTTGATCTTAGCCATTCTGATGGGTGTAAGATGGAATCTCAGCATTGTTTTGATTTGCATTTCCCTGATGATTAAGGAGGTTGAGCATTTCTTTAAGTGTTTCTCAGCCATTTGATATTCCTCTGTTGAGAATTCTCTGTTTAGTTCCATGCCCCATTTCTCGATTGGGTTATTTGGTTTGGTGGTATTTAATTTCTTGAGTTCTTTATATATTTTTGGATATTAGACCTTTGTCAGATGTGGGGTTGGTGAAGATCTTTTCCCAGTCTGTAGACTGTCGTTTTGTTCTCTTTACAGTGTCACCTGCCTTACAGAAGCTTTCAGCCTCATGAGGTCCCATTTATTAATTGTTTACATTAATGTCTGGGCTGTTGGTGTTCTGTTTAGGAAATTGTCTCCTGTGCCAATATGTTCCAGGCTCTTTCCCATTTTTTCTTCTAAGTGATTTAGTGTCTCCGGTTTTATGTTGAGGTCTTTAATCCACTTGGATTTGAGTTTTGTACAAGGTGACAAATATGGGTCCAGTTGCATTTTTTACACATAGACATCCAGTTAGACCAGCACCATTTGTTGAAGATGCTATCCCTTTTCCATCGAATGGATTTGGCTTCTTTGTCGAAAATCAAATGACCATATGTGTGTGGATTCATATCTGGGTCTTCGATTCGATTCCACTGATCAACCAGCCTGTTGCTGTGCCAGTACCATGCTGTTTTAATTACTATTGCTTTATAGTACAGTTTGAGATCAGGTATGGAGACTCCTCCAGAGCACCTTTTATTGTACAAGATTGTTTTAGCTATTCTGGGTTTTTTGTTTTTCCACATGAAGTTCAGAATTGAACTTTCAATGTCTTTAAAAAGTTGTGTAGGTATTTTGATAGGGATTGCACTGAATCTGTAGATTGCTTTGGGTAGGATGGCCATTTTTATTATGTTAATTCTCCCTATCCATGAGCAAGGTATATTCTTCCATCTTCTCATGTCATATTAATTTATTCTTGTTACATCTCAATGGTTATCTCATCCCTTGTATCCTCCCATTCTTCCCTCCCTCTCATTTTCCCCTTATTCCCCTCCCCTATGACTGTTCCTGAGGGGGATTACCTCCCCCTGTATATGCTCATAGGGTATCAAGTCTCTTCTTGGTAACCTGCTGTCCTTCCTCTGAGTGCCACCAGGTCTCCCCCTCCAGGGGACATGGTCAAATATGAGGCACCAGAATAGGGCTTCCTCAAGACCCAGCTATTCAACTCCTTGGAATATACCCAGAAGATGCTCCAGCACACAACAAGAAAATTTGCTTAACCATGTTCATAGCAGCCTTATTCATAATAGCCAGAACATGGAAACAGCCTAAGTGTCCCTCAATAGAAGAATGGATAGAGGAGCTGGGGTACATATACACTATGGAATACTATTCAGCTATTAAAAACAAGGAATTCCAAAAATTTGTGGATAAATGGATTGAGCTAGAAATGATCACAATGAGTGAGTTAACCCAGAAGCAGAAAGACTCAAATGGTATATACTCACTTATATCTGCATATTAAACAAGTACTTTCAAACATCACAATTAATATAAATATGTCCCTTGGCTACCTATAGTCTCTAGAATTTTAGTGGAGCAAGTAAGATGAAACACATGTGGGCAAAAGCATATATGAATTTATAATATAGATAGAAGTTTATAATTATGAAACAAATTATTCACATTTTTAAAACAAAGCAGAAATCTAATCACATCACCATTTAAATGGTATGCCACAACATAAATAGAAAACAGAAAAGTTGAGTGACAAGAGGAGTAAGAAAAAGAAAATTTTCATTTCCCTTTATTATTGTTATGAAAGACATGTGATCCAGAACTCACTAAAATGACACAAATTTGACTATTAGTTCACCCTGAAAAAGATCCTTGTCTTTGGCTTAGGAAGAGGGATCCATTGGGGGAAAGCACACTGGTACAAACATGACAGCCTCAGTTAGAAACTCTAATACCTACATTAAAACAGGACATGGCTGCATGAATCTATAACCCCAGTGTTCGAGAGCACAGACAAGTTTCCAGTAAGTTATTAGACAGTCAGCTGAGCTTAAAATACATGCTTGAATTTCATTGAAAATTCTTGTCTTTAGGAACTAAAAAACTGATAAAAGAAGATATCTGGCATCTTGCTATATCCTCTGTTTCTGCATAAATCTGGTTACACCACACATACACCAAACACTTACATACTACATATAGATACATGCAACATATACACATGTACATACCACATATATACATATACATATATAACACTGGTGAACACAGATACATTGGTATGTATCTAGCTATGTATGCATGAAAATCTTGGTTAAATCTGGCTCTGTACAATATAAATACATACATACACATATATTATATATACAGATATATGTAAAATGATTATAATACATTTAAACACATAATAAAAATACATGCAAAATCTCAAAGTAAAATATGATTGATAAAAGTTTAAAGAGTACTATTATAATTTATATGTGTATTATATAGCATAAAACATATTGACTCAATTACACACATGACATATTGTCCTACACAGCAGGAATAATGGTTCCAAATGTCAAGGTATCAAGTAGGAGGAGAATGAGGACTAAAGATGACAAAAGCATTATCTGGGACCAGAAAGTCTGGCATAAACTTATGACTTTCACCAACCAAGTTTATATAGAACAGCATCCTATACACTATCTGCAGTGGGAAAAGGGCTAAGGCCAGCAGATAGCTAAGTCTGATAATACTGACAGAAAGAATACAGAATATCTCACAACCAGCTGCCATAGGACTGATAATGAGAACCCAAAAAGTAGAGTCAGGTCAGAAACCTTAGCTCTGACTCCTTTTCTATACTGACTCCAGGCCTAGAAATGCCATGAAAAGTGAGCAAGTTCAAATAATTGAATTTCCCTTTGTCCTTTCATTTGGGCCTCTTAGAGAGACTTGGCTCATTCTAGCTATCCACAACATATATACTCACCTACCCAAAACCACACAAATTATGTTTTTCATTTTAATGACGAATAGGCATTTCAATTTGTGGTTTTATGAATGACAATCCCAAATTTTTCAATTTTGTCAATGAATACTCAAGAACCAGATGCTGGGCTCAAAACATTCTATCTTAGAGAGTCAGAGAAAGCACCCAGATGCCCTTCCTGCTCAGCTCACATGCCAGAAGAAAAGGCCAAACATCAAAAGGTACAAAGCTTGTTAGCTCAGTTGATAGGCCAGAAGGAATAGGTCAGCTAGCTCACCCAGCAGCCCACGAGAAGAAAGCCAATTGCTAAAAGCCAAAGACCTAAAGAGCTAAGAGCTAAAGAGCTAAAGAACCCCTTCCTCTCTATGATGTCTTAAATACCCCTTTCTCAAGGTCCCTCCTATCTTCTTGATCCCTGTTAGCTGGTTTCTTGCTCTGCCTCTTGACCTAGGGTTAAATTTATTAATTCTGTGTACAGAAAGATCTTGAATTATAGGTGTGTGCTAAGACTGCCTGAGCCACACCATAGTATTCTGGAGTCCAGTCCTGGGGAGTGGTCAGGGCCTGAAGAAGGGTGGATGCAAAAGCTTCAGTGGAGGAGAAGGAGGAATGAGCTGGGCATGGGGATCAGGAGAAGTTTTGCATCCTGACTGGCTAGCAGTCAGAGTGATTCTTTATTTATACAGGACTCATTAGGCAGGGATAGATGCATGATGTTCCAAAACATAGACCATATCATTTTTTGTGCCCAGATATGTTACAGAGTTCTTTTACAATAATTGTTTTCTCATCAACCCCACCACCCAAATTTTAACAATATTGAGGTTTAAAGTGAATATTTTGCCAAAGCCTGATATCCTGTTCTCAGGATGTCAACTCTTGAGGTTTCCAGGGCACCGAATAGAATAAAAAATCTTCAAGTCAGCCTGCTTGTAATGTCCCAATCAGTGTACATTCAACTTTTAATAGTCAGAGTACCAATTGACATTAGACCCAAGAACCATTTTCAGGCCAAAGATGCTGCAGTTATTATTCAAATATTACTCAGTATAAATCTTATATATATGTAGAATTTATTTATCTAACTAATCTTGGTTTTTTTTTTTGTTCCTTGGTTATATGACACTATAGTGGCCCTATATATATATATATATATGTGTGTGTGTGTGTGTGTGTGTGTGTGTGTGTGTGTGTGTGTGTTTGTGTGTGTGTGTGTGTTCACTTTTTCTAAGGGAGTTCTTAATATTTTATTCTTTTATCCTTTATCCATGCCACTCTGTCCATCAGCAGAAGGAAGAGGCTTTTAATTTGATCTTCTGTCACCATCCTACCAAATACTGTTTACATTTTTAAGTTTACTTTGTTTTGATTCTATCATTTCTGAGTAAGTAACATCCAGGAGGAAGATGTGACAGGAGTATTATTTGAGTCACAACATCCAGAGCATAAGGAAGACCTTTGAGTAGGGTCAGATAATGACATATCCCTAAAAGTGAAGAGATAGTATGATGAGGATATCCATAGGGAAGCTTAGAAGAAGTGTCCCTGAGAAAGGGCATAAGTGATTCTTAAGAAGCTTTCCATCAGTCCAATACCCACAAGTTTTAGAAATAATAAAAGCCCCCTAAGCATATGACACATAGAGATCAAGGCCAAAAAGTGGGGAACAGTACCAAAATGATTGCATCATTAGGTTCAGCTGTACTGGATCCTTGTCAAACAGCTGTGCTGGCTTTATGACTTTCACTGTTTCAATTAGATTTGACTCTCTCAATAATCAGCTATTTACAATAAACAGAACGTTATTGGATTAAAGGTATTGTTAGGCCTGGACAAGCCACACTATAATCACCTGTTTACAACAAACAGGAAGTTCTTCGGTTAAAAGTGTGTGGTAGGGCTGAGCTACAAGAAACAATGAACAGGTTTTTACAGTTCACAGTCACAGGGCTCACAAGGTGAACAAATATTCTAGACCACCAACTTAAAGGCATGAGATGATTGTGTATTAACTACCAGATTCGTGAATAGAAAATAGATTTCTTCCTGTGTCCTCAGACAGGAAATAGATGAAGGAACTGGTGTAATTTTTAAAGGCATTAGTCAATGTATAAGCTCTTAAACATGAGGAAAAAGAGCCCTACTAGACTCCAAAAAAATCTCATGTTGTTACTCCATCAAATAGCAAGGTATGATTTGAACATGGAAGTTGTAAGAGTAAGCTTTCATTTAGTGCATGACAGTTACTATATTCAGATGTAAAACAATGGTGATTGAAGACTGTCCTGCATTGATTCTCTTGTTCTCTACACAGGATCAGTCTCAACAACTACCAATTTGTGATTGCTTTAAAATTTGCCATTGAGGAGATCAACAGGAATGCCATTCTTTTACCTAACATGTCTCTGGGATATGGCATTTACAATGCTGGGCCAACTCAAGAAGAAGGAGTGTACAGTTTCCTTATTTGGCTCTCAGGGCAGAAGAACATCTTCCCAAACTACAGCTGCAGAAGAGAGGAGAAATCTGTGGTCACAATCACAGGAACAACATTTGAAATTTCTTCCCTAATTGGTACATTTCTGGAACTTTATAAATATCCACAGGTGAGAATATAGGAATGGAAATTAATTAAAGCACCCCCTTTTATTTCAACATTTGAATACAAAGAAAAATGATAAAAGGAAAGACTTTGATGTGCAAGATTCAAATTACTTAGTCTTGGGCTGGATGATCATCCCATAGTCAAGAATGGGTTTTTTTGTGTGAAATCATAAAAACGGGAGTTTTCCTGCCAA
Organism: Acomys minous; assembly: GCF_964271855.1. Taxonomy (NCBI): domain Eukaryota; kingdom Metazoa; phylum Chordata; class Mammalia; order Rodentia; family Muridae; genus Acomys; species Acomys minous. The sequence goes on along the minus strand of NC_140490.1, from coordinate 84,840,282 downwards.
CACCACACATGTACTCACCATAGCACAGCAGATACAGGATGATACCTGTGGCTTCCTGTATTCTACCCAGACCAGAAAATTGTTTGAATCAAGAGGTGTTAGGGACAGTTTGCCTCAAGAAAAATAAGTAACAAGAAGTAGAAAGTTAAAATTATTTTTATATAACTATGTTTTTCCTGTTTCTCTCTTAACCTAGCTATCACTCAAAACAATTGAGATTCTTACAAATTTTTTAATAAGAAGTTTGACAGCACACGAACTGAGCAGTTATTATTCTAAGCTTAAACTTATATGCTAATCTGGTTTCCTCTCAGTGTACATGCCAGAGATGCTTGTACTTTGTAACTTTCCCCATTCCAGGTGTATCTTCTTCCTCTCTTCTGATATTACCAGAAATTCTCCCACAGCTGAATCTCCTACTTTCTCCTCTAACATCTCACCTGCTGGCTGGCAGTGGGTTAGCTCTATTTTTTCCTCTGCTCAGAGATTGGTTGTAAGCTGCTTTATTGGCATATCAGAGGACTGCTGGAAAGCAGTGTTTACACAACATTGAGACAGGAGATTCTTTTTTTGAGAGAGAGAGAAACATTTGTCTGCAGTTTAATAATAATAATAATTATTATTATTATTATTATTAATTATTAATTATTAATTATTAATTATTATAAAATGTTGGGTGTTCTCTATGTTCTTTCTGAAACTGTGAAGTGAAGGGTAATGTTTCTGGCTGAAATCCAGACCACTGTACATTGAAAACCAAGTATAGTCAATATTCTGCTGAAAGGCTCATGATAAACTTTAAAATTAATATTAGGGTTTTGAAGAAATACTATTAAAATTTAATCAAATGCTCAGGACAATGAGGCAGGAGATTCTCAAAACGAATATAGAGGGTCCCAAAATTTGAATAACACAATAACATTATGCCTACAGTAGAGGACACCCAAAGCTCTCTTTTAGCCTTCATGTGTACATGTGTGTGTACCTGTAGAAACATCGGTACACAGACTTGCATGGACACACAGCCACCCAAACAAACTACTCAGTCTTTATAAGTACATAGTTGTTAAGGCTATATACTCTGAAATTGTCGGTATATCTGCATTTCTGTTGTTTGAAAGGCATGAGATATACACTGTTAATGATAGAAGGGAATATTTCAAAACATTTTCTGAAATAGGGTCCCAATTTTGGAATTAACTTTAAATATAAATTTGAATTTCTGAAATTTGAAGTTCTTGTTTCAGCCTCATTGAACCTATGATTTCTGGAACCTCCATCTTCATGTCACTCCCTATTCTCTTTTCTTAGCTGACCATTGGACCTTTTGAAATAAATATGCATGACTCTGTGAACTTTTCTTCTCTGTATCAGATGGCCTCCAAGGAGTCTTCTCTGGCCTTAGGCATGGTCACGTTGATTGTCCATTTCAGATGGAATTGGGTGGGGCTGGTCATCTCAGATGATGAGAAAGGTGTTCACTTTGTCTCAGACTTGATACCAGAGATGGAAAAAAAGACAGTCTGTTTAGCCTTCATGCAAATGATCCCAGGGAATAAGATTTTCCAAATGCAATATTATGATGTCTACAATAGCCCAATTGTGAGCAACTCAGCAAAAGTTGTTATCATTTATGGTACCACCGACTCTACTGTAGGTGTGCTCTTTAGAAGATGGGAGCATATACTTCCGTGGAAAATCTGGGTTACCACATCAGAGTGGGAAGTTATTACTTCTATGAGGCATTTCATTCTTGACTCATTCCATGGAACTCTCATCTTTTCACAACATCATGGTGAAATTTCTACTTTTAAGGAATTTGTAAAGACAGTGACCCCTTCCAAATACCCAGAAGACATTTTTCTGGCAAGACTGTGGGAGATATATTTTAATTGCTCAATATCTAAGGCTTCCTGTAAATCATTAAAAAATTGTTCATCTAGAGGTTCCTTGGAATGGTTACCTTGGTACCAATTTGACATGGCAATGAGTCAAGGGAGTTATCATATGTACAATGCTGTGTATGCTGTGGCTCATACCCTTCAGAAGATGGTTATGCACAAAGTAGAAAAACAAGGAGTTAAAAATGGAGGAAAAATGAAATTTCCCCCATGGCAGGTAATGGTCTTTCCTTTGGAACCTGCACAGTGTCAACAAGGTGTAAAAGGAACTTTTGTTCACCTATTCTAACTGTTGTCTCAGGGACTTACTGCCTCTGTCTGTTATTCTAACACTAGTTCTAGAAGCTTCTATGCCCCATACAATAAAACCTAGTCCTTTCAGACTCTGAGGCTTACTGATTCATCAGCTTATACTTTCTTGTTCTTTCAGGGCTTATAGCTGGCTAGTTCAATTCAGGCATTCTGGCACAGTGTCTTCTCCCAGATAAATTATTCATTCTGGATTTTTGTTTCTCTAAGACTTTGAATTACTTTGCTTAGCCTCAAACTAACTCCACCAATCTTTTCCAATATTCTAGCTCCTTCTCATTCTCTGGTTTATTCTGTCTTTACCCACATCTAGCTTGTTCTCTCATTCAACCTCTCTCTGTAAAACTCTCCCAGTAAAACTGCCTCCTTTCTCACTTTCTCTGAGTGTCTCCCACAAGTAGATTCCCCATCCCCTTTACTCTCAGGAGACTTGTGCATATCTTACTCATCACTTCTTCTGCCACTCAGTTAAACAATTTCAAACATCATGCTTCCTTTTACAAATTAACTTTACCTGCATTGTTTGTGATTAGGCATATCTACCACCAAACTTCAATCTAAACTTTTTTTTTAACATGAAACTTATTTTGTACCAGGCTGCCCATGAACTCAGGTCTGACTGCCTCTGTCTCCTGGATTAAAGGTGTGTTTTTATTACAGTAACATCACACAGACCTAGAAGGTCTTTGGATGGGATCTCCAGCCAGAGCAACCATTTTCTGAATTAAAATTCCTCTACATGAAAGTAACTTTTCAAAATGGACCCACAGGTGCTCTAAACAAGTACCTTAGGATTCTCTTTCCAAACAAAAGTTTCTAGACCATTTTCAGTGCTTAAAATAAAAATATAGACCTGGGTGAAACTTATCATCAAGATGACAATGTGGTATAAGCTAGTATTAAGAACCTAGGGCAAAGGATTATATTAAAGATCTATCATGATCCTGCTACACTAAGACTCTCATCTTAAAAACACTGTCTTTTCAGAAAGTTCTTAAATATGAACCAGGAATGAACTGATATTTCACATTCCTAACTAGTATAGAGTATCACCAAATAAAGTAATCCTAAAGCATCTAAGGAAACTGTGTATCGACTATGGGTGTATATATGTAGGTTTGATTCTTTTTGCTGTGATGAAATATGTGGACAAAAACCGCTGAAATGAGAAAGGGATTATTTTACTCACAATGCCAAGTTGCAGTCCCTCATTAGGAGGAACTCAAAGTGTCAGGAATTGGAAGCAGCTTGCCACATCAACATCCACCATCAAGAGCAAGGAGCACTGAATATGTATTGTTCAAGCATCTGTTTCCATAATGTTCAGCCCTGGCACAGGACAAAATGAGCCTACTAAAACTCAGACTGATTCTTCATGACTCAGTTAAATGAAGTTAGAAAATATTCCAGATACTGTCTCAGATTCCAAATTAATATATACAGGTCTTCACTGAGACCTCATGCCCTAGTAATTTAAGATTAGTCTTAGTTCATAATTAACACTAATCATTACAAACAATTTGGATCAATGTTGAAAACCATTATATTGCATTAAAACCTAAGGTTTATCTCAGTAAACACCTATTCACAGACTGTTGGAGGATGATATTATTTCACTGTAAACAACATTTTGTTGTTTTATAATTGTAATGATATTTCATTTTGAGAGAGAAATTAATAAAAATGTGACCATGCATAACTAAGTTTTTTAACTTTACACTGAGCATGCTTATAAATCATGCATTTCTCTTAGCTAAACCACATCCTGAAGAACATTAAATTCGTGAATGCTGGTGGAGACTCAGTAACTTTGAAACCTTCAGAAAAAGTGCATGTAGATTATGACATTCTGAACTTCTGGAATTTTCCACAAGGTCTTGGATATAAAGTAAAAGTAGGAACATTTTCCTCATCTTTGCCACCCGGGCAACAATTGTCATTGTCTGAGGACAAGATAGAGTGGAACACAGGCATTAGACAAGTGAGTGGAATTTCAGTTTACTGTGCCTCCTGCCTCCTCATAATTTAAAAAGATAATAGCCCTACTGTATTTAGATACTCATTTCCCATATTCCAATATTTTCTTCATAAGTTTATTTTTTAATTTTTAATTTGTTCACCTTACATTCTGATTGTAGACCCCCTCCCTCATAGCCTCCCCATCCCACTAATCCTCCCTTATACTCTCTCCCTTCCTCCACTAATCCATAGAAAGGGGCGCCATCCTCCCCTAACATCTGACCTCAGTGTATCAAGTATCATCCTGGCTACTTGTATCCTTTTCCTCTGTGGCCTAGCAAGGCCACTCCACGGAGTGTAAGTGATCAATGTGTGGGACAAGAGTCCATTTCAGAAGTTTTCCTTACTTCTATATTATGGGATCCACAAGGAGACTGTGCTGTCTATCTATTGCATCTGAGAAGAGGGACTAGGTCCTCACCATGCATGGCCCTTGGTTGGTGCATAAGTCTCTGCAGTAGTTCCCTCCTCCACTCAGATTTGTTGCCCCCATTGGTTTCCTTGTGAAGCTCCTAACCCCTCCAGAAGCCTCTATTCCCCAACTCAGTATTAGTTCTTCTTTGAAGATCTGGTAGAATTCTGTGCTGAAACCATCTGACCCTGGGCTTTGTCATTGTTGCTGTTGTTGTTGTTGTTGTTGTTGTTGTTGTTGTTGTTGTTAGAATTTTGATGACTGCTTCTGTTTCTGTAGGAAAAAATAGGACTATTTAGTTTATCTGATCTTGGTTCAATTTAGGCAAGTGGAATTCATGAATTGACTAATCCATTTCCTTTAGATTTTCAAATGTTGGCATGTATACATTTTGAAGTATGACCTAATGATTTTTTTTATTTCTTCAGTGTCTGTTGTTATGTCTCCTTTTTCATTTCTGATTTTGTTCTTTTCTGATTTGGATAGTGTTTCTCTGACTTTTAGTTAGATTGGCTAATGGTTTGTGTATCTTATTCATTTTCTCAAAGAACCACTCTTGGTTTTGTTGATTCTTTGAATTGTTCTGTTTTTAATTTATTGATTTCAGCACTGAGTTTGATTATTTCCACCCATCTACTCCTCTTGGGTGTTTCTGCTTCTGTTTTTTTTTCCTTGTGCTTTTAGATGTCTCATTAAGTTTCCTGTATGAGATGTTTCCAAGCCCTTTATGAAGGCACTTAATGCTGTGAACTTAGCACTGCTTTCAATGTGTCCCATAAATTTGGATATGTTGTACTTTCAATTTCATTGAATTTTAGGAAATCCATAATTTCTTTATTTCTTCCTTGAACCAGTTGTCTTTAAGTAGAGAGTTGTTCATTTTCCGTGTGTGTGTAGGCTTTTTGTTATTTCTGTTGTTTTTAAAGTCCAGCTTTAGTCCATGTTGGTCTGATAGGATACCACGTATTATTTCAATATTTTTGTATCTTTTGAGGCATAATTGGTGACCTACTTCATGGTCAATTTTAGAGAAGGTTCAGTCAGGTGCTGAGAAGAAGGTATAATCTTTTGTGTTTGGGTGAAAAGTTCTGTAGATATCTGTTACATTCATTTTATCCATGACATTGGTTAGTGTCATTATTTCTCATTTTAGCTTCTGTTTCATTGACCTATAATTTGGTGAAAGTGGGATATAAATGTGTCAGTGTCAATGTGTAGTTTAAACTTTATTAATATATCTTTTACAAATGTGGGTGTTCTTGTATTTGGGGCATAGATGTTCAGAATTGCAACATCATCTTGGCTGAATATTCCTTTGATGAGTGTGAAGTGTCTTTCTTCATCTCTTTTTATTAATTTTGGTTGAAAGTCTATTTTATTACATATTAGAATGGCTATACCAGCTTGCTACTTGTATCTATTTGCTTGAAATACCTTTTCCCAGTGTAATGTCTACCATTGTGGCTGAGATGTGTTTCTTCAACGCATCAAAATGTTGTATCTTGTTTATGCATCCATTCTGTTAGTCTATGTCTTTTTATTGGAGAGTTGGGATCATTGATGTTGAGAGAGATTAATGACCAGTGACTGCTAAGTCCTTTGATTTTTATGTTGGTTGTGGTAGTGTGTTTGTCTGTTTTGTTTGTTTGTTTGCTTTGTTAAAGTGGCATTATCTATTTCCTGTTTTATCATGGTTGTAGTTAGCCAGTTAGGGTTGGAGTTTTCCTTCTAGTAACTTTGGTAATACTGGATTTGTGGATGGGTACTATTTGAATTTGGTTTTGTCATGGAATATTTTGCTTTCTCAATCTATCTTTATTAAAAAGTTTCACTAGGTATGGTAGACTGGACTAGCATCTGTGGTCTTTTAGAGTTGGCAAGATCTCTACCCAAACCCTCCTGGCTTTTATGGTCTCTGCTGAAAAGTCAGATGTGATTCTTATAGGTTTGCCATTATATGTTACTTGGCCTTTTTCCCTTAATAATTTTAATATTTTTTTTGTTCTCTACATTCTTTGTTTCAATTATTATGTGACAAGAGGATTTTCTTTTCTGGTCTACTCTATTTGGTGTTCTGTAGTCATTTTGTATGTTTATAATCATCTCTCTTTAAATTAGGGAGTGTTTCTTCTATGATTTTGTTGAAAATATTTTCTGGGCCTTGGAGCCAGATGTCTTCTCTTTCCTCAATTTGTATTATTCTTAGGTTTTGTCTTTTCATGGTGTCCTTGATTTCTTGGATATTTTGTGTCAGGAATTTTTCAGTTTTAACATTTTCTTTGATGGTTACATCAAATTCTTCCATTGTGTCTCCAACTGAGAGACTTTTCTCTATTTCTTGAATTCTGTTGGTGATGTTTACCTCTGCAGTCCCTTTTTTCTCTCTAAGTTCTCTTTTTCCAGGATTTCCTCTATTTGTGCTTTTATTATTGTTCCTATTTTATCATCAGATTTTGAGCTATTTTGATTTCCTTCACCTAATTGTTTACATTTTCCTGAATTTCTCCCAGTGATTTATTCATTTTCTCTCTATAGGCTCCTGCCATGGCCTCTCTAAGGTCCTCTACATGTTTCCCTATTTCTTCCTGTATTTGTGTATGGATTTTATTAATTTCTACCATTATCATCTTCATTACTAAAGTTTGAGAAAATTTTCTTGTGCTTCAGTTGTGTTTGATTTTCCAGGGCTGATTGCTTTAGGGAGAACTGGGTTCTGGAGCTGCCATATTATTTTTGCTTTTTTGTTTGTGTTTTTAGGCTGAGCTTTAGTCATCTTGCTGTTTCTGATGTTGGGTGGTAGTTTCTGGTGTCCTTCACTGGCTGATGAGAGTGGATTCATAGGTGAGTGTGTATAGGTCAAGACCCCTCACTGGTGGGTATCAGAGAACCCATCCCTGAATCAGGTGTGTGATCTGGGTTCAGCTCTGGGGACTTTGCTTCATACCCTGGCCTCCCCACTGAGACAGAAAACTATGATGTTGGTGCTCTCCAAGCCAAGGTTTAGTTTGAGAGATAGTAGTTACAGCCTGCTTGACTGTTTAGGCCCTGGGGTCTTTGTTCAGTTCTTTAGAGAGTGCCAGTATAGTGCATTGGCCATTGTTTGGCTGGACATTGGTGTACATGTCTGTGGGCAGTCAGGCCCTGGGGACTTGGTTCAGACAGACAGAGAGTGCAGGTCATTATTCTGGCCTGTATTTATCTGGGTCCTAGAGAATATTTTCACCTCTGCTCCAGCCCTGGGGACTTGGGTCAGACTGAGAGAGTATGCAGGTACATCATGCTAGCCTGTGGCCTTTTGATAGGCACTGGAGAAAGTGTCCAAACCCACCTGGACCCTGGATCCCTCTGTGGACTGCTGGGGTGATCCAAAGTCCAATATATCCCAGGTCTACACTGAGAGCTCCTCCCTGGGCCAGCAGACACAGGTGATTGTGCTCTTTAACATATAGTTCAGAGGGGTGGATAGGTACAGCAAAATATCTTCAGTTTGGCTGGTTTTCTGTGAGCTTACCTGCTCCTGTCTTGGGCCCTGAGGCTTTCTGTGGACTGACTAAGTGGTCTGAGGTCAGTTCCACTCATTCTACTGGGTGCTCCCCTGGGCCAGCAGATCTAGACACTCTACCACCCACAATTCAGTCCCAGATTTAGAGTCTAAAATATAGAATACAGATGCAGCTCTCAGGTGGGTATGTGTCCAGACTCAGGGACAGGGTACCAGTCCTCTGTGGACAAATTGGATGGCGTTAGGCCATATCTACCTGTACTCTCACCTAGGATTCTTGTGGTCTGCAGCTCCAAGCCTGATTCCTAGGCTCAGTCCTGCTGATAAGACAGAGTGTGTGAGCAGCACAGCCATCTTGGATCTCCATGGCTGGGTCTTGAGGTAGACCTATTCTTAATTTTCTGAGAAAGCACCAGATTGATTTCCAAATTGGTTTTACAAGTTTGCACTCCCACCAGCAAATGGAGGAGTGCTCCCCTTTGTCTACATCTTTAAGAGCATGTTCTGTAAATTGAGTAACTTGAGTTTTTTATATTAGCCATTCTAATAGATATAATATGGAATCTCAGAGTTGTTTTTATTTGCATTTCCCTGGTTACTAGGGATGCTGAGCATTTCTTCAAGTGTTTCTCAGCCATCCAGTATTCCTTTTTGAGAATTCTCTCTTTAGATCTTTACCTCATTTTTAAATTTTTTAATTTTTTTCTTTTTTTATTAATTTATTCTTGTTATATCTCAATGGTTATCCCATCCCTTGTATCCTCCCATTCTTCCCTCCCTCCCATTTTCCCCTTACTCCCCTCACCTATGACTGTTCCTGAGGGGGATTACCTCCCCCTGTATATGCTCATAGGGTATCAAGTCTCTTCTTGGTAACCTGCTGTCCTTCCTCTGAGTGCCACCAGGTCTCCCCCTCCAGGGGACATGGTCAAAGATGAGGCACCAGAGTACGTGAGAAAGTCATATCCCACTCTCCACTCTACTGTGGAGAATGTTCTGACCATTGGCTAGATCTGGGTAGGGGTTTAAAGTTTACAGCCTGTATTGTCCTTGGCTGGTGCCTTAGTTTGAGTGGGACCCCTGGGCCCAAATCTGCCTTTCATAATGTTCTACTTGTAGGTTTCTAGGACCCTCTGGATCCTTCTATTTTGCTATTCTCCCATGCTTCTCTCATCTAGAGTCTCAATAGGATGTCCTCCCCTCTGTCCCAGTTTCCTGGTAAGTGAAGGCTTTCGTGGGACATGCCCCTTGGGCTAATATGCAGATATAAGTGAGTATATACCATTTGAGTCTTTCTGCGTCTGGGTTAACTCACTGAATATGATCATTTCTAGCTCAATCCATTTATCCACAAATTTTGGGAATTCCTTGTTTTTAATAGCTGAGTAGTATTCCATAGTGTATATGTACCACAGTTTCTTTATCCATTCTTCTACTGAGGGACACTTAGGCTGTTTCCATGTTCTGTCTATTATGAATAAGGCTGCTATGAACATGGTTGAGCAAATTTTCTTGTTGTGTGCTGGAGCATCTTCTGGGTATATTCCAAGGAGTGGAATAGCTGGGGCTTGGAACTAAACAGAGAATTCTCAACAGAGGAATATCAAATGGCTGAGAAACACTTAAAGAAATGCTCAACCTCCTTAGTCATCAGGGAAATGCAAATCAAAACAACTCTGAGATTCTATCTTACACCCATCAAAATGGCTAAGATCAAAAACTCAAGCGACACCACAAGCTGGCGAGGATGTGGGGAGAGAGGAACACTCCTTCATTGCTGGTGGAAATGCAAACTAGTACAGCCACTTTGGAAATTTATCTGGTGCTATCTCAGAAAACTAGGAATAGGGCTTCCTTTACCTCAATTTTTTAAATTGAAATATTTGTTTTGGTGGTGTTTAACTTCTTGAGTTCTTTATTTATTTTGGATATTAGCCCTCAGTCAGATGTAGGATTGGTGAAGAACTTTTCCCAGTCTGTAGGCTGTGGTTTTGTTCTGTCAACAGTGTCCTTTGCCTTATAGAAGCTTTTAAGTTTCATGAGGTCTCATTTATCAATTATTGATTTTAGATCATGAACTATTAGCTTTCTGTTCAGGAAGATGTTTCTTGTGCCAATTAGCTCAAGGCTCATTCCCAATTTTTTCTTCTAACAGATTAAGTGTGTCTGGTTTTAGGTTGAGATCTTTAATCCACTTGGACTTTAGTTTTTTTCAAGGTGAAATATAAGGGTCTATTTGCATTTTTCTTTAAGTAGATATCCAGTTAAATTTTCACAATTTCTTGAGGATGCTCTTTTTTTCCATTGTATGGTTTTTGCTTCTGTGTCAAAAACCAAGTGTCCATAGGTGTGTGCATTTATTTCTGGGTCTTGGTTCAACACCATTGATCTACCAGTCTGTTTCTATGCCAGTAACATGCCATTTTTATTACTGTTTCTCTATAGTACTGCTTGAGACCAAGGATGGAGATACCTCCAGAACATTTTTTATTGTAAAGGATTGTCTTAGCTACTCGAGTTTTTTGTTTTTGTTTTTGTTTTGTTTCATTTTTTCAAATGATGTTGAGAATTGTTTTTTCAGTCTGTGTTGGTCTTTTGATGGGAACTGTATTGAATCTGTAGATTGTTTTTGGTAAGATTGGCATTTTTACTATGTTGATTTTTCTGATTCATAAGCATGGGAGATCTTTCCATCTTCTCTTATCTTCTTCAATTTCTTTCTTCAGAGACTTGAATTTTTCATATAGATCTTTCATTTGCTTGGTGAGAGTTACAACAATATACTTTACATCTTTTGTGGCACTGTGAAGTATATTGTTTCCTTAATTTCTTTCTCAGCCTTTTTGGCTTTTGTATACAGGAAGGCTACCAATTTTTTCAGTTTATTTTGTATCCAGGCACTTTGCTGAAGATGTTTATCAGCTGTAGGAGCTCCTTGGTAGAATTCTTGTAGTCACTTATGTACTTTGATGTCTTCCTTTACAATTTGTATTTCTTTGATCTTTAGTTGTATAATTGTTTTAACACATTAAGTATTATATTGAAGAGATATAGGGAGAGTAAACAGCATTTCTGTGTCCCTGATTGCAGAGGAATTTATTTAAGTTTCTCTCTTTAGTTTAGTATTGGCTATAGGCTTGCTGCATAATGCCTTTGCTATGTTTAGGTTCCTGCCTTGTATCGTCAATGTCTCTAAGATGTTTAACAAGAGTTGAAGTTGGATTTTGTCAAATAATTTTTCAGAGTCTAAGGAGATGATAATTTGGGTTTTTCTTTTAGTTGGTTTCTATAATGGGTTTCTGTATATTGAAGCAACTCTGCATGCCTAGGATGAAGCAGACTTGTTCATGATGAATGATATTTTTGATATATTTTTAATTCACCTTGCAAGTATTTTATTAAGTATTTTTGCACCAATGTTCATAATAGAAATTGAACTGAAATTCTCTTTCTTTGTTTGGGACTTCCTGTGGTTTAGTTATCAAGGTGACTGTGGCTTCGTAAATAAATTTGATAATATCCCTTCTGTTTTTATTTGTGCGGAATAGTTTTAAGAGAATTAGTATAGGCTCTTCTTTGAAGGTCTGGTAGAAAGCCCTGTCCTTTTCTTGTCTTTTTTTTCTTTTGGTTGACAGACTTTTGATGACTGCTTCTATTTCCTTATGAGATATAGGACTCTTTAATTTGTTTACATGATTTTGGTCCAATTTTAGTAATTTGTAAATATCAAGAATATTGTCCATTTACATTCAGATTTTCAAATTTTGTGGCATATAGGCTTTTGAAGTAAGACCTAATGATTCTTTGGATTTCCTCTGTGTCAGTCATTATGTCTCCCCTTTCATTTCTGATTTTGTTGATTTGAGTACTCTCCTTCTCTATTTTTTTTTTGTTAGTTTGCCTAAGAATTTTTCTATCTTGTTGATTTTCTCAAAGAACTATCTCGGTTTCATTGATTCTTTGAATTCTTCTCTTTGTTTCTCATTTATTAATTTTAGCTCTGAGTCTGATCATTTTCAACCACCTACTCTTCTTGGCTATGTCTGATTCTTTTTTGCTTTAGAGGTTTCAGATATACTATAAAATTGATAGTATGGGATCTCTCCAATTTTCCCGTAAATGTTCTTAGTGCTATGAACTTTCCTCTTAGCATTGTTTGCATTGTATCTGATAAGTTTTGGTAAGTTATGCCTACATTTTCATTGAATTCGATGAAGTTTTTAATTTGCTTTTTTTATTTCATCACTGACTCAGAGGTCTTTATTTAGAAAGTTGTTCACTTTCCAAGACTGTATAGACTTTCTGTTGTTTCTTTTGTTGCTGAGTTTTAATCCATGTGGTCTGATAAGATGCAAGGGGTTAATTTTATCTTTTTGTATCTGTTGAGGTTTGCTTTATGGATAAGTACATGGTCAGTTCTGAAGCAGGCTATGTGAGTTTCATAGATGACCCAGAAGTCTTTGAGTAGGAAGCTGTTCAGTTTCCATATGTTAGTATACTTTCTGTTGTTTCTGTTGTCATTAGTTCCAATTTTATTCTACAGTGGTCTGATAAGATAGAAGGGGTTATTTCAATCTTCTTATATCTGTTGAGTTTTGATTTGTGACCAAGTATATGGTCAATTTTAGAGAAGATTCTGTGAGTTGCTGACAAGAAGACATATTCTTTTATGTTTGAGTGGAATGTTTTGTAGATATCTGTTAAGTCCATTTGATTCATGACATCTATTAGTTTCATTATTTCTCTACATAATTTCTGTCTCAATGATCTATATATTGGTGACAGTGGGGTGTTCAAGTCTCCCCCTAGTAATGTTCAGGTTGGATGTATGATTTGAGCATTAGTAATATTTCTCTTATATATATGGGTGCTCCTGCATCTCAGGAATAGATGGGGATTAAGGATTGAGACAGCCTCTTGGTATATTTTTCCTTTGGTAAATATGAAGTATGCATCCTTCCCCATCTTTTTTTTTATTAGTTTTGGTTGAAAGTCTGTTTTATTAGATACAAAAATGGCTACTCCAGCTTGCTTCTAGGATCTGTTAATTGGATACCTTTTTCCAACTCTTTACTGTGAGGTAACAGTGGTTTGGTTTTTTCATACAGCAGAAGGGCGGGTCCTGTTTTTGTACCCATTCTATTGGCCTTAGTCTTTTTATTGGGGAGTTGTGGCCACTTATCTTGAGGTATATTCATGACCAGCGTTGTTAGTTCCTGTGTTTTTAATGGTGGTGGTGGTGGAGGAATGAGTTTGTGAGTTTCCTTTCTTTTTGTTTTGCAAATGTGGCATTATTTACTTCTTGTGATTTCCTTGGTGTAGCTAGCACCCTTGCAATGGAATTTTCCTTCTTTTATCTTCTGTAGTGCTGGATTTGGGGATAGGTACTGATTAGACTTGTTTTCTTTTTGTAGATTATCTTTTTTCTCCATCTATAGTGATGAAAGTTTTGTTGGGTATATTAGTCTGGGTTGACATCTGTGGTCTCTTAGTGTCTGCATGACATCCGTACAGGCCCTTCTGGCTTTCATAATCTCTGTTAAGAAGTCAGGTGTGATTCTGATAGCTTTGCCTTTATAGGTGACTTGGTCTTTTTCTCTTGCAGCTTTTAATATTCTTTCATTGTTCTGTACATTTAATGTTATCATTATTATATTGTGGGAGGATTTTCTTTTCTGGTCCAGTCTATTTGGAGTTTTGTAGGCTTCTTGTATGTTTACAGGCATTCCTGTCCTTAGATTGTGGAAGTTCTATTATATGATTTTATTGAGAATGTTTCCTGGGCCATGGAACTTGGAGTCTTCTCATTCTTCTGTTCTTACTATTCTTAGATTTCATCTTATCATAATGTCTCTGATTTCTTGGATGGTTTATGTCAAGAAATTTTTAGTATTCACATTTTCTTTTACTGGTGTATTGTTAACTTCAACTGTACTTTCTACACCGAGGATTCTCTCTTCCATCTTTTGTGTTCTGTTGCTGCTGCTTATGTCTGAAGTTTCTGTTCTCTTCCCCAGGATTTCCAACTCCAAGACTGCCTCAGATTGTGTTTCATTGTTGCTTCAAATTCCCTTTTTGGGCTTGAATACTTTCATTCATTTCTTTCATTTCTTTCTCCCATTTGATTGAATTTTCCTGTAATTCTTTATAGGATTTATTCAATTCCTTCATCTCTTTGAATGTATTTTTCTGTACTTCTTGGAAATTTTTACTTTTTCCTTCAAGGCTTCCATCATTTTCATCATCTCAAATTTAAAATCTTCCTCTTGCACTTTATGCACATTAATATCTCCAGGGCTCACTGTTTATGATGGTGTCATATAACTCTGAGGTTTTTTGTTTTTTTTTTTTTTGCTTGCTTCCTGAGCTGAGCTCTATCCATCTGATGGTTTCTGATGTTAACAGGCCTGGAGAATTCTCCAATGGGATTGCTGTCTATGTGTTTCCCACATGGGCTAGGCAGCTCAGGAGCCAGCAGAGAGCTCTGAATTGAAGCCTATTTGCTAGAACTCCCCAGAGGCATCCTCGGGATGATAGACAATGGGTTTTGTAGCCTGTACTCCACTCAGCTCTAGTGGGTTTTCTGTCTGTTTCCCAGTTGTGTCAGGAAGAAGGAGAAAACTGAGAAAGTTTCAAGCTGAAAGCTGCTTGGATGCCCCCTCAGGCCTGCTTGATATGTTTGATAATGTGTATGGTGGCTAGATCCCCACTTACCTCTGCTTGTTTACTTTCAGTGACCAAGACGCTTCAGGATGGCAAGCAGTATATATAGAGATCCAGCCCTGGCTGCTTGAGTGTCCCATAGGCCTTTTAATGATAACAGCTAATGTGGGTTGTGGTCCATGCCTGACATACCTTTGCCTGTTAGATCTCCATTTCCCAGATGGGCCAGTCCAATAAACAATGGGTAGGCAGAGAGAGTTCCAAGCCAAAAGCTGCTCAGGTATCCCACAGAACTCTTCAGGATAGCATCTAATGTCGGTTGTGGCCCATGACCAACATAGCTCTCCAAACTCAGTTTCACTGCACTGATCCTTTGTTCCTCAGGGGGCTTGCTCTCTGCCTCAACTATTTGGAGGAGTACAGGGTGCTTGAAGATTATAACTCTTGAACTGAAAGATGTCTGACAGCAATGGGTGGAGGATGGTACAGATCCTCCCCAACTCCTTCCCTTCAGTTGGTTTTGCATCCTCCATAGACATGGTATACACTGGGCACTAACCTCTTGGAATCCCTCTTAAAAAGTTTATTATTGCCAAGAAGTAACATACTCCTCACCAATGTATGTACATGATTCTAAGCATTTCATCATTATATATACATACGTGTGTGTGTGTGTGTGTGTGTGTGTGTGTGTGTGTGTACATGCTATTATAGGGTACGTCAATTAACTGACTGAACATTTATAAAACTAAATTCATCAACCACAATTCATAACATTTTACTCATGAAATTTAGTTATCTGATTAATTTTTATATATCTTTGTCTCTCTGATTTTCTCAGATCCCCATCTCTGTATGCAGTGAAAGCTGTGGTCCTGGATTCAGAAAATCTCTACAGGAAGGCAAGCCTTCCTGCTGTTTTGGTTGCAGCTTCTGCCCAGAAAATGAAGTTTCCAACAATACAGGCAAGTGTGTGTACAAAAGATCAGGATACCACCACTGTTTTTAATCCATGTACTGAAACAGAAATCATAAGCAAGATGATTGAATAGTCTGTACTCTTAAGATTTTTGTGGGCATAATAAATAGTTATAATCAACAGCAAACTCCTTGAGTACATCACATTTGTTGCCTTTACATGATTCTAAGCTGTCGTTTTTTCAGGTGATACTTCTTGATAACATGAAAAATCTAATAGTCATTTCTTCTAGAAACTTTTCCATGTGAACTTTCATAAATATATCTATGTCAAATTTTCTGTGAGTTGTATTAATATCACATTGAAACCCTCTGTCACAGTGTCAACTTCTCAGATCCCAGAACTGTTCCTGAAATAGATAAGACATTCATAGACAGTATATTTGCCTTAAGAAATGTAGACAGAGAAATGGTTTTGTGGTTAAGAGCACTGCTATCCTTTTAAAAGATGCGGATTTGGCTCACAACACCTATATGATTGCTTGTACTTTTAACTCCAGTTACTGGCATTCTGATACCACATTCTGGCCAGGTGAACAGTACACACATGTGCTGCACACACTTACAGGCAAGCAATATTCTCAAAGCAAACACAGGAAGAATCAATAATTCATGTTTCATATCTAAAATATAGATTTTTCAATATGGAAATTGTTTTTGCTGATTTTTTATAGTTCACTGATGAAAGGGGAAGAAAATCTATGGAGATTTATATGTAAGTTTATGCCATAAGATGAATAACTGTATGCAAAAAGTAATGCCACATACATTTTGAGAATAAACTATGGATGTTTAAATAAGGTTGTACTATAACATGAGATGACCAAAGGACAGGCAAAATAGTTTTTAGGACACTTAGGTGTAGCTGAGTATGGAAACTACAACATCATGTAATACAGTGCATAATGAATTATAACCACCAAAAGAGATATGTAGCAATATCATTTTGCTAAATGATCATAGTGATACATCCCTTTCTGATTTTATCTTTCTAATCATAGTTATTGCAGTTAATATAGAGACCTATAACGAGTCAGGAAACCAAAAATAATGACTGGTAGCACAACCCATAACTCCGTATCTCAGAGAGCGTTATTGAGGAGTAAGCAACTATGTTATAGGATCAAGAGATAAGAGAAGGCTATGGGAAAAAACTATTTGCACAAAAACAGATGTAAAATTCCTACTGTATACATAGTCTCAAAGCAGAGGTGACTCCAGTCACAAAGCCTATACAAAAGCAAGCCAAGCAAATACTCTGGAGGAATGAGTATTGGATCATGAAGACACAGTCCTATGTGAGTATTAATTGACGGTGAATGGGGAGTCAGTTTTCTTTGGAAATATGGGCTGTGAGACACTAAAATGCTACAGAAGATGATGCTCCATACAGGTATATTCATGTAGCCTTAAGTAGGTAGACTCGGTGGACTTTATAAAACAGCACATAAAGTTGGGAAGCCAATGTTTTGGGGGAAGATTGGGAAAGAATTTGATGAGAGAAAATAAGTAGTAGAGTTAATCAACGCATATGGGTGTTTATGAAATTCACCACTGAAAATAAAATATCAAACCTAAATTATATTGTGTATGGGGTGATATCTTCATTGAGGAAACACTTTATCATGCATGTTTGCCACTGGGATGTGTTCCCATCACCCACATTAAAAGCTGGGAATTTCTGGATAACTATTTAACAAAATATCAAAAGACATCCACGCACTCACAAATGCAGGCACAAACACAAACAAGTATACAAACACCTATTTTTTTATTTAAGTTGGTTGACTTGTTATGTTTCTTATTTATTTTGTATATTGTAAGTATGAAATTATGTAACATATACAAGAAAATGTTTGCTCACATTCTATAAGATGTTTCTTCACTAAATACACTCTTGTATTTACTGTATACAAGATTTATAATTTTATGAAGTTCTGCTTGTTAGGCATTAGGATTAATTCCTGAGTAGTTACAGGCCTGCTTCAAAATGCCTATGCATGTGTATTTTATTTTCTATTTCCTAAAATATTGGCCCAAAATACCCTTTTACTAATAGGTCCGACAATGAGTTAATATCTAGAATATATGAATAACTGAAAAAAGAAAGTAAACCAATTAAAAATTGCAGCAAAGTGCAAACCACAAAGCTTTAAAAAGATGATACAAAGATGCTTTAGGAACATTTAAATATTTGTTCAAATTACTTTAGATGTCAGAGAAATACAAAGTAAAATTGCTTTAAGAAGTCATCTCACCAAGTCATAATTATCAAGATAAAACAACAGCAAGTATAAATGACATGGAATTCCTCTCATACTGAAAAGGAGGAACATTTATTTACTGTGGATGTGAATTAATACTGGTGCAACTATTAAGCACATTAGTAAGAACCTCTACCAAAGTCCATCTTCTACACAACTGGGGAAAACTGAGGTGGGGTGTGAATTCTGTGGCTGGTGACCCTGTAGACTTTCTCTGAGGGCAACCTTCCAAGCCAGAACTAATAGTTACTGGCAATAGCTTCCACTGATAGTGGCAAGCTGGTGCTAGAGCTAATGGATCCAAGCAGGGTCTAGAGCTGATGGCTCTTAGCTGGGGCTAGAGCTGATGGCTCTTATTGGGGTCTTCCACTGATAGTGGCAAGTGGGGAATAGATCTGATGGCTCCTAGAGGGGGCTAGAGCTCATGATGCCTATTGGGGGCTTCCACTGGTGATGGCAAGCATCTAAAAAGGAAAAGAAAATGAGAGAAAAGAAACACACACACACACACACACACACACACACACACACACACACTTACACCAGATGATGAAGTAAGACAGACTCCAGCTGGTAAGTTTCAACGAGCTATTTTCTTTTCCTTTTATTATTATCTTATTTTTATCCTTATCCCTATTCTTATCTGTTTCTTCTTCTTCTTCTTCTTCTTCTTCTTCTTCTTCTTCTTCTTCTTCTTCTTCTTCTTCTTCCTCTTCCTCTTCCTCTTCCTCTTCCTCTTCCTCTTCCTCTTCTTCTTCTTCTTCTTGTTTCTTCTTGTTGTTTCTATTTCTGTTTCTGTTCTTATCTTTTTTCTTTCACAGTTTATATACCCCAACAAAATCTTTTAAGCAGTACAAAAATCACAATCTGTTTACATTCTATTTCTCTATAAATAAATTATTACAATGGCTATATGTAAGAAAATCATATTCCACAATACCTTCACACAAGCAAGTGTTTTACGTATTATGAGTAAGGAACATACATGAATGACAAGTTACTTCTAAGACCCCACATACATTTGTACATAAGCAACTTGTCACATATTAACAGCGTATAAGCAAGCAAGGGAATTTCCCAGCCAACATTTTTTTACTGGCAGGCAGCAATTTGTGGTTACAAAGAAGGAATCAATTATCTTAAGAAGTAATCTTATGATGATCTTAAAGGAATCACAAATCTAAACCCCAATATAAAAATGATAAGCCATGTCTATTTTAAGTCCTAAATGTGCTCATCTACTCATTAATATGTTTTATTAATCATATCAGGAGGCTGAGGGCAGAAAAATAGAATCATCTAGTCACCAGCCCAGTCACATCAGCCAATGCTGCTATGGGCCATTGTTCTTGCTTTGTCAACCTCAAAAAGTCTCTATCTTTACTCATAAAAGTGTACTTTCTCTTAACTTCAATTGCCCCCTAAGATTTCCTGCATCATGGTCAATAGCAAAAACATCTTTACCTTACATTGCTAAGCAATCTGTTCTTCCCTAAGACTTTCTATGTCAGAGCCATTAGCAAACATCTTTACCTAACCTTGTTGAACAATCTATTTTTCCAAATTCTTTCTAAGGGTAGTAATCACTGTTAGCAATCTACATCTGTAGGTTGTTTTCAGAGATGGTGGTTGAATCACTAATATGCGCCCGCAGCAATGCCTGAAAAAGATCAAGCATTGTCATTGGTATGCCAATGATACTGCCCAGTGAGGGGCTGAGAGCCCCTTTTATAGTACTCACACAATTCACATATTAAGATCAAAAGGATGCAAACATAACAAGCAGAGCTATGCTCCATAACAGCATGAAGTGCTCAGGACATGCAGTTCTCGAGGTTATGCCTCACCAAGACACACCCATCATGGGTTTGCTAACCAGTGGGCCACATTCCATGAGTTCTAGAGCTGTTTTCCTGTCCCTCATGCACGGACCCCAACAAACATCTTTGCAGTATATACCCAAATGACATGATATCTTACTAGAGGAATACTTGCTCATCCAACTTTATTGTTGCTATATTCACAATAGATAGAAAATAGGAATGGCTTTCTAGGTTCTTGTCTGCAATCATAGCAAAGTAGCAATAATAGTGTCAGAGGTTAGTGCTTTCTCATTCGGGGGTGGGGGGCAAGGCGGACCAGGCGTTGGTTATCTTTTTTCTCAATCTCTACTTCAGCTTTATCCCTACACTTCTGGTAGGCAGGACAAATATTGGGTTGATAGTTTTATTTGTGAGTTGGTGTCCCTCTCCTTCCAGTGGCAATGCCACTTAGCTACAGAAAGTGGAAACTCCAAGTTTGATATACCCAGCTGCTAGGAATCTCAGCTAGGGTCACCATTGTATACTCACAAGATGCCCTCAGCACTGATTTCTGTTCACTCTTCCAGTCTTTCTCCTTATCCCTACAGCTGAGACATGCCCCATTTCTCTTGTCTACACCATTTTTACCCAGGTCCCTCCTTCCATCTACTTCTGTTGTTTATTTTATTTGCCATTCTGATATTTAAGTAACTAATAGAAACAGATACAGAGAAACACATCCAATCAATAACTGAAGCTCTGGGAATCATGTGGAAGAGTGGGAGTAAGGATTGAGGGAGCTGAAGGGGGTCAAGGACATCAGAAAATGACTTACAGATTAAATTAACCTGGAACCGTGGGGGGCACTCAGAGACTGAACTACCAATCAAAGAGCATGCATGGCCTGGACCTAGGCCTCATACACACATATAGAAGATGTGCAGCTTTTTCATTATGTGGTCCCACCAAAAAATTGGAGTATGGACTGACCTGATACCTGCCATTGTTTCCCTTTTACCTATCTATGCTTCTATGCCTGGCCTCAATGATACAGGATGCACTTTTGTCCTGATGCATCTTGATGTGCCAGGGTGAGTTGATACCCCTGGAGGGTGCCTAGTCTAATAGAAGGGTAGGGGAGAATGGACAGAGGTTTTGTGAGGGTGAAACTGGGAGAAGAGGAGGGAGCAGGCTCCAATCAGGCTGTAAAGTGACAGAATAAATACTTTAACTAAAAAAGTAAGAATAGCTTAGATATACTTCAACTGGTAAATGAATAGTGAAAATTGGATGCATTTACGCAATGAAAAGTTATTCACCTCTTTTTTTGGTTTTTCGAGACAGGGTCTCTCTGTATAGCTTTGGCTGTCCTGGACTCACTTTGTAGACCAGGCTTGCCTCGAACTCACAGTGATCCACCTGCCTCTGCCTCCCGAGTGCTGGGACTAAAGGCGTGCGCCACCACACCGGGATAAGTTATTCACCTCTTAAGAAAAATGAAATTATGTTGCTTAAATGAGTATTATGAGACTAGAAGAAGTCATCCTAAGTGAGGTGTCAGAGACCTATAAAATAGACACCACATATGCTTTCTTTTTTTAAAAAAAATACTTTTGTTTTATTACACATGCATAAAAAAACTACATACAGCAGGAAGAAACATGTGACAATCATGAAAATAATGGGTTCTATACATGTTACATTCATAGTGACTTGGCCATCTGCATTTGTCTACTTTGAAGTAAGTGTTTTTCCTGTCTTGTTGGGTCTAAATTTCCAAATGAGATTCAATATCTATCTTATCTCAACTCTAATAGCTTAACTTCTTTATCTTGATCTAAAACTATCTTGTCCCCAATCAGCTAAACTTGGTTGTAAAACTATACTATCTTGTCTTCAATGCCCCTCAGAGATTTGAGAAGGAATAAAACTTAAATTCCTGCGTGAACCAGCAGTGTAGGTTAGCAGCTTCCAATATGTACAGATTGACTTAAGACAGTTTACTGCCTGACCAGTCACCCAATACACTTTATAACATTGGAGCCTCATCTTCAGCTTTCTGGCCTAATATCTCTGCCAGACTTGTTCACAGGGCAGGACCAATTGAGGACATGCTTACCCTGACTTGGCCAACTGCAGCCGCTGACTCTGCCTGCATCTAAGCTGCCAATTTTTAGGCAGATTCTGTTTGTGGCAGGGATGAGGACATTTTGCCCAGTGGCTGTTAAAGCCATGTCCATAAGGAGGCTCTTTGATGCTCATCATCTTCTTTGAGGTCAGCTAGGTATTTTCAGGAGTTAAATAGTCTTGTTGTCGAAGAAATTTAGGATTGTAAGGACAACTTTAAATGCCATATTCTGTGTGTCTCTAAGGCTTTTGAAGACCTTATTCAACTATTTTACCTCAAATATTGATAGAATCATATCTATGTTAGACTTAGGATATATATATGCTTATGTTAAAATCTGCCAAGTATTTGACATGCCCATGTTTTGTATCAATATACTAAATTCTATAATAATGACTTAGACATAACCTTCATTATAAGTAACAAAGCCTTGAGCTAAGGAGTAGGTTCAATCATCTTCCTTTTCTTCTATCCTCCCTCTGTGTTCCTAAATATCCCTTTATTTCTTTTCAGTTCCCATCTCCTTGCCTACGTATGCAAGATAAAGGCAGAGACGTTCCTGCATTTACTCTAATTTTTTCTCCCTTTAAGACCAATAATGATTTATGACCACCTCCAGATGAGTAAGCATTTGTAGATTAAGCAAGGAAACAGCAACCTAGGTAACCCCCTTCTTTAAGGGAATGGGGTACCATTCTCTTAAGGTTTCTTCGGGTTCAATTTAGGCACATAATACCTTGGAGGGGCCCCCCAAAATTGGAAAAAATGATTAAGCAATCTAGTGATTGCATTTGTGGTTCAATTTCTAAATGTTGAGAGATTCTAGGCTTAGTAGGAGATTGAAATGGTGGTCCAAATTGGACCAGAAGTTTTCTACAATGTTGTCCAGGAAGCTGCCCAACTTTGATGAGTAGAAGGAACAGAATAATCTGGGGCTAGAATTAGGAAGATGCAGGATGTCAGTGTCCATCATGCTGGGAGGAATGATTCCTGTCAGGTCTGATCCAGCTGGTTATTTTGTTCTGAAAACATAATGTCTCACAAGTATTATACAGCTCTAACATTATAATTGTACGAGGTGTGCACGATGCACAGAACAATTAAAGATAGTTTTCTGGTCATTGTATGAGTTGATGTGAGGCATTTGCAAATCTTTCTTCATGCCTTACTAGTAGTGGCCTCTAATACTAAGGCACAGAGATTTTGTGGTCAACATGAGGCCTCTCTATGCCTTTACATTTATATCTCTGCCAGTCTCAGAACTATTCCCATGTAGTGGGATTAGGAATATTAAATTACCTGCTTACTTTGTAGTTTGAGTTCTTTACGTCTCAATTGTAGCCCCCTCATCATCCCCTGCTGATCCCACTTTGTTCCTCATCTACCGCCGATCCCATCCCCTCTCTCATCCCCTTTCCCTCCCTCCCCTAGTCCTTTGATAGGGGAGATCTTCTCCCCTAACATCTGATCTTAATTTATCTAGTATACTCTGTACTATATATGATCTCTTCCTCTGTGGCCGGACAGGGCCATCTTACATACTCGGGACTCTATCCAGTGTCCAGCTTTAACTCTCTGTAACTGTCCCTATATCCTGCTTGGTGGAATCTCTCCTACGATGTCTATGGTGGTTTAAAATCCACATATGGGTGAGTATATACCATGCATGTCTTTTTGGGTCTGGGTTATCTCACTTCAGATGGTCATTTCTAATTCTTTCCTTTTGTCAGCAAAACTCAAGATTTCCTTGTTCTTAATAGCTGAATAGTATTCCATTATGTAGACGTACCACATTTTTTATCCATTCCTCTTTTTTTTCCAAGTAAACTTTTTTAATTAATTTATTCATATTACATCTCAGTTGTTAGCCCATCCCATGTATCCTCCCATTCCTCCCTTCCTCCCACTTCCCCCCTACTCCCCTCCCCTCCCCTATGTCTGTGTCTGAGGGGGACCTCCTCCCCCTGTATATGCTCATAGGGTATCAAATCTCTCCTTGGTGACCTATTATCTTTCCTCTGAGTGCCACCAGGCATCTCCATCCAAGGGACATGTTCAAATATGGGGCACCAGAGTTTGTGTGAAAGTTAGATCTCCTTCTCCACTCAACAGTGGAGAATGTCCTATCCATCGGCTAGTCTGGGTAGGGGTTCGAGGTTTACTGCCTTTTTTTTCCTTGGCTGTTGCCATAGTTTGCAGAGGACCCCAGGGCCCAGACTCTTCAATTGAGGGACATCTCAGTTGTTTCCAGGTTCTGGCTATTATGAATAAGGCTACTATGAACATAGTTGCACAAATGTCTTTGTTGGATGGTGGGGCATCTTTCAGGTATATACCCAGGAGTGGTAAAGATGGGTGTTGGGGTAGAGCTATTCCCAATTTTCTGAGAAAGTGCCATATTCCTTTCCAGAGTGGTTGAAGAAGTTTGCACTCCCACCAACAGTGGAGAAGTGTCCCCCTCTCGCCACATCCTCGCCAGCATGTGTTGTCATTTGAGTCATTGATCTTCGCTAATCGGATAGGTGTAAGATGGAATCTCAAGGTCATTTTGATTTGTATTTCCCTTATTAGTAGGATGTTGAGCATTTCTTTAAGTGTTTCTCAGCTATTCAATAATCCTCTATTGAGAATTCTCTGTTTTTGATTGAGTTGTTTGGTTTGGTAGTGTTTAATTTTTTGAGTTCTTTATATACTTTAGATATCAGTCCTTTGTCAGATGTAGGGTTGGTAAGGATTTTTTCCCAATCGGTGGGCTGTCGCTTTGTTCTGCTGACAGTGTCTTCTGCCTTGCAGAAGCTTCTCAGCCTCATAAGGTCCCACTTATTAATTATTGATCTTAGAGCCTGTGCTGTTGTGTTCTGGTCAGGAATTTGTCTCCTGTACCAATGAGTTCTGGGGTCTTACCACTTTTTCTTCTAACAGATTTAGTGTTTCTGGGTTTATGTTGAGATCTTTAATCCACTTGGATGTTAGTTTCATATAGGGTGATAAATATGCATCTATTTGCATTTTTTACATGTAGACATCAAGTTGAACCAGCACCATTTGTTGAAGATGCTTTCTTTTTTCCATTGTATCATTTTGGCTTCTTTGTCAAAAATCAAATGGCCATATGTGTATGGGTGTATATCTGGGTCCTCAGTTCAATTCCATTGGTCAGCTGGCCTATTTCTATACCAATATCATGCTGTTTTTTTATTACTGCTGTTCTATAGTACAGCTTGTGACAGGGATGGATATTCCTCTGGTAGATCTTTTATTGTATAGGATTGATTTAGCTACCCTGGGTTTTTTGTTTTCCATGTGAAGTTGAGGATTGATCTTTCCAATTCTGTAAAATCTTTTATTGGTATTTTGATAGGGATTGCATTAAATCTGTATATTGCTTTTGGTAGCATGGCCATTTTTACTATGTTGATTCTCCCAATCCATGAGCATCAGAGATCTTTCCATTTTCTGATATCCTCTTGAATTCCTTTTTGTAGAAACTTGAAGTTTTTTTTCATAAAGGTCTTTCACTTGCTTGGTTAGATTTACACCCATGTATTTTATATTGTTTGAGGCTATTGTGAAGGGAGTGGTTTCCTTAATTTCTTTCTCTGCCCTTTTTTCATCTGTATACAGGAAGGATATTGACTTTTTCCTGTTAATTTTGTATCTTGCAAATTTGCTGAAGCTGTTTATCAGCTATAGGAGTTCTTTGGTTGACTTTTGGGAAATCACTGATGTATATTATCATATCATCTGCAAATAGTGAAACTTTAACTTCTTCCTTTCCTATATGTATCCCCTTGATCTCCTTTAACTGTCTTATTGCTCTAGCTAGGACTTCAAGTACTATATTGAAGAGCAATGGAGAGAGTGGGCAGTCTTGTTGTGTTACTGAGTTCAGTGGGATTGATTTGAGTTTCTCGCCATTTAGCTTGATGTTGGCTATAGGTTTTCTGCATGGTGCCTTTAATATGTTTAGGTATGTGCTTTGTATCCCTGATCTCTCTAAGACTATTAACATGAAAGGGTGTTGGATTTTGTCAAAGGCTTTTTCCACATCTAAAGAGAGGATCATATGATTCTTTTCCTTCAGTTTGTTTATATGATTGATGGATTTTCTTATACTGAACCACCCCTGTATGCCTGGTATGAAAGCTACTTGGTCCTGAAGGATGAGATTTTTTTTATGTGATCTTGTATTCAGTTTGCAAGAATTTTATTGAGTATTTTTGTGTCTATCTTCATAAGGGAGATTGGTCTAAAATTCTCTTTCTTTGTTGGGTCTTTGTGTAGCTTAGGTATGAAGGTGACTGTGCTCCCACAGACTTGTCCATTGGACAGTCTCATAGAGGTCTTCTTTCACTTGCTATTCCCTTTTCAAAGATGACATTAGTTTGTGTTAAGTTGAAAAACAAAATTAACAAATAAATAATGTTTTTAAAGCACAATCTTAGATGATTGTGAAATGGAAGTGCATTTACACTCATTGATGGGACACACACAGTTCTTAACATATTTTGCAGGCTTTATTTTATCTCTTCTGTCATGTGAAGAAAAGTAATAGTGTCCGAAAGACACAAAGTCTGCTGTTTCTAAGAAACTATGAACGTTCAACTTTCTAGAACTAAGAGTTTTAACTGTTTGGGTTCATGAAATTTCCTGCCTAAATTATGGTAGCATACAAAATATACAATGAGAATTGATATGTTGTGTTAATTTGGAGATGAGAAAAGGGGTTCAGTGAATACGGAGAGCAAATGAAAATTATTCACGTATTCATTTGTCACTAAACAAAATATGTAATATTAACTTACAAAATCATCAAAGCTCAATTTTTCTAATGAGTTACTTTGGGTGTGTTGGTGTAGCAAGTAAGAGACAACAAAAGTTATGCTGATATCACACTACATTTCTTGCCAGATGCAGATCAGTGTGTGAAGTGTCCAGATGACCAGTATCCCAACACAGAGCAAACCCACTGCCTCCAAAAAGACGTGACATTTCTGGCTTATGAAAGTCCCTTGGGGATGACATTGGCTGGCATGGCTTTGTGGTTTTCTTCACTCACTGCACTTGTTCTTGTGGTTTTTGTGAAGCACCGAAAGACTCCAGTTGTGAAAGCTAATAACAGTACTCTCAGCTACATCCTGCTCATCTCCCTCAACTTCTGTTTTCTTTGCTCCTTGCTATTCATTGGTCATCCAAACTCAGCCACGTGCATCTTGCAACAGACTGCATTTGGAGTTGTTTTCACAGTGGCAGTATCTACTATCTTGGCCAAAACCATTACAGTGGTCTTGGCTTTCAAGTCTACAGCTCCAGGAAGAAGGATGAGAAGGGCACTTATATCGGGGACACCCAAATTTATCATTCCCATCTGTACACTCATACAATTTATCGTCTGTGGAGTCTGGCTGGGAACATCTCCTCCCTTTGTTGAAACAGATGCACACACTGAACATGGTCAGATCATCATTGTGTGCAATAAAGGCTCAGTCACAGCCTTCTACTGTGTCTTGGGATACCTGGGGGCTCTATCCACAGGGAGCTTCACAATTGCTTTTTTGGCCAGGAACCTGCCTGACACCTTCAATGAAGCCAAGTTCCTGACATTCAGCATGCTGGTATTCTGCAGTGTCTGGATCACCTTCCTCCCTGTCTACCACAGTACTAAGGGGAAGGTCATGGTGGTTGTGGAAGTCTTCTCCATCTTAGCATCCAGTGCAGGGCTGCTAAGTTGTATCTTTATACCCAAGTGTTATATTATTCTTTTGAGACCTGATAAGAACTCATTGAAAGCCATAAGAAATAGAGATCAATGGAAATAGCTGTCTTGAGAATAACTCATGTTACATTTTTGGGTTTCAAATGTATCAATAGAAGTTCTCAGATGAAATTGTTATACAGCATAATATATCCCACTATCCAGATTAATTGAATATTTGGTGTTGTAAGATTTGAATGTTGTGTCCAGGACCAAATTATTGTGAGATATCTTATCGTTCTTGTCAACCAGCTATAATTTGTCTCATTATGTGACTTCCAGATAAATACATTTACAATGTACAAAATGATCTTACCTTTCATCAAACCAATGGTCAAGATAGTATAAGATACTGTCACACATAATCATAGCCTAGAAATACCAGGTTAGCTGTAATTTGACCACATGAAGTTTACAGGAATTTATTCTGACAATATCTTGAATTTTGCATTAATGATTTCTTACTATAAAAATTACATGAAAGCCTCTTCAGATTGGAACATGATGTTTGACATAACTTGTGCATTTAGGTCATGCTCACTTATATTTGGCCACATCATCAAATCTCATAACATTCAAGATAAAGGATGTTGGCTTTCATTTTGCTTGTTTGTAACATCAGAAACTGAGGAAAAGCTAAGTTTGTTTTCCATTCAATTCTTATGAATATAATCATAGGTATCAGCAGTTCCATATTGTTAATTTGATGTGAATGCAGTATAAGTATAAAAACACTACTCTGGTGTATTTATGATGTTATAGCAAATATCTTTAGCTAAAATGAAAAAGATTCATCGTGTATTTGTGAAAGACATCCCATGGGCAAACTTCCAGAGGTGAATATAAATATAAAGTAACCAAAGCACCAAATTGAGGAAATTTGTTTTTTAAATTAAAAACAATGTGATCACCTACTTCATATTCTTGCTGTCATGATTTCACCCAAGTAATGAACTGTTCAGTTTATCATGATCAAAAATAAACCTACTTTTAAAATTATTTATTTTAATTTTTGAGATTTTACTATAATCTTGCTATACATCAAATACTCATATTTCAAGACATTTCACTCCATTTTTCATTATTTAATGTAGTAAAAAGATGTATATATCTATACACATATGCACATATGTATAAACATAAAGTATATACATCAATCTTGTAAATAGATGTAAGATATATATATATATATATATATATATATATATATATATATATATATATATATATATACAATCTGCCCTATCTAATGTTCTTTGTATGTATGTTATTATTACAGAAAACCACAATCAAACAAAATTCAGTTTTGGAGCTCAATCTCACCAGATACATCTACAAACATTTCCTGAACTTAAGGCTAGGCAATGTTGTGGATGAGGAAATGGAAATATTGGTAGAAAAAGAGAATTGCAAATTTTTAATTAATTTAGTTTATTTGTTTACATCCTTGTCATAGCCCCTCCCTATTGTCTTCCTGTTCCCATCCTGCTGCCTATTTCCTCCATCCTACCTCCCCTATTTCTCATAAAAGGGAAGCGCTCCCCCCACTAACCCACCCAAGATTATCATGTCAAATCAATACTGTTCACAACTTCTTCCCCTGTGTCCTGGCAAGACAACATCATATTTTCACTCTAAATGCCCAAGAGTCTGGTTACCACATGGATAGCTCAATTGGGTTAGGATATTGTGGTAAGAATATATAGTCTTGTCAAGGTAGAATTAAGTCATCAATGTCTAGCCAATACAACCACCTAAACAAAAGATGAACAAGGACAGGGGCAGTAAACATTCCAAATGGATGACATAAAGCAAAGAAGCCTCAACCCTGCATGAGTAACTGTAGGCAGCTGAGGAATTCTAAGAATTAGAGAAATATTCCTTTTCAGGAATGAGCACATCAATTGGTTATTCAATACCAAATAATTTTCTTGAATTTACTTTGGCCACATATTTACTCACAGCAAACAGAGCAGGGGATCAAAGAGAATACGGGCTGTGTGTAATTTGGAGTTGATGGTGATAAAGTTTAGTAAGTGTCTGTCAGGTCTTTGGAAGTGGTTTCTGAGAAGAATATTGAAGGATTTGGGGTCATCAGATATTAAATGGGCATTTAGGCAATGTTTGGCATATTAGAATGCCCCCCAAAAAAACCAGGATGAGATACAAGATGGCAGCACTAATTATACACTGTGTCTATCTGTAGTGCAGCAGTGCAGCACAGTGAGCAGTAGACCAAATTGTGGGTACCCAGATAGCTGCTTTCATGTTTCACAGGTCAGATGTGACCTCATGGTAAGGAAAACTAATGGGTCTGACCTCAGGTCACCAAGCTAATTGTCAGAAAATTTCCTTGGTCTCTGTAGATATACTAGGTCTCAGTATCTAGCCATCAGCCTGCATGCCTTTGCTCTGCACTCATCAACACAGACTGAACTGCGGGCCCCCAAAACAGGTGTCTGAGTCTGCTGGTGGAGAAGAGACCCCACAGAAAGGGACACAATTTAGTTGAACCTCAGGTCATACACTACTCCATGGAAAAATTCCTGGGTCTCCACAGGAGTGCTTCATCTCAGTGTACAGTTATTCAAAAGTGTGCAGCTCTCACTGGGAATTGAAGGGCACCAGAAAATACAAGCCAACAGCAGAGACAGCCAGATCACATAAGAACACAATCAACAAACTCTAAAGCAATATGGCATCTCCAGACCTCAGTAATCCCAAGGCAAACAGCCCTGCACACACAAAAAAAAACCAACTGAATAAGAAGAAAATTGCCTGAAATCTATGCTATGAAGATGATAACTGAGGAAACAAATAAAATCTGTAAAGAAATACAGGAATGTACAGCCAAACAGATTGAGCCCTTTAGAGAGACCTATAGAGAGGAAATGAATAAATCACTCAAAGAAATACAGGAAATCACAAACGAATGAATTTAGCAAATTGTTTAAAGAAATGCAGGAAAACACAAACATGCAGATGTAGGAAATCAATAAAATGATTCAAGATCTGAAGACAGAAATGGAAATAATAAATAAAGCACAAACTGAGGAAATCCTTGGAAGAGAGAACTTAGAGAAGAAAATGGGAATTAAACAGGTAAGCATTGTGAACCAAATAAAGGAGATGGAAAAATAATCTCAGGTGTAGAAGACACAATGGAAACATTTGATGCAACCATCAAAGAAAATGCTAAAATTAAAGAATTCTTGACACAAAATATCCACAAAATCAAGGACACGATGAAAAGAGGAAACCAAGAATAACAGGAACTGTGGAAAGAGAAGATGCCTGGCTCCAAGGTAAGAAAATATTTTCAAAAAAACTATAGAAAAAAATCCCCAACTTAAAGAAATGGATTCCTATAAACATACAAGAGTACTAATGAACACCAAATAGATAGGCCAGAAAAGAAAATCTTCCTACAACATAGTAAGCAAAACACTTGCTGTATATAGCATTTATTATGTTTAGATATGTGCCTTGTATTCCCAATCTCTCCAAAACTTTAAACATGAAAGGGTGTTGCATTTTGTCAAATGCTTTTCTGCATCATGTGGTTTCTTTTCTTTCAATTTGTTTATATGGTGGATTACACTGATGGTTTTTGGTACATTAAACCAACCCTGCATGTCAGGAATGAAGCCTACCTGGTCATGGCGAATGATATCTTTGATGTTGTATTCATTTTGTGAGTATTTTATTGAGTATTTTTGTGTCTATGTTCATAAGAGAAATTGGTCTGAAGTTCTCTTTTTTGTTGGGTCTTTGTTGGGCTTAGGTATCAACATGACTGTGGCCTCATAGAATGAATTTGGTACAGTTCCATCCATTTCTATCTTTTGGAGTAGCATGAAGAGTATTGGTATTAGCTCTTCTTTGAAAGTCTGGTAAAATTTTGCTCTGAAACCATCTGGCCATGGACTTTTTTGGTTGGGAGACTATCAATAATTGCTTCTATTTCTATAGTAGAAATAGGATTGTTTAAATGGTTTATCTATTCTTGATTCAATTTTGGCAAGTGAAATCGATCAAGAAAAGTGTTCATTTCCCTTAGATTTTCAAATTTCGTATCACATATGCCTTTAAAATAGGATCCTATGATTCTTTGTATTTCTTCAGTGTCTGTTGTTATGTCTCCCTTTTCATTTCTGACTTTGTTGATTTGGATAGTGTCTCTCTGCCTTTTAGTTAGTTTGGCTAATCGTTTGTCTATCTTGTTGATTTTCTCAACAAAAAAAAAACAGCTCCTGGTTTTGTTGATTCTTGAATTGTTCTCTTTGTTTCTAATTTATTGATTGCAGCCCTGAGTTTGATTATTTCCAGACTTCTACTCTTTTGGGGTGTTTCTGCTTCTTTTTTTTCTAGGGCATTTAACTGTGTCATTAAATTGCTTATATGGGATGTTTCTACTTTCTTCTTAAAGGCACTTAGTGCTATGAATTTTCCTCATAGCACTGCCTTCAATGTGTCTCACAAATTTGGATATGTTGTTCCTTCATTTTCATTGAATTGCAGGAAGTCTTCTATTTCTTTCTTTATTTCTTCCCTGACTCATATGTCATCAAGTAGAGAGTTGTTTAGTTTCCATATGTGTGTAGACTTTTTATTGCTTCTGTTGTTGTTGAAGTCCAGTCTCAGACCATGGTGATCTGATAGGATACAAGGTATTATTTCAATCTTCTTAAATCTGTTGAGGTTTGCTTTGTGACCTATTATGTGGTCAATTTTGGAGAAAGTTCCATGAGGTGCTGAGAAGAAGGTATAATCCTTTGTGGTTGGGTGAAAAGTTCTGTAGATATCTGTTAGATCCATTTGATTCATGACTTTGGTTAATGTTGTTACTTCTTGGTTTAGTTTTTGTTTCAAGGACCTATACTTCAGTGAAAGTGGGGTGTTGAAGTCTCCCACTATTAGTGTGTGGGGATCAATGTGTGGTTTGAGCCTTGTATTGGGAGCATAGATGTTCAGAATTGTGATGTCATCTTCTTTGACTTTACTTTTGATGAGTATAAAGTGTCCTTCCTCATCTCTTTTGATTAGTTTTGGTGTAAAGTCAAATTTATTAGATATTAAAATGGCTACACCAGCTTACTTCTTGTGTCCATTTGCTTGTAATACTTTTTCCCAGCCTTTTACCCCGAGGTAATGTCTATCCTTGTGGCTGAGATGTGTTTGTTGGATGCAGAAGAATGTTGGATCCTCCTTATACATCCATTCAGTTAGCCTGTGTCTTTTTATTGGAAAATTGGGACCATTAATGTTGAGAGATATTAGTGACAAGTGACTGTTAAGTCCCATGATTTTGATGTTGGTTGCAGGAGAGTATTTATGTGGTTGTTTTAGAGACAGTATAGTTATCTAATTCCCATATAGTTTCCGTTGTCGTTTGTCACTTTGGTTTGGAGTTTTCCATCTATTAACTTCTGTAAGGCCAGATTAGTGGTTAGGAACTGTTTGAATTTGTTTTTTATTTCTTTTTTTATTAATTTATTCTTGTTACATCTCAATGGTTATCCCATCCCTTGTATCCTCCCATTTTCCCCTTATTCCCCTCCCCTATGACTGTTCCTGAGGGGGATTACCTCCCCCTGTATATGCTCATAGGGTATCAAGTCTCTTCTTGGTAACCTGCTGTCCTTCCTCTGAGTGCCACCAGGTCTCCCCCTCCAGGAGACATGGGAAACTGGGACAAGGGGAGTACATTCTATTGGGACTCTAGATGAGAGAAGCATGGGAGAATAGCAAAGTAGAAGGATCCAGAGGGTCCTAGAAGCCTACAAGTAGAACATTATGATAGGCAGATTTGGGCCCAGGGGTCCCGCTCAAACTAAGGCACCAGCCAAGGACAATACAGGCTGTAAACTTTAAACCCCTACCCAGAATTAGCCAATGGATAGGACATTCTCCACAGTAGAGTGGAGAGTGGGATATGACTTTCTCACATACTCTGGTGCCTCACCTTTGAATTTGTTTTTATCATGGAAAATCTTGTTTTCTCCATCAATATTTATTGAGAGTTTTGCTGGGTAGAGTAGTCTTGCCTGGAACCTATGGTCTCTTAGGGTTTGCAGAACCTCTGTCCAAGCCCTTCTGGCTTTTACGGTCTCTGTTGAGAAGTCGGGTGTAATTCTGATAGGTTTGCCATTAAATGTTAATTGACCCTTTTCCCTTGCTGCTTTTAATATTTTTTCTTTATTCTGTACATTTTGTGTCTTGATTATTATGTGGTGGGAGGATTTTCTTTTCTGCTCTATTCTATTTGGTGTTCTATAGGCCTCTTGTACGTTTATCTGCACCTCCTTCCTTAGATTGGGAAATTTTTCTTCTATGATTTTGTTGAAGATATTTTCAGGTCCTTGGTGCCCAGCGTCTTCTCTTTCCTCAACTCCTATTATCCTCAGATTTTGTCTTTTCATGGTGTTCTTTATTTCTTGGATGTTTTGAGTCAGGAACTTTTCAGATTTAGCATTTTCTTTAATGTTTGTTTCAAATTTTACCATAGCATCTTTTGCTGCAGAGATTCATTCCTCCATCTCTTGAATTCTGTTAGAGAAGCTTAGGTCTGTATTACTTGCATGCTTCTCTGAGTCTGTTTGTTCCCGTCTTTCTTCTGTCTGTGTTTTTATCATTGTTTCCATTTTCATCTTCAGATCTTGAACCGTTTTATTGATTTCCTTCATCTGGTTGTTTGTGTTTTCTTGAGTTTCTTCCAGTGAATTTCTATGGGCCTTCAGATCTTGAATTGTTTTATTGATTTCAATCATCTGGCTGTTTGTCTTATCCTGGATTTTTTCCAGTTCCTCTCTATAGGCCTTTTTAATGTCTTCAATTTGTTTGGCTGCATCTTCCTGCATTTGTTTTTGGATATTATTCATTTGTTCCATTATCATCTTCATTACTATGGATTGGAGATCATTTTCTTGTATTTCAATTGTGTTTGAGTTCTTAGGGTTGTTTTCATTAGGATAGTTGAGATCTGGAGATTACATATTTTTGGGGGGTTGTTGTTTAAAGTTTTGCATTAACCTCTAGTCATTTTGCTGTCTCTGAAGTTGGGGCCCTGATCCACCCTCTGTGTTCTGCCTGGCCAACAGGCCCTCTGAGCATCCAGAGAGGGAGACAGGGTGTGGGCACGTGTGACACACCCACAGGCACCCCTGTTCAGCAGTGGAAAGCCTTAAAGCTGTGGCTGGAGGTGTAACTGCAGCTGCCTGAGAACTTGTGTGGGCCCTGGATCTCTCCAAGGGCTGGTGTGCTTGATCTATACTCTCTATTCCTCCTGGGCCAGTGTGCCCACAGTTGGTCAGGGAGGAAGACAGGGGGCGCAATTGATGCAAACACCCTTGTCTCAGAGTTCTGGTTTTGTGCTCACGTTGCAGTGGTTTCCAGACCCTGAGGCTCTCTCAGGACTTGCAGGTTTTTCCGAGATCAGAAACACCTGTTTTCCTGTGTTTTTCCTGGGCTAGTAGCCCCAGTGTGGAGTTACACTGCCCACAGTTCAGTTTCAGTTACCAAGTTCCTGGTTATCACTGGTGGGAACCTGTCCAGCTGTTGGGCAGTGTGCATCCGTCCTCCAGGTTCTTAGATTAGACCATTTTGGTTTACCACTTTAGCGCTGTGTCTGGGGGGGGGGGGGATATACACAGCTTCTTGGTCCCCTGTGATGGCCTTCGGTTTCTCTGTGGACTGGTAGGCTCAGATCTACGTTCCCTGTTCCCCCTAGGGCAACGGGCCCATGAATGGTCTGAGAGAAAGACAGGGGGTGCAGGTGAGGTTTTGTATTCCTGCTCACCTGGACACTGGTCCCTGGGGCTTTCTCGGGACTAGTGGGTTGGTCTGGCATCAAATCCATCCATTGTCTTGATTTTTTTCCCAGGCCAGTAGTTCCGTCCTGGAGATACACAGCCCACAGTTCAGTCTCAGATACAAAGCTCTAGATTAACGATGGCAGGCACCTGTTCCACTGCTGGGAAGAGGGCACCCTTCCTCTAAATTCTTAGAACAGAACAGACAAGCTGTAAGCGCAGCTTTAGCACTGCAGCAGGCAGGTGTATCCCCACCTGCCTGCTCTCCTGTTGAGCTCTGGGACTCTTTGCAGACTGGTGAGCCCAGAAACACGCTCTCTGGTCCCCCTGGACTTAGTATGGTCCAGATCTTCCAGACACCCTGCCAACCACACATACAGGCGGGTCACCACGCTAATCACCTCAGTAGGCGGGGCCTTGTCTTTGCTTCTGTTTACCCACTTGGGTGGCTGCAGGCCTAGCGGCTACTCCCCAGGGCAGTCCGTGCTCTCTGCATGGGCTCTGAAACTTTCGGTGGGTTCCCAGAAATACGCTCTGTTTCCACTGGGCCTAGTGTTGTCCAGATTTTCCAGGCAGCACGCCAATCACCTCAGCCGGGACCTACCTGCTCTAGGCTACCCGCTTGAGAGTCTACAGCTGCAGCAGCTGCTCGCCAGTGCTGGTTCTCACTGTGGACCACCAGAAGCACGCTCTCTGTTACCCCTGGACCTGTTACTGTCCAGATCTTCAGAGCTCCGTGGTAAACACCTCAGTAGGCAGAGCCTTGCCAGCTATCTCGGTTACCCATTTGAGTGTCTGTAGGTGCGGCAGCTGCTCTCTAGAGGGTCCGTGCTCCGGGCAGGTTCAGAGTCTCACAGTGGACCCCCCAGAAGCACGCTCTCTGTTCCCCCTGGACCTATTTCTGTCCAGCTCTTCCAGAATCCCCGGCAATCGCCTCAGTAGGCGGGGCCTTGCCAGAGATCTGCGCTACCTGTTTGAGTGTCTCCAGGCATGGCAGCTGCTCTCTAGTGGGTCTGTTCTCTGAGCGGGTTCAGGGTCTCACTGTGGAGCCCCAGAAGCATGCTCTCTGTTCCCCTTGGACCTATTTCTGTCCAGCTCTTCTGGAATCCCCGGCAATCGCCTCAGTAGGCGGGGCCTTGCCAGCGATTTCCACTACCCATTCGAGTGTCTGTAGGTGCAGCAGCTGCTCTCTAGGGTGTCCGTGCTCTGCGCAGGTTCAGAGTCTCACTGTGGACCCCCAGAAGCACTCTCTCTGTTCCCCTTGGACCTATTTCTGTCCAGCTCTTGCAGAATCCCCGGCAGTCGCCTCAGTAGGCTGGGCCTTGCCAACGATCTCCGCTACCTGTACGGGTTCACGGTCACACTGTGGACCTCCAGAAGTTCACCCTCTGATTCTCCTGGACCTGTTACTGTCCAGGTCTTCCAGACACTGCGCCAGACCCCTCTGCAGGCGGAATCTTGCCTGTATCCCCGGGGACCTGTTTGTGTGGCTGCCACTGCCGCAGCAGCTCCTTGCCAGTTGCTCCGTGCTCTCTGTGCATTCCAAAATGTGCCTCCTTTCCGTTTTATATTCCCTTGATCTCCTTTAGTGTCTTATTGCTTTATCTAGGGCTTCAAGTACTATAGTGAAGAGATATGTAGAGAGTGGACAGCCTTGACTTGTCCCTAATCTCACTGGAATTGATTTAAGTTTCTCTCTATTTAGTTTGATTTTGGCAATTGGCTTGCTAAATATTGCCTTTATTATGTTTAGATATGTGCCTTGTATCCCTGATTTCTCCAAGACTTTTAACATGAATGTGCGATGAATTTTGTCAAATTCTTTTTTCAGCATCTAAGGAGATGATCATGTGGCTTTTTTCCTTCAGTTTACTTATATGGTGAATTACATTGATGGGTTTCCGTATATTGAACCACCCCTGCATGCCTGGAATGAAGCCTACTTGGTTATGGTGAATGATATTTTTTATATTTTATTGGATTTGGGGTTTTTTTTAGTATTTTATTGAATATTTTTGCATATATGTTCATAAGAGAAATTGGTCTGAAATTCTCTTTCTTTGTTGAATATTTGTGGGTCTTAGGTATCAAGATGTCTTTGGACTCATAGAATGAGTTTGGTATTGTTCTTTCCAATTCTATTTTGTGGAATCATTTGGAGAGAATTGGTATTAGGTCTCCTTTGATGGTCTGGTACAATTCTGCACTGAATCCATTTGGCCATTTTTGTTTTGTTTTGTTTTGTCTTTTTGGGGGGGGGAGGGATGGTAGATTTTGATGAATGCCTCTATTTCCTTAGGAGACATAAGACTACTTAATTAACTTACCTGATCTTGATTCAATTGTGGTAGTTGGTAGCTATCAAGAAAATTGTGCATTTCATTTAGATTTTCATAATTTGTGACATATAGGCCTTTGAAGTAAGACCTAATGATTCTTTGGATTTCTTCAGTGTCTGTCTTTGTATCTCCCTTTTCATTTTGGATTGTCTTGATTTGAATACTCTCATTCTGCTTTTTTTTTTCTTAATTTGGCTAAGGGTTTGTCTATCTTGTTGATTTTCTCCAAGAACTAGCTCTTGGTTTCATTGATTCTTTGACTTATTCTCTTTGTTTCTAATTTATTGATATCAGACCTCAGGTTGTTGACCTCCAGGTGTGTATGCCTCTTTGTTGTGGATGATTCTTTTTGTTCGAGAGTTTTAAGGTGTGCTGTTAAGTTCCTAGTATGCGATGTCTCTAATTTCTTCATACAAGCACTTAGTCCTACAAACTTTCCTCTTAGAATTGCCTTCATTGTGTCCCATAACTTTGTGTATGTTGTGCTTTCATTATCATTAGATTCTTAGAAGATTTTTTAAATCTTTTTAAAATTTCTCCCTTACCCAAAAGTCATTGAGTAGGGAAATTGTTCAGTTTCCATGAGATTTTAGGCTTTCTGTTCTTTCGGTTGTTGTTGAGTTCCAGCTTTAGTCTACCATAGTATGATAAGACACAAGGGATTATTTCAATATTCTTATATCTGCTGAGGTTTGCTTTGTGACCAAGTATATGGTAGGTTTTGGAGAATGTTCAGTGAGTTGCTGAGAAGAATATGTATTCCTTTTTGTTTGGGTGGAATGTTCTGTACATATCAGTTATGTCCATTTGATTCATGACATCTATTAGCTTCATTATTGCCCCATGTAGTTTCTGACTTTATGATCTGTCTATTGGGGAAAGTGAGGCATTGAAGCCTCTCACTATTAAGGAGTGGGGTTTAATTTGTGATTTAAGCTTTAGTAGCTTTTCTTTTACAAATATTGGTGCCCCTGTATTTGGGGCACATATGTACAGGGTTGAGACATCCTCTTGGTGTATTTTTCCTTTGATGATTATGAAGTGTCTTTTACATATCTTTTGATTAGTTTTGGTAGAAAGACTATTTTATTAGATAGTAGAATGGCTGTTTCAGCCTGCTTCTTGGGTCCATTTGCTTGGAATACCACTTTCCAACCATTTACTCTAAGGTAATGTTTATATTTATTGCTGAGGCATGTTACTAGTATGCAGAACAATGATGGTTCTGTTTTCACATCTATTCTGTTAAGCTGTGTCTTTTTATTGCAGGTTTGGGGTCATTGAGGTTGAGGGGCATTAATGACCAGTGGTTGTTGGTGCCTATTTTGTTAATGTTGGTAGTGGTAAAGTGTGTGTGTGTGTGTGTGTGTGTGTGTGTGTGTGTGTGTGTGTGTGTGTTTGTGTGTTTCTTTTATTTTGGATTTATGGCTATGAGGTTATTTATTTCCTTTGTTTTCCTGGGTAAAGTTACTCTCCTTGGTTTGGAGTTTTCCTTCTACTATCTTCTGTAGGGCTGAGTTTCTGGCTAGGTACTGTTTAAACTTGATTTTATCATGAAATATCTTGTTTTCTGCATCTATGGTGATTGAAAGTTTTACTGGGTATAGTAGTCTGGGTTGATATTTGTGGACTCTTAGTGTCTGCATGACCTCTGCCCATGCCTTAATTGTCTCTGTTGAGAAGTCAGGTGTAATTCTTATAGGTTTGCCTTTATATGTGACTTGGCCATTTTCTCTTGCAGCTTTTAAATTTCTGTCTTTGTTCTGTAAATTTAGTGTTTTGTTATTATGTGACAAGAAGATTTTCTTTTCTGGTCCCATCTTTTTGTAGTTATGTAAGCTTCTTGTGTATTTATTGGCATTTATTTCTTTAGTTTAAGAATGTTATCTTCAATGATTTTGTTGCAAATATTTTCTGGACCTTGCACTTGGAATCTTCTTTTTTCTCTTACCCTTATGATTGTTAGGCTTGGTCTTTTCATAGTGTCCCGGATTTCTTGGATGTTCTGTGTCAGGAGCTTTTTAGATTTAACATTTTATTTGACTGTTGTATCAATTTTAAGACATATCTTCTAGTCCTGATATTCCTTCTTCCATCTCTTAAATTCTGCTGGTGATGCTTGTGCTTGTAGATCCTGTCCTCTTCTCTAGGTTTTTCATTTCCAAGATTATCTCAGATTGTGTTTTCTTCACTGTTTCTAGCTCCACTTTTAGGTCTTGAAAACTTTTATTCATTTCCTTCTCCTTTATGATTGTAATGTCCTGTATTTCACTAATTTCTGTAACCATTTTGTTCAATATTTTCATCTCTTCTTTTGTGTAATCATGTTCTAGTTTGACAGATTTATTTTCCTCCTTTAAGGCCTCTATCATTTTCATAACCTCATATTTGAAATCTTTCTCTTGTGCCTCAGGTGAGATAGTATCGCCTGGTTTTGGTGAGGTAGGAATGCTAGTTTCTGGTGGTGTCAAATGGCCCTGAAAATTGTTGCCTGTGTTCTTACACTAACCTCTTCCCAGTGTGATGTCTCTGGTATTAGCAGTTTTGGAAGTAGATTTGGAAGTAGCTGATGGTCTATGAGTTTAGGGACAGGTATAACGGGGTTTGGGTCTACATCCAAGTCACCTCCTCTGGGTTCAGTCTCTGCTTGCTGTTTCTGACTCAGGAGGGTGTGGCTGCTGAGGAACAAGCAGAAAGATATTTGGGCAGATGTCTGAGCCCAGCAGGCCTCTCTGGGGTGGAGGACAATGGGACTTTGTTCTCACACCCAAGCCCTATCCTCTGAGTTCTCTCTCTCTCTCTCTGCTTGTTTGCTGTTTATGCCCTAAGAGAGTCTGACTGCTGGCAAGCTGGCAGAAAAATAACCAAGAAGAGAACTATTCCAGTAGCCCAGCAGCCTCCTTGGGATGGAGGGCAATGGGAGTTTGGTCCCACACCCAAGCTCCCTCCTCTGGGTTCACTCTGTACTTGCTAGGTATTTCTGACTTAGGGGGTCTGACTGCTGGCCAGCTGGCAGAGAAGTATTAGAGGAGATAGTGGCTCTGGTGGCCATGCCAGCTTATTCAGGCAGAGGTGAGTTTGAAAATAAAATAAAAAAAGAAATTTCCTCAATCTAAAGAAAGAGATGCCTGCCAACATAAATGAGGCTTACAGCATACCAAATAGATTAAACCAGAAAAAATTCTTCCTGCCACAAAGTAATGAACACTAAATTTACAAAACAAAGAAATAATATTAAAAGCTGCAAGAGAAAAAGGCCAAGTACTATATAAAGGCAAACAGATCAGAATCACACCTGAATCTTAACTAAGACTATGCAAGCTAAACAGGTCTGGGAAAATGTCATGGAGAATCTAAGAGACCACAGATGTCACCCAGACTACTATACCCAGCAAAACTTTCTATCACCATAGATGAGAAAACAAGATATTCCACGACAAAACCAAATTTAAACCATATCCATGTAAAAACACAGCTCTACAGATGATACTAGAAGGCAAACTACAAACCAACAAGCTCAACTCTACTACAGCCCACAAAAAAAAATCCACAGGACATTGATAACTTCAAAACAGCAAAACCCAAAGAAGACAATCACAGAAACACACTCCCACCACCAACTTCCTAAGAAAAGAAGCTAGCATTGATTGGTCATCAATATCTCTCAAAATCAATAAACTCAACTCTACAATAAAGACACAGGCTAACAGAATGGATATGTAAACAGGAGCCAACATTCTGCTGCATAAAAGGAGCAAATCTCAGCAATAAAAGAGGCATTACCTACTCCAGAGGTCTGATTGCTACAATAAAAATGTGCTTAGTATTCTCCAAAATTTTATGTTAGGTTGTGTCTTCCACCAAAGGTGTTGCATTAGTTAACGTTCTAGTACTTTTGTAAAGACTTTAAACAAAAGCAACTTTGGAGGAAAGGAGTTTACTTCACCCTACAGCTTATAGTATATCTTGAAGAAAAGGTTGGAAGGAATCCAGGGGTGAAATCTAGATGCAAAACCTGAGGCAGAAATCATAGAATGAGTTGTTTACTATCTTGCTGCCCATGTCTCATTTAGCTTATTTTCTTAAGAGAAACTAGGAAAATTTTCCCAAGTTGGCACAGCCAACCAATGAATAGATCCTACTGCAACAATCATTAATTTAAAAACACCACCACAGACTTGCCCACTGACTACTCTCATGAAGACATTTTCCATGTTTTGAAATTCTCTTTTCAAAAATGACTTCAATTTGCATAAAAATGAAAAAGGAAACCAACACAGAGATGATGTTTTGAAGGCATAAGCTTAGATGATTATTAATGAGAATGAGTTCACATTCAGCAGGGAATTCACACAATTCTCAGCATATCTTGAGAGTTTCACTTTTTCTCTGTCATGGGAAGAGAGAGGACATTTTTTTGTTTGGGGGGACAGATCTCTCTGTGTAGCCTTGGCTGTCCTGGACTCACTTTGTAAACTGGGCTGGACTTGAACTAGCAGCAATCCATCTGCCTCTGCCTACTGAGTGCTGGGATTAAAGGCATGCACCACCACACCCAGTTTGAGAGTACTATTTTCGAACAAACACCAAAACTTCTGATTCTCAGAGACCATAAACATTTAATGTTCTAGACATAGAGTAATAAATGTTAGCTTTTCTGGAAATCCCCAGGTTAAATTATCATATCATACAAAATATTCTGGTAAAAATTATGTTGTCTTTATATGGAGATAAGGCAAAGAGTCATGAACACAGGACAAAAGAAAATATCATTTATTTACTTAATTCTAAAGAACATATGTAATATTAACTGACTGAAACATTCAAAGAAGTAGCTTTGATGTCACATTGAATTTCTTGCCAGATAATGATCAGTGTGTCAAGTGTCCAGATGATATTTGCCAACACAGAGCAACTGCACTGCATCCAAAGAGCTGTGACATTTCTGACTTACAAAAATCCCTTGGGGGTGACACTGGCCAGTATGGCCCTGTGCTGTTCTACACTCACCATACTTGTCCTTGGGATATTTGTGAAACATGAAAAGACTCTTGTTGTGAAAGCCAGTAACAGGACTCTTAGCTATATCTTGCTCATCTCTCTCAACTTCTGTTTTATTTGTTCCTTGCTCTTCATTGGTCAACCCAACACAGCCACCTATATCCTGCAACAGACTGCATTTGGTACTGTTTTCACAGTGGCTGTCTCTACTGTCTTGGCTAAAACCATTACAGTGGCCCTGGCCTTCAAGATCACAACTCCAGCAAGAAGAATGAAGGGGTGGCTTATATCAGGAGAACCCAAATTCATCATTCCTATCTGTACACTCATACAAATTACATTCTGTGGAATCTGGCTGGGAACATCTCTTCTCTTTGTGGACACAAATGCATACTCTGAGCATGGTCAGATCACCATTGTGTGCAATAAGGGCTCAGTCACAGCTTTCTACTGTGTCCTGGGATACCTGGGGACCCTGTCCATAGAAAGCTTCACAGTAGCTTTTTTGGCCAGGAATCTACCTGACACTTTCAATGAAACCAAATTCCTGACATTCAGCATGCTGGCATTGTGCAGTGTCTGAATCACCTTCCTCCCTGTCTACCACAGTACTAAAGGAAAAGTCATGGTAGCTGTGGAGGTTTTCCCCATCTTGTCCTCCAGTATGGGGCTCTGAGAATGTATATTTATCCCCAAGTGCTATATTATTCTCATGAGACCTGATAAGAGCTCATTCAAAACCATTAGAGATAGAGTTCAGTGGAAATAAGTGGTCCTTAAAATATGTCATGTAATATTTTTAATCTTTTGAGTAGTGCTAACAAAAATTCCCAGGTCAAACTGCTGCACATACACTACATATAACACAAGGCTGATTGACAAGTTCGATATCTGGTGTTTCTGTGCCACTGAAATATTCTATGTGCAGAGCTAAAGAATCTTGGGCTGTTTTAACCTTCTAATGATCCAGCTATAACTCTTGTCTTAATGTGACTTCCAGATAAATATTTTTCAACATTAAACCAAAGGTCAAGACATTATAGTTTGATATACTATCAAACATTTATTGTAACATAGAATTCCTATGTAGTTCTACTAAAATTTGACCTCAATAAAATTCTAAAAATATATTTTCTTTTTTATTTCTTTTTTAAATTTAATTAATTTATTCAAATTGCATCTCAGTTGTTATCCCATCCCTTGTATCCTCCCATTCTTCCTTCCCTTCTGCTTTCACCCTATTCCCCTCTCCTAGGTCTATGACTGAGTGGGACCTCCTCCACCACTATATGGTCATAGGCTGTCAAGTCTCATCTTTGTAGCCTGCTTATTCTTTCTCTGAGTGCCATCAGGCCTCCCTGCCTAGGGGAAATGGTCAAATATGGAGCATCAGAGTTTATATCAGAGTCAGTCTCCACTCTCCAACAACTGTGGAGATTATCCTGTCCATTGGCTAGATCTGAGTAGGGGTTTGATATTAACTGCTTGTATTGTTCTTGGTTGGTGCAGTAGTTTGAGCAGATTTCCCCCTGGGTCCAGATCCACCTGCCCTGATGTTCTTCTTGTAGATTTCTCGGACCCTCT
This sequence comes from Acomys minous, assembly GCF_964271855.1. NCBI lineage: Eukaryota > Metazoa > Chordata > Mammalia > Rodentia > Muridae > Acomys > Acomys minous. The sequence goes on along the minus strand of NC_140490.1, from coordinate 84,795,814 downwards.
AGATCCTTCTATTTCCCCATTCTCCTATATTTCTCTCACCTATAGTCCAAATAGGATATTCTCACATCTATCCCAATCTCCTGGTAAGTGAAGACTTTCATAGGACATGCCTTTTGGGCTAATGTCCAATTATAAATGAGTATATACCATGTGAGTCTTTTTGCTTCTTGGTTACCTCACTCAATATGATCCTTTATAGCTCCATCAATTTGTCCACAGTTTCAGGATTTCCTTGACTTTAATAGCTGAGTAGTATTCCATGGTGTAATGTACCACAGTTTCTTTATCCATTCTTCAACTGAAGAACATTTAGGCTTTTTCCAGGTTCCAGCTATTATGAATAAGGCTTCTATCAATATGGTTGAGCAAATGTCCTTCTTGTGTGGTGGAGCATCTTCTGCATATATTCCAATGAGTGTAAAAGCTGGGTCTTTAAAAAGCCCTATCCCCAGTTTTCTGAGAAAGCACCAGATAGATTTCCAAAGTGGTTGTACAAGTTTGCATTCCCACCAGCAATGAAGGAGTGTTCCTCTCTCCCCACATCCTCACCAGCATGTGGTGTCACTTGAGTTTTTTATTTTAGCCATCCTGATGGGTGTAAGATGGAATCTCAGAGTCATTTTGATTTGCATTTCTCTGAAGACTAAAGACATTGAGCATTTCTTTAACATTTCTCAGCCATTCAATATTCCTCTGTTGAGAATTCTCTGTTTAGTTCTGAACCCCTTTTCTTAATTGGGTTATTTGGTTTGGTGGTATTTAATTTCTTGAGTTCTTTATATATTTTGGATATTAGACGCTTGTCAGATGTAGGGTTGGTGAAGATCTTTTCCCAGTCTGTGGGCTGTTGCTTTGTTCTTTTGACAGTGTCTCCTGCCTTACAGATGCTTCTCGGCCTCATGAGTCCCATTTATTAATTGTTGACCATAATTCCTGGGCTGTTAGTGTCCTGTTCAGGAAGTTGTCTCCTGTACCAATGTGTTCCAGGCTCTTCCCCACTTTTTCTTCTAACATATTTAGTGTCTATGGTTTTATGTTAAGGTCTTTAATCCACTTGGACGTGAGTTTTGTACATGGTGACAAATATGGATCTAATTGCATTTTTCTACATGTAGACACCCAGTTAGACCATCACCATTTGTTGAAGATGCTCTCCTTCTTCCATTGAATATATTTGGCTTCTTTGTCAAAAATCAAGTGACTATATGTGTGTGGATTCATTTCTGGGTCTTCTATTAGATTTCATTAATCAACCAGCTTATTGCTGTGCTAGTACCATGCTGTTTTAATTACTGGTGCTCTATAGTACAGCTTGAGATCAGGAATGGAGATTCCTCTGTAGTATCTTTTATTGTATAGGATTTTTCCCTATTCTGGGTTTTTTGTTTTTCCATATGAAGTTGAGAATTGAACTCTCGATGTCTTTAAAAAAATTTGTGTAGGTATTTTGATAGGGATTGCATTGAATCTGTAAATTGCTTTTGGTAAGATGGTCATTTTTTTACTATGTTAATTCTCCCAATCCATAAACAAAGGAGATCCTGCCATCTTTTCATGTCATCTTCAGTCTCTTTCTTCAGAGATTTAGTTTTTTTCAAACAAGTCCTTCACTTGCTTGGTTAGAGTTACTCCTCGATATTTTATATTGCTTGTGGTTAACATGAAGGGTGTAGTTTTCCTAATTTCTTCCTCTGCATGATTGTCATTTTTGTATAGGAAGACTACTGACATTTTTAGTTAATTTTGTATTCAGCCATTTTGCTGAAGGTGTTTATCAGCTGTAGTAGTTCTCTGGTGGAATTTTGGGGGACACCTGTGTACACTATCATATCATCTGCAAATAGGGATAATTTGACTTCCTCCTTTTCCATTTGGATCCCCTTGATTTCCTTTTGTTGTCTTATTGTTCTGGCTATAACTTCAAGAACTATGTTAAAGAGATATGGAGAAAGTGGGCAGCCTTACCTGGTCCCTGATTTTAGAAGAATTTCCTTGAGTATCTCTCCATTTAATTTGATGCTGGATGATGGCTTGCTGTATATAGCCTTTATTATGTCAAGGTATGTGCCTTGTAACCCTGATCTCTCCAAAACTTAATACATGAATGGGTGTTTGATTTTGTCAAATGCTTTTGCTGCATCTAAGGAGATGACCATGTGGTTCTTTTTTCTTTCAGTTTGTTTATATGGTGGATTATATTGATGGATTTCTGTATATTAAAACATCCTTGCATTCCTAGAATGAAGCCTACCTGGTCATGGTGAATGATAGCTTTGATATGTTATTGTATTTGGTTTGCAAGTATTTTATTGAGTAATTTTGCATCAATGTTCATAAGAGAAATTGTTCTGAAATTCTTTTTTTTCGGGGGGGGTGTTTAGGAGGCTTATGTATCAACATGACTGTGACCTCATAGAATGAATTTGGTAATGTTCCATCAACTTCTATCTTTTGGAGTAGCTTGAAGAGTATCAATATTAGCTCCCCTTTGAAGGTCTGGTAGAATTCTGGGCTGAAACCAACTGGCCATGGGCTTTTGTTGTTGTTGTTGTTGTTAGGAGACTATTAATGACTGCTTCGACTTATATAGGAGAAATAGGACTATTTAATTTTTTATCTGATCTTGATTCAATTTTGGCAAGTGGAATCGATCAGGAAAAGAGTCCATTTCCCTTAGATTTTCAAATTTTGTAGCGTATATGCCTTTGAAGTAGGATCTTATGATTCTTTGTATTTCTTCAGTGTCTGTTGTTATGTCTCCCTTTTCATTTCTGATTTTGTTAATTTGGATAGTGTATCTCTGCCTTTTGGTTAGTTTGGCTAATGGTTTGTCTATCTTGTTGATTTTCTCAAAGCACTAGCTCCTGGTTTTGTTGATTCTTTGAATTATTCTCCTTGTTTCTAATTTATTGATTTCAGCCCTGAGTTTGATTATTTACAGATGTCCACTACTCTTGGGTGAAAAATGTGTCATTAAGTTGCTTATATGGGATGTTCCCAATTTCTTCATAAAGGCACTTTATGCTATGAATTTTTCTCTTAGCACTACTTTCAATGTGTCCCCAAAATTTGGGTATGTTGTTCCTTCCTTTTCCTTGAATTTCTGGAAGTCCTTAATTTCTTTCTTTATTTCTTCCCTGACCCAGGTGTCATCAAGTAGAAAGTTGTTTAGTTTCCATGTGTGTATAGGCTTTTTGATATTTCTGTTGTTTTTGAAGTCCATTGTGATCTGATAGGATACAAGCTATTATTTTAGTCTCTTTGAATCTGTTGAGGCTTGCTTTGTGACCTACTATGTGATCAATTTTGGAGACAATTCCATGGGGTGCTGAGAAGATATAATCCTTTCTGTTTTGGGTGATAAGTTCTGTAGTTATCTATTAGATCCATTTGATTCATGACATTGGTTAGTGCCCTTATTTCTTGGTTTAGTTTTTGTTTCACTGACCTATGCTTTGGTGAAAGTGAGGTGTTGAAGTCTCCTACTATTAATGTGTTGGGATTGATGTGTGGTTTAAGCTTTGTTAATAGTTCTTTTACAAATGAAGGTGCCCTTGTATTGGAAGCATAGATGTTTAAGATTGTGATGTCATCTTGATTTACTTTACCTTTGATGAGTATAAAGTAACCATCTTCATCTCTTTTGATTAATTTTGGTTGGAAGTCTATTTTATTGGATATTAAAATGGCTATGCCAGCTTGCTTCTTGTGTCTGTTTGCTTGAAATAGCTTTTTCTAACCTTTTAACCTGAGGTAATGTCTATCCTTGTGGCTGAGATGTGGTTCTTGAATGCAGAAGAATGTTCGATCTTGTTTAAGCAACCAATCAGTTAGTCTGTGTCTTTTTATTGGAGAATTGAGACCTTTAATGTTGTAGGATATTAATGAGCAGTGACTGTTAAGTCCCTTGATTTTGATGTTGGTTTTCAGTATAGTGTTTGTGTGGTTATGTTTTTGCAATGATGTAGTTATCTATTTCCCATATAATTTTGATTGTAGCTTGTCACTTTGGGTTGAAGGTTTCCTTCTAGTAACTTCAGTAAGACTGGATTTATGGATAGGTACTGTTTGAATTTGTTTTCTTCGTGGAATATCTTGTTTTCTCCATGAATGGTTATTGATCGTTTTACTAGATATAGTAATCTGGCTTGGCATTTGTGGTCTCTTAGGGTTTGCAGGACTTCTGTCCAGGCCTTTCTGGCTTTTATGGTCCCTGATGAGACATTGGGTGTAATTCTGATAAGGTTGCCATTATATGTTAATTGGCCTTTTCCTCTTGCTGCTTTTAATATTTTTCTTTTTTCTGTATATTTTGTGTTTTGATTATTATGTGACAGGAAAATTTTTTTTGGTCTATTCTATTTGGTGCTCTGTAGGCCTCTTGTATGTTTATATGCATCTCCTTCTTTAAATTGGGGGAATTTCCTTCTATGATTTTGTTGACAATATTTTCTCAGCCTTGAGTTGGGCATCTACTCTTTCCAAAGTACCTATTATTCTCAGGTTTTGTCTTTTCATGGTGTCCTTGATTTCTTGGATGGTTTGTGTTAGGAATTTTTCAGATTTAGTGTTTTCTTTGATGGTTGCTTCAAGTTCTACAATTGTATCTTCTAGTCCTGAGATTTGTTCCTCCATTTCTTGGATTCTGTTAGAGAAACTCATCTCTGTGTTGCTTCCTTTCCTCTCTAAGCTCTCTCGTTCCTGTTTTTCTCCTTTCTGTGCCTTTATTATTGTTTCCATTTTCATCTTCAGATTTTGAACTGTTTCGTTGATTTCTTCCAGAATTTCTTCCAGTGCCTCTCCCTATAGGCCTCTTTTATTTCTTCAACCTGTTTGCTTGCATCTTCCTGCATTTGTTTATGTATTTTATTAGTTTCTCTCATTATCATCTTCATTATTAAGGATTTGAGGTCGTTTTCTTGTATTTCTATTGTGTTTGACTTATCAGGGTTGCTTTCTTTGGGATAACTCGGATCTGGAGATGTCGAATTGTTTTGGGTTTTGTTCTTTGCATTCTTACTCTGTCCTTTAGTCATCTTGCTGTCTCTGATGTTGGGAGGCAGCTTTGATGTCCTTCACTGGTCATTGAGAGTGGATACTTAGTGAGTGATTACAGGTTGCATGCCCTTGCCTGTGAGGATCAGGGAGTCTTTCCCTGGAACAGGCAGGTGACCTGGTTTCCACTCCAGGAGTCTTTGCTCTACACCTTAAGCTTCTGACTGGGTCAACAGAGGTAGGCTTCTGCCTGGTCTTGTTTGTGCTACTGAGGTAATTCAGACCAGGTGTGTTGGGGCCACTGTTTAATTTTTTTGTCCTGATCCCTCAGGGCTGTCCAGTCTCTCTGGACGGTGTGGGAGACCCTGCCCATACCTGTTCAGACAGCATGACTATGGTGGTTCAGCCTCCTGGGAATGGGCTGCTGTTTAGTTTTCTGTCCCAACCACTCAGGGATGTGCAGTCTCTCCCAAGAGCATGGGAGACCCTGCTGGGCCATGTAGACTGGTAAGGCCAGGCTTTATCTGCCCTATTGTGCAGGCCCAGGCTGCTGTGTCCTGCAGTCAGGTTCCTGCCCAGACCAGTCTAGATAGCCCACCTTTAGCAGTTCAGTCCCGCTGAATTGTGGCCACTGTTCAGACTACCCTGCAGACCCCTCAGGGCATAGGATACCCTGCTGGGCCATGGGGACTGGCCTGGCCAGGACAGGTTCTATCTGACCAATTTTACAGTCTTGGCCTGCCATGGCCAGCAGCCTGGCTCCTGCCTGGTTCTATTCAGACTACTCACCTAGAAATATATTTTTTTGTTGTTTGTTCGGTTTTTTTTTCAAGACAGGGTTTCTCTGTGTAGCCTTGGGTGTCCTGGACTCACTTTGTAGTAGAAATATATGTTCAGTGTCTTGATTTGTGGATTAAATTGTTCAGTCACTAATACAACTTCATGAAACCATCATCATAATTTAGGGTAGTATTTGAGGTAACTTGTGTTCTCAACCAATGGTAACTCATATATGACCACAGCATTTTTGTTTGCATTATTATTTGTCTTTTTGTAACATCAACAACTGAGGAAAAATAAATTGTCTTTCCCTTCAAAGATTATGAAGTACATCATAGATAGTGATATCATATTAACTAACAGTTAATGAACATCAAGCCTCGATGATGAGTTTTCTAGTTCTAATTTTTCAAACTCCTTTCATATTACTCCCCAAACCACCATTGTCACATCTCTCTAAGCAATACCACACTACACAGGTCCTAAATTGTCTATGCTTTCTATTGCTGTGATGAAACTCTATGACCCAAAGTCAATTCATAAAGGAAAGGGTTTATTTGGCTTACACTTCCATATCACTATTCATCATCAAGCAAATAGGACAGGAACTCAAGCAAGAAAGAAAACTTGAGCCACATGCTGGTTTCAGTGTGCTGCTTACTGTCTTTCTCCTCATGGATTGCTTGGCCTCTTTCTTATACAACCTGGGTCCATGGGCCCTGAGATGACATTGCCCACAATGAGCTGGTCCTCCAAGCATATATCACTAATTAAGAAAATGCTTTTTTGCCTCCCTAAAACCCAATCATTAAGGCATTTATTGAAAATTGACATTATTTCCTCTCAGAAGATGTTAGCTTGTGTCAAGTTGACACAAGACTACCAAGCACAGGACCTATTTATCAAAACTCAGGAATTTACTCTTCCACAAGGGTCTACGACATCACTAGCCAGAAACTTTGGCCTGATGCATAGTCCCAGTCATGTTCTCCTAAGTGTGAGTTTGGCTTAAGATTTAATTGAAAAGTGGTTGTCATGCTCAAAAGAGTTGGGACATTATTTCATTTTGGATTTTTTTTCATCAGGTAATGGTAATCTGCACCTATGAGATCTGTGTAGCTATTAATGGGCATTAATAGTGAATGTCAATTAGCTTCACAAACCCTGAATATATGAGCTGACCCTCACTATCATGGACACTGCAGGACAATGTCTCTATGTATATGGGAAACTCTTCCTAAATGAGTGTTTTCTCGTTACAGTTAATTTTGAATCCTTAGAAACTACACAATTGCATCATGTTAAAATGGTTGTGGACATTTTTCCCCATTTGGGTTGGTCCTTGTGGATTTACTATTCTGGGACATGGATGGTGACATAAGGATGCCAGGGACTTGAAAGGATCGTTGTTAGACATGTTTTTCCAACATGTGTTTGTCACTGGGACAGAAACCTCAGATATAAAGCCTGGGGGTAGGTAGAAAATGTTGATGATTTCCCAATGGGACTGGGGCAGGATGATGATGCCTTTGAATGAATGGAGTGTTGAACACCCTTTACTGTCTGCAAAAATTATAAACCCACAAATAAACATTCACCTGATGAAGCCATGTACCTGGAATCACTGCAAGGTCTGTCTGCGTTCAAAGAAACACTCACAATGCTTACGTTGATTTCTTTCATCTTGGTGGTGAAGTTTCCTATGTTCCTGTGCAATCATGATAGTCTTAGATGCTTGGTGTCTTTGATAGGCAATGTATACCAGGATGGAGACATTGTGATCAGTGCTTTTTTACCGCTATATACCTATCAAACCTCCCCACATACTGAAGGGTCAGAAAACACAGACATTTCTGAAAGGTAAGTATTGCCTGCACTCTCTTTGGAGCCCAATTTTTGAGGGTGAACCTTTACACCTTTACTCTATCTTTTATTTTCTTCTTGAAAGGGCTGTCTTCCAACCTGGTATGAGTTTTTAATTTTTATCTATTGTCTTTTATTTTGTGAGTGAAGGCTGAACACAAAACCACTCTCCAAACAGTTCCTCTGACATCTGCCATGCAGAAGCCAAATTATGTAACTCAGAAATATAACTCTAGGCATGTGCTCAGTTCAATATCAAAAGGTAACAACACAATGAATCTTCTAAAAAGGAGAGTCAGTCTAATGATTGCTTCTTTTCTGCTACTGTGTGTGCCATATTCCAGGGGAGAGCACTACTACATTTGGTTATTTCAAACTCTTTGTATATCCCTATTTCCTTCAAAGTGTGCTTCTTCCCTTTGGTGTCACAAGCAGCCCAGGGACTATAATCAGACTTCTGTGATATGTCCATTCCCTCCCATATCTAATTGATGAAAATGCTGGGAAACCTTTTTGACAAAACAATCTCACTGCAATAAAAGGACTGGTTAATAAAAGAATGACACAGATGAACAGAGTTTAAACAGGTGGCTTTTGTTCCTGTGAACTGAAGCAATGCCACTGAGATCACCTTCTGTCAGACACTGATGTAATAGGTGTTGCCTGCCTGTATATGTTGCCCTCACTAGGAAAGATAAGTGTCAAGAAGGAAAGGCATCTGTTTTGCTTAGAAGCAACTTTATCTCTCTCCAATTCCTTGCTATTTGTGAATATCATTCCACTCTCTTTCACTTTTTCCTGTCTCCTTTTCACTTTATGTAACTCTTCCAGTCTCATATGCATGCTGTCGTCACTATGTCACCTTGCTGCTTTGACTCCCATGGCTGCTGTTCCTTGCCTGTTCTTAGAGAGATCCAAACTCAGGTTCATTCTGGTAGGTTCTGATCCAGATGACAGGGTGTCTTAATAGAATAGTCATTAATGGCATTCGGTAATAATTTACCTTTCCAGTGTGGAGGGCAAACAGCAAACCCACTTACTCAAAAGCTGAGATGTAATCAACCCAGGTATAAAGTTGAAGGCATTTTTTCTAAGTTTTAGATAGTACAAAGTGATGTGCTGTGTGAAAAATAATGTGTGATCTAATCAAACTGCATAAAATCTATTACCTTAAGATATAAGACCTTTGGCAAAATCTATAATTGGAAATTATATCAATCATATTTTCTCTAATACCACGGCATTGTCTTAGTGACTGCATTACTAAATATGGAGGGCACTCTACATTCATAATGTCTCTACAATACTTTTACTGATTTGAGTGGGAACATGTCTTATTGCTATCTATATTTACAATATTTTATTGATGCTTGAGCTGACTATGTATGTACATATTATATTATAGATACATATGTGTGTGTTTGTGTGTGTATTTCATGCTTGCTATTCATTCTATTTCTTTATATTTATTTTCAAATGACATGTTTCACATTGATTTTCAAGGGTTATAAAATGACTATATGTTTATTGTTTGTGTTACACACTTCTGGATGTGAGTGTGTTTAAGGAGCAAATGATGCGTATAGTTAAAAAATCTTCTTATTAAGTAAAGTGGTATTGTAGGCTCTCATCTAAGACCCATGGCTTCACTAGGATTGAGAAGTTGGCTTCTCAAGTGTGTCATGGTCTTTATTGACTTTCCTCTCTCTCTCTCTCTCTCTCTCTCTCTCTCTCTCTCTCTCTCTGTGTGTGTGTGTGTGTGTGTGTGTGTGTGTGTGTGTGTGTGTGTGTGTTTGTGTGTGTGTATGTGTGTGCATGCGCACATGTGTGTATGTGTTGTGTGTTCCATTTGTCTGTATGTCTATATGTGTCAGTGAGGGCATGTGCATGCCACAGCACACTTGAGGGCAACCTTATTTATTTCCTTGACCTCCATCTTCCTTGAGACATGGTTTCTTATTCTTTGCTGTATATGCCAGGTTCATTGGACAATTATGTTATCCTGTATCCAACTCGTATGTACTGTAGAAATGTTGGGATTGATGAGCCAACTACACTATCCAGGATTTTGTTGGTTCCAATGATTCAAACTCAGATCCTCAATACTTCTGCTGCAAGCACTTTACCCATTGAGCTCTGTACCCAACACTCTATTAATTTTTTTGCTGAACACTCTATTGATTTTTAGTTTATATCAGTATCTAATCCCTCCCATATAGCATTCCTGTCCAATTCTTTAACTTCTGTTATAAATTAATATTTTGTATTTTTTCTGAATTCAAAATTATAACCACACTGAGGAAAATATATAACCCTCCCTTTTTATTAAATGCTCATAAATCTTTAGAAAGTTAGTGTTTAAATTTTTAAATTAATTTAAATTTAAATTAATAAAAGTCTACAAGATATAATAAAATGAATGAAATCACATTGTAAAGGGCCAATATAATCACAACAATTAAGGAACTGTCATTTGATTATCAAAAACTCAAAATACTTGCCCTTTGGGGCTCTTATATTAACTGAGAAAGACAGAAAAGAAACTACTTTACATGGACTCAACACATAGATGGGATTAAGATTCCAATGAAATTCTTCAGAGGAAAAGATAATAATTCCAGTCTTCAAGTATTCCACTGAGTAAATATTTCAAGGAAAAACTCACAATATATAAAATCTCACACATATAAATACAACCTTATTTATTGTAGTAGAGCAAAACACTGAATGCAACATGATAGAATTAAACATCTAAGTCCTTAACTTTACAATGGACTATATTCTCTCTGCAGAATTACCATATAGAGAATAATCCCAGAAGGATGGAATCACATTAAGGTAGAAACTTCCTAAAAACACAACAAGTTTTTATATATTAACATTTTCAAGACTGGGTATATGGTGTTGATAACCAATTGGTATGCTCTTTCCAAGGATAAAATATTTCTCCTGCTCTCAGAATCCCTCATTTACCTCTGTTTCTTTTTATAATGATAAAGAATTGTGGGCTTTTCCCTGACCATATTAGCATTTTTATTATTGACCTTATCATGAAACATAGACATACATACAAGAAAGGTATACAGGTATAGCAGATTGTATTTATGCATTTCAGAATACATATACAGAATTTATGTACAAATATTTGTGTATGTACATATATTCTTCTTATATATTCTTAAATACATACATACATATAGACATGTATATGTCCATATATATGTGTGTGTGTATAAAGCAATTAGTGAAAAATGAGGCCATGAATTGAAAGAAGGAGGTGTATACAAAAGTTTTGTAGAAAAAAGAAAAAGAAAGTAGTGTAATTATATTGCAATCCAAAATTTAAAGGAACATTTAAAATTTTTTCCAGTGATGTGTACTATATACAAAGTGAATACTGACAACTAAAGTTTAATACAAGATGAAACAGAAATCTAGAATGTTAAGACTAGGAACTCACTAAAGTGAAGCTACATTAAACATGAGAATGAGAAATATAAAATTATATATGATTCAAGAAAACTAAGTTATTTCTTCAAGGAGAGACAAAAACTAAACAACTATGAACTATGCAACAGAGGGTTTTTTTTTTTATCTAGACTTGCAGTGCACTGTCATGTGCATGGAAGAATACAAATGAAGCTATATTACAAGAGATTAAGGAAGCTGGCTTTGCAGGTAACAACCCTTCTTTAGCAGCATGAGGACCTGAGTTTAGATTCCCAGGACCCGTGTAAAAGCATGGTGTGTCAGGGTGGACAAAGGAGGATCACTGAGACTTCCTTGCTACCACAGGAGTTCCAGGTTCTGTAAGAAATCCAATGCAAGTGGATTAAGGTGCACAGGGAAAAAGAAGGACACAACATTCTAGTCCAGCCTATTTATGAACATGCACAAATGAAAATCCAATATATATTTAAGTATATGATCATGATGATGAATTTAAATACATAATACAGAATGTGTATAAAATATAAAATTACAGTGGATGCAAATAAATACCATTGATACCTATAGACTTTAGAATTACTTAGGAATTCCAGGTTTGGGTATATCCTAACTTTATGCGATATTCAATTATATGAAATAATCAGGAGATCTCTGATGGATACCAATGAAACACAAGTTGGTCAAAGAATACAGGGAAGTTATAATACAGGTAAAATTCATATTACAAACTAAGTCACTCACTTATTATAAAACAAAGCAGCAATCTTATCATTTCTATCTTAAATGCTCTGTCAATACATAACATGAAAGCAAAAAAAAAGGGGGGATACAAGAATGAGGTGAAGAAATTGTGTTTTGTTTTCCTTAAGTAAAATATGAAGGATATGTGATTGAGACATCACCACAAGTAGAGTGACTTATTAGTTCACCCTGAAAAAAAAAACTTATCTTGAAGCTGGGAACATGAACAGCATCTGGTGTATGCATTAGTGCCTGTGGTAGGTTCTCTAATACTGACTAAAAGCAGGGTATTGCTGCATGTACCTGTAACTCCAGTGTTTGGAGGCAGATAAGAGTGGTTTTCATAAGAACATTCTGGCCAGGCAGTCTAGATAAAAGTTTAATGAAAGACTTTGTGTTAATGGAATAAGACACTGATAAAAGAAGACATGTGGCATACACCTCTGGCCTCAAACATCTGGATATACCACATTTGCGCACACACGCGTGCGCATGCACACACACATATACACACATACCACTCCAAATACATACAAACTAATACACCATATATGTATATATGCACCACATACACATGTACACACCACATATACACACATATATGGAATAAACACATGTATTGTATATGTATATATATATACATATATATAATATACACACAATTTATATTTTCCTGAACCTGCAGGAATAACAAGCCCAAATTGCAAAGGGTCAAGCAGAAGAACTAAAGATGAAGAGTAAAGATTACAAAAGAAATAACTGAGACCAAAAAGTCTAGCATGAACTGATGACTTGTGCCCAACATGTTTATAAAATATAGCATCCTATGTAAGACCTGGAGTAAGAAAATGGCCAATGTCAGCAGAGAGCTAAGCCAGACAATGTTGGAAAAGAAAATTAAGGATATCTCAGAACCAGATAGATACCTTGGAATGAAAAGCACAACCCAGGAATAAGATCCAGGTCAGAAACCTTTGTTGCACTGGCTCTACCCCCACAGAGGCCTTTTCAAGTGCAACCTTGGACAGGAACATACAAACACATTTCCATTTTCCCTTCATCGGGGTCTCTTAAAAATTCTTGATTCAGTCAAGCTCCACACAATATGTATACTATCCTTCCTCAGAACCACACAAAGTATATTTTTCACTTTTGTGAAGCTTAGGGGTTTGAAGTTAAGGGCATGTGACCATCGCGTAGTGACTGTCGGCTTCCTAAATGGATGATAGTCTTCTTCCCCTGCCCTCGTGTAGTAAACAGATGAATGAAGTAGTATGAATTTTAAGGTATTAGTCTCTGTATGAGCTATGACACATGAGCACAACCAGACCTACAGATCACATATTGCAGCAGCATCAAATAACAAGGTATGGCTTCAACTTTGAAGCTGTGAGGGGAACCTTTTATTCAAGACGTGACAGTTAAAGTATTCATTTAAAGACAATGGTGACTGAAAATTGTTCTGTATGATTCTTATGTCCTCTGCACAGGATCAGTCTCAGCAACTACCAATTTGTGATGGCCTTGACTTTTGCCATTGAAGAGATCAACAGAAATTCCCTTTTTTTACCTAATGTGTCTCTGGGGTACAATATCTACACTGCAGGGCCAACTCAAAGGGATACGGTACGTAATCTCCTCATGTGGCTCATGGGGCAGAGCAAATACCTCCCAAACTACACCTGCAGAAGAAAAGAAAACTCTGTGGCTGCAATCACAGGAAGAACAGGGGAAATTTCTTCCCTAATTGCCACATTTTTGGGACTTTATAAATATCCACAGGTGAGACTGTATTGGTAGGAAAAAATAAAATAATTCTACATTGATATCAACTTTTGGGTACCAAGAATATGCATGAAGGGAAAAGACTTTCTTTGTGTATAATTTACATTACATAGTCTTGGGATGGATGATAGCCCAGGAGTCAGTAGTGCTTTCGGTATAATCATGAGGATGGGAATTTGGATGTCACTACCATCCATGTCTTCATGATACCACCACAGAAATAGGATGATCCCTGTGGCTTCCTGTCTCCTATTCAGGCACAAAATGGGAATCTATAGAGACTGTGCCTGTGTAGACTAAAGCAGAGGACACTGGATACCCTATTCTAGGTCTCATATACACACATATGTGTGTATACCTATAAAACATGAGCATTTACAGTTGTGTGGATATTTACACAAACAAAAATACACAGATACAGAGAGAGAGAGAGAGAGAGAGAGAGAGAGAGAGAGCGCAAGCCAATGAATCATTTGACATGTACAGTTTTTAAGGCTATGAACTCTGACATCATTAGCATATCCACATTTCTTTTGTTTGAAATATACATGAAGAGCATAAGATTCATATAAATCTTTATGACAAAAGTGAATTTTTCAACTCATTTTCTGTAATTGTCTCTGGATACTGTAGTTGACTTTAAATACAAATTTGACTTCCTACAACTTTAGTTACTTTCACTAAAATTTTGTTCTTCCTTCTTCATGTCACTCCCTGTTCTCCTTTCTTTAGCTGACATTTGGACCTTATGAACCAAATATGGAAGACCCTGTAAAGTTTCCTTCTCTGTATCAGATGGCCACCAAGGACTCTTCTCTGGCTTCAGGCATGGTCTCATTGTTTGTCCATTTCAGATGGAATTGGGTAGGGATGGTTATGTCTGATGATGAGAAAGCTGTTAATTTTGTCTCAGACTTGATACCACAGATGGAAAGAAACAGAGTCTGTGTAGCCTTCATGCAATTGATACCAGTCACCCTTATGTTCTACATGAACTATGATTATGTTGTCAATAACCCAATTGTGAAGAATTCAGCAAAAGTTATTATCATTTATGGTGACACTGATTCTTCTTTAGGTGTGCTCTTTAGAAGATGGGATGTTATACTTCCATGGAGAATCTGGGTGACTACTTCACAATGGGAAGTCTTTACTTCTATGAGACATTTCTTTCTTGACTCATTCCATGGGACTCTCATCTTTTCAAAAAACCATGGTGAGATTCCTACTTTTAAAGAATTTGAAAAGACAGTCACCCCTTCTAAATTCCCAGATGACATTTTCCTTGCAAAAGTGTGGGAAGATTATTTTGGTTGTGAAGTGTCTAATTCTACCTGTAAATCATTTAAAAACTGTTCATCTAAAGGTTCCTTGGGATGGCTACCTTGGTACCAATTTGACATGGCCATGAGTGATGGCAGTTACCATATATACAATGCTGTGTATGCTGTGGCTCACACCCTCCACAAGATGATTGTACAACTAGTAGATATGCAAGGAATGAAACAAAGAGGAAAAATGAAAATTCCTCCCTGGAAGGTAATGTCTTTTTCTTTGAAGGTGTAGAGTGTCACCAAGGTAAATTTTCTAAATGACCCACAGGTGCTCTGAAAAAGTACCTTGGGTTCTTTTTGCAGTAATAAGTTTTCCTGATGGCTTGTTGCCTAAAGCAAAAATATAAACCTGGTTACAATTGAAATCAATAGGCCAATATCATAGACATAAAAACCTAGGACCTGAGATTGAAAGGTTTTTATTATAAAGAGGCCATCAGTACCTGCCCTTTTAAGCTTCACAACAGAAACTCCTAATATACTCCCATGAAGGTCTTAAGTATGAACAAACAATGAAGATAAAAAGAGTATAGTATTTCATCAAATAAAGTAATTTTAGAACATCTCATAAAACAGTATTTACCATAGACACTGTCTTAGGTTTCCTTTTGCTCTGATAAAACTTGTAGACAAAAGCCACATAAATGAGAAAGGGAATATTTTACTCAAGATTATATGGTTATAGTATATCATCATAATGAACTCAAGATGCCAAAAACTTGAAGCAATTTGCCATATGAACATCCACTATCAAACACAAGGATTAATGAGTTACTGGATGAATACAATCACTCAACTCCGTCAATCCAATATACTCAGTTCAGGCCCAGCTCACTAAACAATTCTGCATAGTGTGATTCTTCACACATCAGTTAACACTAGTTCCTAAATCTCTCGTACAAGTGCTCAGACTCCAAGTTAATCTAGACAGTTCTTCACAGAAACCTCATGCCCATGTGATTCTAGATTTTGTTAGATTCACAGTTAATACCAACCATCACAAACTGTGCTGATCAGTGATGAAAACCATTGAAATTCCTAACTGTCCTGTGATTTAGCTGAATACTATAAGGACAGTTATGGTGTTATTTCACCATCAGCATTCATTGTTAATATTGTTGTTGTACACCTGTAATGATGTTTCATTTTGAGGGTGGAATTAATGAAAATGTGGACATGACAGAATTCAGGATTTTTCATATTAACAGTGAGCATGCCCATCATGAATAATGCATCTCTCCTAGCTGAACCCATTGCTGAAGAACATTCAATTCATAAATTCCGGTGGATACCCAGTATCTCTGAATCCTTCAGAAAAGAGGCATGAAGATTATGACATTCTGAACTTTCAGAATTTCCCACAAGGTTTTGGATATAAAGTCAAAGTAGGAACATTTTCACCACATTTGCCACATGGTCATCAATTGTCATTGTCAGAGGACAGGATAGAGTGGAGCATAGGAGACAAACAGGTGGGTGAATCTCACATTATGCTTTACACAAAAGGGAAAAGTTTTAAAAGCAACCTTTAATGAGACTCATGCCTCTTTTTGTATTAAAAGAAAACTTCACTGGCATATTTACACACTTATTTTTCACATTCCAACATTTTCTTTATGAAAAAATTAACCACAAATTAACATATTCTTCACCAATGTATATACATGGTTTTACATATATATGTAATTATGAATTTATATTTATTATATATAATATTTAATGCTATATAACATTAAATTTAATGCTTAGAATGCTATATATGTCATCATATGTCTCATAAAATTAATTCTTTTTAATAAGAAGTCTGGAGATTTAATTAATAAATTTATTTACTTATGTTATATACTGATCACAGCTTCCCCTTCCTCCTCTCTTTTCCCTCCCTTCTGTCTCATATCATTTCCCCCAACCCATCCTCTTTCTTTCTCCTCAGAAAAGGGGTGTCCTCTCATGGATATAAAACAGTCGTGTAATATCAGGTTGCCATACAACTAAATTTATCTTCTTATTGAGGCTAAAGTAGGCAGCTTAGTTAGAGGAAACATATCCAAAGCCAGGCAATGTAGTCAGACACAGCTTCTGAACCTGCTTTAAGAGTCCTACACTAAGACCCACCTGTATAACTGTTACATATGGACAGGGGCCCAGGTCTGTACATGCATTCTCTCTGGTTGGCAGTTTAGTCTCTATAAGCCCATATGTGCCCAGGGTAATTAATTCTGTACAAATTGTTGTTAGGCCCTTGCACCCTCTGTCTCATTCTCCTCTTCCACAGGACTCCACAAGCACTGCTGAATGTTTGGCTATGAATCTCTGCATCTGTTTCCATCAGCTGCTGGATACAGCTTCTCTCATGACAGTTATGCTAGGCTCCTGTCTTCAAGCAAAGCAGAATACCATTAATAATTTCGGGTATGGGCTTCATCTTGTGGTATGGTTCTGAAGCTGAGCCAGTCATTGGTTATCCAGTCCTTTAAATTCTGCTCCACCTTTTACCCCTGTCCAACTTCTAGACAGGACAAATTGAGGGTGTAAGGTTTACTGGCTGGGTTAATGTCATAAACCTGCCATTGGAAATTCTGCCTGATCACAGGAGATAGCTTGTTGAGGCTTCATATCCCCCACTGTTAGGAGTCTTAGCTAGTGTCACCCTAATAGATTCCTGGTAGTTCCATTGTCCTATATTTTAGGACATCCTAAAGATGACACCATATCCACTTCTCTCTCCCAGTACTCTCTATGTCCCCCACATTTGATCCCTCTTGTTCCCCTCCTCACACCCAATCTCAGGCAATTTCTTCATTCATTTCACCCTAAATGTCTATTTTCTTTCCCTTCTTTGTGAGATTCAAGCATCCTCTCTTGGGCATTTCTTGTTACATAGCTATTTTTGGCTTGTGGATTGCAGCATGATTATCCTGTATTTTGTAACTAATATATACTTATAAGTGAATGTATACATGTTTATCTTTCATTTTATTTTATTTAATTATAATTTATTGAGATTACATCCCAATTATTATCCCATCGCTTGTATATTCTCATACTCTCATCCAACCTACACCCTTCCCTAGACCTCTGACATGAGGAGACCTCCTCCCCTACCACATGACGACAATCTATCAGGTCTCATCTGAATAGCCTGCTTTCCTTTTCACTGTGTGCCCACCAGGCCTCCCCTCCAAATGGAAGTAATCAAATCTGGGGCACCAGAGTTCATGTCAGAAGCAATCCTAACTTCCTCAACTTTGAAAAATTAGCTGTCCATTTTCTAATTCTGAACAGGGAGTCTAGGTTCACAGCGTGCATTATCCTTGTTTAGTCCAACAGTTTGTGCAGGCACTGTTGTTTCCAGATAACTGGCCTTGATGGTCTTCAAGTGGGGCTCTTGAACCCTCTGAGTCCTTCCATGCCTCCATTTCTCCCATAATATGCTCAGCTTTCTGCCCAGAGTCCAGCAGCAAATCCCAACATCTGTCCCAATCCCTAACTAGGTGGAGTCTCAGAGGACATCTGTGTTGGTCTAATATATATATATATTATAAGTGAGTATATATTATATTATAATATATTATCAGTACGTATATATCATTTGTGTTGTTCTGGGTCTGGGTTACCTCACTCAGGATGATCATTTCCAGTTACATGCATTTGCCTGTAAATTTAAAGATTTCCTTGGCTTTTTAATTGCTGAAAAGTGTTCTATTGTGTAATTGTACACAGTTTTTTATCCATTCATCAGTTGAAGGACATCTATGATGTTTCCAGATTCTGGCTATTATGAACAGAGATTCTATGAACATAGTTGAGCAAATTTTGTTTGTTTGTTTTTGTAAGGTAGAGCATCTTTCAGGTATGTTCCCGGGAGTGGTATAGCTGGATCTTGAGGTAGCACTATTCCCAATGCTCTGAGAAGGCACCAGATAGATTTCCAAAGTGACTGTACAAGTTTACACTCCCACCAGCAATGGAGTAGTGTTCCCCTTTCTCCACATGTCCACCAGCATGTGCTGTCACTTGATTTTTTTATCTTTGCCATTCTGAAAGGTATAAGATGGAATCTCAGAGTCATTTTGATTTGCATTTCCATGATAACTAAGGATGTTGAGCATTTCTTTAAGTGTTCTCAGCCATTTAATATGCCTCTGTTGAGAATTATGTTTAGCTCTGTACCCCACTTTTTAATTGGATAATTTGGTTTGGTGATGTTTGATTTCTTCAGTTCATTATGTATTTAGGATACATAATACATAAACCCTTTGTCAGATTTAGGGTTGGTAAAGGTCTTTTCCTAGTCTGTAGGCTGTCCTTTAGTTCTGTTGCAAGTATCCATTACCTTACAGAAGTCTTTCAGTTTCATGAAGACACATTTATTATTATTTTTTTATTCTTGAGGCTGAGCTATGAATTGAAGACCCAGAAAGAAACCTACACACCTATAGACACTTGGTTTTTTGCAAATAAGCCAAAACCATACAATGGGAAAAAAAGATAGCACCTTCAACAAATGGTGCTGCTCTAAGTGGATGTCTACATGTAGAAAATGCAAATAGATCCATATCTATTACTTTGCACCAAACTAAAGTCCAAGCTGGTTAAAGACCGCAACAGAAAATGAAACACACCAACACTGTTAGAAGAACAAGTGGGGAAGAATCTTGAGCTCACAGCACAGGACACAACTTCTTGACCAGAATACTGTTTGTCTTTCTAAGTCTGGGTTACTTCATTCAAAGTTATCTTTCTTAGTTCCATCTATATCCCTGCAAATTTGATTATATCATTGTTACTGATGGCTGAGTAATATTCCAAATAGCAAACATACCACATATTTATGTCCATGCTTCATTTCAGGAATGTCTAGGTTGTTTCCAGTTTCTCTTTATTACAAATAAAATTTCTATGTGTGTAGTTGAGCAAGTGTCCTTGTGGAATGCTGGAGCATCTTTTGGGTATGTGTCCAGAAGGTATAGCTGGGATTTGTGGAAGATATAGTCTCAATTATCTGAGAAAACCTCATATTGATCTTGAACGTGATTGCACAAGATTGTACTCTTGCTACCAAAGCAGGAGTGTTGCTCCATATTTTTGCCAGCATGAGCTGTCACTTATATTTTTTATCATAGCCATTCTGACATGGATAAGATGAAATCTCAGAGTTGTTTTAACTACTTTTTTCTAATGACTAAGGATGTTGAATATTTCATTAACTACTTCTCAGTCATTACAGATTATCTTTCAATGATTATTTATATTTGTATCCATTTTTAGTTGGGTTATTTGGTTGCTCATATTTAATTTCCTGAATTCTGTATATATTTTTATATATCAGCCCTCTGTCAGAGGTGGAGTTGAATATTTTCCCATTCTGTTGCCTGTGTTTTGTGATTTTGAAGGCAGCATTTGCCTTACAGAAGACGTGCAGTTTCATGAGATCCCATTTACTAATTTTGGTCCTAATGCCTGAGCTTCTGATGTTCTGTTCACAACGTAGTCTCCTATACTAATGTGTTCAAGGATATTCATCGTACTCACTTCTAGTGTATTTATTGTATATAGTTTTATGTTGAGGTCATTTATCCATTTGTACTTGAGTTTTGTCCAGGGTGTTAGATATAGATATATTTTCATTCTTCTACGTGATGACATCCCAGCTAGAAAAGCATCATTTGTTAAAGGTACTTTCTCTTCTCAAATGTAAAGTTTTGACACCTGTGTCAAAAATTAAGTGTCTGTAGGTGTGCAGATTTCCTTCTAGTTTTTCCCTTTCATTCGATTGTTCATCCTCTATGATTTTATGCCAGCACCATGCACTTTTTATATACTCTTGTTCTGTATTACAGCTTGACATTAAAGATGGTAATACCTCTAGAAGTTCTTTTATTGCTCAGGATAATTTTATCTATCCTAGTTTTTGTTATTGTTGTTGTTGTTGTTTTCCATATGAATTTGAATATTATACTTTCAAGATATGTATAGAATTGTGTTGAAATTTTAATGAGAATTGCTTTTGGTAAGATGGCCATTTTTACTGCGTTAATCCTACGGATCCATGTACATGGAAGATCTTTTCATCTTTTGACATCTTCTTTGATTTCTTTTTTGAGAGACTTAAAGTCATTGTCAGAAGAGACTTTCACTTAATTTGCTTACAGATACACCAAAGTGTTTTATATTCTTTGTAGCTATTGCGAAGTGTATCATTTCCCTAATTTCTTTCTCAGCCTTTTTCATTGGTAATAGGAGAGCTACTGATGTTTTTAGGTAATTTTATATCCAGCCGCTTTGCTGAAGGTGATTATGAGCTGTAGGGGTTCTCTGATAGAAGTTTAGAGGTCACTTATGTATACTATCATATCACCTGTGAATAGAGAGACTTATTATTATATCTTCCAAATTTGAATCCCTGTGATATCCTTTAGTTTTCTTATTGCTATAGCTAGAAGTTCAAGTACTATATAAAATAGATATGGAGAGGGTAGACATTCTTGTCTTCTCCTTGATTTTAGTGGAATTGCTTTAAGTTTCTTTCCATTTAATTTTATGTTGGCTATTGGCTTGCTGTAAATTGTCTTCATTATGTTCAGCTTTATGCCTCATATTGTTGATCTGTCCAAGATTTTTTTGTAAGGTGTGTTGCATTTTGTCAAATCTATTTTGAGCATCTAATGAAAAGACCATGGAGTTTTTTTATTTCAGTTTTTTAATATGGTGGATGACATTTATGGATTTTTGTATGTTGAACCATTCCAGCATTACTGTGATGAAGCCTACTTAATAATGGTAGATAATGTTTTTGTGTGTTCTGGGATTCAGTTTGTGAATATTTTCTGGGGTGTTTCTGCATCGATATTCATAAGGAAAATTGGTCTAAAATTCTATTTCTTGGTTGATTCTTTGTGTGGTTTGGGTATCAGGGTAACTATATCCTCATAAAATGAAGTTGGCAGTGTTCCTTCTTTTTCTATTTTGTGGAATAATTTGAGGAGTTCTAGTGTTTGATTTTCATTAAACATGCAGTACAATTCTGTGATAAAAACCAACTATCCATGGGATTTCTAGATTTGCTTGCAAGAATTTTAATGACATATTCTACTTTCTCAAGAGCTAGAGGTATATTTAGTTTACTTTGTAAAGATTTATCTTTGGAAAAAAACAAAAAAAATTTATCTTTGGTAAGTGGTATCTATCAAGAAAATCACACGTTTTGTTTAGAGTTTTTAATTTTGTGGAGTACAGGTTTTGAAGTAAGACCTAATGATTCAATAAATTTCCATGGTTTATATTTTAGTGTCCTTATTTCATTTCTGATTTTCTTCATTTGGATATTCTCTCTATGCTTTTTAGTTAGTTTGCTAAGGTTTGTCTGTCTTGATGATTTTTTTCAAAGAAACAAATCTTTGTTACTTTGATTCTATGTATTATTTACCCTTTTCTATTTTATTAATTTCATCCATATGTTTTCACCACCTACTTCTCTTGAATGTGTTTGCTTCCTTTTGTTCTAGAGCATTCAGTTGGAATGTTAAGTTGCTAGTCTGAGATCTCTGCAAATACTTTATGAAGACACTTAGCAATATGAACTTTGCTCTTAGCACTGCTTCCATTGTGTATCATTAGTTTCAGTATGTTCTCCTTCATTTATTTTATTTATTTATTATAATTTATTTATATTGCATCCTGATTGTTATTCTTTTGCTCATATCCTCCCATTCCTCCACTCCCTTCCTATTCTGACTTATTACCCTCCCCTAGACCTCTGAGAGGGAGGGTCTTTCTTCCCTACTGTCTAGCTGCCTATCAAATTTCATCCAGATAGCCTGATTCTTCTTCCTCTGTTTGCCAGCAAGGTCTACCAACCAAGAGAAGATGATGAATCAGGAGCAGCAAAGCTCATATCAGAGTCAGTCCCCACTCCCTGCAACAATGGAGAGTGAGCTGTCCTTTGGCTATATCTGAACAGCAGTTCTAGGTTCTCTGCATGGATAGTCTTTGGTTGGTACAACAATTTGTGAAGGCACTCCTGAGTACAGATCCAACGATCTTAATGGTCTCCTTGTGGGGTTCCTGTACCCTCTGGATCCTTCCATCCCCACATTCTTCCTACCACTCCTAGCGCTCTGCCCAGAGTCCAGCAGTAAACCATAGAACCTCAGTCCCCTGCTGGGTGGAGTCTCTCAGAGGACATCTATGTTTAGTTAATATCTACTTATAAATGAGTGTATACTGTGTGTGTCTTTCTGGGTCTGAGTTACCTCACTCAGGATGATCATTTCTAGTTCCTTCCCTTTGCCTGAAAATTTCAAGATTTCCTTCTCATTAATGGCTGAGTAATATTCAATTGTTTACATTTACCATGGTTTCTTTATCCATTATTCAGTTAAAGATCATCTAGTTTGCTTCCAGATTCTGGCTAGTATGAATAAACCTGCTATGAACATAGTTGAGCAAATGCCCTTGTGTGGTGGAACATCAAAGAGGTATATGCCCAGGAAAGGAACAGCTATGTCTTGAGGTTGCACTGTTCCCAGTTATCTGAGAAAGTGCCAGGTTGATATCCAAAGTTGTTGTACAAATTTGTGTTGCCACAAACAATGGAGGAGTTTTCCCCTCCCTCCACATCTTTGCCAACATGTGAAGTCACTTGAGTTTCTTATCTTAGCCTTTCTGGGGTGTGTAAGATGGAATTTCAGAGTGATTTTTATTTGAATGTCCCTTGACAACTAAGGTCATTGAGCATTTCTTTAAGAGTTTCTATGCCATTAATTGTTCCTCTTCTGGAACTTCTCTTTCTAGGTCTGTACCCCATATTTTAATTGGGTTATTTGGTTTCATGGTGTTTCGTTTCTTTGGATATTTGCCCTGTGTCAGATGTAGGGTTGGTGAAAATTATTTCCCAGTCTATTGTCTGTCCATCTGTTCTGTTGAAAGTATCCTTTTCTGTAGGGAAGCTTTTCAATTTTGTGAGATCCCATTTATTAATTGTTGATTGTGGAGCCCGAGCTACTGGTGTTCTGTTCAGAAAGTTGTCTTATGTGTCAGTAAGTTCAAGACCCTTCCCCACTTTTTTTCTAACAGATTTACTGTGTCTGGTTTTATGTTGATTTTTTATTACATTTCAATGTTAGGTTTGTGCAGGATGATACTTATGGATCTGTTTGCATTTTTGTACTTGTGGACATCCAGTTAGACAAGCACCATTTGTTAAAGATGCTATCTTTTTTCTTTTTTAATACTTTTATTTTGTTACACATATATAAAACAAACTACGTACATCAGGGAGAACCATGTGACAATCATGAGAATAATGAGTTATATATAGTGAGTTGGCCATCTGCATTCAACCCATTTGAAGTAAGCGTCTTTCCTGTCTTGTTGGGTCTAAATTTCCAAATGAGATTCAATATCTATCCTATCACAACTCTAATAGCTTAACTTCTTTCTCTTGATCTAAAACGATCTTGCCCCCTAGCCAACTAAACTTGGTTTTAAAACTATACTAGCTTGTCTTCAGTGCCCTTCAGAGACTCAAAGAGGAATAAAACTTAAATTCCTGAGTAACCAGCAGTGCAAGTTAGCAGCTTCCAAAATGTACAAATTGACTTAAGACAGTTTACTGCCTGACCAGTCACCAACACACTTTATAATATTGGGGCCTCATCTTCAGGTTTTTGGCCTAATATTTCTACTAGACTTGTTCACAGGTCAGAAACTATTGAGAACTTGCTTACTCTAACTTGCCTGCATCTAAGCTGCCCATTTTTAGACAGATTCTGTTTGTGGCAGGAATGAGGACATTTTGCCCAGTGGTTATTTTGCCATCTTTTAAGCCATGTCCATAAAGAGGCTCTTTGATGCTCATCATCTTCTTTGAGGTTGTCTGGAGTTAACTTGTCTTGTCGAAGAAATTTAGCATTGTAAGAACATCTTTAAATGCTATATTCTGTGTGTCTCTGAGGCTTTTGAAGACCTTATTTAACTAATCTACCACATATATTGATAGAGTCATATCTATCTGTTAGACTTAGGATATATATTCTTGTATGAAAATATGCCAAGTATTTGACATGTCCATGTTTTGTATCAGTATAATAAATTCTACAGCAATGACTTAGACATAACTTTCATATAAGGAACAATTAAGGCCTTGAGTTAAAAAGTACGTTCAATAATCTTTCTTTTGTTCTATCCTTCCACTATGCTCCTAAATCTCCATTTCTTTCCTTTAAGCTCCCATCTCCTTGCCTATGTATGCAAGATAAAGGCAAAGAGAGACATTCCTGCATTTCCCCTAGTTTTTTTCTGTGTAAGACCAATCATGACTTATGACCACCTCCCAATGAGAATAAGCATTTGTAGATTAAGCGAGCAAACAGCAACCTATATAACCCCCACCACTTTGGAGAATGGGCCATCATTCTCTTAAGGTTTCTTCAGGTTTAATTGGGACAAATAATAACTTGGAAAGGGCCAAAAAAATTGGAGAGAATGGCTAAGCAATCTAGTGATTGTGTTTGTGGTTCAGTTTCTAAATGTTGAGAGATTCCAGGCTGAGTAGAAGATTGAAATAGTGGTCCAAATTGGATCAGAAGTTTTCTACAATGTTGTCCAGGAAGCTGTCCAAATCTGATGGGTAAAAGCAACAGAATCATCTGGGGCTGGAACCAGGAGAATCCAGGATGTCGGTGCCCATCATGCTGGGAGGAATGATTCCTGTCAGGTCTGATCATCTGGTTATTTTGTTCTGAGAACATAATTTTTCACAAGCATTATACATTTCTAACATTATAGTTGTATGAGGTGTGTGGGATGCACAGAACATTTAAAGCTAGGTTTCTGCTTGTTGTATGGGACGACATAAGGCATTTACACATGTTCCTTCATGCCTTACTAGCAATGGCCTCTAATACTAAGTTACAGAGAATCTGTGGTCAACATGAGGCCTCTCTATGCCTTTACATTTATACCTCTGTCAGTCTCAGAACTATTCCCATGTAGTGGGATTAGGAATATTAAATTACCTGCCTGTTTTGTAGTTTGAGTTCTTTACATCTCAATTATAGCCCCCTCTCTCATCCCCTCCCAATCCCACACCATTCTTCATCTACCCCCGATCCCATGCCCACTCTCATCTGCTTTCCCTCCCTCCCTAGTCCTTAGATAGGGGAGATCTCCTCCACTGACATCTGCCCTTAGTTTATCTAGTATCCTCTGTACTATATATGACCTCTTCCTCTGTGGCCAGACAGGGCCACCCTACACTCTCAGGACTCTGTCCAGTGTTCAGCATTAAGTCTCTGTAACTGTCCCTATACCCTGCTAGGTGGAATCTCTCCAATGATGTCTATGTTGGTTTAAAATTCACATATTAATGAGTATATACTTGCGTGTCTTTTCAGGTTTGGGTTATCTCATTTTGGATGATCATTTCTAATTCCATCCATTTGCCAGCAAAACTCAAGATTTCCTTGTTCTTAATAGCTGAATAGTATTCTATTGTGCAGATGTACCACAAATTTTTATCCATTTTTCGATTGAAGGATATCTCAATTGTTTCCAGGTTCTGGCTATTATGAATAAGGCTGCTATGAAATGTCTTTGTTGGATGGTGGGGCATCTTTCAGGTATATACCCAAGAGTGGTATGGCTGAGTCTTCTGAGAAAGTGCCATGTTACTTTCCAGAGTGGTTGAAGTGTTCCCCTTTCACCACTTCCTCTCCAGCATGTGCTGCCATTTGAGTTATTGATCTTTGCTAATCTGATAGGTGTAAGATGGAACCTTAAGGTCATTTTGATTTGCATTTCCCTGATGAGTAGGTATGTTGAGCATTTCTTTAAGTGTTTCTCAGCCATTTGATAGTCCTCTTTTGAGAACTCTCTGTTTAGTTCAATTCCCAATTTTTTAATTGGGTTATTTGCTTTGGTGGTGTTTAATTACTTGAGTTCTTAATATATTTTAGATATCAGCCCTTTCTCAGATGTACGGTTGGTAAAGATTTTTTCCCAATCTGTGGGCTGTCTGTCGCTTTGTTCTGCTGACAGTGTCTTCTGCCTTGCAGAAGCTTCTCAGCCTCATAAGATCCCAATTATTAATTGTTGTTCTTAGAGCCTGAGCTGTTGGTGTTCTGTTCAGGAATTTGTCTCCTGTGCCAATGAGTTCTAGGGTCTTACCACTTTTTCTTCTAATAGATTTAGTGTGTCTGCTTTTATGTTGAGGTCTTTAATCCACTTGGATGTTAGTTTCATACAGGGTGATAAAATATGGATCTATTTGCATTTTTTACATGTAGACATCCTGTTGGACCAGCACCATTTGTTGAAGATGTTTTCTTTTTTCTATTGTATCATTTTGGCTTCTTTGTCAAAAATCAAATGGCCATATGTGTGTGGACGTATATCTGAGTCCTCAGTTCGATTCCATTGGTCAACTGGCCTATTTCTATGCCAGTACCATGCTGTTTTTATTATTGTTGCTATATAGTACAGCTTGAGACCAGGGGTGGACATTCCTCCCATAGATCTTTTATTGTATAGGATTGATTTAGCTATCCTGGGTTTTTTGTTTTTCCATATGAAGTTGAGGATTGATCTTTCCAGTTCTGCAAAATATTTATTGGTATTTTGATAGGGATTGCATTAAATCTGTAGATTGCTTTTGGTAGCATGGCCATTTTTACTATGTTGATTCTCCCTATCCATGAGCATAGGAGATCTTTCCATTTTCTGATAGCCTCTTCAATTTCTTTCTGTAAGACTTGAAGTTTTTTTCATAAAGGTCTTTCACTTGCTTGGTTAGATTTATACCCAGACAATTTATATTGTTTGAGGCTATTGTGAAGGAAGCAGTTTCCCTAATTTCTTTCTATGTCCTTTTTTCATCTGTATACAGGAGGGTTACTGACTTTTTTGTGTAGTTTTGTCTTCTTAGATGTGCTTTCACTGTGTCCCATAAGTTTAGATATGTTGAACCTTCATTTTCCATTTTCATTGACCTTTACAAGATCCCCAGTTTCTTTTTTATTTCTTCCTCAACCCAGTTGTTACTGAATAAAGAGTTGTTCAGTTTCCATGTGTGTTTAGGTTTTTTGTTGTTCTATTGTTGAAGTCAATCTTGGTCCATGGTGATATGACAGGATACACAGTATTACTTCAAATCTCCTTGTATCTGTTGAGGCTTACTTTCTGATATATTATATAGTCAATTTTGGAGAAGGTTCTGTGAGGTACTGAGAAGAAGGTATAATCTTTGGTGTTTGGGTGGAACGTTCTGTAGCTATCTATTAGGTGCATTTGATTTGTGTCATCTGCTAGTGTCAATTATTACTCAGTTTAGCTTTGCTTTCATTGACCTATGCTTTGGTGAAAGGGAATTATTGAAGTCTTCCATGATTGATGTGAGGAACAGATATGTGATTAAAGCTTTATGTTTCTTTTACAACTTTGTATGGTCTTATATTTTGGGCATAGATGTTCAAATTTGTATTGTCATCTTGGTTGAGTTTTCCTTTGATGAGTATGAAGTATCTTTCTTCATCTCTTTTGATTAATTTTGTTTGAAAGTCTATTTTACTATATATTAGGATAACTACTCCAGCTTGATTCTTGTGCTCATTTTCTTGGAAGATCTTCCAGCTCTTTACTCTCAGAAAATGTCCATCTTTGTGGCTGAGGTGTGTTTCTTATAAGCATCATGCCGATGGGTCCTATTTATGTATCCATCCTGTCACCACTCTGTGTCTCTTTATTAGAGAGTTGAGACCATTGATGTTGAGAAAGATTAAAGATTGACGACTGTTCAGCCCTTTTATTTGGATATTGGTTGTTGTAGCATGTTTGTGTACTTGTATACGTTTTGTTTTTCTAAAGTGAAATTATCTATTTCTTGTGTTTTTCTGGGTGAAATTAGATTCCTTGGGTTTGAGTTTTCCTTCTAGTATCATCTCTGTGGCTGAATTTGCAAACAGGTATTTTTTTAAATATGCTTTTCTCATGGAATATCTTCTTTTCTCCATCAATGGTTATTGAAATTTTTGCTAGATATAGTAGTCTGGACTGGCATCTCTGGTCTCTTAGGATTTGCGAGGCTACTTTCTAGGCCATACTGGCTTTTATGGTCTCTGCTGAAGAGTTGGATGTGATTCTGATATGTTTGCCATTGAATGTTACTTGGTCTGTTTTTCTTGCTGCTTTTAACATTTTTCTTTGTTCTGTACATTTAGTGTTTTGATTACCATGTGGTAGAAGGATTTTCTTTTCTGTTTTACTCTATTTGGTGTTCTGTAAGTCTCTTATATGTTTATCAGCATCTCTTCCTTTTCATTGAGGAAGTTTTCTTCTGTGATTTTGTTGAAAATATTTACTGGGCCTTGGAGCTGAGTAGCTTCTCTTTTCTTGATCCTTAGGTTTCATCTCTTTATGATATCCTTGATTTCTTCGATGTTTTATGTTGAATTTTTTTAATTTAACATTTTCTTTGATGGTTGCCTCAAATTCTTCTATTTTACTTCTGTAACTGAGATTTATTTCTCTATCTCTGTTGTCAGTACTTACTTCTGCAGTTCCTGTTCTTTTCAGTAAGTTTTCTCTCTCCAGGCTTTCCTCAATGTGTGCTTTTATTATCGTTACCATATGAATCTTCAAATCTTGGACTGTTTTTGTTGATTTCCTTCATGTAATTGTTCACATTTTCCTGAATTTCATGCAGTGATTTATTCATTTTTTCTCTCTACATACCACTGTCATGCCTCTCTAAAGGCCCAATTTAGATGTATATTCTATTTCTTTAAGGGTGTTGTTTTTTTCTTCCATTATCATCTTCATAAAGAAAGATTTGAGATCATTTTCTTGAGTTTCAGTTGTATTCGAGTGTTCAGATCTGGTTGCATTGGAATAACAGGATTCTGGAGCTGCCATATTATTTTGGATTTTGTGGTTTGTGTTTTTACACTGTCCTTTAGCAATCATCTAGCTGTTTCTGGCATTGGGTGGTAGTTTCTGATGTCTTTCACTGGGCATTGAGAGCAGCTCATAGTTGAATGGCTATAGGTTGAGACTCCTCACCTGAAGGGATCAGAAAACTGTTCCAGTGTATCAGGCTGGTATTCTGAGGTCAGATGGTAACTTTCTGTGAGACAACTGGGTGTCCTAATGTCAGATCCACTGTATTCCAGCCCATGATGTCTCCTCTGGACTAAGAGACCCAGTCACTGGTGCTTTGTAGCCCACTGTGCTGTCTGAGACAGAGACTGTACATGCTGTGCACTGCAAGAAGGCCTTGGCTTAGACCTGGGGCTTTGCAGCACCCTCACCTGTTTTGACGCAGAAAATGTCCATGGACTGTCTGGGTGACCTGAGGTCAGAACCATGAGTGTTCCAGTCTGTAGGGTCTCATCTGGGCTAGAAATTCAAGATACCGATGTTTTCAAGCCCACAGTTCAGTCTGAGACACAGAGCACCAGACCCATATGCAGGCAGACAAGGGGCTAGAATTTGGAGACAGTGAAAACACCTACAGAGACCCAGAGACTTTTCTGTAGACTCACTAGGTGGCCAAAGGCCAAGCCCAATTGTGCTCCACAGTGTGGACAACTCCAGCATTGGTGTTTTGTAGCTCTTGGTTTGGTCCTTAGGTCACTTTGTAGTCACTGCTGTCCTGCTGATCAGGCACAATGTATGGTCAGTGCTGCAAACTTGGATTGTCCCTTATCCTTCATTTATATTGAATTCTAGAAAGTTGCTCACTTCATTATTTCCTCCCTGAAGCAGTAGTCACTGAATATAGCTTTGTTAAGTTTCCATGAATTTGTATGTTTTCCTGTCATTCTTGAACTCAAGCTTTGATCCATGATTGCCTGATGAGATACAGGGGGTTATTTCACTTTTCTTTATCTGTTGAGACTTGCTTTGTGACCAAGTATATGATTAATTTTGGAGAAGGTTCTGTGAAGTGCTAAGAATCAGTTATATTCTTTTCTATTTGGGTGAAATATTATGGAAATATCTGTTAGATCTTTTTACATCATAACATCTGTTATTTTTATTATTTCTCTGTTTAGCTTATGTCTGGATGTCCTTTCTTTTTTTAATTAATTTATTCATATTACATCTCAGTTGTTAGCCCATCCCATGTATCCTCCCATTCCTCCCTTCCTCCCACTTTCCCTCTACTCCCCTCCCCTCCCCTATGTCTGTGTCTGAGGGGGACTTCCTCCCCCTGTATATGCTCATAGGGCATCAAGTCTCTCCTTAGTGACCTATTATCTTTCCTCTGAGTGCCACCAGGCATCTCCATCCAAGGGACATGTTCAAATATGGGGCACCAGAGTTTGTGTGAAAGTTAGATCTCCTTCTCCACTCAACAGTGGAGAATGTCCTGTCCGTTGGCTAGTCTGGGTAGGGGTTCGAGGTTTACTGCCTATTTTTTCCTTGGCTGTTGCCATAGTTTGTGGAGGACCCCAGGGCCCAGACTCGCCTGTAGTTTTTCAGGACCCACTGGATCCTTCTATTTCCTCTTTCTCCCAGGCTTCTCACACCTAAAGTCTCAATAGGATGACCTCCCCTCTTACCCACTATCCTGGTAGGTACAGTTTTTCATGGGAATGTACAACTTGGACTAGTGTCTCTATATAAGTGAGTATATACCATTTAGCTCTTTTTGCTTCTGTGTGAACTCACTCATTATGACAATTTCTAGTTCAATCCATTTGTCCACAAATTTTGGAAATTCCTTGTTTTTAATAGCTGAGTAGTATTCCATAGTGTAAATGTACCACAGTTTCTTTATCCATTCTTCTATTGAGGGACAAGTAGGTTCTTTCCAAGTTCTGGCTATTATGAATAAGGCTGATATGAACATGGTTGAGCATATGTCCATGTTTTGTGGTAGTGCATCCTCTGGGTATATTCCAAGGAGTGGAATAGCTGGGTCTTGAGGAAGCCCTATTCCCATTTTTCTGAGAAAGCACCAGATAGCTTTCCAAAGTGGTTGTACTAGTTTGCATTCCCACCAGCAATGCAGGAGTGTTCCTCTTTCTCCACACCCTTGCCAGCATGAGGTGTCAGTTGAGTTATTGATCTTAGCCATTCTGATGGGTATAAGATGGAATCTCAGTGACATTTTGATTTGCATTTCCCTGATGACTAAGGAGGTCGAGCATTTCCTTAAGTGTTTCTCAGCCATTTGATATTCCTCTGTTGAGAATTCTCTGTTTAGTTCTGTGCCCCATTTCTCTATTGGGTTATTTGGTTTGGTGGTGTTTAATTTCTTGACTTCTTTATATATTTTGGATATTAGACCTTTGTCAGATGAAGAGTTGGTGAAGATCTTTTCCCAGTCTGTAGGCTGTCACTTTGTTCTCTTGACAGTGTCACCTGCCTTTCAGAAGCTTCTCAGCCTCATGAGGTCCCATTTATTAATTGTTGATGTTAAGGCCTGGGCTGTTAGTGTTCTGTTCAGGAAGTTGTCTCCTGTGCCTATGAGTTCCAGACTCTTCCCCACTTTTTCTCTAACTGGGTTAATGTCTGTGGTTTTAGGTTGAGGTCTTTAATCCACTTGGACTTGAGTTTTGTGCATGGTGACAAATATGGGTCTAATTGCATTTTTCTACATGTAGACATCCAGTTAGACCAGCACCATTTGTTGAAGATGCTGTCATTTTTCCATTGAATGGATTTGGCTTCTTTGTCAAAAATCAAGTGAGAAAATGTGTGTGGATTCATCTCTGGGTCTTCAGTTCGATTCCATTGATCCACTAGCCTATTGCTGTGCCAGTACCATGCTGTTTTAATTACTATTGCTCTATAGTACAACTTGAGATTAGGTATGGAGATTCCTCCAGAGGATCTTTTATTGTATACAATTGTTTTTGCTATTCTGGGCTTTTTGTTTCTCCATATGAAGTTGAGAATTGTTCTTTCAATATCTTCAAAATATTTTGTAGGTATTCTGATAGGGATTGCATTGAATCTGTAAACTGCTTTTGGTAAGATGGCCATTTTTACTATGTTGATTCGTCTGATCCACGAACAAGGTAGATCCTGCCATCTTCTGATGTCATTTTCACCTAGATGTCCTTTCTATTGGTGAAAATAGAATGTTGAAGTCTCCCGCTATTAGTGTATGGGGTGCAATGTGTGACTTAAAATTTAGTGTAAATGTGGGTGCTTTTGCATTTGGGGCACAGATATTCAGGATTGAGCCCTCATCCTCGTAATTTTTTCTTTTGATGAGTATGAAGTGTATTTCTCCATATCTTTTTATTGATTTTTATGAAAGTCTATTTTATTAGATATTAGAATTGCTACTCCAGCTTGTTTCTTTGGTCTGTTTTCTTGGAAAGTCTTTTTCCTCCCCTTTACTCTGAGGTTATTTCTATCTTTGATTTTGAGGTGTGTTTTTTAACATGAAGCAAAATGAAGGATCCTGGTTTTGCATGCATTTTATTAGTTTGTGTCTTTTTATTAGGGAATGAGTCCATTGACATTGAGAGATATTAAAGGCCAGTGCTTTTTAATTACTGTTATTTTGATGGTGGTGGTAAAAGTGTGTGTGTGTGTGTGTGTGTGTGTGTGTGTGTGTGTGTGTGTTTCCTTTCTTTTGGTTTTGAAGGTATGAAATTATTTATTCTTGTGTTTTCAGCCTTAAACAATTTGGATGTTTTTGTTATTATAAGTTTAGATGCTGGTTTCTCAACTTTTCTTCATTTTATGGGTATTTGTCAGTATTTTCTTACATTCATTTATGTTTCCTCTCTATCTTCTGTCCTGAGTTGTCTGCCTACCCTCTTGAGTTCTGACTGCTAAGACTTTAGGTCCAGTTGGCTGTCTCCTCTGTATTTTTTATGGCCTCCATTGTTTGGGATGCCAGTTTAGCCTCCAGAACCCCTAGCACCAGCATGACATGGTATCCTTCTTGGTACGCTCAGGCCTCCAGAAAAACTGACAGAGTGGTAAATAAGAAAATGGATCACAGGAGACAAGTTTCAGTTAACCACTGTTGGGATTCCTTTAAGGATACATTGCAGACAACCACATGGGGTTTGGCCTTACCTAGTTGACTCTGGTGCTAGCAACCTCTTGAAAAGCTGGCAGAGATGTGGGCTGAAAATGGAGCACAGGGAACAGGGGAGAGTTTTCTACTCTTCTGTGTGTTTTGGAGAATTTAGCAGACAAGTGATTTGGATAGGTGGGTGCTTCCCTGGTTGTTCCTAGTGTCTGCAGGAGTCTGGGACCTGAAAATGAAGTCTAGCACTTGTGTTGCAGTTTAATACTGTTGGGTGTGCTTTAAAGGGAATTTGTATGCAAGGACTTGGGTGAGGTCTTCCAGATTAATCCTTGTATGTACCCACATCTCTGATTTTTTTTTCAGACTCCCATCTCTGTATGCAGTGAAAGTTGTGGTCCTGGATTCAGAAAATCTCTTCAAGAAGGCAAGGCTTCCTGCTGTTTTTATTGTAGCTTCTGCCCAGAAAATGAAATTTCTAATGGAACAGGCAAGTGTGCGCAATACAAATGAAGTACACACCACTCTTTTTAATCCACGTACTGAAATAGAAATTATAGACAAGAGAGCTACACAGACTATAGTCTTAAGATTGTGTGTTCATAGTTATAGTTATAATCAACAACATAAATCCTTGCAATAGTCAATATTTGGTGGTTTACATGAAAACAAGCTATTTTTTATTCACATAAGTTTTTTTGACAAAGAGAAAGGAATCTAAGATTCATTTCTTCCACAGGATTTAACAAGTGGAATCTTTATCCATATATCTATGTCCAATCCTTTTGGAACTATATTATCATCACATTGAATCCATTAATCTGCCAAAGGACCAGTTTCACAGTTCCCAGAACTATTATTGAAATAGATCAGATATTAATAGACTGTAAACTTGTCTTAAGAAATTCAAGGGCTGGAGAAGTATCTTACTAGTTAAGAACACAGACTGTCCTTTTCCTAAGACTTGAGTTTGGCTCCCATAATTGTAACTGTCTGTACCTCCAATCAGTTCTCCAGGAGATCTGATAACACATTATGGTCAATGTGCAATACATGCTCATGTCATACAGATCTCCAAGCAGGCAAAATATTCAAAAAACACATAAAGGGTAAGAAATTCAGGTGTCTCATTTCTAAAATCATGTGGCATATATTGTTTTGAATTGGAAAAATTGTGTTTCCTCATCTCTAGTTCACAGATAAGTAGAGAACAAGATCTGAGATGTACATTTAGGACTGTGCCATAAAGCTGAATAGCTATATGCCCAAAGTTATGCAGGATGAGATCGGTGATGATAAATATATTTTGGGAGCTAACATCAATATTTAAATATATTTGTGCCAAAAATTACGATGAGCAAAGGGCAGGGCAAACGGTCGTTAGTACTGTTAGAAATCGCTGGGTATATGAACTACCACATCATGTAATATCCAGTGCATAATGAGTTACTTGGAGTTATTTGACCAAAATCAGGTAATTTAATCCCTCCAAATAGATAATAGGAAATCCTGACTAACATATGAACAATAAATCTAAGTGAAGCTTTTACAAAATCAATTAAAACACATATAGAAAACTATCATCAACATGATAATGTTGGTTTCTTCTCTGAGATATAGACAGGGATGCTTCACAATACAGGGTTGTTGTTTGCAATTCATCAAACAAATAGATTAAAGGACAGAAGCTGCCGGTCATCTAATTGGGAACTGGAAATGTATTGGAAATAACACAAAATTTCTTCATGATAAATTTCTAGAGAATGTAGGCATATAGAAGATATATATCTACCTAAAAAATGGCAAGAAATATAAGCCTGTCACAAACATAAGCTTCACAGAAAGGAGACTTGAAGTGTTTTCTCTAACTAGGAATGGTTATACACAATCTATATTTTTGTTCCATAGTGCTTGAATCTTAGAGAAATAAGGCAAGGAATTAGATAAGGGGGTTGGGAAATAGAAGCAGGGAAGTAAAAGTATCTTTACTTTCAGATGACAGGATTGTATGCATAAAAGACCATAAATATCTCACCACAAAAATCCTACAGCGGATGAATAGAGCCAGCAAGGTAACAGAAAAGGAAATAATCAAGAAGGTCTTAGAAAATACCAGCAACCAGCACACCAAGAAAAAAATCTGGTGAATGATACTATTACATTAAAAAATAATATAATCAATCAAACCATGGAGTAGAAACACTAGTACACTGAAACCTTTTAAACACTAAATAAATAAATTGAAAAATACAGCAGAAGATGGAAATAGCTCCCTCAATCTTGTGAAAATTGCCTTAGGATACTATAGCTGTGATAAAATATTAAATGAGCAACTAAGTGGGGAAAGGGTTTATTTCGGGTTCCAGCTCTGAGCTTAAGCTCCATCACACAGGGAAGTCAATGAGAAATTGAAATCATAATACTGGAGGTAATAAGTCATGAACAATGCTGCTTACAGACTGGTTTACATAGATAGATTGCCATGCATGCATTCTTAAACAGCCAAGTACCAACTTTCCAGGAGTGACCAATAACACACTGATATGTCCCATCCCACATCAATCAAGAATATGCACCACAGGCTTGTCTACAGAACAACCTTTTAAAGTTTTTTTCTTAATTAAGATACTTTTTTCTAATATGTCGTAGTTTGTGTCATGTTGACAAAAACCAACCAGAACAGCTATCTCACCAAAGCAACAGAACTCAAATAATCTATACCCTACTACAAGTAGGCTTCATTATCCAAGTTTATTGCTGTTTTACTCACAAGACTCAGGCAAAGTAAATAGTCCACATTTCCTTCAACCAGTGAATGGATGAGGAGATTTTATACATATACACAACAGAGAATTATTAAGCTATTAAAATTAAATTATGAATTTCCTAGGTATATAAATTGAAATGGGAATAATTAAGTGAGATAATACAAATCAAAAAAATGACATGGATTCTCTCTCTTATGCTTAGACACTACCTTGGAAAATTTAGATATGTTTTTAAATTGGAATAACGATAGAAGTCAGAAATCTAGAAAGAGTCCCTGAGCAGGTAGACTTAAGTACTAGGGGACAGAATATAGATGCTATAAAGCTGAAAAGGGGAGATAATGGAACAAGAAATATTGAGTAAATGGAGTATTTGATGGTCAGAGTATAGGAAGGAGATTGAGGAGGGATTGTTATTACTGAAGACATTTGACAATAACATAATGAAGCCTACTCCTGTATAAGAGTCAAA
The DNA here is from genome assembly GCF_964271855.1 of Acomys minous. NCBI lineage: Eukaryota > Metazoa > Chordata > Mammalia > Rodentia > Muridae > Acomys > Acomys minous. Next base: position 84,758,626 of record NC_140490.1, on the reverse strand, counting down.
AACTGTAGTTTACAGATGTGAGGAGAGTTTCAGATGAATGACACTGTGTGGAGAGATAACACCCCACTGATTCACCACAGGAATTAAAATAAAAAGCCAAGTGCCAGGCATGTGCTACCTTGCTTCAATATATTTGTCAATGAGATCACATAGATAACAACTCCAAACATAGCAAGTGATTTCTATGATTCTTGGTCATTCTCCAGGACCTGACTATAAGATACGATTGTTGTTGTGGACACTATATATCTGAGTCATAAGAGATGCAAAAAGCAAATAGTAACTGGCCTGCATACTTTTTCTCTACTTATTAGCTGACCAGGAGTTGGTAGGTTTTTGTGCCTAATACTAGGGATATAATTGATTAATAGTCCTAATGTAGTGCAACAGTTTCTTTCAAGATGAAAGTGCCAACATGGAGGGAAGAAAAAATGCTCTAAAGGTGGTAAAAAACACCCATCACACAGCAAAATTTTTTAAATTTAGAAGGGAAAGTACACAGGGGCTTCAGAAATTCCCCAACACTGAGCAGATTCACTAGAGACCTCCTTCTCAAAGTAAATACAAGCAGGAAGGAATATTGAGAGAAAATGTAAAAGAAGACAAACTTTCTAGAAAAAGTGGAAAGTCAAGATGCCTGAGGCATGAAGCATCTGTGAAACTGCCTGAAAGTTGTGTTATGAGATAGAGATTTTCAGGTTTTGTAAGAGATCATCCCTATTGGGCTCAGTTTATAGTGACAGATAACTTTGAGTCCTACCTTAGTGACTGTCCTAGTGCTGGGATATTGCACCATTTCCAAGGCAACTTATAACAGTGGTGCCTCACCTTTGACCATGTCCCCTGGACGGGGAGACCTGGTGGCAATCAGAGGAAGGACAGCAGGTTACCAAGAAGAGACTTGATACCCTATGATCATATAGAGGGGGAGGTAATCCCCCTCAGGAACAGTCATAGGGGAGGGGAATAAGGGGAAATTGGGAGGGAGGGAAGAATGGGAGGATACAAGGGAAGGGATAACCATTGAGATGTAACAAGAATAAATTAATAAAGGAGGGAAAAAAGAGTTTAATTTTAGGGTTCATGGTTGCAGGGGTTAGTGAGTTGGGAAGTGAGGCGGTATACTTCTGTCACAAACTTCTAGTCATGGATAAGAGCAAACATCTGCACTACATGGAAGTGGATAAAAAGAAATAGAGAGAGAGTGAGATAGAGACAGAGGAGATGTTCAATGGCATGGTCTTTTTAAAACTGAAGACCATCATAGTGACACATCTCTTCTACCATTGTGCCATCTGCTAAACTCAAATAGTATCACTAAGCACAGACCAAGCATTCAGCTACATGGGCCTAGGGAAGCCATTCTCACTCAATCCATTATTATTCTTATCTTCTCCTGTAAGTAGTCACTCATGTTAATGGCCTCAGTAAAGCTCACTGGTTTACCAACTTAGATTTTGGTGCTATCCTTAACTGGATCTACCGGAGGTTACCTATCTGTGATGAGTAGCTTGTTTGTTTGTAATATTATCACAAAACACATATCTATCTTTGAATCCTTTGAGCTGGAATAATGATTGGTTTTGGAAGATAAGCTCATTGGTATATAATAGTGATGGAAGTAGCTAACCATTTTCTGATGGCATGGAAAGCCCAGATGACAAGGAGAAATTTATATCTGGTGCCATTATCATGGCAAAAGACTGTATGTCAAGTGTTACAATGGTCCTGCACACATAAACTCAAACTAGCTGTGACTGCATGCACAAGGCAAGACATAGTCTAGGCAGGAAAACTACTTGAATGGGTGAGCTATTGGATGGGTCATGCAGAGCCATAACTACGTGAGTAGCAATTTCTGGTAAACAGGGAGTCAGTTTCTTTGGGCATGTGGCTTCTGAGAGGCCATAAATGCTCCAGTGGATGATCCAGGTATATCCAGAAAGCATTAAGTAGACCCTGTGTAGTTCAAAAATCAGCATATGAAGTTCAGAGGGGAAAAGCTTGGGGAGAATAGAAATTAAGTGGATGGGAGGAAATAGGAAGTAGTTTGATCAAAACACATTATCTGTCTATGAAATTTCCCATCAAGAAAGAAACAAATGTTCAATTATTATAGGGCATGGGGAGATTGCATTGCTGGAGAAATGCTTTTTCATGCAAGGTTGCAACCTGGGTTTGGTTACTCATAACCCACATTAAGGTCCAGGAATTACTGAAACACACACACACACACACTTTCTCATAACCCATATTAAGATCCAGGAATTACTAAAACACACACACACACACACACACACACACACACACACACACACACACACGCTTTCTCATAACCCATATTAAGATCCAGGAATTACTGAAACACACACACAATTTCTAGACTGAAATGAACTGAGTTTATCATTTCTTCTTAATTTTTCTGAGTTCTTTGTACATTCCAGGTATTAACTTCTCAGATATACATCAAGCTAAGGTTTTCTCACATTCTGTAAGATGCCTCTTCACTAAATCTGCTGTCTGTTTTACTGTGCACTGTCTTCATAATTTCATCAGGTTCTGGTGTTAGCCATTGGAAGGATTTCATGAGTGGTTACAAGTCTGTTTGAAAAGACTCATGCATACGTCATAGTTAAATTTATTATTTCTAAGGTAAAGCAGCATGACCAAAGTTATTCAAAAAGTTAAGGATTACTTGGCTTATATTTATAGTCCACCATGGTGGGAAGCCTGAGCAGAAACTCACAAATTGATACTGAAGCCATGGAGGAGTGCAAGGCTAGAATTTCCATCAAAAGCCATTAGTGAACAAAATACACTACAGACTTATCAATAGACAAATATATGAGGGTATTTATCATTTGAGAGTTCTTTATCCCAAATTACCCTGGCCTGTATCAAGTTGACACTACTGACCATAACTAATATCCAGAAATATTTTCACTACTTCTTTCTCTTAGCCTCTGAAATAGGTTAATTGAAGAAGCAATAATTTCTCAAAATATGAACTAGAAATTACTTATAAGCAGTAGGAAAATGTTCAGACAACTGCAGTCAGATAACTGCAGATCATAGCTTCATTCACATTCCATCTTTCACCAGCTAAAATTGCAGTCATTCAAAAAATAACTAACAGCAGCTTATGATGGAAATTTGCACAGTGGGGAAATTTTTATTTACTGCTGACAGGGGAGAAGACTAGTCCAGGCTTAAAGAAGTTAGTATTATTTCTGTGAAGCAAACAAAACCATTATTCTAGTAAAAAGAAAGCCTACAGAATGGTGGAAATGTTATGGATAATACATTTGACAAAAGGTTAGTATCTAAAATGTACAAAGAACTTTAAAAACTAAAATCAAGAGAACAAACAACCCAATTAAAATTGTAGCAAGGAACTAAACACAGGGTTTCATCAAAAGATGAAACACATATTAATAGGAAACTTTTTAAATTATGTTTAAATTACTTTCAGCATCTGAGGAATCTTAACTAGAAGTGTTGTGGAAATTCATCTTATGAGCACCCATAAATGCTCATCAGCATGACCAATCAAATGTGAACTGAAATGAGATGACACCAATGGGTATACGAAGGTAAATAGGAGTCATCACAGGAAGTCTCAGCCCTGCACAAAGAACTGTGGCCAGCTGAAACCAGGAAACAGGAAGGCTGGAAAGATAAACAAGCTTTTAAAAACTTGTTTCCATGTGACTGAATTTAAATATTTAACATTTTTTGTTGTGGAAATTAAAACATAAAAGTCATGGTACCCAAGAAATCATATTGTATATCACGATTGTATATTTTCTTGGTAATTTTCAAATCATCTTTCATGGGATGGTCTTGATGACTACACACTAGGTAAATGAAATAACAAGGGTATAGGTTCCAGAGGTCTGATTTGCTGCAATATAAATGTTCTTAATATTCTCCAGATTTTTCTGTTAGACTTTGTCTTGCACCAAAGGTGACTCATTAATTAACATTCCATTAGTTTTGTAAGAACCTTAGCCAAAAACAACTTTAGAAGAAAAGAGTTTACTTCACCCTACAACTTATAGTCTATCATGAAGAAACCAGGGCAGAAACCTAGATGCAAAACATAAAGCAGAAATCATGGAATAGTGTTGTAGTATTTTTTTAACTATCTTGCTCCCCATGTCTCATTTATCTTATTTTGTTAAGACAAACTAGGAAAAAAATCCCAAATTGCCACTGCCAACCAATGGATAGATCCTCTTATAACAATCATTAGTTTAAAAATACCACCACAGACTTGCCCATTGGCCACTCTCATGGAGATATTTTCTCACCTGAAATTCCTTTTTTGAACATGATTTCAGTTTGCATTAAATTGAAAAAACCAACACAGAGGTGATATTTTTAAAACATAAACTTAGATTATGTTAATTGAGAATGCATTCACATTCATCAGAGGCACTCACACAGTTCTCAGCATGTTTTGAGGGTTTTTATTTTCTCTGCCATGGGAAGAGAGAGTACTATTGTTCAACAGACACAAAAATGCATGACTCAAGGAGACCATGAACATTTAATGTTCTAGGCATAGAGTAATAAATGTTTGCTTTTGTGAAATCCCCAGACTAAATTATCATAGAATACAAAATATACTATGATAAATATGTTGTCTTTATGTGGACATAATACAAGGAGTCATGAATACCAGACAAAAGAAAATATCATTTATTTACTTAATTCTAAAGAAGATATGTAATATTAACTGGCTGAAACATTCAAAGAAGTAGCTCATTATTAATTTTCTACAATGACAAGAAGAAAAACTGACCTAATTTTCACAATGTGGAGTGTATGACAAATGAGAGAAATTCACTGAAAGTTTACTGATGTCACATTGAATTTCTTGCCAGATAATGATCAGTGTGTCAAGTGTCCAGATGATCAGTATGCCAATGCAGAGCGAACCCACTGCATCCAAAAAGCTGTGACATTTCTGGCTTATGAAAATCCTTTGGGGATGACACTGGCCAGCATGGCCCTGTGCTGTTCTATACTCACCATACTTGTCCTTGGGATATTTGTAAAACATCAAAAGACTCCTGTTGTGAAGGCAAATAATAGGACTCTTAGCTATATCTTGCTCATCTCTCTCAACTTCTGTTTTATTTGTTCCTTGCTCTTCATTGGTCATCCCAACACAGCCACCTGTATCCTGCAACAGACTACATTTGGAATTGTTTTCACAGTGGCTGTATCTACTGTCTTGGCTAAAACCATTACAGTGGTCCTGGCCTTCAAGATCACAACTCCAGCAAGAAGGATGAAGGGGTGGCTTATATCAGGAGCACCCAAATTCATCATTCCTATCTGTACACTCATACAAATTACATTCTGTGGAATTTGGCTGGGAACATCTCCTCCCTTTGTGGACATAGATGCATACTCTGAGCATGGTCAGATCACCATTGTGTGCAATAAAGGCTCAGTCATAGCTTTCTACTGTGTCCTGGGATACCTGGGGACCCTGTCCATAGGAAGCTTCACAGTGGCTTTTTTGGCCAGGAATCTACCTGACACTTTCAATGAAACCAAGTTCCTGACATTCAGCATGCTGGTATTCTGCAGTGTCTGGATCACCTTCCTTCCTGTCTACCACAGTACTAAAGGGAAGGTCATGGTAGCTGTGGAGGTTTTCTCCATCTTGTCCTCCAGTATGGGGCTCCTAGTATGTATATTTATTCCCAAGTGCTATATTATTCTCATGAGACCTGATAAGAACTCATTCAAAACCATTAGAGATAGAGTTCAGTGAAAATAAGTGGTCTTTAAAATATCTCATGTAATATTCTTAGGTTTTTGAGTAGTGCCAACAAAAATTCTCAAGTTAGCCTGCTGCAAATACATTAGATATCCCACAACAATGATTGACTAGTTAGATATCTGGTGTTTGTGTTACACTGGAATGTTTTAAGTACAGAGCTAAATAATATTTGGCTGTTTTAGCCTTCTAATGAGCCAGTTGTAACTCTTCTCCGAATGTGACTTTCACATAAATATTTTTAACATTAAACCAAAGGTCAAAACATTACAGGATAACATGAGACATTTATTGTAACATAGAATTCCTGGGTATATTTGCTAAAATTTGGCCTCAATACTTTCCCAGAAATATATTTTCAAGGTGTCTGATTTATGGATTAAATTACAACTTCATGAAAGCACCATCATAATTTAGGGTAGTATTTGTGGTAACTTGTGTTCTCAGCCCATGGGCACTCACATATGACCACAGCATGTTTGTTTATATTATTGTGTGTCTTTTTGTAACATCAGCAACTAAGTAAAAAATAAATTAGCTCTCCCTTCAAATATTATTAAATATATCATGGGTGGTGATAGGATATGAACTGTACCATCAGTGATGACTACTCCCGATTATTAATTTAGCTATAACATAACATCATCATAAATCCACAAGTCTGGTGCATCTATGCTTGTATTGAAAGATAAGATTAACTAAAATGAGAAGAATTCATCCTAAATCTGGGGAAATATATTCCATGGGCAAGAATCATCAGGAGACTATAAAGAGAAAGTAACCAAAGCACCAGTATTTAGGATCTCTGTTTCCTAACCTATATACAACAGAACAATCTCCTTTAGACTCTTGCTGCCATAATATTCCTACTGTAATGTACTTCTCCCAATATTGAGGTCCTTTTAAAAATTCTGTCTTTCATTTTTTGAAATTATAGCATAGTATTCTTATATTTCCGGTCCTTGCTATATTTCACATCCTTGACATCTACTTTGATCATTTCTTTTTGTATAAATTATGTACATGAACATAAATTTATATTTCTAAATACACCCTTCTCACTTGATATAATGTTACTTGTATGTATGTTATCATTACAGAAAACCACAACCAATCAAATTGCACATTTTAGAGCATGGTCCCAACAGATACATCCACAAATCAATTTTATATCTAAGGTTCAGGGAATATTGCATAAAGGGTGCAGAAACTTTGGTAGAGCCAGGTAATGGAGAAGTTTGCTGTAAGATTATGTCTTCTAGTAAAATCAGAGCTATACCATGAGAGTCTCACCAATGAGACTGCCTAAACAAGAGTTGAGTAAGGATGACAAAAACAGACATGTCAAAGTAGATGAGGTAAAGTATAGGAGGCCTCAAATCTACACAAGTAACTAGAGGCAATTGAGGAATGCTAAAAGTGGGAGAAATAGTCTTCAGGACAGAGCACATCAATTGGTTATTCAATACCAACCTTGTTCTTGAACTAGCTCTCACTAAGTATTTATTCACAGAAAACAGAGCAGAAGTTCATAGAGAACACTGGCTGTGAGTAGTGAGGTCTTGTTGATAAACCTGTTAGGCCTTTGGAACTGGTTTCTGAGAGGAATTTTGAATAGTTTTGGAGCTTCAAGATACAGAAGTCCTGAAATGTGACACACATAAATTAACTGGTCATTTGGGTAGAGTTTAGCATATGAGGATGTCAAAATCCATGCAAACAGCAGAGGCCTATCTCATGAGCTGGCAGAGAGTAGTAACAGGTTCTACAAGAGACTGTTTGATTCTTCTGCCTCACCAAGACCACTCACTACATTCCATATGGATGGACACCTTACCCAAATTCTGGAAGACTCTAGCTACTCAAGTGCAGGCCAAACCAGTCAGAAGGACAATCAAGTGAGGATGCTACAAGCTGAACTGAAACACACTCTATATTCAGTTTCTCAATACCCATTCTACTGCATCCACCCCACCTTATTGCCTGCCTTATAGATTGTCCCCTGCACCCAATTCTTGTAGACTCCACTGCTAAGATGCAGGCAAAACCAGTCAGAAGGACATATGAGTAAGCCCTGCCAGCTGAACTACCCCACTCCCTAGGATCAGTTCCATAAGACCCATTCTACAGCCTCCCCTACACATACCTCAACATCTGTCCCATGACTGGGTCCATGATCCAAATTCCAGAAGTGACACATTCTCAGCTGTAGGCCACACTAGTTAAAAGAACAGACTCCAGCAGCTTATGTGCACCATTACACCAGCCAGAAGAACAGAGACCTTTTACTGCATCAAAGGCCAAAAATGATGTCAGGAGTCAAGCCCTCAACCTGCTCAGAGACTACCTAGTGGTTAAGAGGTCAAGAAGCTTCCAGAAATTCGGGCCACTAAGTCAAAAAGACCAAGAAGAAAAAGAAACCAAGGGACAAAACACCTCTTCAACAAACATACTCAGAAATCAACAGATAAGCCAATAATCATCCCAAACTCTTATGCCTAAACATCAATGTAGAAACAAAATTAACAACAGTCAGGAATGTGGCAGCATCATAGGCTAGCTATCCTATAACATCAAGGTCTGAGTATTTGAGTGCAGCTAAAACACACACACACACACACACACACACACACACACACACACACACAATTAAATTTAAGAAGATGATAGACATACTTAAAAAAGAAAGGGAAATAGCCCTTAAAGATGTAAAGGGAAAGATTTTCAAAAATTTTGGAAGAAACCAATAAATAGCTTAAAAAATGTCAAGAAACCAAAGAAAAAACAAACAAGCAGATGAAGCGAACTGTTCAATACCTGAAAAATGGAAATAGAAGCAACAAAGAAAACAAAAACTGAGGAATCCTGCATATTGGAAACCTAAGTGAACAAGACTACAGATCAACCATCACCAAAAGAAAAAAAAAGACATAGAGTAGAGAATCTCAAGCATTGAAGACATGATAAAAGAAATAGGTTCAACAGTCAAAGAAAATGTTAAATATAAAAAGTTTCTGGCATAAACCATCCAGAAATTCTAGAACAAAGTATTAAAGGACCAAACCTAAAAAGAATATGAATAGAAGACTGAGAAGACTCCTAGTTTGAGCAAACAGAAAAATATTTTCAGGAAAATCATAGAAGAAAAATTCCCTAGCATAAAGAAATAGATGCTTATAAATATATAAGGACACCAAATAGATTGGACCAGAAGAAAAAATCTCCCACCACCACATAATAATCAAAACACAAAATGTACAGAACAAAAAAAAGAATATTAAAAACAAATGATATATAAAGGCTGGCCCATTGCAATTACATCTGACTTCTCAACAGAGACCCAAAAGAAAACTAGAAGGGCCTGCACAGATGCCATGAAGATTCTTAAAGATCACAACTGCCAGACCAGATTATTATACCTAGCAAACCTTTCATTTACCATCACACACAAACACATGCACACACACACACACACACACACACACACACACACACACACACACACACAAACAAACACACACACTACCACCAGCAATTAAAAAATGCAATGAATAGATGTTATGACTCAATTGGACTTAATAGATACCTACAGAGCATTTCATCCAAACATGATAGAATATACATTCTTCTCAGCACTTCACAGAACCATCCCCAAATTCAAACATATACTTGTTCACAAGGCAAGTCTCAACAGAAAGAAAGAAAGAAAGAAAGAAAGAAAGAAAGAAAGAAAGAAAGAAAGAAAATTACCAGCCATCCCAAAGAGGCCTATGAGATACCTGAGCAGTTTGGGGCTTGTATTTCTCTCCACTTGCCCACTGTTTACCAGCCTAGCCCATCTGGGACAAAGAGAACAAAATGGAAGAGCTGAGTCTTGCATGGGTGTCACGACCTCCTGCCAGCAGGAAAGACGCTCGACACAAGGATTCTTCTCAATCACGCTTTATTGGGAGCGCCCTTGAAGTTGAAGCGAAAGACCCCAAACTCCCCTAGAGCTTGAACTTAAATACCATCTAAAGCGGCGTGTTAACACCTCACAGGTTCAGGCAGAATGCCTAATTAACATATGAATGCAGATAGGTCAACAGCTTACACAAGCGTAGTTACAATTAGCATAGTCCCCCTGACGGGAGGGGCCACTAGAGATAGCTCTAGCAAACGCATGCATACTGGCAATTGTTTACAGGTAGCAGCACACAGACCAGCGCCATTATTGGGTGCGGCTGGCACGATCGTGGCTGGCTCCTTACACATGGGCCACAACCCACATTAGCTGCCACCCTGACAAGGACTGTGGGACACACAAGCAGATTTGGGCTTATATCTCTCTTAACCTACCAGTTACTTACCAGCCTGGCCCATTTGGACACAGAGAGATAACAAACAAAGGTGAATGGGGCACAGTCCACAACCCACAAAAGCTGCTATCCAAAAAATCTGGGTCACAAAAAGTGAACCAGCAGAGGTGAGGCAAGCTCTGGCCACAACCCACATTATCCACCATACCAAGGAGACCTAAGGGGCACCCAAGTATCTTTCAGCTTAGAGCCTACTAATCTCCTGCCTGACCCAACTGGGACACAGACAGGGAACCCAGCAGAGCTGAGCTGGGTGCAGACTCCAATGCCCAATTTCCACCATCCTGAGGAAGCCTCTGGGGAGCCTTAATAAACAGCCTTTGTCTTATAACTCTCTTTGCCTGCTCCCAACATGTCTGGTCAACCTGGAACACAGTCATTCAATTTTAGGAATCTCCAGGCCTGCCAACGAAGAGACAACCAGATGGCTAGAGGCTAGGACATAAACACAAGCAACAAACTCAGAGCCATGTGACACCACCAAAAATATGTGGTCCTAAAACAGCAAACCTTGGATATATTAACACCCATGAAGTGTGAGAATATTTTAAATCTGAGATGATAAAAATGATAGAAGCCTTGAAGGAAGAAAATAAATCACTCAAAGAAATACAGAGCAATACATTCAAATGGATGTATGAATTGAATAAACCCTATAAAGAATTATAGGAAAATAAAATCAAATAGGAGAAAGAAAAGAAAGAAATGAATAAAACTATTTAAGACCTAAAAAGAGAATTAGAATAAAAAAAGAAAGCACAATCTTAGAGTTGGAAAATCTAGGGGAAAGAACAGGATTTTCAGACATTAGCAACACCAAGAGAATACAAGAGATGGAAGAGAGACTCTCAAGTGCAGAAGACCCAGTTAAAGTTACTGACAATGTTAAAGACAATGTTAAAAATAAAAAATTCCTGACACAAGAAATCTGGCACACTTTATAGACCAAACGTAAGACCAAACATAAGAATATCAGGAATAATGTTCTACTTGTAGGGGATAAAATAAAAGGAATAAATTAAAGACATAATAGAATTTTCTCCAAACTATTCCTCACAATAGAAACAGAAGGAATATTACCAAACTCACTCTATGACTCTATAGTCACCTTTATACCTAAACCACAAAGACCCAACAAATAAAGATAATTTCGGACCAATTTCCCGTATGAACATTGATGCAAAAATACTCAATAAAACACTCACAAGCTGAATCCAAGAACAAATCAAAAATCTCATCCACCATGACCAAATGAGCTTCATCCCAGGCATGCAAGGATATTCAATATACAGAAATCTTTTAATGTAATCTATCATATAAGCAAACTGAAAGGAAAAAAACACATCATCATCTCCTTATATGCTGAAAAAAACATTTGACAAAATCCAACACCCATTCATGTTAAAAAATCTCAGAGATATTGGGGATACAAGGTATGTACCTAAACATAGTAAAGCCAATATACAGCAATCCTATAACTAACATCAAACTAAATGGAGAGAAACTAAAATCACTTCCACTGAAATCGGGGAGACAAGGCAGTCTATAATCCATATCTCTTCAATATAGTACTTGAAGTTCTAGCTAGAGCAATAAGACAACTAAAGGATATCAAGGGGATACAAATTAGAAAGGAAGAGGTCAAAGTATTACTATTCATGGATGGTATGATAGTATACATAAGTGACCCCAAAATTCTATCAAGGAATTCCTACAGGTAATAAACATCTTCAGCATAGTGGCTGCATACAAAATCAATTCAAAATATCAGAAGCCCTCCTTTATACAAAAGACAAACAGGCTGAGAAAGAAATTAGGAAAATAATACCCCACACAATAGCAAAAAAAACATAAAGTATCTTAGTGTAACTCTAACCAAACAAGTGAACGACATGAAAGAAAAAACTTCAAGTCTCTGAATAAGAAATTAAAGAAGATATCAGATGATGGAAGGATCTCCCATGCACATAGCAAAATACTGTCCTACCAAAAGGAATCTACAGACTCAATACAATTCTCAGAATTCCCAAAATTTGTGGATAAATGGATTGAGCTAGAAATGATCATAATGAGTGAGTTAAGCCAGAAGCAGAAAGACTCAAATGGTAGATACTCACTTATATCTGCATATTAGCCCAAGGGGCATGTCCCACAAAAGCCTTCACTCACCAGGAAACTGAGACAGAGGGGAGGACATTCTATTGGGACTCTAGATAAGAGAAGCATGGGAGAATGGCAAAGTAGAAGGATCCAGAGGGTCCTAGAAACCTACAAGTAGAACATTATCATAGGAAGATTTGGGCCCAGGGGTCCCACTCAAACTAAGGCACCAGCCAAGGACAATACAGGCCATAAAACTTTAAACCCCTACCCAGATCTAGCCAATGGTCAGAACACTCTCCACAATAGAGTGGAGAGTGGGATATGACTTTCTCACATTCTCTGGTGCCTCACTTTTGACCATGTCCCCTGGAGGGGGAGACCTGGTGGCACTCAGAGGAAGGACAGCAGGTTACCAAGAAGAGACTTGATATCCTATGAGCATATACAGGGGGAAGTAATCCCCCTCAGGAACAGTCATAGGGGAGGGGAGTAAGGGGAAAATGGGAGGGAGGGAAGAATGGGAGGATACAAGGGATGTGATAACCATTGAGATGTAACAAGAATAAATTTTTTAAAAAATTTTTCAACACAATTATTTATAGACATTGAAAGGCCACTTCTCAGCTTCATATGGAAGAATGGGAGGTCAGTATAGCTAAACCAATCCTGTACAGAAAAAGAACTTCTGAAGGTATCATCATCCCTGATCTCAAGCTGTGCTGCAGAATAATAGTAATAAAAACCCACATAGTTCTAGAATAAAAACATACAAGTATGTCAATGAAATTGAGTCAAAGGCCCACAAGTAAATCCACACACCTATTGACACCTGATGTTTTACAAAGAATCCAAAAACATACAATGGAAGAAAAGAAAAGAAAGCAACTGCAACAAATGGTGCTGGTCTAATTGCTTGCCTACATATAGAACACAAATACATCCATATCTATCACTCTGCCCAAAACTCAAGTCCTGACTCCAGGAGCACAGCTTTCATTTCATATATAAATGGGTGTCTGTGGATGATTATAAAATGAATTTTCCATTAAAAGGAAGCACTTTGAAGTTATACATCCAATTTTCTAAGCTAGTTATGGTTATTTTGGGGAAAGGAGAGTTTTGCAGTTTTAAACCTAAAAAAAAAGATGTTTTGGGTAAAAAGAAACAAAACAGAAACTCAGTCATTCACACACTAAGGAATCCCATAAATCTGGAAGACAGAGAGAGAGAGAGAGAGAGAGAGAGAGAGAGAGAGAGAGACAGACAGACAGACAGACAGACAGACAGACAGACAGAGACAGAGACAGAGCATCTGCTTCAGACCCAGGCAGGTTCTTGGTATGCTGCTGCAGTCTCTGAATTCATATGATCTTTCATCATCTTGATTGAGAGGGCCCTGTTTCCTTGATGTCCTTCATCCTCCCCCCTACTAGCTCTTACAGTCTTTCTACCTCCTCTTCAAGGTTTCCTGAGCCCTGAAGGGAAGCATTTATTGCAGAAATACAATTAAAGACTCTCACTCTGCATAATGTCTGGCTATAGATTTCTGTATTTGTTCCCATCTTCTGGAGGAAGGAGTTTCTTTGATGATGGCTGAACAAGAGACTAATCATATTTCTCTTTGGGGCTGGAACTATTACACCACCATTAAAGGCTTGGATCACTACCAAAACATTTGGGAACTGTAAAATGCATATATATATATATATATATATATATATATATATATATATATATATATATATATATTATGTGTGTGTTTCTTTTTATTTAGTTATTCACTTTACATCTCAATTGTAGTTCCCTAGCCCCTTTCCTTCTGGTCCCTCCCCTCTTCTCCTTATACCCCCCTCCCTGTTCCTTAGAAAAGGGAAGCTCCCCAACTAATCTATCGCAGCACATCCAGTACTCACTTAAAAGCAGATTTTAGACATTTAGTACAGGATAAACATACTAAAATGCACAGACCCAAGGAAGATAAGTAGCAGAGAGGACTCAAGGTAGGATGTCTAAAATCTCATTCAGAATGAAAAAGAGAATATACAGAGGTAGTGGTTGAAGAGTGAGGGAAAGGTAGGAGATAGAGTGCAGAAAGAAATAAAGGTTGCAATCAGATCTGAGGAAAGTGGAGCAGGAGAATTGAAGGACTGAAAAGAAAAGAGAGACTCTAGGTCAGGTCATCTCTGTGATTAGCTGGAGACCTATATCAGAATAGTCCTCTTGGAGGATATGACGGGAACCATAGCTGAGAATCCTGGTACCAGGGATCATAGGTACTGAAGAGGACAACCTCTAACTATACAAGACTCCTATTGCAGGGGCAAGAACACCAACCAACCCACAAAAACTTTGATCCAAAACTCACCCTGCCTACAAGACATGCAGGAATAATGATAGAACAAATAGAGTGGAGCTTGAGGAAATGTTCAACCAGTGCCTGGCCAAACCCAAGACCCACTCCATGGAAGAGAGACAACCCTGATGCTATTAAGAATACTCTGCTATGCTTGCAGAAACGAACCTACCAGAGTTGTTCATGGAAAGGTTCCATGCAGCCGCACTTCCAAACAGATGCTAAGACCCACAGCCAAACATTGGGCAAAACATATGGAGTCTAATGGAAAAGTAGGGGAGAAAGATAAAAGGACCTGGAGGTGACAATAGTGCCACAAGAAGCCAAAAGAGCCAACTAACCAAGGCCCAGAGGGGCTTGCTGAGACTAAAGCACCAAGGACCATGCCTGGACTGGACCTAGGTACTCTACATAGATGCAGCCCATGGGCATCTCAAGCTTCATATGGATCCACTAATAATGGAACAGGTGCTGTCTCTGACATGGATTATTGCCTTCTTTTCAATCAGTTCCCCCAATGGGACTGTCTTGCAAGGCCACATAGGAAGAGGACAATCTAAATCCTATTGCAACTTGATAAGCTTGGGTGGGCAATTAGGGTGGATCTCTTTTTTCAAAGGATAAGGGAAGGTGAATGGGAGGAGAGGGTGGGACTGGGAGGAGAGGTTGGAGAGGGTTATGACTGGGATGTAAAGTGAATAAATAAATTGATTAATAAAAAATAAAATAGTGGGAGACTACTACACCCAATCTCAGCAATGGACAAGTCAGAGATTAAACATAGAAATAATGAAACGAAGAAATGACATGAATCAAATGAACCCAATAGATGTCCAGCACTTTTCACCCAAACAAAAAAAAAAAGATCCTTTTTCTCAGCACTGCATGGGACTTTCTCCAAAATTGACCCTATATTTGGTCACAAAGCAAACTTCAACAGATACATGAATATTGAATTTACCCATTGTAATGTATCAGATCATCATAGATTAAAGCTGGACTTCAATTGCAACAGAAATAACAAAATGCCTACCAAGTCATGGAGACTGAACAATCCTCACCTATTATGTTAGTATATGTTTCTTTACTGAAGACTTAAGACCATTGATTGAGAGATATCAATGAGCAGTATTGTTAATTCCTATTATTTCGTTGTTATTTGTGGTAGTGGTAGTGTCGATATCTGTGCATGTGTGTGTGTGTGTGTGTGTGTGTGTGTGTGTTTCCCATTTTTTTTAATTTTCTGGTGTGAGATTATTTCTTGTGTTTTTTCAGACATTGTTAACTTTGGTTTGACAGTTCCTTCTATCACCTTATGTGAATATGAATTCATAGATAAATATTGTACAATTTTAATGTGTCATGGAATATCTCATTTTCTTCATCATTGTGATTAAAATTTTCCTTGGAATAGTAATATGCTCTTGTATCTGTGGTCTTTTAGAATCTGCACCACATGTGCTCAAGCCCTCTGGCTTTTAGAGTCCCCAGTAAGAAATCAAGCAAATTCTAATAGAGCTGTTTTTATGTGCTACTTGGTCTTTTTCATTTACAGCTTTTAATATTCTTCTTCTTTCAGTAGGTGTATTATTTTATTATGTGGCAATGGGGCTTTCTTTTCTACTTGGTGTTCTGCATGCTTATTGCACATTTCTGGGCATCTCATTCTTTTTTTTTTCCTCCTTTATTAATTTATTCTTGTTACATCTCAATGGTTGCATCTCATTCTTTAGGCTAGAAAATTTTCCTTCTATGAAATGGTTGAAAATATTTTCTGGAACTTTGAGCTTATTTTTCTGTATTCCTATTATTCATAAGTTTGGTCATGTCATGGTGTCCTCAATTTCCTGGGTGTTTTGTGTGAGAAGATTTTTAGACTTGACATTTTTTTAATAATTCATAATAACATCACAATTGTTATCCCCTCATGTGTATCTCCACATTCTCCCCTCCCTCCCTCTTTTACCTTATTCCCCTCACCTAGCCCTGTGACAGAAGGATCATATGATCACAGCATATCAGGTCGCATCCTGGTAGCCTGCTTATCCTTCCTCTGAGTGACACCAGGTCTCCCCTCCAAGGGGAAGTGGTCAAATAGAGGACACCAGAGTTCATGTCAGAAGCAGTCCTCACTCTCCACACAACTGTGGAGAATGCACTGTCCATTGTCTACATCTGATTAGGGGGTCTATATTTACTACATGCATTGTCCTTGGTTGGTATAGTAGTTTGTACAGGGACCCCTGGGTCCACATCTGACAGCCTTGGTGCTCTCCTTGTAGGGTTCAATAGCCCTCCGGGTCCTTCTGTTTCTCCATTCTCCCATATCTCCCTCACCTGGAGTCCCAATAGGAAATTTCAGCATCTGTCCCAATCCCCTACTGAGTGAAGATTCTGAGATGACATTCATGTTAGGCTAGTGTCCAGTTATAAGTGAGTATATACCATGTGTATCTTTTGGGTGTTGGGCTAACTCACTCAGGATGATCATTTCTAGTTCCATTCATTTGCCTGCAAATTTCAAGATTTCCTTGTTTTTAATAGCTGAGTAGTATTTCATAGTGTAAATGTACCAGAGTTTCTTTATGCATTCTTTGACTAAGGGGCATCTAGGTTGTTTCCAGATTCTTCCTATTACACATAAGGCTTCTATGAACATACTTGAGCAAATGTCCTTGTTGTGTTGTGAAGCATCTTTCAGGTATATTCCAAGAAGTGGAATAGCTTGGCCTTGAGGTAATCCTATTCCCAATTTTCTGAGAAAGTACCAGATTGATTTCCAAAGTACTTGTACAAGTTTGCACTCCCACCGGCAATGAAGGAGTGTTTCCCTTTCTCCAATCCTTGCCAGCATGTTTTTTATCTTAGCCATTCTGATGGGTGTAAAATGGAATCTCAGAGTCTTTTTGATTTGCATTTCTCTGATAACTAAGAATGTTGAGCATTTCTTTAAATGTTTCCCAATCTTTCAATATTCCTCTGTTGAGAATTCCCTGTTCAGTTCTAAACCCATTTCTTAATTGGGTTATTTGGTTTGGTGGTGTATAATTTCTTGAGTTCTTTATATGTTTTGGATATTAACCCTTTGTCAGATGTAGAGTTGGTGAAGATCTTTTCCCAGTCTGTAGGCTGTTGCTTTGCTCTGTTGACAGTGTCTTCTGCCTTACAGAAGCTTCTCAGCCTCATGAGGTCCTATTTATTAATTGTTGACCTTAGAGCCTAGGCTGTTGGTGTTCTGTTCAGGGAGTTGCCTCCTGTGCCAATGAGCTCAAGTTTCTTCCCCACTTTTTCTTCTAACAGATTTAATGTCTCTGGCTTTATGTTGAGGTCTTTAATCCATTTGGGTATGAGTTTTGAGTTATGGTGATAAATATGGATCTACTTGCATTTTTCTACATGTATACATCCAGTTAGACCAGCAACATTTGACGATGCTGTCCTTTTTTCATTGACTTCATTTGACAAAGATTTGGCTTCTTTGTCAAAAATCATGACCATATGTGTGTGGATTTATTTCTGGGTCTTTGATTCAATTCCATTGGTTCACCATCCTATTGCTATGCCAGTACCATGTTGTTTTAATTACTGTTGCTTGAGATCAGGGATGGAGATTCCTCCAGAGGATCTCTTATTGTATAGCATTGTTTTACCTATTCTGCCCTTTTTGTTTTTTCCATATGAAGTTGAGAATTGAGCTTTCAAAGTCCTTAAAAAATTGTGTTGGTGTTTTGATGGGGATTGCATTGAATCTGTAAATTGCTTTTGGTATGATGGCTATTTTTACTGTGTTAGTTCTCCCAATCTATGAACAAGGGAAAACTTTCCATCTTCTAATGTCATCTTCAATTTCCTTCTTCAGAGACTTGAATTTTTCTTACAGTTCTTTCACTTGCTTGGTTGTAGTTACACCTAGATACTTTATATTACTTGTGGCAATAGTGAAGGGTGTAGTTTCCTTAATTTCTTTCTCAGTATTATTGTCATTTGTGTACAGTAGGACTACTGATTTTTTTAGTTGACTTTGTATCCAGCCACTTCGCTGAAGGTGTTTATCAGCTGTAGGAGTTCTCTGGTGGAATTTGGGGGGAGAGTCACTTGTATACACTATCATATCATCTGGAAATAGGTGCAATTTAACTTTCTCCTTTCCCATTTGGATCTCCTTGATCTCCTTTTGTTGCTCTAGTTAGAACTTCAAGTACTATATTGAAGAGATATGGAGAGAATAGGCAGCCTTGTCTAGTTCCTAATTTTAGCGGAGTTTTCATTACTATCTCTCCAATTAATTTGATGTTGGCTATTGGCTTGCTATATATAGCCTTTATTATGTTCATTTATGTGACTTGTATCCCTGATCTCTCCAAGACTTTAAAAATTATTGGGTGTTGGATTTTGTCAAATGCTTTTTCTGCTTCTAAGGATATGATCATGTGGGGTTTTTCTTCTATCAGTTTGTTTACATGGTGGATTATATTGATGAGTTTTCATATATTGAACCATCCCTGTGTGCCTAGAATGAAGGCTACTTCATCATGGTGAATGATATCTTTGATGTGTTCTTGGGTTCAGTTTGAGTGTATTTTATTGAGTATTTTTAATCAATGTACATAAGATAAATTAGTCTGAAATTCTCTTTGCTTGTTGAGTCTTTCTGTGGTTTAGGTATCAAGGTGACTGTGGCCTCATAGACTGACTGTGATAATGTTCCGTTCACTTCTATTTTGTGGATTTGTTTGAAGAGAATTAATATTAGCTCTTCTTTGAAAGTCTGGTAGAACTCTGCACTAAAACAATCTGGCTTTGGGATTTTTTTGGTTGGGAGACTTTTGATGACTGCTTCTATTTCTGTAGGAGAAATAGGACTATTTAATTTGTTTATCTGATCTTGATTCAGCTTTGATAAGTGAAATCCATCAAGAAAATTGTCCATTTCCTTTAAATTTTCAAATTTTGTGGCACACAGGCTTTTGAAGGACCTGATGATACTTTGTATTTCTTCCACGTCTATTGTTATGTCTCCCTTGTTTCATTTCTGATTTTGTTGATTTAGATAGTGTCTGTCTTTTAGTTAGCTTGGCTAATGATCTGTCTATCTTGTTGATTTTTCTCAAAAACACAACTCTTGGTTTTGTTGATTTTTTGAATTGTTCTTCTTGTTTCTAATTTATTGATTTCAGCCCTGAGTTTGATTATTTCCAGCCATCTACTCCTCTTGAGTGTTTCTGCTTCTTTTTTTTCTGGGGCTTCCAGGTATGTGGTTAAGCTGCCTATATGAGATGTTTTCAATATCTTATTAAGGCACTTAGTGTTATGAACTTTTCTCTTAGCACTATTTTCAATGTGTCCCATAAATTTGGATGTGTTGTACCTTCATTTTCATTGCATTTTATAAAGTCCTTAGTTTCTTTCTTTATTTTTGTCCTTGGCCCAGTTGTCATTGAGTAGAGAGTTGTTCATTTTCACATGTGTGTAGGCTTTTTGTGTTTCTGTTGTTGGTGAAGTCAGCTTTAGTCCATAGTGGTCAGATAGAATACAAGTTATTATTTTGATCTTCTTATATCTGTTGAGGCTTGCTTTGTATGGTCAATTTTAGAGAAGGTTCTGTGAGGTGCTGAGAAGGTATAATTTTTTGTAGGGTGAAAAGTTCTGTAGATATCTGTTAGATCCATTTGATTCATGACATAAGTTTGTCATTATTTTCCCATTTAGATTCTATTTTATTGACCTATCCTTTGATGAAAGTAGGGTGTTGAAGTCTCCCACTATTAATTTGTGGGGATCAATGTGTGGTTAGAGCTTTAGGTATCTTTTACAAGTGTGGATGCCCTTGTGTTTGAGGTGTAGATGTTCAGAATTGTGATGTCATGTTGGTCAAAATTTCCTTTGATGAATATGAAGTGTCCTTCATCATGTCTACTTTATTAATATTAAAATGGCTACACCCACTTGTTTCTTACGTCCATTTGCTTAGAATATCTTTTTCTAGTCTTTTATTCTTACAGTGCTTCCCACATTTCTCATTGTGGCTGGGTTGTGTTTCTTGAATGCAGAAGAATGTTGGGTCTGTTTATGTATCCATTCTGTTAGTCTCTTTCTTTTCATTGGAGAATTGAGACCATTGATGTTGATATATATTAACGACCAGTGACTGTTAAATCCCTTGGTCTTTATGTTGGTTTGATAGAGTGTTTTTTTTTTGGTCTGGTTATGCTTTGCTGCAGTGAAATTATCTATTTCCTGTGTTGTCTTGGTTGTATTTTGTCACTTTGGGTTGGAGTTTTCTTTCTAGTAACTTTGGTAGGGCTGGATTTGTAAATAAGTTCTGTTTGAATTTCTTTTTTGTCATGGAATATCTTCTTTTCTTCATCTATGGTTATTGAAAGTTTAACTGGGTATAGTAGTCTGGACTGGCATCTGCTCTCTTAGGGTTTGCAGGACCTCTGCCCGGGCCCTTCTGGCTTTTACTGTCTCTGCTGAGAAGTCGATGTAATTCTGATAGGTTTGCCATTATATGTTATTTGACCTTTTCTCCTTGCCGCTTTTAATATTTTTCTTTGTTCTGTACATTTTATGTTTGTGGGAGGATTTTCTTTTCTGGTCTATTCTATTTGGTGTTCTATAGGCCTCTTGCAGGTTTATATGCATTTATTTCTTTAAATTAGGTACATTTTTTATGATTTTGTTGAAAATATTTTCTGGGCTGTGGAGCCAGCATCTTTCTTCCTCAATTCCTTTTTTCTTTAGGTTTTGTCTTTTCAGGATGTCCTTGATTTCTTGAATATTTTGTGTAAGGAATTTTTCAGATTTAACATTTTCTTTGCTAGTTGAATAAAGTTCTTCTATTGTATCTTCTACACCCAAGACCCTTTTCTCCATCTCTTGAATTCTGTTAATGAAGATTACCTCTGCATTTATTAGTTTCTTCTCTAAATTCTCTTATTCCTGGCTTTCTTGTGTCTGTGCTTTTATCATTGTTTTCATTTTCATCTTCAGATCTTGAACCATTTTTTTTATTTCTTTCATCTGTTTGTTTACATTTTCCTGAATTTCTTCCAGTGATTTCCTCATTTCCTAGTTATAGGCTTCTGTCATGGCCTCGCTAATGACCTCAATCTGTTTTGCTGCATCTTCCTGTATTTGTTTTCCTGGGTTCTTCCCAGGCCAACAGATATACATGCTGAATCAGTGATATAGATTATAGCTGAAGCTCTCAGACAGGTATACAGCCAGTCTCTGGGAACTGGGCATCTGTCCTCCATGGACCAGTTGGATAGCACAAGGCCAGACCCACCTGTGCTCTGTCCTGTGTAGATCCCTCTCACCAGGTCCTGTGGTCTGTAGTTCTCAGCTGGGTCCCTAGCCTCCAACCTGAAAATCAAATACTGTGTATGGTTGGTACTGCCCTCTTGGATCCTTGGCTAGACTTTACATTTTTGACAGATGTATTCATTCCTTCTATCAGCCCTTCCATGCCTGAGATTCTTTCTTCCATCTCTTATATTTTGTTGGTGAAGCTTGCCTCTATAGTCCCTATTCACATTCCTAAATGTTTCATTTCTAGAATTCCTTCATTTGTTTTGTTGTTGTTTTGTTTTGTTTTTCTTGCTTATATTTCCATTTTCAGATCCTGACCAGTTTTGTTTCTGTCAACTCTTTGTATGGTTGGCTTTCTTTAAGGGGTTTATCCATTTCCTTTGACTGTATGTTTGTGTTTTCCTGGCTTCCTTTGAGGTGTTTATTCGTTTTCTTTAACTGTTTGTTTTATCTTGCCTTTCCTTAAGGGATTTATCTTTTTTCTCTTTAATAATGTCATAATTGGTTTTAAGGTTTTTATCTTGTGCTTTTGCTATATTGGGCTATTAGTGCCTGCTGTGGTAGAATAACAGATTCTGGTTGAGACTTATTGCCCTAGATGTTATTGATTGTATTCTTATGCTGTGGTTTATGTATCTGAGTTTGGGGTGATAATAACTCTAGATGCTTCTTCCTAGGTTTGTCTTTGTTTGGTGGGTGTTTTGTTCTTTGGTTTATATTGCCTGGCTAGATTTTCAGAGTGTGATGGCTATGTGTTGCTTGTTTTGCTAACCTACTCATCTGCGTATTCAAAGGAAATGCTTGGTAGTGTTGGGGGTTGGAGGAAAGGGAGGACAAGGGTATATGGTCTGTTTTGGTGCTAGAGGCAATGCTGAGTATTATGTCTGTGGAAACAAAGAAATTGAAAAGGTCTACAAACAACCTATTTGGTCATCTGGCAGGGGTGGCCTATGGTTGAGCAGGGAGTATGTGCCTGATTTGGTGGTGGGATACATCTGTGAGGCAGGGAATAAAAGGCAATAGGGATGTTCTAAGGGATTCACGAGAGGTTGGGTTAGGGAAAATAGAATGTACATGTTCTGTTGCAGTGCTATGTAGGACTGTGAGAACTGGGTCAGAGGCAACAAGAGAGGGGAAGATTCATGGGAAGCCTACCTTATTATGGAAGTTTAAACTAAGTTTCCCATGTCTATATGAAGGATACATCCAAATATGTATAAAAATGTAATGCCATTTATTTTTTGCCATTGAAGAAATCAACAGGAATCCACATCTCTTATCTAACTCATCTCTGGGTTATGAAATGCACAGTACTATTCAGAGTCCATACACAGATACTAGATACCTTCATCAGGTTGCTTATGGGCTTGGATAAGGCTATTCCTGACTATACTTGCATAAGAGAGGAAAAATCAATAGCAGTAATTACAGGAGCATCACAGGAATTTCCTTCATCAGGACTAAGCACATCCCCTCCCACTGAGGGTAGACAACAAGCACAGTTTTAATTTTGTTTATTTCTGCTTGCATATCATGATATTTAGCAAATAGGAAGGTCACTGGCAGATAGATGAGTATTCCTTGTGTCTCCCATTCTTCTCTCACTCCACAGCAGTGTACACCCACAATTTCTTTAGTCTCAGTGTGTGGCAACATTTGATGTGCATACAGAGGGAGAGATGTGCTATTCCCATATCTGTCATGGTGCCCTTCCCAAAGTGTACCTGGGGGTCAATCAAATTGCACAAAATGATTTTTAAAAAACCATCCTGAATCAAAAAGGCATATATCAATGTGAACATTGTAAATGTGTTTGTAGAGTGTTGAGCATGAACAGAATAGAAAACATGCAGTATCAGACAGGTGCACATCTACTAAAGGTGGATATATGAACACCTATCTGCATTCTTCAGATGAAGTGCCTACTCACAGTCCCATTTATTTCATCCCAGCTTGCTCTACTCCCCTAAAAATATCCTCAACCCTTTCAACTCTCAGGTCCTGCATCTGGTTCCTGTCCAGGTGGAAAACACAATTGGATAAAACATGTCTGCATCAACCTTTCCAGCCCCAGGTGCCATGATGTTGTCCAAGCCCCAACATAGGGAAACCATGGACCCAAGTACTCTTGGGAATTTGGCTGTCAAGACTTTAATCAATAATTACTGACACAAACATCATTTGGCATGATGTAATTGGGTTGTATCTGAGGACTCAAAGTAAGATATAAAGTGAAAGGGTCAGAAATGGCCTGTGTCTGGCAGGATTCTCTAGACATATAGGGCACTGTATACCTCAGTGTTTCAAAGGGGAAGGATCAGCTTCATGTATCTGGTTCCCCTGAAGCATTAGGACATTACTATGTGCATATAATTTACAAGGGCAAAAATCTCTTGCAAATGTGAGTGTTCCCCACTGACTGGGGGACCAATGTAAACCTGAATCCAGACATCTCAAGTCAGTTTCTCATAACAATACACAACTAAACAATGTGCTGTGTTGTAGAGCATGGCCTGGTTTCCTTCTCCTTCATCTCAGTGCATCACTGTCTTCTGATGAGCCACTTCTCCATCCCTAATACTGGATTCTTTCCTTCACAATTCTTACATGAGGGGAAGAAATAGCTGGAGTGGAGCCCTGTGCTTCGTGTGTGAAACTGCTCAGGTCATCTCCCAAAATTCAAGCTTCTTCTTTTTTAAAAAAGAGAGAAAAAAGTTTCTGATTATTTGGTTCTAGAGTGCATACATGCTACTGGTTAGGTGTGCACACGAGTGTGTAATGGGGTGTCTTTTTATACTCAGGTTGCCGGGAGTAATGCAGTAGTGAAAGGTCTAAGAATTGAAGGTAAGATGTGTAGATCTAGGATTCCCCTTGATATAGCTTTACATTTCAAAACCCTGTTGAATGTATGTAGATGAAGGTGTGTACTTGAGTTCTAGGAAGCTTCAGAGTGAGTGGTGAGTGCACATTGTATAAATGAAAAAAATTGACAAGGGGCAAATTTAATTTAAAAAGAACACAAAATGAATAACTGAGGCCCCACCCCTAACTGAGACACTTTTAGCAGTTAACATCTACTGGCAAAGAAGACTAAATCTTTTAGCCACTGGGATGCTGTTTATGGTCCATTCAGGTCCAGCCACACATCCTTAATAAGCTAAGGAAAAGATCCAAATTAAAACCGAAAGGCAGAAAAATCCACTGTGGCCACATTGGAAAGAGGATAAAGAGACCCACAGATACCCTGAAGTTCATCTTTGGAATTCTCAAGTGAGGTTAAAGTTTAAATACACAGCCAAGGACTTACACATCTAAGCACTCACAGGTCAGGTGCTGTTCTACCCACCATTTGCTCGTTCTTGTCTGGGCATCAGGCTTACCCTGAAAGGTTGTCTTATGAGTTGTTAGAACTGGATAGAGTCTCTTTCATAAATATCTCACGCCTGCCTCAACCTTGTCCTTCTTAAAGGATGGAATTCCTTGGAAAAGTTCCATTTTCTTTGGTGTTCAGTGTTTCAATAGTTGGCTAGATGGGTACAGGTGCCTCTTTAAATTTTTCATTTATGTAAAACCAGTTACTTCAAAACCACAGATATAGACTTGGGGGGGGGGGTCCCTGGATGTCTGTATTGTTCTTTGTGGTATGGCCACACTGAATTATTCTCCTTTCTCTGATTTACGCTTTCAATAAAATTTCAATTTACTCAGTTTATTGAGGATAGGTGGCTGAACCTGACTTAGTACACATGATGTGACCATCAAGTATGCTAACGACTTCTGGTGTTCATTCTTTGGACCCCAATCAAATCTCCCATGTGAATGTTTGGGGGTTTGCATAATGCTCACAGACAGCTTTATTTTTCTCTTCTTTTGTCTGAGTTGCCAGTGTGGGGAGTTTAACTCTCACCTCTGCTTCTACACTGTCTGTTGTCTCTTTGTAAAATTAACATTCAGTATGTCTCCTGATCCATTTCTCATCTCTTGTGTCTACTATGGTCATGAACACATATAACACACACACATGCACACATGCACACACACACACACACACACACACACACACACACACATGATGTGCATGTATATACATGTATATGATCAATATACTTAATAGGAGTGGAGAGAGGGGACACCTTCTTGCCTTTTGTGGTTCTCACATCTCTCAGCCACCATGTAGCGATTGTTCCACAGGGTCCACTCACTTCATTGGGACAGCAAAGGAGTGTTAGGACAGAACAGCTTGCATCACTGATGCTCAATCCTTCTCCTCTCTGCTGCTATACATTCAGTATTACAAACCCAAGAACATTTCAGAATAGAAATGTAATAGACATCTGTTTTACATAAAGCCATTTCGATTTTGTAACAGTGTGAAATGCTTTGCCAGCAAGACTTCTCTGACACTTATGCTGTTTTGTATATTCAAGCTTAGGAAGGAGAGATAGGAGTGCATATGCATATGTATAGACTTCTTTTTTCATGTGTTTCTTTGGTTTTTGTGTGTTTGATTTAAAATAGATAATTACACTTTCATTTTTAACTTCTTCATACCTTTTAACACTTGAAAAACATTGCAGCAAAATCCTGACCAAGTCATGAAAAATTTTCTAGAATTACAAATGACAGATATATAGAGATAGATAGATAGATAATAGATGGATAGATAGTTGGATAGATAGATACAGATATTGATATTGATATTGATATTGATATTGATATTGATATCACCACTTTGTAAAGCTTCTCCATTTTTTGTCGAACAATGACAGTTCCCATAACTAAATAATTTGGTTCCTAGAACTAACATTACTTGCTTTTCAATCTTCTTGCCATCCCATCTTCATAGGTGACTCAAGGTGGTTTGACTGAAATCACATTCTATGGCTGAAACCATGGCCACAGCTACAGCTATAGGCAGTCATCAGCCACAGGCTGAGCCTGTCATCAACCACATATTATAAAACTTCTGCACCGTCTGAATAGTATGAAAGACCCCTGAATTCTCTTTAGAATCCCCACTGTGGTGCTGTCTGTCTGTCTGTCTGTCTGTCTGTCTACAGCATTAATAATGAGTCTAACAAATTTTTTACAAGTAAATATTTTGTTCTTTAATATTCCCCTGATTATTTGGCCAGTGTTTTTTGTCACTGGTATTTAGGAATGCTACTAGCTTGGTGTGCTGATTTTGTATCATGTTACTTTCCTGAAAGTGTCTATCAGCTTAAAGATATTTTTGGTGGATTTGGGAATATTTCATTTATGGACTACTATCATATGAAAACAGACATATTTTACTTCTTTTACTAACCCCCTTTATCTCCTTCTCTTGTCTTATAGTTTTATCTAAGATTTGAAGCACAATACTGAACAATGGAAAGAGTGGACAACCTTGTTATCCTTAATCTTAGAGAGGACTTTTTGATGTTTTGTCCATTTAGCATGATGTTGGCTGTGAGCTTCCATATACAGCCTTTTCTAATAAACCTCCTGCCCCCCAAAAAATACACATCAATACTCTCTTAAAGTCCAGATATATAACATTTTTACTCATTATCTGAGAAAAACAAACAAACAGAAAGCAGAAGCATTCTCCAATGGGTATTATCACTGAGTGCCTTGATTCTCCAGGAAAAGATAAAATGATATGCCATCAAATGTTCTCATTTACCAATATGTGTGATTATTAGTGTTTGTGACACAGTTGTTCCACTCTTTGTGTGATGTTGCTTGTTTGCTTGGTGTTCACCATTATTGTTTTACTGATCATTTCTTTTGAATCAAGAAGATGCAGAGAGTCATAGCTTGTTCAAGTGTCAAGAATGAACGACTCCTTAATGCTTGATCCTAAGTGAGACAATTACATAAAACCCCCAATTCAGGTATCATCACAAAAGAGGAGATAGAAAGAATGTATGAGCTGGAAGATGGGGAGGAGAGAAGTGAAACATGGACATGGCATGACAAATGCATTCATGAACTCACAGCAGCTGTGGTTTACTGCACATGATTAAATGAGAACATCAACAAGATTTCCCCCATTATAGCATGCAGAAACACTAACTAGACTCATTGAGTAATAAGATAGATAGACTATCAAGATGAAAGAAGGATTCATAGGGTTTTCCAAAAGAAGCAGAGGAATTAAGGTGGATATGATCAATGCATACATGTATGAAATATCAAAGAGTAAATATAAGATATGTGAGTCACTCAGACAGACAGCAAATCATTTATTGAGAGCTATTCTGTGCCCAGAACTTGATAAGTATTAGCTAAGAATACCTGGAGCCCCACAACAAAGGACATAGGAGACAGGAAAGTGGTCGCCACTTGTGCCATGGACATAGGACATGCTCTTTTCAAACCATGCAGAGCTTCACAGTTGTAAGGCACAAAAAACAAACTAATTTAGGGAAATAACTCATGTTTCTCCTTGGTGCATGAAACTCTTGGAATTTGGCTTCATCCATGCTGGGAGTTAACAAGAAAGCCCCAACTCATGAGACCCAAAATAAACAAAATGTGATTAAAAATAGGCTCCTGTAAGCACTTACAATCCTCAAAATGATGTTCCATAATATATTTTAAAAGCAAGAAAGGATGTTAACCCTGAAAAACACAAAATAGAATTACTTCAGTCAGAAGCAGAATTGATCCAAAAATGATTCATTCTTATCTGTGAGAGCATCATTCTCACATGTACACAGAGATCAATATAGAAACAGGCTACAAGCATAAACATTGAAATGCTAAACATGATTGTTATTCTTTGTAGCACACTGAGTTTAATTAGTTTCTTATGTGAACATCTTTGAGGGGTTGGTGATTTATTGGCACACAGGCAATTTATCAGTGGTACAGCACCAAGGCATATGACAGATGTAATCTGTCAACTTGACATGATCTGGAATTGCCTGGAAAGAGAGTCTTGGTGTGGGATTGTCAGATCAAGTTGGCCTATAGGTGTGCCTTGATTACATTGACTGATCCTCCCATTGTGGATAGCACCAATTCCTAGAAAGGTAATTCTAAACTATGTAAGAGTACACATATGTACTATGTATATGTACTAGGCATATGTAAACTATGTAAGAGTACTGATCACTACATACATGCTTTAATTTGTTGCTCTCTGCTGTTGAGTATGGATGTAATGTATAAAATTCTCTTAAGGTCCTTGCCTAACCCACCCACCTGTTACTTAACAACTAGGCTGGTCACCAAACATGAGAGTGTGAATTATCACATTCTTTTGAACTGGTAATGACATCTCCCTGACAGCCTCATTGGTCATTGACTAGAATAAAATTCTTAGCATGTATATTCTCTTTGAATTTATGAATGTCACCCTGTTTGGTGATAAAGGTGAGGTTTCAACCCAGGGATCCTGGCCCAGTATCCAATCTTGCAATTCCTACAGTGAGCACACTTGCCAGCCAACAGTACTGACATAAGGTATTGTTCAGTATTGCTTGGCAGGTGTGCCCCTTCTAATCAGCACCAGTGGGAAACACACAGTCCCTTACCATCTTGGCAGTAGATGGCATAGATGACAGCAAGATTCCTGAAGTCTGAGAATGGGAGCTGGGCTCAGTCTTTCTAGTGATGAGTTTCCTGTATTCATCCCGTACCTAGATATGGAGATACATAAAAGCAAGTAAATTGGGCTTGGAGATGGCCCAGTCAGTAAATTTGCTATACAACATAAGGCCCTAAGTTTGGGCCTCCAGCACCCACATTTTTAAAAAACATCATGGTGCTTTTCCCTCAACAGGACACCTACATCAATCAATACACCAAGGGTCATAAAATATCACAGAAAAGAAGGTAGAAAGAATATAAGAGCTTAATGAAAGAATAGATGCTGTGAAATGCTGTCTTTTCAATATGACATATTCATCACATTCATGAAATCATGGCAGCTCTTTGTACCTGCACAAGATCAAGCCAAGAAAATTCTAGTCTATATTGGGTAGAAGACCTCGAGGTCCCTCCTCTTACTGAGAATTTATTGGCAGTTTATAGTTTGAGAGAGAGAGAGAGAGAGAGAGAGAGAGAGAGAGAGAGAGAGAGAGAGAGAGAGAGATTTTTTCTGGGGATATGCTCTAATGGATAGCCCCACATCCATTCATATATGGAAAACACTAGCTGAACTTAGTGTATTTTTTAAGTCATGAAACGCAAAGTTGGTCAGGAAACATGTTAAGAGGAATATGTGGAAGCTTGAGTGGTGAAAATAGGAGTAGGTATGATCATATTTCATTGTATACATGTCCTAAATTCAGTGTTGGACCATCATGGCCTCACACATCAACAATCCGATTTCTGGAGAGATGGAGACAGGAGAACACTTGCTAAGGCCTGCTGGCTGACCAGCCTAACTTAAGTGATATTCTAGGCTCAGTGAGAGACTCTGTCTAGAAACACAAGATGGAAGACCTAGAGAGAAGACTCGGTGGTTAAGAGTGTGCCCTGATTGACCTAGGCCAACTCCACATATGTTACAGTTGTGTTACTTGGTTTTCCTATGGGACTTCTAACAGCAGGATCAGGGGCTGTCTCTGACTCCATTGCCTGACTTTGGGACCCTTTCCTCTAATTGGGCTGCCTCATCAATCCTCAATAGAAGATGCTCCTAGTCTTACTGTAACTTGATATGCCTGGGCTGGTTAATATCTATGGGAGGCCTCCCCTTTTCT
This sequence comes from Acomys minous, assembly GCF_964271855.1. Classification (NCBI taxonomy): domain Eukaryota; kingdom Metazoa; phylum Chordata; class Mammalia; order Rodentia; family Muridae; genus Acomys; species Acomys minous. The sequence goes on along the minus strand of NC_140490.1, from coordinate 84,728,002 downwards.
GAAGAGAAAGGGAGAAGGAGAGGAGGTTGGAAGAAGGACTGGGAGGAGAGAAGATTGGGGAAACTGCAGTCAAGATGTAATACAAAAAAAATTTGTTCTGTTCTTGCAGAGGACATAAATTCAGTTATTTTATTTTATTAATTTATTCATATTACATCTCAATGGTTATCCCCTCTTGTATCCTCCCATTCCTCCCTCCCTCCCATTTTCCCCTTGCTCCCCTCCCCTATGACTGTGACTGAGAGGGACCTCCTCCCCTTGTATATGCTCATAGGGTATCAAGTCTCTTCTTGGTAGCCTGATATCCTTCCTCTGAGTGCCACCAGGCCTCCCCATCCAGGGGATGTGGTCAGATATGAAGCACCAGAGTACATGTGAAAGTCAGACCCCACTCTCCACTCAACTGTGGAGAATGTCCTGTCCATTAGCTAACACCATGTCAGAAGGCTCACAAACACCCACAACTCCAGCTCTAGGGGATCCAGCACCCTCTTCTGGCCTCTACAGGCACAATGGGGGAGTGATAGGTTCTTCTGAAAATACCATCTGCCTTCAATAACACTGAACTTTTTCCAGACCTTGCTGTCAAGTTAATGATATACCTTGAAATAACCTAAGACTATATGTTCAAGCATGTGTCCATCCTACTGTGTGTTCAGCATGTCTAAGTCTAACCTGCCTTTAAGAGAACAATGTATCTGTTGCCCATTCATTGATCACTTGTCCCTGGTGGGTCACCCTTGCCAGGCCACAGAAGAAGAGGATGCAGGCAGTCCAGATGAGACTCGATAGCCTGGGGACAGATGGTAGGCCAGGAGGGTTTCCCCTTTCTGAGAACTATGGGGGGAGGGCGAAGCAAGGAAAGATGAAGGGAGGGTGAGACCAGGAGGAGATGAGAGAGGAGGCTACAATCAGGATGTAAAGTGAATAAATTAAAAATAAACACTTTTTGATAAGAGAGAAAAATGTAATCAACCTTACTATGCCTTGGATTATCCATGTTGTCAGTTTTTTAAATATATTTTATTGATTTATTCATATTACATCTCAGTTGTTATCCCATCCCTTGTATCCTCCCATTCCTCCCTCCCTCCTATTTTCCCCTTATTCCCTTCCCCTATGACTGTGTCTTAGGGGGACCTCTTCCCCCTGTATATGCTCATAGGGTATCAAGTTTCTTCTTGGTAGCCTGCTATCCTTCCTCTGAGTGCCACCAGGCCTCCCCATCCAGGGGACATGGTCAAATATGGGGCACCAGAGTTTGTGAAAGTCAGACCCCACTCTCCACTCAACTGTAAAGAATGTCCTGTCCATTGAGTAGATCTGGGTAGGGGTTCGAAGTTTACTGCATGTATTGTCCTTGGCCGGTACCATAGTTTGAGCAGGACCCCTGGGCCCAGATATGCCCATCATAATGTTCTTCTTGTAAGTTTCTAGGACCCTCTGGATCCTTCTATTTCCCTATTCTCCTATGCTTCTCTCACCTACAGATACAATAGGATGTCCTCCCCTCTGTCCCACTTTCCTGATAAGTGAAGACATTCATGGGACATGCCCCTTGGGCTAGTGTCCAGATATAAGTGAGTATATACCATTTGACTCTTTCTGCTTCTGGGTTAACTCACTCATTATGATCATTTATAGTTTTTAAAATCTAAGCCAAAAGGATAGTTTAATCTTAAATTATGTGCCCTCCAATATCCTTGTCCCAGAATAATGTGTACGATGTGTGTGTGTGTGTGTGTGTGTGTGTGTGTGTGTGTGTGTGTGTGTGTGTGTTGTGGCCATAATTTTCTGAGAGCAGCAAACAGGTTAAAAGCAACCTGAAACAAAACTAATATCTCATAAACGTGAGAAGCAACACATGGATAATACTGATAAGATCTGCAGTTCTGGGTGCTCTTCTGGGTCAGCTATGGTCAGTAATTTCTCCCCTTGTAAAACTCTGTCAAAGATTTCTATAAATAATTCCTTGTCCCTTTTCCATGCCATGTTTTCTGTGTCATTCGATAAACATGGCATGATCCCTTTGTCAGACAGAGGCACAGAGATAGAAAATACACCCAGAGAGAGAATACAGACAGAGTTGACAGACACCATATGCAGGCCAAACAGGTCACAGACCACAGATTACAGAAAGGCAGAAGACACAGGGGGAGACATGGAGAATTCACAATTTGGCTTTCTCTTGGTCTAACTGCTCCAGGAGAAGATCACACACGTATGTACATCAATTTAAATAAAACACGAGAAATGAGGGAGACATAATAGAGGAAGATACCAAACATCAGTCTCTAACCTCCAGAGAAGCAAGAGCACAAGTATGAATGCAAATACAATACACAAATACATATAACACATGAAACACACGTGCATATCCAGACACACATACACAGCACACAAAAACAGCACACAGTCCTAGATTCAGAAATTGGTCTGCTACAAGCACACACAGTGAGTGGTTTTATGCAGAAAAGCAGGTGCAACGTAGGCAGCAGCTACATACCTGACGGTTGAGCAGACAGTGAATGAGGAAGATGAAGGTCCCCTGCAGGCTGTTGATAATGGTGAACAGGTATGCCATGACGTTTGCCAGGGGGCCAATCTGGAATATTCCCAGCACCCAGGAACAGCCCAAGATGAAGATCTGGGCAATGGCCTTGAAGGTCAGCAGCCTGTAAGATGAGGTTTACAAAATAAGTTTTCCTGAGAGCTGATACGGTCTCCATGGAGAGACCTGGCACTGTCTGAAGATGACACCAACTGGCTCAACACCACACTGGGAATAAAGACAGAGTAAAATTTGATTGCCTCAAGGTAAATAAGTCAACAGGCAATTAAAATACTGTTGCTCACAGATACGTGTATTCAAAGATGTGTGGGTGTGCATTGAATAGATTGTTGGTTTAGCAATGAATGTTCAGACTTAGACCTCATTGTGTGGATGGTAAATACATGGTTAAAAGGTACAGAAAGGTCCTTCTTTCACTGAGACAAAAATTCTCCATTTTAAGTACAAAAACTGTGGCTCAGTGGCTTTGAGTAAGTACACTCACACATCATGCAGCCATCAGTACCATAAAGTTCTAAGACCTTTTTATTATCTTAAAAATGAAATAGGCACATACATGAAAGAAAAAGCCATAAATACAAAGCCCTCATTCTCTTTCCCACCTTCCTAAGGAAGACTGCAACCAAATATTCACCAAAATGTGAATTAATAAAATTAAGTCTAGATAAATATAAGATAGATCAATTTGGCATATCCAGTTAATGGGCATATCACAGAATAAAAATATAACTGTAGAGTGAAGAAAATATGGTATAGTCATTCAATTGATATTATGCTGCCATAATAGGGAATGAGGCACAGTATGGCTAAATTCTATAAACTTCATAATAAATAAAAAACCAGACGAAGATCATTTGTTGCATAGTGGAATTTATTTAGATATCAAGAATATATTAAAAAGAGAGGGAGAGAAAGACAAAGATGGAGAACAGATTGTAAGACAATTTTTGTAAAATATTAATAATAATATTCAATGTATTATCATTATTAGTATTAGTGAATTATACTGAATATTAGTATTATACTGAAAATGGCCCAGGCTTGGGATCAGTTAGTGAATAATTGGTTCACTCAGAAATTCTTTGACATTTATGAGATATGTGCCCTGTCTATGCCTCATATTGTCCATGTGGCTCAGGTTTTCATGCTATCTTCCCATCCAAAGAATGATATTCTAAGCCAGACCTTATGGCACACTCAGTAATCCCAGCATCCAAGAGTTATAGATTTCAAACCTGCTTGCCCTACAGAAGGAAAGACTTTCTCAAAATAGACAAACAAGTATTATGAGTTATCTCATATGTTTTTGTGTGGTATGTGTTTTTGTGCATTCATATGTGTGTGGTGTGTGTATATGTGATGTGAATGTATGTGTGCATGTGTATGTGTGTACTGTATACATTTTCATGTGTGTGAATGGATGCATATTTATGTATACATGTGTGATCACATGAATGAATTGTGTATGTGCATTGTGTATGTACATGTGAGTGTGTGGGTACGCACATATGTGTAAATGTGTGTTGTACACACATGTCTATGTGTACCTTGGTGTGTGGCTGTGGGTTACATATATGTATATTCTGTGCATGTATGTGTGGATATATCCATGTTTGTATTGTGTGAGTGTATGTCCATGTTTGTGTTTGTACATGTGTGAATTTGTAGGTATGTATGTGTGTGAGTTCCTGTGTTCACATATGCATTTATTTTTATTTTTGTGTGTTTCCATGTGTATGTATGTTCATGTTTTTGCATGTGCATGTATGTGCATGTACCTATATGTCCATATTTGTGTGTGTATCTGAGTATGTCCATGTTTTTATTGTGAATCTGTGTGTGTGTGTGTGTGTGCATATGCTGATGTTCACACTGAATGTATTGATAGTTGTGATCTATAAAGGGCTCAATGTTCTTAGCAATTGTGGCAATGATTTATCAGCTACCTAAAGCCATTCATAACAGTATCCTCTGTCTATAGATGAGGAAACAGTTTTGTACAGGTCATGTAAGCAATATACTGTCACACACACAGCATAAATGGCATTGAGGACGTGGGAAATTTGAAGTCTCTACTCTGCTATTTTACACAAGCCTTATCACTTTTCTGCTATGCACACACAAAAGGTCATCAGATTCTATAAGGTGACTCAATGGGAAAAGTGCTTGCTGCACAAATGTGAGGACCTTTCTCAAATCCTGAGAACCCACATAAAAGCAAGTGCATAACATGAGCATCTGTAATCCCAGTGCCCCTGTGTGAGATGGGAGGAAACAGAAAAGTGGAAAACAACACCCAAGGTGTCCTCTGACTCCTACATGTGTGCCACGGCATGCACGGACCCTCACATTAATATGCTATACACAGAATCGTGAGTGTAGGGCTTTGTCAAGAGGACAGGAAAGAAGTAAAGGTGAGAAAAGAGGCTGTACCTGGTGTCCTTGAGTTTAGATACTTCTGAGCTGACACTGCAGAGCTTCTGCCTCAGCACCCACAGTGTCCAGGCAAGGAGGACGGAGTTGATCTACAAGATCAAGCAGAGGTTGTATGGACCAGACACACAGACAGCATAACTAGTCCATATACACGTATAACTCTGGCCTCTAGTAACTCATCCAGAATGTCATGATGCCAGCCTGTGATCCTGGATTTGTCAGGGCCAAATGTCCAGGGCTTGATCCATAACCAACAGCTTCCCAGATAAGGCCTTTTCTTCCCATTTAGAATAGGCGGCCAAAAGGCAATATCACCCCTGACCAACCACATAAGACACATCACTTGTAGTTAGCCAACCTGTTGCTTCCCCATATGACAGCATACAAAGCCCATTTCTTGTGCATTTAAACTTGTCCCTGCTTACCTGCTACTAAATCTACAGTATGATGGTGCTGCACACCTCTGTTGTAACACTGCAGCAACCGTGCAAGAAATCATTCCTTGTTATTTCCATGCAGACGTTTTTTTTTTTAATTGGGAGACTAGCTGTTTCCCATCATTTAAGTTAAAACTGAAACCAGTGTCATAGACTATGACACTGAACAAATGGTTCACTCTCTTCAAAGGTGTTCCCTCAACCTTCTCAAAGCTCTGTGATGGTTGGTACTAACTATCAACACCTAGGAAGCAAGCCTCCAGGAATACCTGTAAGAGACTAATATAAGGCTAGTTCTCTAAATATGAGTGTGGAGGGTTATCTTGATTAGTGGGAGGCTCTGCTACTGTGGGCAGCACCATTCCCTAAGCAAAGTCTTGTGGGAGTATGAGAGTGGAGAGAGTGAGATGAGTGCAATGTGCATAAGTCCTGTGCTCTTGTGTGTGGGTGTGATGTGACTAGGTGCTTCAAGTTCCTTTGTTCTTGACTTCTCACAGGGATTGCCTGTAACTTGGAACTATGAGCCAAATGGGCCCCTTTCTCCCCTAAGTTGCTTTGATCAAGATATGAAGGGGATTAGAGTATAATTATAATCACTTTCCCCTTCCCGTTCCCTCTTCCAAACCCTCTAATATATCCCTCGTTACTCTCTTTAAAATTCATGGCCTCTTTTTTCATTAATTATTGTTACATACATATGTATATATGTACACACACACACACACACACACACACACACACACACACACACAAACTCCTAAATGCAACCTGCTCAGTCTGTAAAATGATACTTGTATGTAAAATGTGGAGCTGACCATTTACTATTGGTCAATTCAACCAATTGGTATACCCTTTCTTGCTTAGAAAACTACAAGGTATAGAAGATAACTGTAAATCTCACATCAAAGATGATCTGACCTCAGATGTCAATATTTCCAACATGGAAATCTGTGTCTGTGATGTCAAGACATGAGGACAAGTCATAGAGGCTTTGCTTGACAAGGTGCCAAAGACCTCCAACTGCCCAGCATGATCTCTAGACATCCAGAACAGCTGTCAAGGCTTTGTTTGACAAAGTTCCAAAGATCTCTGGCTGATCACCACTGTCCTTAAATATTATGTATGGTCTAGGTATAATTTTGCCTAAAAACTTTTGTCTTTTTTTATTACTGTGATTTTTAATCAGTTTCAAATCCTGATTAAAATAACAGCAATGAGAATGAATCTTTACAAATATTACAGCATTTCTACATCATTGATATGGCTTTTACACTGGTTGTATATAGAAAGAAAAAGTAACATTCGAATAAAGGCAATAGTAACATGTGCAAACCAAGCACATCCCCTGGCACAGTCCTTAGTAAAAAGCTGCTCTACTAAGGTGTGTCTGACATGGCTACTGGCAGGTATCATTGTGAAGGATAAACTCTGAATGTCTTTATTCGTTAAAGAAAAATCCACATTTGAAGCCATCTCCATAAGGAAGCCCTTTGATGATTATCTTCTTCTTGAAGTAGACTGAGTATTGTCAGGAGTTAACCTGTCTTGTTGTCAAAGAATCTTTAAGATATTAAAAGCTTCTTAAATGCCATATTCTGTAGGTCTCTGAGACCCAAGAAAAGGAAAAAAACAAAAACAAAACAAGAAACAAAATAACAAAAAACCTCCCTCCCTCCAGTTGAAGCTCTCCTCTTCAAGGTTTACTTAGAAAAAACCACCTCTGGCTCCACTAGTCTTCCTCTTGCAATTTAATCCCACAATGTGAGGATAAAAATCAAAGGAAGGCTTTGCTTGACCCATTGTTTCTTTTAGAAGTAAAGAGGAGCCCCCTCCCCCTGCCCTTTGCAGACTGGTTAGTGTCCACTTCTTCCTGAAGAAAAGTCGGAGTGAACTTTTCCACTCTTTTAGGGGGCAGGCGGGAGGGTTAAAGACAGAGGTTTCCTCTGTGTGACAGCTCCTGGAAGTCGCTCTGTAGACCGGGCTCACGGATATCTACCTGCTACTGCCTCCAGAGTGAGTGCTGGCTAGACTTTCTATCATCTTAAGGTGCGAGATGTGTGGAGAGAGCTGCCCCTTTTTAGCTCACAGTTTGAGTGCGGGGGTGGGTGGGGGAGGAGGATCTTTATTAGAGGAGACCAAGCTAGGTTCAGTTCTCCTGGTGTTGAGAGAGACCTGTTCCTCTTGGGTCACATAACTATATTTTTATTTCAGGCACACCAGCCACAGCATCATGTCAGGGTTAGAGTTTGGGTTTTTGTTTCATGATTGAGAAAATCTGTGGCTCAGCTGCGTGCAACTGCCAGGCATGCCGAGGGCCATCCTGTTCAAGGAGCTCATTGGGCATGTGGGCTTTCTTGGAGGTGATCCTGTACCGTGATGCACCTCCAGAATTGCTTCCAACCTCTGAGAACCACTCCCTGGTACATGCATCTCCCTAAAGGCTGGCATGAGAGCCAGGCATGGTGGTGGGTGCATGCATGAAAGTGTCAGATAACCTTGGAACTGGAGTTAAAGACAGACAGGTGTGAGCTGCCGTGTGGGAGCTGGAAATTGAACCAGACTCCTTTGGAAGAACAGACAGTGCTCTTAACCACTGAGCCATCTCTCCAGCCCCCGCCCATCTTTGTTTTTCTTTTCCTTTTTTCTGTTTCTTTTAACCAAGCTCACCCCCAACTGATGAAAGTTGGCCTACGGAGACTACCTGAGGGTTTCAAGACTGACTGACTGTTTGGTCGATTAGGCTTGGGGAGGGGGGGCTCTTATTTTAATTGAATTTTTACTTCCTACCATGCGTTCCAATCATACTTTCCTATCCCCAAACTTATTATGGTCTATATGAAGACCTTATCTATTTTACTTTATCTATTAATTGGATCAAGCCTAGGATGTATATTCTTGTGATTAAAAATAGTTTAGTTGACATGACCATTATTTTGATCAACTAACAATTGGCTTGTATTACTTAATTATCCTAATAAGCCTTCAATAGCACTTATCAGGTATTGGAAGTAAGCTACAATTGAGTTGTATGGGTTCAGTGCCTCATATTAGAGTAGAAACACATATAATGTGTGTGGAGAATAGTCTTAAATTTGAACTCTATATCAATGTATCAAAGTTAATCTTATTTTGTATCAATATACAAAATTCTATACCAATGAGTTAAAATTAACCTTTTTTGTTAGTAACAAATAAGACCTTAGGTTGAGGAGTAGATTTAATAATCTACATTTTATCCTATCATCACTATATATTTCTATATCCTTCCTTCTTTATTTTCAACCCCTCTCTCCATATCTACAAAAGAAATACAGAGGAAGAGAGACTTCCCTGAATCCAACTTTGTTTTCTCTCTAAATAACACCAATCATAACTTATAAGCAACTCCCAATGAAAACAAGCATCTTTAGCCCAAGAGAGGAAACATAACCCTACCCAACCGCCTTTAGGGTAAACAGGGCATCATTCTCTTAAGGTTTCTTCTGGCTGATTTGAGGTGAACAGTGCCTTTGTAGGGGCCCAAATAAACTCAAGGGACGTGGTAAATCAAGCCAGGAATAGCATTTGTGGTCCAGTTTCCAAATATTGAGAAATTCTTGGCTTAATAGAAGTCCTGTGTGGGACAGTCAAAAATACTGTACTAACTTGTATGGAAGCTTTCTTTGAAGCTGTCTGAGATGGCTTCAAATGTGGCAAACCAGCCACTGGGAAAAACATCCTCGTTTCTGCCACAGGCAAAATTCTGCCTAAAATGGGCAAGCTTGGATACAGGCAGAGTCAACGGCCAAACTCTGCCAAGACAGGGTAAGCAAGTCCTCAACAGTTCCTGTCTCACAAATATGTCTGTCAGATATATTGGGCCAGAAGGTTGAAGATGATGCTCCAACATTATAGAGAGGTTTGGGTGACTGCTTTAGCAGCAAGCTATCTCTGTCATTTTTTTTTCTTTTCCTTCCCTGCTAACCTGCACTTGCGGTTCACTCAAGTAATTAAGGCTCATTCCTTCTCAAGTCTCTGATGGGATTGAAGACCAGATAGTTTAGTCTTACAATTAACCTTAGCTGTTTAGGAGTTAAGATGTTTTTAGGTCTAGATAGAGGTTTTGAGTTGGCAGAGATGAGATATGATAGATATTGATTCTCATTCAGAATTTTAGACTCATCATGATAGGAAAGACATTTTCTACAAGGATGCCAAATGCAATTAGCCAAAACACCTGGAATGTAACATTCATATGATCTCTGAATGTTTCATGGTTTTTCTTGCTGCATGTAATTTTTCTACTTATGTGTAATAATAAAAATGTATATGCAAAAAATAAAATCTTTTTTAAAGAAAATAAAAGCAAAAATTCTTCTCATTGGCCAACAATGGCCAGAAGTAGCTTTCTCTAACTCCACTCCTGTCACTTGCAATCATTGTGCTTAGGGTTTTCTGATACATCTGGGTGAACATCTGTTTTATCTTATCAAAGACAATGTCCCTTTGAGTGACCACAATCCTGACCAGGGTCGAGTCATCTGTGCCAGCACCTTCCATTGAATAGTAGAGCTATTCAACAAGTAAGACAGGGCCAGTTAAGGGCACATTGCAAGATGGTCTTCAAAGCACTTTCAACATATCCAGAAAATTCTCCACTTACACTGCTCATCAAATCTCGACTAGCCATCCTAGAATAAGCCTCCGTGATACCTCACAACTGTGGAAAGCTTCTTGTGGGGAGGATAATGTTGAAGTGGGATTCATGTGTCCCTAGCCTCCCCTCACCAGCCCAATAGAGATGCTGAGCGGCTTCCTGAGTCATCTGGTGGTTTGCACTCTGGTTCTCATCATGGCTTCCCTGGCACATGGACACGAGGAGATATTCCAAATGTCCTGAGGTATCTGACCTAATGTCCTTCTCAATGTCTCATCCAAATTCTGATTGATAACATCTAACAATGTCTAGAATTTCTTGATTTGTTCTTTTGCACAAATTTTCTATGAATACACCATCTTGAATTCCTTCTCCCTGGATTGCTTTCCATAAACTCCAGGCATCATAGTATGTAGAAGACATGAACAGGGCAAGGTTTAATTCTTCTATGCTTCTGACTTGAAATCTTTAGTTAAATCCTTGCCATGCATGGTCTTAAAAGCTGCTTTAATTTGCTGCCTCTAGTCATTGGAATTGTTGGATACAACATCCATCCACAATTGCTTGCTTGTCTGTCCCAAACCCTTTCATTGCTTTGCCAAGAATGTCTGCATCTCTCATAGCATCAAAGTTGGAAGCTGATTGCATCATCCCTTGGGTGCCCTGAGTCATCACAGAAGGCTGGCTAGGGTAAGGAGCTTGTCCTCAAGGCTACAGAGACAGAATCTGTCCCCCAGGAAAGCCACATGGTACTGGAACCTGAGCAGATCCACCACCATATGACAGTACAGGTGTCTGTGAATAGCCAGAAAAGACTGCTTCACCAGGTGGGGCCCCAAAGCCTTGGGATCCAGGATAGGCTGGAGCACCCCTGGATTTAGGCACCAGGATAGCTCTCAGGGGATAGAAAACCTCCAAGTGTAGGATAGCCTCCAGATCCCAAATAGCCGTCACTTGATGCTGATGGGTAAGCACTCCCTCCCATTGGTGGAAAGTCACTAGGATAAGGATATTGATCTATGGGGGGGAAGACGACTCCTGACCTGTAAGTGGATATCCAGGGAGAGGTGGCTAGCCTGTTAGGGGATAGCCTGGGTATGACATTCTGAGCTAGAGAGAAGCATCACACCCTAGCCTGCTTTTCCGTAATATGAAGCTAGGGAGGGCTGGAGCCTAAAAACAACTTTGAAATCTGCTTTTTCTCTTAAAATTTTCTTTCTCTCCATTTATGACTTTGACTATGAGCCCTAATGAAATTTATGCTGGAAAGCTTTTTCCCACAGAGAATGTTGAAAGAAGGCATCTGGCCAAAGGATCAAGACAATGAGAGTCTTGGCTCTAACTATTGTGATCAGCCAGGCAGAAACTGCTTGAAAAGCAAAGTTAGGACTTTGACATAATAGTGCCTGGTTAGGTAATGTTAGCTGTAGAAAAGTAAAACTTGTTTTTTTAGAATCTGCATAGAAAGTAATACAAGGTGGCCTTGGAACATCATCCTTTACACATATTTTACACTAAAGGACCCCTTGTCAGCTATCCTAGACTTTGATAAAGATGAATAGCACACCTGTTGGTTTGGGACTGGAAGTAAGTCATGTTTTTCTGTGTTAAGGACATTTAGTTTCAAGCTATATTGCTATAACAATCATGTAAACACAATGGCTTTAGAGGTGAGGACATTCTAGTGGGACTCTAGATGAGAGAAGCATGGGAGAATGGCAAAGTAGAAGGATCCAGAGGGTCCTAGAAACCTACAAGTAGAACATTATGATAGGCAGATTTGGGCCCAGGGGTCCCGCTCAAACTAAGGCACCAGCCAAGGACAATACAGGTGGTAAACCTTAAACCCCTACCCAGATCTAGACAATGGACAGAACACTCTCCATAGTAGAGTGGAGAGTGGGATATTACTTTCTCACATACTCTGGTGCCTCACCTTTGACCATGTCCCCTGGAAGGGGAGACCTGGTGGCACTCAGAGGAAGGACAGCAGGTTACCAAGAAGAGACTTGATACCCTATGAACATATACAGGGGGAGGTAATCCCCCTCAGGAACAGTCATAGGGAAGGGGAATAAGGGGAAAATGGGAGGGAGGGAAGAATGGGAAGATACAAGGGACGGGATAACCATTGAGATGTAACAAGAATAAATTAATAAAGTAAAAAAAGAGAGAGAGAGAAAATAAATAAATAAATAAATAAATAAATAAATAAATAAATAAATAAAATTTGCTCAGGAAAAAAACACAATGGCTTTACCCAGAGAAATTTATGATTAAACTTTTCTAAGTATTGTTTTTATAAAAATCAAGTCATGATGACCATTGCTTGGATATTGATTGATTTTTACTATATGCTTATAACTGTTTGTATTTCTTTGTTAGATTGTTTTCTTGTTCTGTTTATTTTTAAATGCTCTATTGATTGTAAAATATGAGAAAATCATGATGTAATATGTAATGAAAAACTGAACTTCACATTAAATAAAGTACAGGGGTTGGCCCAAGGAGAAAAAGAAACATAAAGAAAAACAAAGTTCTTCTGGGCTAAAAGACCTTTCAGTTTGCATTTCAATTTATGCATGGGCCTCAGTATTTCTTTTCTCCTCCATTCCTCAATCTCTCCTCAACAATTCATTCCCTCTGACTAATTATTCCCCAAGAGATGGTTTCTTTGGCCAGATGATCTCTGACAGCTCAATTCTTCCTGCCCCAGAACCATGAATACTTTCTTTTCTCTGATCACAAAGCTGGTCTATGGGACATGTTATATGAGAATCCTACTGCCTTAGTTTTCTTCTCTGTTACTGTAATAAAATGCACTGCCATCTTCTCCCATTCTTAGTACTCTTGGGAACAAACTAAATGTCCTTCAACCAAAGAATGAATAAACGAACTGTGGTACATTTACACAATGGAATACTACTCAGCAGTTAAAGACAGGGAAACCTTGATATTTGCAGGCAAATGGATGGAACTAGAAAAGATCATCCTGTGTGAGGTAACCCAGACCCAGAAAGGCACACATGGTATATGCTTGTTTATGAGCAGATATTAGCTACATAATACAGGATAACCACACTACAATCCACAGACCTAAAGAAGCTAAATAACAAGGAGGACCCTAGGGAAGATGTTTAATTTTCATTCAGAAGGGCAATAGAATAGACATCAGAAGTAAGTGGTTGAAGAGAAAGAACAGGATGGGCACCTACTACAGAGGTCCTCTGAAAGACCCATCCAGTGAGGGATCAAACCAAATTCTGAGACTCACCACCAAACTTTGGGGTGTAAGGAAGGGAGTCTTATGGAAGAATTGGGAGATAGAAGGACCTGGAGGAGACAGGAGCTCCACAAAGAGAGCAATGGAGCCAATGAATATGGGCCTTTGGGGAGGTATCCTGCAGAGATTGGTACACCAAGCAAGGACCATTAATGGTATGGACCTAGACCCTCTGCTCAGATGTAGTAGATAGGCAGCACAATCTCTTTATGGGTCCTTTAATATGGGGATTAAGGGATACCTTTGACATGGACTCTGATACCCACTCATTTTGATCACTTCCCCCTGGTGGGGGCAGCCTTGCCAGATCACAGAGGAAGAGGAAGCAGGCAGTCCATATGAGACTTGATAGGCTAGAGTCAGATAATAAAGGAGAAGGGCTTCCCTTTCTGATGACTGGAGGGGGGTAATGGAGATGTGGGAGGTAGGATGGGACCAGGAGAAGATGAGAGAAAGGGCTACAATCTAGTATAAAGTGAACAAGTTAAAAATAAAAACAAATTAATTTTTTCAAACTAGCCATTTACACTATGTTAATCCTGCCAATCCAGAAACATGAAAGGCCCTTCCATGATCTAGAATAAACTACAAATAACTCAAGGAAACATAGCACTATAAGTAACAGCTAGCAGAAGCATCATCTGACAAGAGGTGAGACTGAATGGAAGGCATTAGGCAAACAAATAGGGCACCACAGTTGGTTTTTACCATCAACTTGGCTCAACCTGCAGTCACCAGAGGAGGAAGTCTCAGTTGAGAGATTTCCCAAGTCATATTGGCCTGTAGATATGTCTGTGGGGGTACTGTCTTGATTGCTAACTGATATTAGAGGGCCCATCCTAGGATCGGAGGTGCCGTTCCAACAGCAGGTGGTCCTGGCATGTATAAGAAAGCTAGCTAAGCAGGAGTCTTGCCTGGGACAGCAAGGAGCATTGCTTCTTGGGTTTCCACTTTTCTGTTCCTGCTTGTGTTCTCAGACTGACTCCCTTCAGTAATGAATGATGAAATTGTCTTAGTTAGGATTTCTACTGCTGCAATGAAATGCCATAACGAAAAAGCAAGTCAGGGAAGTTAGGGTTTATTTGGATTACACTTCCATGTCACTGTTCATAATCAAAGGAAGTCAGGACAGGAACTCAAACAGGGCAGGAACCTGGAGGCAAGATCTGATGCAGAGGTCATGGAGAGGTGATGCTTACTGGCTTGTTCAGCCTGGTTTCTTATAGAACCTACAACCACTAGCCCAGGGATTTGTACCACCAACAATAGGCCAGTCCCTCCCCCATCAATCACTAAGAAAATGCACTTTAGCTGAATATTATGGAGGCATTTTTCTCAATTGATGTTTCCTCTTTTCTGATGACTCTAGTTTGTGTCAAGTTGACATAAAACTAGACAGGATAGGCCTGTAAACTGAAATAAACCCTTTCTTCTCCTGATATGCTTTTGGTCATGGTATTTTTCTTGCAGCAACAGAAATGGAACCAGAACAGTGCTCAGCATTTTCAAATGTCTCTTGGTTTCTGCTTATTTCTCAGAATTTCCCATCCCATTTTTTTTCCTTATCATGACCATCGCTCCACAGTTCCTTCCTTTTCTTTTTTTTTCTTTTGTATATAAGATCTTTCTACATAGCAATGTGTCCCTAGGAGGTCCAAAACTTAATTTGTTACATAGACCAGGATGACCTCAGACTGGCAGATATCCCCCTGCTTGTATATACTAAGTGAAGTTCAATTCTTTTTACTTTGTCTTCCATTCAACATCTATACCTAGAAGAGACTAACAGATCTATTCCCCCTAAAACACAAAGCATGAATAAGAAATATTGTTTTCCCTCCTAGACATTTTTCACCTGAGCATGAATGAAAAGTGACAGAGATATTGCACCCTAACTCAGGAATCTCAAGAACTAAAAATCACAGGAAAGAGTTTTGAGAGTATCAAGCTTGCAGTGTGATGACACTTTCTAACTTGGGCTTTCAATGGTCACCAAAACGTACTTGAACAAATGTTTTCCTTACCATGATTATCATGCAGACTGGCCCCAGGAAACTCCAGATAAACCCAGTTTCTGTATTCAGCCAACAGCTGTAGAGGAAAACACAGGAGGCATGAGCAATTGCCTCAGCACACTGACCAGGCAACTGAGCATCCTGCAGAACACTGAAGAGTGAGGTTCATTCAAAAATGCCGATTATAGGATGGATGCATGCCAATGTCATATGGGTGAAGATGCACCCTGGGCAAATATTCCTGAGACCTCTGCCTATAACAGAGTCCAAGGTAAAGTATTAATTGTAGGTTCTCCTCCAAGATTCATGACTTCACTGGCCCTGGGTAGTTGGCTAGGTTTCTAGTACCAAGAATGATTTCTCTCTTTTTGAGAATGTCTCTTTTAAAAACTGTTTACTGGTTCTTTGTGAATTTCACATCATTCACCCAATTTCATTTATTTCCCCATCCCTCCATATTCACCCTCTGCCCTTGCAACTCACACCAAAAGAAAACAAACAAAAATAAATAGATAGATGATAGATAGATAGATAGATAGATAGATAGATAGATACATAGAAACTTCACCATGGAAACTGCAATGTGTCCCACAGTATACCCTTTTGCCCAAACAAGTTTCCTTATAAATGTTCATTGCAGTGAGTCATTGGTCTGGTTCAAAGCCTCTGGCTTCTGATATACTATCAATACTGGATCATCCTCTTGTATATCCTGTTATTGCCCTGTGATGTAAGGATCTTGAAGCTTTGGTTCTGAAGGTCTAGTCCCTTCATATACTCCAGCAGTTTATAGGTCACAGAAGTTGGGGTGGATCTGGGCCTGAGTAGTAGCTGAGTTGGTCAGCTTGATAGCTCTCCTGTGCTCATGACCTGGGCCAGCTCTCCAGCACTGCCCAGGTAAGGGGTGGGGCCAGCTCTCCTACTCTCCCGTCCTCAGAGCCAACTCTCCTGTGTCCACACCACCAGGGTCATCTCTACTGTGCTGCCCATAGGAGGTGTGGGGCCTGTGTTGGGCAAGTCTTAATTCCAACTAGAGAGCTGTTGGTTACCACCAAGGTATGCATCCCAGTGCTGCACCTGTAGGATTATCGTGCTATGCATCAATGTTGTGGTTCATAGGCTTCGTATGGGGGAAAGCCCACATGGTCTCACCCTTACAGAAGAATTGTAGGAAAAACTAAGGAATGCTAAAAGTGGGGAAAAATAGTTTTCCCTAGGGAAGAGCATACCAATTAGTTATCCAATACCAAATGGTCAGCTGTAATAACATACATACAAGTAGCATTATACAAACTAAGAAGTTTTATTTATTAATTTAGAGAAACTGTCAAATTAGCCCAACTAGATACTCTCATCTATTTAATGGACATACATTAAATCCTTTACTGTAAATAAACAATTTGGTGGCCATGAAACCAGGATAACTAGGGATATCTAGCCCTCTTCAGGGCACAGCATTGTAAAAAATTGAGTTGAGCATTGTTAGAATAGCATAAAATACTGTTGAACCAGCATTTCGTGTTCATGATAAGCCTTTATTTCAAGGACACATTTTCATATTTTTCTTTAAGTAATTTTAAAATGTTCAAATTCAGGGTGAGTTGACTTTCTTATTGACAGCTATTATACCATTCCTTGGCACCCCAGTTGCCTTGAACAGAGGATTATCAGCCAAGCATCTTCCCTCATGTTAGCCCAGCTACCTTGAGTACACCATGAAACCCCACTTTTCCCTGAGGATCTGTAGGCAGCTAATAGTTGCTAGGAGAGAGACATTTTCTTCAGTTACCCACACTCCTATAAATAAACCTTTAACATACTCTATAAGTACCCCAAATTAAACTTATTAATTTACCTCACCCCTCAAAAAATGACATGAAAGTAGAAGGGAATTTTGGGAAGATGGAGATCATCAGGGTCAGTTGCCTATTGTCTGAATTCAGTTAATTGATGTGGGAAAATCCAGCCCACTGTGGGCAGGGACATTCCCTAGGCAGAAAGTCCTAAACTTTAAAAATGGGAAAATGGAGCTGAATATAAGCAAGTAAGCACATGTGCATTTATTCCTCTCTTTATTTTCTTCACTGTGGATGCCATGTAACCATATGTTTGAGGTTCCTGCCTTGACTTCCCACAATGATATACTATTACCTAGAACTGCAAGGTGAAATAGATCCCTTTATCTCCTATGCTACCTTTTGTAGAGTAGTTTATTTTAAAAAACAGAAACAAAACTAGAATGCCTCCAATGTATACTTTGAGCCATAAATCTCATTTTCTTTGAATACCCATGGGCTCATGATTTCTACCCTGGAAATATGTCTTCTTGCCTATACACAATATCCATCAGGGTCAAGGTCTCCATCTGGTCCCTTGCTGACTCCAGATAACTGTGGGAGTCACTACTCTTAGTGGCCACATAGTTATTCTGTAGTTTGAATGATATGCCAGAGTTAGTTTTTTTTAACTCAATACAAACTACAATCACCTGGGAAGAGGAACCTCATTTGGGAAACTGTCTCCATCAGATTGGCTTGTGGGCATATCTATGGGTTATTTTCTTAAATGCTAATTGATGCAGGAGGCCCTAGACCACAGTGAGCATCACTATCTGTAGGCTGATGGGCCCGGGCTTTACAGTAAGGTTCAATGAACATGACCATAAGCAAGCCATAGAGCATCATTTTTCCATGGTTCCTACCTCAAAGGTCCTGCTTTGACCCTTCCCTGACTTCCCTGTCATAATGGAGTACATATTAAATATAATTCAAATAAATATATTAAATATACTTCAAATTATATTTAAAATAAAACCTTCATACCTTTATTTGATGATGATGGTGGTGATGATGATGATGATGATGTCATGACATTGATCAAGGTAGCTAGTACAATTATTATTATGAAGCCTGGCAGCAAGATCTTCATAAAGAAAAAATGACACTCACCGATTATGCATTCCATAGCCCCGTGGTTGTACACTGGCAGAGATTGTGACCACCAAAACTGGGAGCCCATAGCCAAAGGTACAGAGGTGCAGCATCTTGATGTTGCGTGAGCTGAAATAATTCACCACCTTCAGGTTTCTCACCATCAGGAAGAGCATCACTGCTTCCACCAGCATCCAGAAGAAGCAAGCAAGGAAAAGATAGTGTAGGAATCCTGCAATGATGGCACAGGCTATCTGCAGGGGAGAAATCTGCATGTTAGGATCCCCCAGTGGAGGTAGAAGGTTGAAGTACAAAAACAAGGGAGGGATGGCTTTGGCTGGGCTTCCTCCAACAACCCAGCCTATTTTGCACTGAGTATAATGTGGTCACCCCTTTACCATCAAGGAGTAGTTAATTCCTTGGCTAGGTACCCATGACAACTAACAGAGAAAGGTCTAATGTCATGGTGACAGAGCAAATCAAGGGAGGGATAGGATGGCCACTTGAGACTCCAGGTGTACTTCCTCCAGATTTCCCTCAGCTGAAAGTAACCCCAGAAAAAGTCATGGTTCATAAGCAATGGACAGATAGAAAAAAAGATAGATTCTACAATGCAGCTTCCATGAGGTCATCATCCATTGATGGTGTGGGACTCTGCAGTGATGAAGCTGTTTAAGAGTCACCCAAATTCATGTAAATGACCCTGTTCTGTGTATGCAAGTCCACTGTGTACATTCATTCACCAGCTGGGCTTGTGTGGAATCGTTCATTTGGTCTATCATCCATCAGTAAATTATGTGCCCACTCCATGCCCCATGGTGAGGAAATCCATTCCAAGCATCCTCGCAAAAGCCAGGCATGGAAATGCACACCTGTAGCCCTAGAAGTAGGAAGAAGACAAGGACTGCATGGGGATCACTACCTAGCCAGCCTATCCTACTTGGTGAGTTCCAGACCAATGAGATATCCTGTCTCAAAAAGCAAGGTCAGGCCAATAAGATGGCTCATCTGACCAATTTACTTGCTGCCAAGCTTGATCATATGTAATGAGAGAACTGGCTCCTGCAAATTGACCTATGAATTCCATGACATGTACATACATGCACACATGTGTACACATATTAAAGCACATAAACACACGTGTGCATGTGCATGTGTATGCAAAATAATATATAATGTTTTGAAGCAGGTGTGGTGGGATACCTCTGTTGCTAAAGCACTTGCTACACAAGTGTGAGGATTGGACCAGAGTTCAGATTCCCAGAACCCACATAAGTGCTAAGTGGACATAGTGGCTCCCCTATAATTCCAGCCATGGAAGGAAGCCTGCTAGTAGTAGGCCTACTCATATTGGCCAGATCTGGTTTTACTGAGAGACCCCGCCTCAATGAGTTATGTAGAAGAATGATTGAGAATTGATTTATTCCTTTTGGTCTCCATGTGCACATGTACATGGAAGAATAAGCTAGAATAAAACCTTTCTTCCCCCAAGTTGATTTTGGTCATGGTGTTCATCACAGTAACAGAAAGAAAATTAAGACACTGTCAGGCGACACTGTGAAAAGGCCCCGGAGGAGGGAACTAGATAGTGATGAGCAAAGGAATATGGGCAGATGGTGCAGCTGGGTAGGGACACAACCCAACAGTCACAAACCTGGTTGTCGGTCTTGTCTACACCCGTGAGGAAGAGAATCTTGGCCAAGAAGAGACACACACAAAGGTGCAAGTGCATGTAGGTGTTGTGATTCTGAACAGCACGACACAACAGGAAGGTAGCTATGGCCAAGGCGAGGCATACAAGGGAGATGACTGTACCCAAGTGGCTGATGATGTACAGGGAGAATTCCATCTATCAGAAAGGAGAACCATTATTGGCCTTACAATAGAACTGAAATTCACCCTCAGATCCAGAAAAACATAAGACCTTACTCAGACATCCTAAGCTGGTAGAAGAGTTCAGGGGCTCTGTCCTGTGGCCTCAGAATTATCTGAGTGTTATCCATGACTCTAAGCAATCTGGTAGCATTACTGAGTACCCCCCAGCACCTAGTTTTTACTTGGTCCTCCATACTTAAGAAGATATCTACAAACTATAATTCCAAGAATCTCTTGACATAGAGGTCCTGGGTGTAGTATAGATTTTTCCATGGAATGATATGTATACACACATTTGGGAAAGCAGAAAAATGGAAACTACTATACATCTGTAGGTCAGGTGATCTGTGGACAAACTCCATACCCCAACTTTTTATCCTCCCATTGCCTAAGGATGGAACACACATGATACACATGACAGCAATTTCTGGACCCTTTGAGTTGAGTTGTGAGGGAATGGTCATCTTGAAGCTCCTCCATGCATTTCCAGTGATTTTATGAGTGCACAATTGCCTGTATTAAAGCCCCTATCACTTGAAACATCTGAAGTGATTTCTGCCTCTGGGGCTGAGCACTAACCAAGATGCCAATATCTGAGACATTTCAACTTCCTTTCCCTATACTGTACATTGATAAATAGTTTTAAAATTCATGGTTCCTTCTCTGTGTTAAAGATAATTCCAGCCAGTGTATCACCGGGCCCTCTACACAACATTGTCACAAACTGTTCAAAAAGTGCCCACAATTTTTTTCAGCTCTCAGGCATAAGAATTGTGATGAGACATAAAGACTTGATTGTTAATCAGTAAAATAGTAATGTAATAATAACTATTTTGGTTTTTGCATGAGTGTGTGTTTGTGTGTGTGTGTGTGTGCGTGTGTGTGTGTGTGTGCAGGTGCATGTACAAATGTGTACACATGTATGTGGAGGCCAGGGGACAACCCCAGTTACCACAATAAGAAATATTATTCACAGGATCACTCATTAGCCTGAAGCCTGGCCAAGACTATCTCACAAGTGAGTCCCAGGGATCCACTTAACTCTGCATTCCACACTGGGGTGGTTTCAAGCTGTGTCACCATCCCTGGCTTTTTACATGGATACTAAAAAATGGCATCTTGTGAACTCAGATAGATCCTTGTCTAACACGACAAGCACTTGACAGACTCAGCCATATCCTCATCTCATGGCTACTTTACATTGTCATTTCTATAGGACCACAGTAAATGCATACAAGAACTTATGTATGTATGTGTCTTGTGTTGTTAACTGTGTGTTAGTTTTTTCTTTTTGATGCTTTGACATGAAAGCTGGGTTCCACTCAGAGGGGCTGAGTGTCATATCCAAGGAAAAAGTTACCCACACCAAACTTGAAAGGGACCATTCTTGCTATTGCCCCACTATAAGTCCTGTACACTATAGTCTCCTACAAGGTTCTTGGTACCTTTGTAGTAGGGAAGTGCCCTAGGTCCTAATACATTAGCCAAGGACACTTTCCACACCTATTAAGACACGTTTCTTCTTTGTTAATTCAATAAATTCATCTGTTCTCACTCCATAATCCCTCTTATGAATACAGCTCAATGAGGACTCTATATTACACCTGTGACCTCAATGGCAAGAGATTATGGGAATTGCAGTTTGTAGATGTTCTCTCCAGTAATGGAATGAAGAGCATCCTTTGGGCTTGGAGGTGAGTACTGTGGGATGCCAGTGTATTTTCAACCTTCACTGCCATTTAGGAATTGCTAGAGCTGAACTTCTGGTTGATGTCCCTAGTTCAATAGAAAGAAAACTTTGGGGCCAGTCTTTCTCAAGGTTCAAGTCCCACCTCCACCAGTAACTAACTCCATGATGAGGCAAGCCACTGAACATTAATCCTCCTCATCCTCATCCTCATCCTCCTCATCCTCCTCATCCTCCTCCTCCTCCTCCTCCTCCTCCTCCTTCTTCTTCTTCTTCTTCTTCTTCTTCTTCTTCTTCTTCTTCTTCTTCTTCTTCTATCATGGAGGCATAGCACACATTCCTCTCCCCCATGGCTACCTTGTGTAACACTTAAATCCATGGGGTATTGAATGAGCACAAAGGATGTTCCATCAATACATTCCCATTAGGTTTCAGGCAAGATACTCAGGTAAACATGAATGACTTGCCAGTACTCACTGTGATCTCCCCAGAAGCCATGATGATGGCCAAGTTTGTCATCCGGTTACAGCTGCAGGATGTGTGTGTCTCAGATGTATTGAGGATGTTGCAGTCTGATGATGTCCATCTCCCATTCTTCACATTGGTGTTCCAGGAGACACAGATGGGCTTCTCAGACTTCTTCTTTGCCTGAAAGATCAAAGGCCCCAGTCACCTGAGAGCTTCACTGGAATGGGTTCAATATGACCAAACTCAAGATCCTGAGGCTAAACAACTCAGAAAATTGAAAACTGACTATATTTCAGTCTATAGTGATGCTTGGCCTGGTGTTAAACCACTGTTACTGCTACAAGAAAACTCCTTTCAGAGACGGACAGATAGCTCAGCAGATAAAAGTGCTTGTGCATGCACAAGGAAGTAAGTTCAAACCCCCAGAACCCACATTTAAAAAAAATATGAGAGTGCCATCATAGTCCTGTAATCCCAGCCATGGAAGGCCGAGATAGCAGCTTAATAAGGCTTGCTGGCCAGACAGCCTGGCTGAATCAGCAAGCTCTAGGTTCAGTGACAGGGCCAGTCTCAAAAAATAAGGTAGGAAGAGGCAAGAGAGTTGGCGCCATTGTTAATAGTACTTAGTGCTCTTCCAAAGGTACTGGTTTTTATTCTCAATATCCATATTAGGTGAATTACAAACACTTGTAACTCCAGTTTCATGGATCTGATGCACTCATATGCACCCACAGGAAAACACGCATAATTATAAATAATAAAAATAAAAATAAATCTTTATTAGAAGGGAAAATGGGAGAAAGCCTTGAATTCATTGGCAAAGGAAATAACTTCCTGAACAGAACACCAACAGCTCAGGCTCTAAGATCAACAATTAATAAAAGGGACTTCTTGAAACTGAAAATCTTCTTTAAGGCCAAGGACACTGTTGATAGAATGAAATGACAGCCTACAGACTGGGAAAAGATCTTCAAAAATGCTACAACCAGCAAAGGGATACTATCCAAAATACATAAAAAAACTAAAAACATTAAACACTAGCAAATAAAATAACTTAATTAAAAATGGGATATAGAGCTAAACAGAATTCTCAACAGAGGAATTTCTAATGGCCAAGAAGCTCATTGTCCTTAATCATTAGGGAAATGCAAAACAAAATGACTCTGAGATTCCATTTTACACACATCAGGATGGCTAAGATAAAAAACTCAAGTGACAACACATGCTGGTGAGGATGTAAAGAAAGGGAACATTCCTCCATTGCTGATAGGAGTGCAAACTTCTACAATCACTTTGGAAATAAATCTGGTGTTTTCTCAGAAAATTTAGAATAACTCTACCTCAAGACCCAGCTATACCACTCCGGAGTATACACCCAAAAGATGCTCTGATATTTTCTCAGTTATGTTCATACCAGCTTTATATGTAATAGCTAGAAGCTGAAAACAACCTACATGTCCCTCAACCAAAGACTAGATGAAGAGACTGCTATTAAAAACAAAGAAATAGTGAAATTTGCAAGTAAATGGGTGGAACTAGAAAAGATCATCCTGAGTGAGATAACCCAGACCCAGAGAGACACACGTGGTATGTACTTACTTATAAGTGGACTTTAGCCATATAGTACAAGATAAGCATACTGAAATGCACAGACCCAAAGAATATAATTAATAAAGAAAATCCAAGGTAGGATGTTTAAACCTCACTCAGAAGGGGAAATAGAATAGGCAAAGGTATTGGTTGAAGAGAGGGAACAAAGTAGGAAAGGAAACACAGAAAGATATGAGGGAGGATATCAGACCTCGGGAGAGTTTGGGATGAGGACAAAAACCCAGCAGAGAGAAGAGAAACTGGGTGGGGCATCTCTGTGACAAACTGAAGACCTAAGCCAGGTTAGATTCCCAGGAGGATATGAGAGGGATGCTATCAGAGACTCTTAGTAGCAGGGGTCGTAGACACTGAAAAGGACACTTTCTAATTAGATAAGTCTCATAATAGAGGGAGAGGAACACCAAACAATCCACAAAACCTTTGATTCAAAATTCACCTTACCTACAAGATGTGCAGGGATAAAGACAGAGCAGATAGAGCAGATATTGAGGGAAGGCACAACCAATGCCTGTTCCAACCCAAGACCCACCCTATGGAAGAAAACCAACCCCTGACACTATTAATGATACTCTGATATGCTTGTAGACAGGAATCAAGCAGAGTTGTTCTCTGAGAGGCAGTGCCTCAAAACAGATGCTGAGATTTTGGGTAAAGCTTAGGGAGCCTTGTGGAAAAATGAGAGGAGGGGGATAAAAGGACCTGGAGGTGACAAGAGCTTCACAAGAACATCAACAGAGCCAACTAACTAGGTCCCAGAGAGGACTGATAAGATATAGGGCCCAACCAAAAACCTTGCAAAGACTGGACCTAGGCCCCCTACAAAGATGTAGCTAATGGACAGCTCAAGATTCATGTGGGTTCCCTAGTAAGGGGATCAGAGGCTTCCTCTAACATTGATGCTCTTGAGAGCTTTTCAATTACTTCTCCCTGACAGGAATGCCTTGCCAGGCCACAGGGGAAGAGGACACATTCAGTCCTGATATGAATTGATGAGCTGGGATGGGTGGGAAGGTGGGGATTCCCTCTTCTGAGGGATAGGGGATAGGAAGAAATGGGGGGAGACTAGGAGATGAGGAGAGATGGGGATAGGACCAAGATGTGATGTGAATAAATTAATAATTCCTTAAAATGAAAAGGACTTATGAAATAAAAATATAAATCTTTAATCCCTCTCCCACAGTCCTCTACCTATTGGGTCCACCTAGAGCACAGCCAGCAGAGGTGAGCTCCATGCTGTCCCCTGAACTAGTCTCTCGCCCATGGCTCTCCTTACCTTCCCGAGGAGACCTGCTGGGCCCAAGGAACATATAGGTTAAACCCCTCAAAGCCAATCCCCCTGCTGCCAGATCCACCAGGGTCACAGCCAGTAGAGATGAAATGTCCACTGTCCCCTGAGCCCTATTGTAAGGCCCACAGCTCTGCTTACCCCCTGAGGAGGCCTGTAGGGATCCAGCAACATTTAGGTCCAGCTGAGACACAGCCAGCAGAGATGAGCTGCAAGCTGTCCCCTGAGCTCCATTGTCAGGCTCACAGATCCAACTGCCTCTCTGAGGAACCCTGCCACCATCAGGAACATCCAGCCAATGCCAGAGACAATGAGATGGCTAAAGGCCAGCATAAGAACACAATCGAAAAGAGCCAGGGCAATATGGCACCACCAGAGCTATCCTACTACAACACACCCTGGATATTCTAACACAACTGAAACATAAATCCAACCATATTAAGATGATAGAGTCCTTTAAGAGGAACTGAATAACTCCCTTAAATAAATTCAAGAAAATACAACCAAGCAGGTGAAGGAAATGAGTGAAATTGTTTAAGACCTGAAAATGGAAATAGAAACAACAAAGAAAACACAAACTGAGGAAATCCTGGAGATGGAAAACCTGGGGAAGATAATAGGAACTATACATACAAGTATCACCAACAGAATACAAGAGACAGAAGAGAGAATATCCAGCATAGAAGGTACAGTTGAAGAAATCATACCTCGTCCAAAAAAAATGTTAAATCTTAAAAGTTTCTAACATAAAACATCCAAAAATCTGGGACACAATTAAAGGAACAAGCCTAAGAATAATAGGGGGGTTCAAGATGGTGGAGCCCAATACACACATTTTTTGCTAGCAGGACAGAAATAACTATACAGCAACCTAAGGACTGAACTGAGAATTACAAAACACCAGTGCTGTTGATCCCCAGGTGATAGTGATGTAAACTGTTTGGGGCACAGGTGGGCCTGGACTCAGACCACCAGGCTAGTCCACAGAAAAGGCCCTAGGTCCCAGAAGGCATGGGAATGCACTCCAAGAGCTAGCTACAGCACACCTGGTAGGAGCGCAATTTCTGGCCTCTGGGGCCCAGAGAGTGCTGTGGGCCGCTGAAACTCTGGTGTCTGGGAATGCTTGTCCACTGGAAACCTCACAGCCTAGAACACAAGAGGATCTGACCTCAGGTCCCCAGACCAATCCACAGAAAGGTACTGGGTCCCTGCAGGCATGGGTGTGCTCCAGGGACTGGCCAAGACACACCTTGTGGGAGCACAGCTTCTGGCCTCTGGGACCAAGAGAGAGTTGTGGGCTGGTGGGACTCCAGCATCTGGGGTTTCTGGCCCACAGGAGACCCCAAAGCCGGGAACACAGGTAGGTCTGACCTTGGGTCGCCAGGCCAATCCATGGAGAGTTAACAGGTCTCTGCAGGAACAGACAGGAGCACTCCAAGAACTAGCTGGAGCACACCTGGCATGAGCACAATTTCTGTCCCCTAGAGTCCAGAGAGAGATGTGGGCTGTTAAAGCATCAGGGTCACTCATTCTCCAACTCCTGGAGGCAAGTAGGATAGAAAATATGACTGAAGAAATTGATACAGCAACCAAAGAAAACATTAAATCTAAAAAGCTCCTGACACAGAACAGCCAAGAAATCTCGGACACTAGGAAAAGACCAAACCTAAGAATAATAGGAATGGAAGAAAACAAAGACTCCCAGCTCCAAGGATCAGAAAATATTTTCAACAAAATCATGAAGAAAACTTCCCCAACCCAAAGAAAGAACTGCCCATTAATATACAAGAAGCCTACACAACTCCAAATAGATTGGATAAAAAAATAAAATCAGAGATCCAAGATGGCAGTGAGCAGTGTGGACCATGTTTGGAAGCTCCAGTGAACAATTCAGGGAATTGCACAGATTTCTGAGCCAGGAACACAAAGGTCCCCACAGCACAGCAGCAGGAGTGCTCCACGGTTCAGAGGGACCAGGGTGCAGAGGACCTGTGTGCCCCTGCACATGGGAGGAGCACGGATTTTCGTGGATCAGAGCAGCAGCAGCAGAGACAGCAGTGTCACCAGCAACACCAGTGGCATCAGTGGTGGTGGCTGAGGTTTGCAGCTCAGAGCCTTCCAGTGGAGGTGATTGGTGTGGTGGACATGGGAGTTGCTGTGGGAGAGGGGAGTCTGGACAGGATTAGGGTCGCATGGTGCCTTGAGACCCAAACCAGACTCAGTGGAGAGTTCAACCCCAGAGTCCCGAGTTTGCTCAGTGCACTGTGCCGTGGAGACACTGGCTCAGCTCAGCAAGCAATTCTACCTGAGAAAGTATCTCAGCACAGCCACAGTTCCCCTGCTGTGACACTGGCTGAGCCGAGCACTCAGTTCCACCCTAGGCATCAGCAGAGTGCAGCCGTAGTTCTCCTGCTGTGACGCAGGCTGGGCAGAGCACTAAGTTCCACCCTTAGGCACTTGGTTAGCGCAGCCACAGTTCTCCAGCTGTGACGCAGGCTGGGCGGAGTGCTCAGTTCCACCCTAGGTACCGGCTCAGGGCAGCCACAGTTCTTCTGCCGTGACACAGGCTGGGCAGAGTGCTCAATTCCACCCTAGGCGCTAACTCAGTGCAGCTGCAGTTCCCCTGCTGTGACACAGGCTGGGCAGAGTGCTCAGTTCCACTGTAGGAACTTGCTCAGCGCAGCCACAGTTCCCCCGCTGTGACGCAGGCTGGGCAGAGCGCTCAGTTCCACTGGAGGTGCCAGCTCAGGCAAGCCACAGTTCTCCTGCTGTGGCAGACGGTTCAGGAACTGAGAATCTAGCTGACCTCGACACGTGGTTCGGGCCCAGTGTCCCTGGCTGGACTTGGCAGGGGACCCGGAAGGCTGTGGATACCTTGGCCTGACCCAACGCTCATTCAGAGACCCAGAACGATTGCAGGACCCACAGCAAAGGGGAACTGAGGATCACTGGCTGTGAGAGCCCAAAACGACAGGGCTAACCTCATGCCACCCACACCAGTGAAGTATCAGAGCTTCCAGCCTACGGAAATCATGAGAAAATAAGTGAATCTATCATCAGACTCCCTCCACCCAACTCTGAAAGTTACACAAAAAAATGGCAAGATGTATAAAGGACAGCGTAAAAGCATACGCAAAAAAAAAAAAAACAAATAACATGGCATCTCCAGTTTCCAGCTATCCCAAAGAAAACAACCCAGAGAACTCAAATACAACAGAAACACAAGAAAATTACCTAAAATCCTTGGTAATGAGGATGATAATGGAGGAAATAAATAAATTTCGAAATCAGATGCAGGAAGATGCAGCCAAACATGTGCGAGACATCAAAGAAGCACATAGAGTGGAACTGGAAATTTTTCAGGAAAATGTAAACTACCAGAAGAAAGAAATAAATAAAATGGTTCAAGATCTGAAGACCTATAAAATGACAATGGAAGAAACTCAGGAATATACAAAAAATCAGATAAAAGAAATCAAAAAATCTGTTCAAGATATGAAGATGAAAATGGATTCAATGATAAACACACAGACAGAAGAAAAATGAAAACGTGAGACCTCAGAGAAGAAGGCGAGGGACACAGAGGTGAGCTTTTCTAACGGAATCCAAGAGATGGAAGAACGAATCTCAGGGCTAGAAGATACAATCACAGATCTTGAAGCAACCATTAAAGAAAATGCCAAATCTGGAAAACTCTTGACACAAAACACCCATGAAATTAAGGACACCATGAAATCTGAGGATAATAGGCATTGAAGAAAGAGAAGATATCAGACTCCAAGGCCCAGAAACTATTCTCAACAAAATCATAGAAGAAAATTTCCCCAATCTAAAGAAAGAGATGCCTATAAACATACAAGAGGCCTGCAGAGCACCAAATAGAATTGACCAGAAAAGAAAAACTGCCCATCACATAATAATCAAAACACAAAACATACAGAACAAAGAAAAATATTAAAAGCTGCAAGGGAAAAGGGCCAAATAACATTTAATGGCAAACCTATCAGAATTACACCCGACTTCTCAGCAGAGACCATCAAAGCCAGAAGGGCCTGAACAGAGATCCTGCAAACCCTAAGAGACCACAGATGCCAGGCCAGACTACTTTACCCAGCAAAACTATCAATAACCATTGATGGAGAAAACAAAATATTCCATGACAAAACCAAATTCAAACAGTACCTATCCACAAATCCAGCTTTACAGAAGGTACTAGAAGGAAATCTCCATCCCAAAGGGTCAAGCTACAACCAAAACTACTCAGGAAATAGATAACTATACCATGGCAAAAATACAACTACACAAACGCTCAACTGGAATCAACAGCAAAATTAAGACTCTTAACAGTCACTGGTCATTAATGTCTCTCAACATCAATGGCCTCAATTCTCCAATAAAAAAAAAACACAAACTAACTGAATGGGTGCATAAATAAGATCCAACATTCTTCTGCATTCAAGAAACACATCTCACCCATAACGATAGGCATTACCTCAGGATAAAAGGTTGGAAAAAATATTCCAAGCAAATGGTCACAAGAAGCAAGCAGGCATGGCCATTTTAATATTGAACAAAATAGACTTTCAACCAAAATTAGTCAAAGGGGATGAGGACAGACACTTCATACTCGAGAAAGGTAAAGTCAACCAACATGATATCACAATTCTGAACATCTATGCTCCCAATACGAGGGCACCCACATTTGTAAAAGATCTGCTAAAAGGCTTAAACCACACATCGATCCCCACACAATAATAGTGGGAGACTTCAACACCCCACTCTCACTGAAGGACAAGACATTGAAACAGAAACTAAGCCGAGAAATAACATCATTAACCAATGTCATGGGTCAAATGGATCAAACAGATATCTATAAAACCTTTCACCAAGACAACAAAGAATATACCATCTTCTCTGCACCCCATGGAACCTTCTCCAAAATTGATCACATCCTAGGTCACAAAGAAAGCCTCAACAGATACAAGAGGATTGAAATAATACCTTGTATCCTATCAGATCATCATGGGCTTAGGCTGCAATTCAACAACAACAGAAATAACAAAAAGCCTACACGTATGTGGAAACTAAACAACTCTCTGCTAAATGACACCTGGGTCAGGGAAGAAATAAAGAAAGAAATCAAGGAGTTTCTGAAATTCAATGAAAATGAAGGAACAACATACCCAAATTTGTGGGATACATTGAAAGCAGTGCTAAGAGGAAAATTCATAGCACTAAGTGCCTTTAAAAAGAAATTGGAAGCATCGCACATAAGCACCTTAATGACACAACTGGAAGCCCTAGAAAAAAAAGGAAGCAGAAACACCCAAAAGGAGTAGACGTCTGGAAATAATCAAACTCAGGGGTGAAATTAACAAATTAGAAACTAAGAAAATGGTCCAAAGAATCAACAAAACCAAGAGCTGGTTCTTTGAGAAAGTCAACAAGATAGACAGACCATTAGCCAAACTAACTAAAAGGCAGAGAGACAGTATTGAAATCAACAAAATCAGAAATGAAAAGGGAGACATAACAACAGACATTGAAGAAATACAAAGAATCATAAGATCCTACTTCGAAGGCATATATGCCACACAACTTGAAAATCTAAGGGAAATGGACGATTTTCTTGATCAATTTCACTTGCCAAAATTGAGTGAAGAACAGATAAACAAGCTAAATAGTCCCATTTCCCCTACAGAAATTGAAGTAATCATTGATAGTCTCCCAACCAAAAAAGCCCAGGGCCAGATGGTTTCAGTGCAGAATTCTACCAGACCTTCAAGGGCGAGCTAATACCGATACTCTTCAAGCTACTCCAAAAGATAGAAAGGGATTGGAACATTACCGAACTCATTCTATGAGGCCATAGTCTCATTGATACCTAACCCTCACAAAGACTCAACAAAGAAAGAGAATTTCAGACCAATTTCTCTGATGAACATCGATGCAAAAATACTAAATAAAATACTTGCAAAACGAATACAAGAACACATCAAAGATATCATTCATCATGACCAAGTAGGCTTCATTCCAGGCATGCAGGGATGGTATAATATACGGAAATCCATCAATGTAATCCACCATATAAACAAACTGAAAATAAAAAACCACATGATCATCTCTTTGGATGCAGAGAAAGCATTTGATAAAATCCAACACCCATTCATGTTTAAAGTTTTAGAGAGATCAGGGATACAAAGCACTTTCCTCAACATGATAAAGGCTATACACAGCAAGCCAATAGCCAAAATCAAAGTAAATGTTGAGATACTCAAGGAAATTCCTCTAAAATCGGGAACAAGGCAAGGCTGCCTACTCTCTCCATATCTCTTCAATATAGTACTTGAAGTTCTAGCCAGAGCAATAAGACAACAAAAGGAGATCAAGGGTATCCAAATGGGAAAGGAGGAAGTCAAATTATCCCTATTTGCAGATGATATGATAGTGTACATAAGTGACCCTCAAAATTCCACCAGAGAACTCCTACAGCTGATAAACACCTTCAGCAAATTGGCTGGGCACAAAATTAACTCAAAAAAGTCTGTAGCCTTCCTATACACAAATGACAAGCTTGCAGAGGAAGAAATCAGGAAAGCTACACCCTTCACATTAGCCACAAGCAATATAAAATACTTAAGAGTTACTCTAACTAAGCAAGTGAAGGACTTGTTTGAAAAAAATTTCAAAACTCTGAAGAAAGAGATTGGAGATGACATGAGAAGATGGAATGATCTTCCGTGCTCATGGATCAGGAGAATTAACACAGTAAAAATGACCATCCTACCAAAAGCAATCTACAGATTCAGTGCAATCCCTATCAAAATACCAACACAATTTTTTAAAGACATTGAAAGTTCAATTCTGAACTTCATATGGAAAAACAAAAAACCCAGGATAGCTAAAACAATCTTGTACAATAAAAGGTGATCCACAGGAATCTCCATACCTGATCTCAAACTGTACTATAAAGCAATAGTAATAAAAATAGCATGGTACTGGCACAGCAACAGGCTGGTTGATCAGTGGAATCGAATCGAAGACCCAGATATGAACCCACACACATATGGTCACTTGATTTTCGACAAAGAAGCCAAATCCATTCGATGGAAAAAGGATAGCATCTTCAACAAATGGTGCTGGTCTAACTGGATGTCTATGTGTAAAAAAATGCAACTGGACCCATATTTGTCACCTTGTACAAAACTCAAATCCAAGTGGATTAAAGACCTCAACATAAAACCAGAGATACTAAGTCACTTAGAAGAAAAAGTGGGGAAGAGCCTGGAACATATTGGCACAGGAGACAACTTCCTGAACAGAACACCAACAGCCCAGGCCTTAATGCCAACAATTAATAAATGGGACCTCATGAGGCTGAGAAGCTTCTGTAAGGCAGGAGACACTGTCAAGAGAACAAAGCGACAGCCTACAGACTGGGAAAAGATCTTCACCAACACTACATCTGACAAAGGTCTAATGTGCAAAATATATAAAGAACTCAAGAAATTAAACACCACCAAACCAAATAACCCAATTGAGAAATGGGGCTTGGAACTAAACAGAGAATTCTCAACAGAAGAATACCAAATGGCTGAGAAACACTTAAAGAAATGCTCAACCTCCTTAATCATCAGGGAAATGCAAATCAAAATAACTCTGAGATTCCATCTTACACCCATCAGAATGGCTAAGATCAAAATTTCAAGTGACACCACATGCTGGCAAGGATGTGGGGAGAGAGGAACACTCCTTCATTGCTGATGGGAATGCAAACTAGTACAGCTACTTTAGAAATCTATCTGGTGCTATCTCAGAAAAATGGGAATAGGGCTTCTTCAAGACCCAGCTATTCCACTCCTTGGAATATACCCAGAAGATGATCCAGCACACAACAAGAACATTTGCTCAACCATGTTCATAGCAGCCTTATTCATAATAGCCAGAACATGGAAAGAGGCTAAGTGTCCATCAGTAGAAGAATGGATAAAGAAACTGTGGTACATATACACTATGGAATATTACTCAGCTATTAAAAACAAGGAATTCCCGAAATTTGTGGATAAATGGATTGAGCTAGAAATGATCATAATGAGTGAGTTAAGCCAGAAGCAGAAAGACTCAAATGGTAGATACTCACTTATATCTGCATATTAGCCCAAGGGGCATGTCCCATGAAAGCCTTCAAGTACCAGGAAACTGGGACAGTGGGGAGGACATTTTATTGGGACTCTAGATGAGACAAGCATGGGAGAATGGCAAAGTAGAAGGATCCAGAGAGTCCTAGAAACCTACAAGTAGAACATTATGATAGGCAGATTTGGGCCCAGGGGTCCCGCTCAAACTAAGGCACCAGCCACGGACAATGCAGGAAGTAAACTTTAAACCCCTACCCAGATCTAGCCAATGGTCAGAACATTCTCCACAGTAGAGTAGAGAGTGGGATATGACTTTCTCACGTACTCTGGTGCCTCATATTTGACCATTTTCCCTGGAAGGGGAGACCTGGTGGCACTCAGAGGAAGGACAGCAGGTTACCAAGAAGAGACTTGATATCCTATGAGCATATACAGGGGGAGGAAATCCCCCTCAGGAATTGTCATAGGGGAGGGGAATAAGGGGAAAATGGGAGGGAGGGAAGAATGGGAGGATACAAGGGATGGGATAACCATTGAGATGTAACAAGAACAAATTAATAAAATAATATATATCTTGGAAAAAAAGAATAACATAATAAAAATGTCCATCTTACCAAGAGCAAGCTACAGATTCAATAAAATGGCATCAAAATCTAACACAATTCTTTATAGACCTTGAAATCACAATATTCAAATTCATATGAAAAAAAACCAGGATAGCTAAAACAACTCAGTACAATAAAAGAACTTCTGGGGGGGTATAAATCTCTAATTTCAAACTGTACTACAGAGCAATAGTAATTAAAACCACATGGCATTAGCATAAGAACAGACAGGTAGATCAACTAAATCAAATCAAAGACCCATAATAAACCCACACACCTGTGGACACTTAATTTTTGACAAAAAAGCCAAAACCATACTATGAAAAAAAGAAAGCATCATCAACAAATGGTGCCGGTATAACTGGATGTATGCATGTAGAAGAGATCCATACCTATCATCAGTAGATGATATGATCATCTATCATCAATAGATGCAAATAGATCAATATCTATCATCCAGCACAAAACTCAAGTCCCAGTAGATCAGGGATATCAATATAAAGTAAGATACACTAAATTAAAAGGGTAAACTAAATCTAAAACAGGAGAAAATTTCCTGAACAGAAAACCAACATCTAAGGCACTAAGATTAACAATTAATAAATGGGACCACGTGAAATTGAAAAGCTTCTGTAAAGAACAAGACACCATCAATAGGACAAATCAGCAGCCTACAGAATGGAAAAATATCTCTACCAACCCTCCATCTGATAGAGGGCTAACATTCAAAATATATAAAGAATTCAAGAAATTAAACACCAAGAAACCAAGTAGCCCAAGTAAAAAATAAGGTACAGAGCTAAACAGAGAATTCTCAACAGAGGAACCTCTAATGGCTGAGAATCACTTTTTTTTAAAAAAATGTTCAACATCCTTAGTCATCAGGGAAATTCAAATCAAAACAACTCTGAGATTCTATCTTACACCCATCAGAATGGCTAAGATCAAAAGTTCAAGTGACAGCAAATGCTGACAAGGATGTGGTGCAAGGAGAGCATTCCTCCACTGTTGATGGGAGTGTAAACTTGTACAAACACTGTGGAATTCAACCTGGCAGTTTCTCAGATATTTGGAAAAAAATTCTACCTCAAAACCCAGCTATACTACTCCTGGGCATATATCCTAAAGATGCTCCTCCATACCACAACTTGCTCAACTATGTTCATAGCAGCTTTATTCATAATAATAGCCAGAACGTGGAAACAACCTAGATGTTCCTCAATCAAACAATATATAAAGAAAATATGGTAGTACATTTGCACAATGGAATGTTACTCAGCTATTAAAAACAATGACATAATGACATTTGCAGGCAAACAGATGTAACTAGAAAAGATCACCCTCAGTGAGGTAATTCACATCCAGAAAGACATGTATGGTACGTACTCACTTATAGAGTGAGGATAACCAGGCTACAATCCACAGACCCAAAGATGCCAAGTAACAAAAAGGGTCCAAGGGAAGATTCTTGAATATCACTCAGAAAAAGAAATAAAATAGACATCTGACGTAGATAGAGAGAGGTTAGAAAATAGGAGAGGGGGTGAGGAGAGTGACAGGGGTGGGAATCAGGTTTAGGGAGAGCTTGGGGGAGTACTGGTAGAGAAAATAGAAATAAATGGAGGGGGCATCTCTGAGAGAAGCTGGAGACCTGGGATAAGGGAGGCTCCTGGGAGTCTATGGAGGTGACCCTACCTGAGACTCCTAGCCATGGAAGATATGGAGCCTGAAGTGGACACCTCCTATAGCCAGGTAGGACTTCCAGTAGAGAGAGTGGGACACCAGCCCGCTGATAATACATTTGACCCAAAAGTTGTCCTGCCTACAAGATGCGCAGGGATAAAGATGGAACAGAGGTTGAGAGAGTGGTCAACCAATGACTGGCCCAACTTGAGACCTATTGCATAGAAGAAAGCCAACCTCTGACACTGTTAATAATACTCATATATTCTTGCATACAGAAACTTAGCATAACTGTCTTCTGAGAGGCTTCTAATGTCTCTGAGAGCTTCTAATCCAGCAGCTAATGTAAACAAATGCAGTGACACACAGGTAAACATTAGGGGGAGCTCAGGGAGTCTTGTGGAAGTGTGGTGTTAAGGACTGAGGAAGCTGGGGGGATCGAGGACACCACAAGAAGGCCTAAAATGTCAAATAACCTGGGCCCAGGGGAACTCACAGAGACTGAACCACCAACCAAAGAGCATGCATGAGCTGGACCTAGGCTCCCTACCCATATGTAACAGATGTGCACTTGGTCATCATGTGGGTCCCCTAACTTGGAGCAGGTGCTATCTTTGTTTCCCTTGCCTGTTTTTGGATCCCTTTCCCCTAGCAGGGATGCTTTGTCTGGCCTCAGTGGAAGAAGATGCACCTAGTCCTGCTGAGATTTGATGTGTCAGGACAGGTTAGTACTCATGGTGAGGGGGTGGGGTCTTCCATTCTCTGAGGAGAAGAGGAGTGAGAAGAGGGAGGTGGCTTTAATCAGGATGTAAAGTGAATAAATAAACTAATGGAAAATATAAGTCTTGTTTTTAAATGGTAAGAATGATAAAGACATCCAACATTGATCTTTAGCTGCCACGTGCACACACATACACACACAAGCACGTGTATGCATGCACACCAGCACAAATACGTACACACAAGCATGAACACTTGCTTCATCATAGGTTGTAATATGTCACCACTGAGGAAACTTAAAAAAGGGCACACAGGATCTCTCTTAGTAAAGGATAAATGGGAATCTGTTTCTTTCACCCAGATCTGTGATCATTTGAAAACAAAAAACAAAATAGTCAATTGTTTCTTAAGTGGGGGCATAGCAGCTGAGGTGGTAGAACTCCTCAGTAAACAGCCAAGGGTCTCAGAGGACACCACACAAACCTGGATGTGCTGGAGAGTATACACAACAGGCTTGGAGAAACCCTCCTTCTTCTCTCCAGTCATGATGCCACCAACAACACGGGAATTCATCTTCAGCTTCCTGAAAGCCTGACCACCTTCAAAGAACTGTTTATCTAAAACCGATTCCATGTGTGCAAAGGAGACAAAAGCAACTCCTTGGGTCTCTGTATGTCCCCAAAATAAAAACAAAAAGAAAGAGAATTG
This sequence comes from Acomys minous, assembly GCF_964271855.1. Classification (NCBI taxonomy): domain Eukaryota; kingdom Metazoa; phylum Chordata; class Mammalia; order Rodentia; family Muridae; genus Acomys; species Acomys minous. The sequence goes on along the minus strand of NC_140490.1, from coordinate 84,690,913 downwards.
TTAGTTCCATGGATATTATAAATTGCACATATGCACACAGGCAAGGTAGATACACACAAGCAATACATGTACACAGGCAACATGTGAACACAGACAACATGTGTACACACAGGTAACACATGTGATGTGTTCATACACATGCTTTCCCTGATTTTATTCTAAGGACTGAAATACCAGAGAACTTCAGATTTGGCTTAGACAGGGTTGGAAGACCACGGAAACCTGGGAAAGGAAGGGAACCCCACCCTGAATCCAGCCTGCTCTTCTTCCTCTCTGAGAATCAAGAAACTTCAACAAGTCTAATAACCCAAACACCCATGTGTTTCCTGAAGCCATCTCAAAGAAGGCACTAGAAATGCCAGCCAATCTGTGCTAACTTAGGGGCAAAAAAGTGCATATTTTCACCTGTCCACACTCCTCACACATCCCTCATATGAACAGTGCAGCTCATGTAACCCCCATACCATTGCACCCAAGGGAGGTCATTTCCAAGAAGTAAAACAGACCTCATGGTTTTTCTTAAGTTTTAAAGTATTCTTAAGCTTAAGCGTGATAGGGATGGGTACTCAGCAGTAGAAAACTTGCATGGTGTGTGTGAGGGGTCATGGTCACTGCCTAGCATCACACACAATAAACTGTATGCAAATGACACCATTGACCAAAGTAACTTAGAAGTCACAGAATCACATACAGAGCCATTGCAAAGACACCTGGGGCTACAAAGATGACTCATCATGGGAAAGTCTTTGTCACCAAGCCTGAAGACCTAAATTCCATACAGTCCCCACACAGTGAAGCAGGGAAGCCTAAAGCTGCATCCCACACAGGCAAGGGCATCTCAGAGACAAGGCAGTCCCACTAACCACTCTTCCTGTTATTATATAGTTAGATTTTTATTTCTATTTTACTTAATCCCCTTATCTCTTAATGTTTTGTTACAGTGGTAGTACACTTGTGAGCAGATCATTGTGCATGTGTGGAAGTCAGAGGATAATACATGGTAATCAGCTCTCTCCTTCTACCTTATAGGTCCTGGAGATTGAACTCAGATGGTCAGGCTTGATGACAGGTGCCCTGATCTGCTAAGATCCTTAATTCTGCATTTCTATTTTCTTTTTTCTCTTTTCTCTAATTTTTTTTCATTTATTTAAATGTGTGTATTTTTCAGCAGAGGTTACTGTGTTTATCCCATGATATGGAAGTGTCTGTGGTGGAAAAGAGAAGCCAAAAGTTCAGCCATAGAAAGCTCAGCCAAGAGGAGAGAGCTCGGTCAGGAACCCAGCTGTCTGCCTCAATGTCCTTAGTCAGTTCCTTCCTGATGTTGTGAACATTCAGTTTGATTATGTCATTTGTAGATGTTGTTATTTGTTCTTTCACTTGCAAGCCTCAACTGAGGTCAGTGGGGTGTCCCAAGTTGATTTCTGCTGGGTCTTTTAAGCTCCTGATCTGATGTTTGCTCTCTGTCTATATATCTGTCTGTCTGTCTGTCTTTTATTTGCTTGCTTAGCCTTGTTATGATGACCTAATCCTAAATATGTAAATACCAATTTGGTAATACTTGAAAGATGGAAAAACTCAAGGCAACATAGCTAGTCCAAAAATCAACTCCAAAATGACAGACAACAATGAAGGTGAAATCCCAAACAAAGAGTGCAAAAGGATGAAAACATCAAAACTCAGCTCTAATTGGGACATTGATATCATCTCCCTACCCTCAAAGCTCAGGAATCAACCTATGAGAAGGGACAAAAGATTATAGGGGCAGATGGAATGAACATACACAGAAAAGCAGCATTTGCCAGACACGACACAGCTGTTGCACATGAACTCTCCCAGCAACTATACTACATGCATAAAGCCAAGCCAGACTCAAATCTCAACACAGATAGATGTAGAAAAGTTCATGAAGTCCCACCCCTATCTGAGGAGCTGTTGGTAATTGATGGTTACTGGAGAGCCATTGTCTTCTGGGATGTGCTCCCTGAGAAGAAAACCATCTCCAGTAGATAAACCTACATCCTGGCACTTACAGGAAGCATGAAATGAACTCTGTGAGTTTTTAAAAACACACATAGTTGAGAGGGGAAAACTATAGGAGACAGGGAAGAAATTGGAGAGAAAAGATGATGTGCAGATTTTATCAAAATGCATTGTATAGATGCATGAAAATCTCAAACAATAAAGTAAGTTAATAAAATGAAATTTAAAACAATGTGTAATCTTAAAAACTAAAGAGAACATGGTGAAACTCAGTGAATCTGAAGAGGATACAAATTAATAGCTGGATAAAATAAAGAATACAAACTGATCACAAGAGACTTGTTCACTAAAGAGATAGAAATGTTGGCAGCATCACATTAAAATTGTAAAAACGAGCTCAATAAATCAAATTTTATAACTCAGTGGAAAGCCTCACAATAGAATGGGCCAGGTGGAGGGCTCATCACAAATCAAGAGCTCAACAGTCACACATAGCTGGTGACCACATCCCACTTGTCACTGCACTGTGCTCCAGTGTTGTGCTTTTAATGTTTGCTTTTTAGTTTTTCACATCTCTAGCACATGGAAAAGTCTGAGTGTGTGGGTCATTCATACCTCTACTTTCATCAGTTCTCCACCACCCACAACTACCTTGCAAGACTATAGTTGAGCAGTAAAGCCAGTGGGCTGACACTCAGGGTGGCTCTGTACCTGTGGTTTCTGATTCCTGGATAATGGAACAGTCAACATCCATCTCGTCTCCCCTGGCTTTCAAGTTAAAGTATACATTCTCCATGTTGCATTCTTCAGTGATGACTTTGCTTTCAATATCTGAAAGAAAGAGAGGGCTGTTTTCATTAAGGCACTCAGAAAGTACAGCTAGCTTGAATTTGGTTTGTTTCCAAGAAAGATGCACAGGGGCTGATTCAGTGGTTAAGAACACTTGATGCTCTTGCAGGAGACCGAACTTCAGTTCCCGTATCAGATGACTCACAACCACTGGGGGATCCAGTGCCCTCTTCTGGCTTCCACAGGTGCCTACACTCATATGTTTATACCCACAGAGAAATACATAATTTAAAATCATAAAAAGTGTATTTTTAAAAAAGAAAAAATGCACTAATCTTAGTCAAAAGCAAGAGAATAATGAAAAGCCAGTTCATCATGAGGAAACTCTTAAGTCTTGATAGACGACAGGAGTGTTCTACATGGAGAACAATCTACCATAGCTGTGATTTTGGTTAAGCAAGTTAGTTTATTGAGTGTACATAAATCAGGCATAAAATAATATGACAATGAGCAGACACATAGTAGAGACCAAATTGGAAACCTTCACCATTAGCAGGAGGCCTGAGAATAAGTTAACTGTAGTCCTGAACAGTAGAAGATAGCATGGAGAATATTTTCTCCTGGCTGAGACTATCCACTGGCCATTTCCACCACAGACACCTTTATGTCACAAGTGAACAGTAGTTGAGTCTTTCACCTTGGAAGGTGCCTGGGAGTGCTTTGCCTCCCAATCATATTTAAGAAACAGTGTTTCCATTGTAGCAATAACTCTTTCTGTTCTAAAACCATGGTATTTCCATTCTTGTGTCCTTTCCCCTTCTCACAGAGTTGGGGGAACATGCCAACCCTGGACAAGGGGTCCTGGAGGGCACTCTAAGACGAACATGTTTGGCTCTGAAGGGGGGGCTTGTGCCATCTCCAAATTGGCTTCTCGGTGAGTTTAAACATCACAGGTCAGTTCACTAGGATGTGTTTTACAGACCTTGTCACAAAACAATGAGAAGCCTAGCTGCAGCCTCAGAAGTGAGCTTTCCCAGCTGGGATTGTAGCTCAGTAGGCAAAGTGCTCACCTTGCAAACATGGAAACCTGGGCTCCAGTCCCAGAACCCACACATAAAAGAAATACAGGAATGTTGGTACACACTTACAATCCCAGCACTGGGAATTATTGGACATCTTAAGCACTGGAGTGAGTTCTATAACAATGAGAGACCTTGCTGCAAAGAAACAAGTGGATAGCACCTGAGAGGAAATTAAAGCCTAGCATGGCTTCTTGCCTCCACATGCATGCACACATACACATCCATACCGATACATGCATGGATATGGGGAAGGGAGGTGTGTGTGTGTGAGAGAGAGAGGGGGGGGAGGGGCTTTCACATTTTAAGAGAATGCACTAAGAGCAATAGAGTTCAACTGCTATAGCTTGAATGTAGAATTTCTCCTAAGAGTCCTTGTATTAAATGCTTGGCTCCCCACTTGAGAAACCAGTAATAAGTGGTGGAAATTGTAAGATGTGAGCTTGGGACAAAGTCAGGTCTTTGATGGCATCTCTTTCAAGGGCTATCTCTCTTGCACTTCCTCTATCATTCTTGATCTCACTCACCCCCTATAACCATGAGGTAAGATGCCTCTTCAACCCACACCCATGCCATAATGTGCTGTATCTCCACAGGCCCAAAGCAATGGAGCCCAACCAACCATGGTTGAAACATCTGAAAGCATAAACTATAATAAAACATTTCCACTTTAAAAGTTGACTTATCTTAGGAATTTGTTACAGAAACAGAAAGCTGATTGACATACCAATGTTATCAGTAGTCAATACCATTGCTAGAGTGAGTCAAACACCATTCCTGCCCCAGACACATGCCTAGGGCTTTCAGTTGAGGCTTTCAGAATATTAGATTGTACAGAGGCTAGAAGCTTACAGGCCTAGGCCTAGAGATAGATAGAGAAGCTCTGGGCTCAGCCTAAGCCATGGATTTATATGGCTCTCATCTCATCCCCCTCATCTGAGGAAATAAAAACATTTGCACAAGAACTATTAACTGGAATGAGAATTGCATGCAAATATCAGTGTCACCCAATATCCCCAAGTGCAAAGCATATATCAGTCAAGGAAGAATCTATGCTGTAGTAAAAACAGTCTTGAATCTTTCTGGATTAAAAATAGCATGTATTTCTAAATAATGCCTGTTTCCTTCATGAATTGATTTATACCCTGCTCTTCATTGCCTTAATTCTAAGACTCAAGCAGGTGGAGTAGCTGAGGTCCAGAGATGTTCAGTCACTAAGTGGAAGGAAAAGAATGTTCTAGAAATGATCTAAGATAGTCACAAACGCCTTCCTAAAGCCAACTCAAGAAGTACAATCCAACTGTCATCTCAGAAGGAAAAACTGAAGATATATAAATAAGAAAATAAGAATCATATCTTAAATTATATAATAGACAAACTACAAATGTTTGTTGAATGAATTAATGACACATTCTTCATGTCATGTCTGATCTTGACCAAGTAACTGATAAATTGTAAATGTCACTAATATTAGACCTGCTTTGCTATGAATTAGAGGTTTTGAATGTATGTGGACAGCTGTGAGAATCCAACTATGAGTCACTCTTGAAAATCTGTCTTTCGGTGCTGATCCAAGATGGCAGCATTGATCACACACTGTGTCAAATTAGTAGGAAAACCAGGGCTGCACAGTGACCTAAAGACCAAACTGAGGGCTACAAAATACCAGTGCTGCTGATTCCCAGGTGAAATCAGCATTGTGTGGGGCATGGATGGGTCCAACCCCTGACCACCCAGCTAACCCACAGAAAAATTCCTCAGGGACAGTCAACATTAGCCACAATTTTGGGAAGGACTGTGGGTTATCCATGTAGCTTAGGACTATCACCGCCTGTCTACTGCTTGCAGGATCTGAGACAGGGAGCGGTGGACAGGCAGAGCTGAATCCTGGCACCAGACACAATCCACATTAGTTGATTCCTGAGAAAGAGTGACCAGCACCCAAACACCTTTGAGCTTTGATCCCTCATAGCCCTCCCCCCAGCTACTTTCCAGCCTATCCTAGCTGGGTATATAAGCATATAAGCATAACCCTGCCATCTCAAGAGGGCCTGTGGAGGGCAGAGCTGAATCCAGGCACCAGCCACAATCCACATTAGCCATCATCCTATGAGCAACTTCAGGCCATGGTCTGTCTCTGCCCACCCACCTGAAGCATACTGCTCAGACAAAGCTAAGACACAAAGCAAACAGGCTGAGCAGAGACCTGTTCAGGCCACAATCCTCATTAGCTGTTGTCCTGCTAGCAGCCTCTGACTCTGATCTCACCCCGCCCACCTACAGACTATTGACCTAATTCATCTAGGTCACAGAGCAGAGACCTGTGCAGGCCACACCCCATATTAGCTGCTGTTTCGTGAGAAGCTTTGGGCTCCAATCTCTCTCCACTGGCCAGCAGCTTACTGAACTAGCCCATCTCAAACACAGTAGATAGACAGAGCAGAGCCCTGCCATCTCAAAAAGGATTATAGGGCACCTGAGAAACTTTGGACTTGGAAAAATATCAGTCCACTCTTGCCAGACCCAACTGGGATACAGTCAGGGAACCTAGCTGACCTAAACTGGGTGCAGGCTCTAATATCCACTGTCCAATATCCTGAGGAGGCCTCTGGGGAGCCCTAGAAAACAACCTTAGGATTGGAGCTGTCTTTACTTGCTCCCAACCTGCCTGTACAGTGTGGGACATAGATGGCAGCCTCATTGGAGGAACCTCCAGGCCTGCTAACACCAGAGACAACCAGATACCTAGAGGACAGTGCAAGAAGACAAGCAATAAAATTCAGAGCCATATAACAACACAGGAAACCAGTTATCCTAACACAGAAAGCCCTGGAGATATGAACACCCATGAAGAACAAGGAGAAGACTTTACATCTGAGATGATGAAAATCATAAATGCTTTGAAAGAGGAAAATAAATGACTCAAAGAATTACAGGAAAATACATCCAAAGAGATGAAGGAATTGAATAAATCCTGTAAAGAATTACAGGGAAATACATGCAAACAGATAAAGGAATTAAATAAATCCTATAAAGAATTATAGGAAAACTCAATCAAATGGGAGAAAGAAATGAATACGATTATTCAAGACCTAAAGAGGTAGTTAGAAGCAACAAAGAAAACACAAGCTGAGGCAATCTTAGAGTTGGAAAACATAGGGAAGAGAACAGGAATAATGGACACAAGCCATGCCAACCAAATACAAGAAATGAAAGACAGAATCTCAAGTGTGGAAGATACAATCAAAGTTATCAATACATCAATCAAAGAAAATGTTAAAATTAAAAAGTTCCATACACAAAACACCCAAGAAATCTGGTACACTATAAAAAGACCAAATCTAAGAATAATAGTAATAGAAGAAGGGTAAGACTCAAAGCTCCAAGGCCCAGAAAACATTTTCAACAAAATCATAAAAGAACACTTCCCCAACCTAAAGAAAAAAAATGCCCATAACATACAAGAAGCCTACAGAACTCCAAATAGATTTGACCAGAAAAGAAAATCCTCCTGCCACATAAAAATCAAAATATCAAATGTACAGAAAAAAGAAAGAGTATTAAAAGCTTCAAGAGAAAAAGGTCAAGTCATATATAAAGGCAATCCCATCAAAATTACAACTGACTTCTCAACAGAGACTATGAAAGCTTGAAGGACCTGGATGGAAATCATGCAAATATTAAGAGACCACAGATGACAATCCAGACTACTATACCCAGCAAAACTTTCAATCACCGTAGATGAAGAAAACAAGGTATCCCATGACAAAACCAAGTTTAATCAGTACCTAAGCACAAATCCATCCCTACAGAAGCTACTAGAAGGAAAACTCCAACTCAAGAAGGCTAACTACACCCAGGAAAACACAGGAAATAAATAACTCCACATCCACAAATCTAAAACACAGAAACACACACACTCTATCACCACCAACATCAAGACAAAAGGAACTAACAACCACTGTCCATTAATATCTCTTAACATCAACATTAATGGCCTCAACCCACTAGTAAAAAGACACAGGCAGACAGAATGGATGTGAAAACAGAACCAATCATTCTGCCACACACAAGAAACACACCTCAGCAATAAAGATTGGCATTACCTCAGAGTAAAGGATTGGAAAACTGCATTCCAAGCAAATATACCCAAGAAGCAAGCTGGAGTTGCCATTCTAGTACTCATGAAATAGACTTTCAACCAAAACTAGTCAAAAAAGATGGGGAAGGTCACTACACCCTCATCAAAATAAAAATATGCCAAGATGATGTCTCAGTTCTGATCATCTATACTCCAAATGCAGAAGCACTCAAACTCATAAAAGAGATGTTATTAAAGCTTGAATCACACATCAAATGCCATACATTAACAATGGGAGACTTCAATACCTCTCTGTCCCCAATAGACAGATCATCAAGACAGAAACTAAATGGAAAAACAAGGAAACTAATAGATATCATGAAACAAATGGACCTAACTGGTATTTACAGAACATTTCACCTAGATACAAAAGAATATATCTTCTATTCAGCACCTCATGAAACCTTCTCCAAAACTGACCACATACTTGGTCACAAAGCAAACCTCAAAAGATACAAGAAAATTGGAATAATTCCTTGCATCTTATCGGACCACTATGGATTAAAGCTGTAACTCAACAACAAAAGAAAGAAAAGAACGCCTACAAGCTCTTGGAAACTGAACAACTTCATATTCAATGACATATGGGTAAGGGGTGAAATTAAAAACTTCCTAGAATTCAATGAAACTGAAGACACAACATACCCAAATTTATGAGACACAGTGAAAGCAGTGCTAAGAAGAAAGTTTATAGCACTAAATGCCTTTATAAAGAAACTGGAGAAATCCATTACTACCAACTTAACAGCACATCTGAAAGTTCTAGAACAAAAAGAAGCAGACACACCCAAGAGGAGTACACAGCTGGAAATCATCAAACTCAGGCCTGAAATCAATAAATTGGAAACAAAGAAAACAATTCAAAGAATCAACAAAACCAAGAGCTGGTTCTTTAAGAAAATCAACAACATTGACAAACCTTTAACCAAACTAACTAAAAGGCAGAGAGAAAGTATTCAAATCAACAAAATCAGAAATGAAAAGGGGGACATAATGACAGAAACTGAGGAAAACCAAAATATCATCAGGCCTTACTTTAAAAGCCTATGTGCCACAAAATTTGAAAACCTAAACAAACTGGACAATTTTCTTGATAACTACAGACTATGAAATTGAATAAAGATCAGGTAAACAAATTGAATAGTTCTATCACACCTAAGGAAATAGAGGAAGTCATCAAAAGTCTCTTTAAAAAAAAAAAAAGCCCAGGACCAGATGCATTCAGCACAGAATTCCACCTGACCTTCAGAGAAGAGTTAATACCAATTCTTTTCAAACTATTCCATAAAATAGAAACAGAGGAACATTACCAAACTCTTCTATGAGGCCATAGTCACCTTGATACCTACAGAATAGACTCAACAAAGAAAGAGAATTTCAAACCAATTTCTCTTATGAACATTGATGGAAAAATACTCAATAAAATACTTGCAAACCAAATTCAAGAACACATCAAAACTATCATTCATCATGACCATGTAGGCTTCATTTCAGGTATGCAGGAGTCATTCAATATATGGAAATCCACCAATGTAATTCATCATATAAAAAAACTGAAAGAAAAAAACCCACATGATCATCTCCTTAGATGCTGAAAAAGCATTTGACAAAATCCAACACCCATTCATGTTAAAAGTCCTGGAGAGATCAGGGTTACAAGGCACATACCTAAACATAATAAAGGCAATATACAGCAAGCCTATAGCCAAAATCAAACTAAATGGAGAGAAACTTAAATCAATTCTACTGAAATCAGGGACAAGACAAAGCTGTCCACTCTTTCCATATCTCTTCAATATAGTCCTCGAAGTCTTAGCTAGAGCAATAAGACAACTACAGGAAATCAAGGGGATATAAATTGGAAAAGAAGTTGAACTATCACTTTTCACAGATGATATCCTAGTATATATAAGTGACCCCAAAAATTCTATCAAAGATCCCCTACAGCAGACAAACACCTTCAGCAAAGTGGCTGGATACAAAATCAACTAAAGATCAGTAACCTTGCTATATACAAGTGACAAACAGACTGAGAAAGAAGTTAGGGAAACTATACCCTTCACAATAGCTACAAATAATATAAAGTATGTTGGTGTAACTCTAACCAAGAAAGTGAAAGATTTGTATGAAAAAAAACTTCAAATCTCTGAAAAAAGAATTTGAAGATTTCAGAAGATAGAAATATCTCTCATGCTCATGGATTGGGAGAATCGACATAGTAAAACTGGCCGTCTTACCAAAAGCAGTCTACAGATTCAGTGCAATTCCCATCAAAATACCCACACAATTCTTTACTAACCTTGAAAGATCAATTCTCAACTTCATATGGAAAAACAAAAAAACCAGAATAGCTAAAATGATCCTGTACAATAAGAAATCTTCTGGAGGAATCTCCACCCTGGCTTTATTCATAATAGCCAGAATCTGGAAACAACCTAGATGTCCCTCAAGCAAAGAATGGATAGAGAAACTGTGGTACATTTACACAATGGAATACTATTCAGCTATTAAAAACAAGGAAATATTGAAATTTGCAGGCAAATGGATGGAACTGGAAAATATCATCCTGCGTGAGGTAACCCAGACCCAGAAAGACACACATGGTATATAGTCACTCCTAAGTGGATATTAGCCACATAATACAGGATAACTACACTACAACACAGAGTCAGAAACATCAACAAAGGACTATGTATGATGTGGACGTAGACCCTCTGCTCAGACGTAGTAGCACAGTCTCCTTGTGGATCCCACGTGTTGAGAGTAGGGACTACTTCAGACATGCACTCTGGCCACCAAACTTAGATCACTTCCCCCACGCAAGAGGGCCTTGCCAAGCTACAGAAGAAGAGGTTACAGGTAGTACAGAAGACTTGATAGGATGAGGTCACATGTTATGGGAGGAGGGCTCCTCTTTCTGAGTACTGAGGAGGGAGGGAGAGGGGATGAGGGAGGAAGGAGGATCAGGAGGGAATGAGGGAGGTGGATATACTCAGGATGTGAAGAATTTAAACTGCAGAACAAATAGGTAACTTATATTGCTAATCCCACTATATGGGAATAGCTCTGAGACTGACTGAGACATGAATGTTTAGACATAGACAGTGCTTCTTGTTGGCTACAGAACTCCTACAAATTACTATTAGATGCCATTCCTCATATGGCATGAATGAAGATTTACAGATGTCTTTTTATTCTGCTAATACAAAGATCAGACAGCCAGCTTTAATTATTCTGTGTATCACACACACCTTATATACTTATAATTTTAGGACTGTATAATGCTTGTGAGAAATTAAATGTTTTTAGAACAAAAGAACTGGACACTGGACATTGGATCAGACCTGACAGGATGCATTCCTCTCAGCATGCTGGACACTGACATCCTGTATCCTTCATGTTCCAGCACCAAGTGTTTCAATTGCTGCTCCTCATCAGAACAAGATAGCTCCCAGGACAGCTTCAAAGAAAAGCTTCCAATCCCAATTGGTCCAGCATTTCAGACTGTCCCACACAGGACTCAAATTAAGCCTGGAAATTCTCAATATTTAGAAACTAGACCAAGAATGCGATTCCTAACTTCTTTAACCATTTCTCCAAGTTTATTTGGGCCTCTACTATGTAGTATTTGCCCCAAATCAGCCAGAATAAAACTTAAGAGAATAATGCCCCATTTCTTTTAAGGAGGGTTGGGTAGGATTTTGGTTGCTTTCTTGAGCTATAGAAGGTTATTATCAATGGGAATTGGCTGCATGTTATTATTGCTCTTGTTTAGAAAGAAAACAATTTTAGACTCCGTGATGTCTCTCTTTTCCCTTATATTATATTCTTAGGTTTGGAGATAGGGGTTGAAAAAAAGAAGGGGGAATATAGAAATATATAGGGAAGATAGAACAAAAAGTAGATTAGTGAATCTACTCCTCAACTTAATGCCTCAATTGTCACTCACAAGGTTATTTTTAATTCACTCATATAGAATTTTGCATATAGATGCAAAATAAGTTTAATTCTAGATACAGTGGTATAGAATCCAAATGTAAGTTTATTCTTCTCACACACTACTCCAATATGAGGTGTTGTACCAATATACCTCAATTATAATACAATATTTACTTCTATTACTTTGAAATTGTTATTGCAGGCTGTTTAGCATTAATAAGTTATACAAGTTAATTGTTAGCTGATCAAATTATGGTCATGTCAATCACTAGTCTTCTTTTATCACAAGAAAATGCATCCTAGGTGTGGCAGATAGATATGATTCCATAGAAAGATAAGGTAGGATAGTTAAATAGGGTCTTCAAAAACCTCAGAGACATGCAGAATATGGCATTTAAAATGTTTTTATTATTTTTAAAGATTCACTGGCAATGAGACAGGTTAACTCCTAGCAACACCCAGCCTGCCTCAAAGAGGATAATGAGCATCAAAGAACCTCTTTGTGGAGATGGCTTCAAATGTGGCAAACAAGCCACTGGGTAAAATGTCCTCATTTCTACCACATACAGAATTCTGCTTTAAAGGGGGTAAGCCTGGGTGCAGGCAGAGTCAACAGCCAAACTCTGCCAAGACAGGGTAAGCAAGTCCTCAGTAGTTTCTGCCTCACAAATATGTCTGTCAGACATATTGGGCAAGAAGGTTGAAGATGACGTTCCAACATAATAGAGAGTTTTGGGTGACTATTCAGGTAGCAAACTGTCTCTATCATCTCATTTGGAAAGCAGCTAACATGCACTTCTGGCATACTCAGGTAATCAAGTTTATTCCTTCTCAGGTAGCTTAGTTTTATAATGAAACATAGTTGTGGAGGGATTAAGATGGTTTAAGCTCTAGATAGATGTTTTAAGTTGATAATGACAAGATATAATGGAGATTGATTTACATTCAGAATTTTAGACACACCAAGATAGGAAAATGTTTTCTTCATGGCTGTCAAATACAAAGAGCCAAAACACTAAGAATGTAACATTTATGTAATTCCTGATTGTGTCATGGTTACTCTTGCTATAGGTAGTTTATATGGAATAATATAAATGTATATGTAAAAAAATAAAAATGTTTAATTAATTTTAAAAAATAAAATTGAAAAAATTGGGCCTTTCCCTCAAGGATATGTGTTACCTAGGAACTCTGTCTGAATGGTCTGACTGGTATTCTCAGATGGTGTCAGAAGGACAGCTAACATGGTGCTTTCCACAGTCTCCAGCAAGATGGTACCCAGGGTAGATCTCTCATTTATTCTGAGCTCAGCCCATGTGGGTGCTTTCTCCAGCACAATGGAGACACTGGTAGCTGCACTCTGCAAGGAAAAAAAAACATTTATTAATGTGCTCATCCCTCCCACTCCTCCTCTCCCTCCTGTTACTCCTCCCACCGCTCCTCCTTCTGCTCTTTCTCCCTCCTTTCTTCCTCCTATTCCTCCTCCTCCTCCCTCTTCCCCTTAATCACCTGCTCTTCCTCATCCTCCATTCCTCCTCCTCCATAGGCTCCTCTTCTTCCATGTCCTCCTTCTGTTCCTCCTCCTGCTCTACCTCCTCCCCTCCTCTGGTTAACAAAATAATCTATGCCCTCTCTAGCACTAGAAAAATTTAAAAAAAGGTTGAGGATGAGTCAAAATGAGAATGAGTGTGGTGATACAGTTCTGAAATTACAGAACTCAGAAGGCTGAGGCGGGTGGGTCCCGAGCTACTCAAGGTAGAGGCCAGCTCGAGTGACAGCAAGACCCTGTCTCATTTTTTTTTTAAAAAAGAGGCAAAAATGACATCCACTCAGATCCATTTCTAGACTTAAGAGACCAAGTTAGGAATGTTTGAGCCCATCCTTACCTTTGCATTAGCACGGCAAGCCAGTGCCTGAGACAGCCTGCATTTCGTACGTTGTTTGGCCCAGAAAATTCTTTTGGAGACTAATGTTTCCAGATACACTTAAAAATTTTGTGAAGACCTCACTCAGTGATGATTATTTTAAAATGCTTTTTGATATATTAAGTTCTCCAGAAGGAGTTTAACAGTTTGGACATGGAGAAGGCTTCCAGTCAGGGGAGAGGAGTTGGTGCTAATAGGACAGTCTGCAGAGGAGGTAAGGATTCAGCAAGGGGGGTTGGGAATGAGTCAGGCAATGGTCAGGAGGATCTCACAGCTCTGACTAGCAACCAGGTGCTTTTTTATTTATACACATTTCGGAAAGCAAAGAAGCCTAATGATTATCCATAAAGTAGAAATTATGGGCTTGATTTCTTTTTCATTACGTGTCCAGGGTTACAAATTCAGTCACAATTAGAATAGAAACAGAACACATTATATTTTTATTGTCAGCCCTATGGCTCCAATTTAAAGAATCTAAAGAATGAATCATCTGACTTGGGATGGGGAAGGCTCCTGGGAGTCTATGGAGGTGACCCTAGCTGAGACTCCTAGCAGCAGATTGGATATAGAGCCTGAAGTCGCCACCTCTTGTAGCCAGGTGGGATTCCCAGAGGAGGGAGGGGGACACCAATCCACCCATAAAACCTTTGACTCAAAATCTGTCCTGCCTACAAGATATGCAGGGATAAAGATGGAGCAGAGATTGAGGGGATGGCCAGCCAATGGCTGGTCCAACTTGAGACCCCACCCCATGGGAGAGAGCAAACCTCTGACACTATTAATGACACTCTACTATGCTTGCAGACAGCAACCTAGCATAACTGTCTTCTGAGAGGTTTCATCCAGCAGCTGATTGAAACAGGTGCAGAGACCCACAGATAAACAATAGGCAGAGGCTGGGGAGTCTTGTGGAAGATTGAGAGGAAGGACTGAGGGAGCTAAAAGGGTCAAGGACATCACAAGAACACCTACAGAATCAACTAACCTTGGCCAATGGGGGCTCACAGAGACTGAACCACCAACCAAAGGGCATGCATGAACTGAACCTAAGTCCCCTACACATATGTAACAGATGTGCACTTGATCTTCATGTGAGTCCCCTAACGATTAGAGTGGGGGCTGTCTCTGACTTTGTTGCCTAATTTTGGATCCATTTCCTCTAGCTGAGACGCCTTGTCTGGCCTCAGTGGAAGAGGATGTGCCTAGTCCTGCTGCAACTTGATGTGCGCCAGGGTGGGTTGGTGCCCCTGGGGTGTCTTCTCTTCTCTGAGGAGGAGAGGGAGGATAGGAGAAGGAGTGTGTGAGGGCGGGGCTTGGAGGAGAAAAAGAGAGGGAGCTGTGATCAGGATGTAAAGAGAATAGATAATTAAATTAAATTAAATTAATAAGGAAAAAGGAATATTTCCTCTGAATCAAACACACTTATTATATGACATCCTGCTTTTTGGCTGGCAGTTTTTTCAGTTTGAGAGCATTCCAGACAAACAGAAAAAATCTGAACTGGTCTTTTTATGAATAACAAACACTAATATGTAACTTCTTTTGCTACACGTTTCATCATCTATGCTATAAAGTAGAAATTTTTTACCTTAGTCAATATATATTCTTTACTAAGTTCTATTCCTCCAGGGCTATACTCTGCATGATCCTCTATCTTTACCCTACATTTTCAAAGAACTCTAAGCATATAATAAAAAGAATCTATAACCTATTCTCCTGGCCAGTCAGAGTTTGTCAATTGACTCTGTTTACCCTGCACCAATTATACTGTTTGGGTTTACTCAGGGGCAGATACCCCAAGAGGATTTCCGGAGTGATGGCCTCATCTAGATATGTGCTTATCTCTGTTTGATGATCTCCAGGGCATAAGGAAGCCTTCTAAATAGAAGCCAGATAAAGTTAACTTTAGAATTTTCCTAAAATGATTCAGACATAATTTTCTGATGAAAAGACATAAATCATAATGCAGAACGCAACATGCAGAAACCAAAATCCAAAAGTGAGGGGCAAAGTAACAGGGATTGCAGCAATTAGCTTAGTTTTGCTGGAACTGTGTCAAGCAGCTGTGCTGGCTTCGTGATTCTCGCTGTTTCCAGTGGATATGGATATGCCAGACATGAAATCTAGTCACATGATAGCTGACATGTTAGAGAAGAATGCTGTATGAAGACACATATGTGAACAAGCAGCATGGCACCTACATGTACTTAAGGAGGGAAGATTGCAAGCTAACAACAGTTTCTTATCTAGTATGGCTTAGGAGCAACAGCAAATTTGAAACGTGCTTCAGAAACTCATAAGCAGGCCAGGGTGCTGAGAGTAAGTGACTGGTAACTATTCAGAATATACGTGTCACATCTCTACCCCAAGACCCAAGGAGCATTCAGACAAGGAGACAAGAAGAACTAAAAAAAAGCTGGAAGATGGGGAAGCACCTCATGACAATGGCTGTCAATGGCTACTAGAAGAGGGATGTCATTTTTCACTAATGGAGTCACTGGGGACTAATCAGGCAGAAGCGCCAGGGGTACCACATGGAAATGAGAGGAACATAACCACAATACAGTAGACAGACAGACAGACAGACAGACAGACAGACAGACAGAAGAAACTGTCAAAACTAAAGGGAAATGTTGTTAAATGTCTTAGAATGTCTGTAGCTGAAATGCTTTTACAGAGTATCCAGGTTAAGTTCTAGCACCCACATTGGGTGCCTCACAACTGCCTGTAACTCCAGCTCTAGGTGGATCTGATACTTCTGGCCTCTGTGGGCACCCACACACAAGCTACATAAAATTGACAAAAATAAATAAATCCTTAAAAATATTAGTATTTATATTTCTGACCCATAAGAACAAAAACACAGAGTTATGCGGTAGATAGTGCGCATGCATGTGTGTTGGTGTGTGTTAGTGTGTGTGTGTGTGTGTGTGTGTGTGTGTGTGTGTGTGTGTGTGTGTGTGTGTGTGTGTGTGCGCGCGCGCGCAAGCACATAGGCTGTATGCTCATATGGAGATCAGATGCCAAATGTGACCATTGTATCTCAGATGCCGGATGCTATTTATCTTGTTGAGACACGGTCCCTTGCTGACCTGGAACTCACCAAGTAGGCTATGTTAGACAGCCAGTGGTCCCCAGGCTCTGCCTCCCAGTGCTGGCATTTTAAATGCATGAGTTATGCCTAGATTTGTGGTCTTTGTTTTGTTTTATTTTGTTTCACGTTCTTGGAATAGAGCCTAGGTCTTCATGCTTACAAGGCAGCCCTTTGCCCACCAATCCACAACCTGAGTCAGGTACATATAGTTTAACTATCATATGTAAGCATATACATACATATTGCCTTATTTAGTATGGAGCCAATACCTATGAAATTACAAGCAATAATTATTTCTGGTTTGAAATAAGAAAACAAGGATCCACAATGGAATACAACTCACCCATTAAAAACAAAAAATGTCATGCAATTTGCAAGCAAATGGATGGAATTAGAAAAGATCATCCTGAGTGAGGTAACCCAGACCCAGAAAGACGTGCATGGTATGTACTCGCTTATAAATGGATATTAACCATAAAGTACAAGATAACCATGCTACAATCGATAGACCCAAAGAGGCCAATGAGGGCCCAAAGAAGAATCCTTGAATCTCATTCAGAAGAGGAAATAAAATAGACACCTGAAGTAGATGGGAGGAAGGAACTGGGTGGAAGACAGGGGGAGGAGAGTAAAGGATGAGTATCAGATTGCAAGAGTGGACAGGAGAGAGAATGGAATGGGCATGTATAGGCTGGACCTAGACCCCCTACACACATGCAGCAGATGTGCAGCTTGGTCAACATGTGGGTTCACTAACAATAGGAGTAAGGGCTGTCTCTGACTCTGTTTCCTGCCTTTCCCCTAGCTGGGCTGCCTTATCAGGCCTCACTGGGAGAAGATGTGCTTAGTCCTGCTGTGCCTTGCAGAACCAGGGTAGGTTGATACTCCTTTTGGGACTCCCTCATTCTGAGAAGAAGAAAAGGGGGGAATGGGGAAGCGGGCATGAGGGTGGGACTGGGCAGAAATAAGGGAGGAGCCTGGGATTAGGCTATAAAGTGATTAAATAATTTTTAAAGGAGAATATATAAAGGGGAATATGTTTGTGATGCCTGAAGGGGAAAAAGATGAGAGTAGAAAGGGTTACTGGGTTAGGATATAATCAAGATATATGGCTTACACATATGAAATTATCAAAGAATAAATAAAATATACTTTATTTTGAAAAACAATACAACTTCAAAAGAAAATGACAGGTTTTTAAATCAAAGTGAGATCATCCAGGGGGAAATGAATGGGGTGTGGAGATGGGTTAAAAACAAGAAGAGGTGGGAATTACAATGTATATTGACGTTCACTTCTGCATTTGTCATGACAAGACCCACTATTTTCTTTGCTTACCAAAAAATTTTAAGGTAACAACGTTCTGAAAGGCTGAATATAATACCTGATGTTGGCACAGAGAGAGAGAGAGAGAGAGAGAGAGAGAGAGAGAGAGAGAGAGAGAGAGAGAGAGAGAGAGAGAGGAGAGGGAGGGAGAGAGACATATATACACATGCAGAGAGTGGTGGGAAGAGACAGACACAGATGACGAAGGTGTTGTCATTACCTGTAGGGACACCGGGGCACTTTTGTTTTCACAGGTCTTATCCAGGATGCTGAAGGTGGCATTCACAAGTGTACAGAAGGCCTGTGTTCCAAGAAAAGAGCATTTGTGAGCTTTTGCCAGTCTGTAGTAAATCAAAAAAGTCTACTAATTACGCACTAGAGCTCAACAGATGAGTGATCCAAATTCATGAGTCTCCATTCTCTGGGAAATAAACACTTATCTCATCAGGTTTTCATTTAAAAGAAGTTGAGATGGGTGGTGAATAACAGGTGCATTCGCTCAAGAGAGTTCTGCCATCCTCCTCCAGGCAGGGAGACCATAATTCATAATAGCCTAGTATATGGAAATGTGTAGACTCCAGTTATAAACCAAAGGCAAAAAGATAAAGAATGAAGTGCTAAACTGGCTTGATTTCATCAGAGAACACTGTATATCCATGTTGAAACAACCCCAGTGTACCCTATTGGTATGGAAAGTTATTATGTACTGTCCTGATTTCATTTCAGTTGCCTTGATAAAATACCTTGACACAAAAAAAAGCAACTTGAGGAAGAAAGGATTTTTTTTTCAGTTTACAATTCTAGGCTACAATCTATCATTGTGAGGACTCAAAGGTGCCAGCCTGAGATGGCTCATCATGGCCATAGTAAATAGCATTGAGAAATGAGCACATGCTTGCTCACTATCTTGCTTGTGCTCAGCTCTATTTCTCCACTATTACATGGTTTTTGAACCCTGTGACTAGGGAACCCTGTGTCTAGATGCTGACCACTATGGTCTGGGCCTTCCCGTATCAATTAATTAATACAATCTCTCACAGACATCCCTTACAAAGGCCAACACAATGAAGAAAATCCTTCATTGTTACTCACTTCCAGAGTGATTCTAGGTTGGGACAAATTGACAAATAAAGTTAGTCATCAAGGCCAGAGATGCTTGTGGACACCTCTACTCCTAGCACTTGAGAGGCAGAGGCAGGCAGATCTTTGTGAGTTCGAGGCCAGCCAGGGACACATAGTTAGATCCTGTCTCAAAAACAAAACAGTTGTCCCACATGTTAATAGAACAAATGTGTGAATGAACAACTAAAAAAAAAAAGCATTGCAAATGGCCAAGCTCTATATTTTTAATGTTCAATTCTTGGCCATAAATTAAAATACATTTCAAACTACATTGAGACTCCATCTCACCCAAGTCAGAAGGATACCATCAAAACAACAGCAGCAGCACTGAATGGACTAAGTAGGTGTACAAGGATTGCATGAGGTTGGTAGGGACCTGGAGGCGGTGGTGAGAAGAGGAGGGGTGAGTATATTTAATCAGAGCATATGTATGATCTCAATCAATAAAATGGTACAATAAAAAAATGACAACAATGTTGGTGAGGGTTTGTGGGAGACAGACTTTGTGCACTGCTGATGGGAGTGTGAATAGGTACAGCTGTTATAGTATGCAGGCCCTCAGAGCATGAAAAACAAACCCACCATGTGACCTACCCTGATCATATGCCTAAAGAAAACTCCTCAGCTATAGGAAATGTCCAGAATGCAAAGATTCATATAGAGAGAGAGCTAATTAGTGTTCCAGGGGCCTTGAGGAGGTGTGGCAGCTCCTGTTTAATGGGTCTGAAGCCTCCATTGGGGTTGATGAAGATACAGAACAAGATACTAATAATTTTTGCGTGGCACACTATGAATTTACTATAAACCACTGAACTGTGCGCTTTTAGGTGATGATGTGACAGATAATCTCAACTGCCGACTCAATGAAGCCGACATCCCTTGAGAGGCACACTTTGGATATGCCTGTAGGAGATTTTTTTTTCTTAATTTACTATATGGGTGTTTTGATTGTCTATGTGTGTCTCTGGCTGCCTGGTTCCTGTAGAGGACAGAAGAGGGCATAAAATCTCGTAGAGCTGGAGTTTAAAATAGTTGGTAAAGCATCAAGTGGGTGCAGGGATTTAAACATGGGTCCTCTGGAAGAGCAGGTGGTGCCCTTAACCACTGAGCAGCTTTCCAGCTCCCTGTGAGTAATATCTTAAATAGGGTAAGAAAACCTGCCCGCTGCAAGTGGCACCATTCCCTTGGCTAGGATTCCGGACTTCATATACAAACGAAAGAGTGAGCTAAGCACCAACAATCACCACTCTCTGCCTCCTGGCTGGAGGTAAGGTGACCAGAGGCCACAAGATCTTGCTGCCAGGCTCTCCTCACCATGATGTACTGCATCCTCACGTTGTGAGCCAAGATAGGCCTTTTCTCCCTCATGTTGCTTTTGTCACAATATTTTATTCCAGCAACAAAGCAAGATGATACACACACAAACTACAAAACATGAGTCCAAGATGTGTAGGGAATCCCAAGATAATGTGTAAACTGACATGAAATTGACAATCTCTGAAGAGAGATGTGAAGTCTTTTACTCACAGTGAGTTTAATAGAACAAGCTCTCCACTCACAACCCATTTTTGCCTAAGAAGTGTTTACACAACACCAGGATATAAACCTATATATTTATTTATTATATGATTTTATACGTAATATAATTATGTATTATATTTATATGTAAACCCCAGGATATCAATATATATTAAACATTTGCTGATAATAAGTCATGAAGCTTATTTCCAAACAATTA
The DNA here is from genome assembly GCF_964271855.1 of Acomys minous. Lineage (NCBI taxonomy): Eukaryota > Metazoa > Chordata > Mammalia > Rodentia > Muridae > Acomys > Acomys minous. The sequence goes on along the minus strand of NC_140490.1, from coordinate 84,669,780 downwards.
CTTGGGCTTAGGAAGGAGCTCAGTGGTACAGCACTTGCCTAGCAGGCACAAGACCCTAGGTTCAATCCTCAGCATCATAAAAGTATGTAGACAAAATCTCTTGTGCACTGTATGGAAGCATCACTTGTCAATAAAAGCTAATGACCTATTAGCTGAGGCAGGAAATAGGAAATAGGAGTTCCAGCAGAGAGAAATGAACTCTGGTATAGAAACATAGGCAGAAGATTCACCCTGGACTTCTGAGGAAGATGGACGCATGAAACTGAGGAGAGGTAACCAGAATGTGGCACACATAGAATAGGATAAATGGGGCAAAATAAGTTATGAGCTAGTCAAGAAATAAGCAAAAGTTTATGGCTAGGCATTTTTTTTCACAAATAATAAATCTCAGAGTCATTATTTTAATAGCTGAAGTGCAGGAAGAAAACATTGGTTACAAGACTATAATTTTAAATTACTTTTAAGGGGTTTGGTGGGTGTGTGTCTGCGTGTAGGGTGTGTGTGTGTGTGTGTGTGTGTGTGTATTCTTGTGTGCATGCATGCATGTGTGCATACACACCCGTGAGCCTGCATGTGTGTGTGTGTGCATATGAACATGCATGCACACATGTAACTTTTAAGTGTAGTTGCTTTGTGGGGCCAGAGAAGGGCACAAGACCTCTTGAAGCTAAAGTTATAAGCAGTTGTGAGCCAACTGATGAAGATGGTGGCAACTGAACTCAGGTCTTCTGCGAGAGCAGCCATGATCATGACCAGTGACTCAACTCTGCAGCTGCCTTGCCACCCCCCCTTTTTTTAGAAGAATTCCTCAAGTTTTTTTTAGAGAAAATACCCTGTCTTTCCAGCTGGATGGATATTATTTTGGTCAATAAGGTATGACTAGAAGTGATACTTTAAAATGTTCTCTGTTTTTTGGTGGGGATGACAATGCATATAGTTTTATTAGACATTCCATTTCTATCTTCTTTTAGACATTGCATGTTCCATTCAAGATACAGCGCTTATAAAGTGCAATGTTTTAGTTCCTCTCCCTGTGCACATGTTTCATGTTCAAGTAGCGAGAGTGCCCAGTAATTTACTGTAGAAGCTTAAATTTTAAATTTAATTTGATAATTTTTATCTTAATAATTTTAATATTTAAGCTGAATTTGAAACTGTCACATAACTTGCTAACTTTGGGTCCTTCATATGTATTCCCCTGTGGACAGATGCTACCACTCTACTTGGATTATCTTAAACCACCTCTTCATTGGTGGGTCTTGAAGAAGCAGCACCAGCAGAGGGAGGCATTTCCCCACCAGGGAAGCCACCAGGCATCCCTCCAGACGTACCACCTGCACTCTGGTACAGCTTGGTAGTGATGGGGTTGCAGACCTTCTTCAGTTCCTCCCTCTCTACAGTCTGATTCTTATCCAGACAACTGATGGCTTCCTTACACTTGCCTAGAACCTTCTGTTTGTCATAGTTATTGGTCTTGCCTTAAAGGTTCTCATCTTCAGCTGCTGCTATTGTGTTAAAGGCATAGGACTCCACTGAATTATTGAAGGAAAATGTATCTCTGTCCTCATCTTCGGCTTTGTACCTCTCAGCTTCCTGGACCATGCACTCAATATCCTCCTTGCTCAAGTGGGCATAGTCATTGGTGATGGCGATCTGTTTTCTCCTTTCCTGTGCTCTTGTCTACAATGGAAACATTGAGGAGGCTATTGGCATTGATGCCAAAAGTGACTTCAACCTGAGGAACACCATGGGGTGCTGAAGGTATGCCCATGAGTTCAAACTTTCCAAGGAGGCTGTTATCTTTGGCCTGGCCCTTTCCCTTTCACCTTCATATAAGTACACACAGCTGTTTGTCAGAGTAGGTGACAAAAGTCTGTGTCTGATTGGTAGGAACAATGGTATTATGCTTGATGAGGAGTATGACTCAATATGAAGGGAAAGAGGAGTGACATCCAAGCGCAGCAAATTCTGAACATTTTCAGACTTATCTACATACAGAATGGCTACCTGAACAGCTGTATCATAACCAACAGCTTTGTCAAGGTTATTGTTCCTATTTAGTTCTTTTCTATTAAAAAAAAATAGAAGCGTCTTGCAGAAGCTTCTGGATCTTAGGGATTCTGATAGAACCACCCACCCAGACAATATCATGGATCTGTGATTGGTATAGTCTGTCATCTCAAAGGACCTTTTCAACATGGTCCACATACCATGGAACAGATTCACATTCGATCCTTCAAATCAAGCATGGATACTAGCGGTATAGAAGTTGATTCTCTGAAAATCAATCTCAGTACTGGCTCGGGTGCGGGAGGAGAAGGTATGCTTAGCCCAATCATTGGCAGTATGCAGATGCTTCTTCTTGTTCTCACTGATGTCCTTCTTGTTCTTTCCTTTAAGCTCAGCAATGAAATGGCCAGTCATTTGGTTATCAGAGTCCTCTCCTCCCAAGTGAGTGTCTCCAGCTGTCTACTTTACTTCAAAATTGTCGTCTTCAATAATGAGTGTTAATACATCAAAAGTACCACCTCCTGAGTTAAAAAAAAATCAGCACATTTCTTTCAGCTCCAATCTTTTTAATCTAAGCCATATTCTTTTTTTTTTTACAAGAGGGTGGCTTTCGTTTTCTCTTGTCTTCTTTCTACTTCCTAAAATACATATCTGATAGCAGGAGCTGAAGCAGCATTTTGGACCACAGAGCAGGAGTCTTGTGTTCAAAAAAAAGAAATAGTTTCTGCTTTTAAAAACAACATAGAGAGTATGGTTTTTGCTATTTCACTATTGCACTCGTTTTTTTAAGATTGGCAAAGCAATATTTCACCTCATTGGCCTCTTGGAAAACATCAAGAACTAAAAATTTTCAACAATGCTTACACATTCAATAAGAATATGCATCCAGCCAGAAAAGGGGGCATCTATCTCAAAGCCACACACACACACCAAGGCTCTAGGAACATAGTGAATGGAGGGTCAGGAAGAATGTAAGAGCAGGAGGGCATGAAAGAAAACAGTGAGGTGCTGTCTTCTGAACATGACAGGATGATGGCACTCATGAACGCACAGCAGCTGTGGGAATCTACACAAGAGCAAGCAAGCCAAATTTCTAGACATAGACTGGGAAGGTGCTTTCCAGCTCCTCCCTCACTGAGAAACTCTTTGCAGCAAGAGCTTCTGGGAGAAGGAGAATTGTTCTTTCTTAAGGGTATGGTGACCAGTGGGGTCCCATTTTCCAGTAGATGCCCCCACACCCATGCATGTATGGGCACCAGTGACTAAACTTAGTGGGTCATCAATGAAAAATAGTACATGAAATTGGAAGAAATGCTGTGTTGAGGAATGTTGGGGGTAGGGGGAAGAAGAGGGTGAGTATTATCATAGTTCATTGTATACGTGGATGAAATTCTCAAGAAGAAAAATAAACGTTTTTAGTCCAGGTATGGTGGCGCATGCCTTTAATTCCAGCACTCAGGAGGCAGAGGCAGGCAAATCAATGTGAGTTCGAGGCCAGCCTGGTCTACAAAGTGAGCCCAGGACAGCCAAGGCTACACAGAGAAACCCTGTCTTGAAAGAAAAAGTTTTTTAAAAACTTACATTGTGAGGATCCATGGCTTTCCCTGCTTGGCACTGCTGTATCTGCTCACTATTGGGTATCAAGTCTTCTTTACACTTGAAGGGGGACCCTGGTAGGAAAAAAATCAACTATGGAAAACATTCGTCACAGTGAGGTTACTATGTGGAGAGCTGATTCTGTGTCCTTTACACATAACATCGACCTCAGCCAAGATACATAGAAGTGACGAGGGGCAAACTGCAAACACTCACAAGGTGTTAGATGCTCCAAAAGCATGGCATAGATTCAAAGGGAGTGAGAGAGGACACAGTGCCCAATGCCACAGTGGCCATTCATGTCAGCTATCTTCTCAACAGAAAGAGCATCACCTGGAAGATGGGCCTCTGGCCGTACTTATAGGGAATCATCTTGAGTAGGTTCATTGGTATGGGAAGACACATCTTAGTTGTTGGCAGGACCATCTCCTGGGCAGAGAGATCCTGCACAGCACAAAATGGGAATATCAAGCAGCAGCAGCAGCAGCAGCAACGTACGTCGCTTTTTGTTCCTGACTGGGTGTGATGTGACCGACTGCCTTCACTTCCCATCATAACCTTGAACCATAACCAGAATAAAACTTTGCTCCAGTGAGTTGCTTTTGCGATGGTATCTTTTTTTTTCACACTAACAAGTAACTAAGATATCATTGTTACAAAAATCGAAGATAAACAAAGGTAAGCAAGTTGGTGCAGGCCTGAAGTATTTTTTTTCAAGTATGAAAATATAAGCAGGAAATAAAAGGAGCCTGGATATCTACCAACAGACGAGTGGATAATAAAAATGTGATATATATATATATATGACTATTATTCATCCATAAGAAATAAATAAAATATTTTTAGGAAAATAGATATAACTGGAAGTATTACATTGAAGTAACAGAGACTTAGAAAGACAAACACCACATATTGTCACTCATACACAGGTCTTGATCTCTGCAGGTTAAATATATGTAAGTAGACATGAAGGCAAAAGCAAACAGGAAGCTGGAAGGGGACTTTAATGAATGGGCTGTAAAGAATAACAAAACACATAAGATATGAGAAGAGAGGGAAGAAACTATGGGGAAAATAAAAATACCAAAGGGGAAAAGGAAGCATGGAAGATGGGAGGAGAGGAGGTGAAAGAGGAAATAAGGGAAAAGAGAGAAGGAGGAAGGGGAGGAAGGGAAAGAGAAAAGGAGAGGGAGGAGAAGAGAGGGAGAAAGGCGAAGTGGGAGAAATGCAGGAGAGGAAGGAAAGGAGGAGGAGAGGGAAGAGGAAGAGAAGGAGGAGACAAGAGGAGCAAGAAAGGAGGGGTAGAGGATAAAGAGGAAAGGGGGAGAAGGAGAAATGAAGGGAAAAGGAGGAAAGAGAGAAAACGGAGCATGAGGGGGGGAGTAAGAGGAGGAGAGGGTTTACATCTTTTCCTCAGAAGTAACTGGCATAGCATTTACACTGTGTTAGGCATCATAAATAAAAAATGAAAAGGAGGAAGGAATAGGTAAAATAGATACACATTTCTATAAGGTTCTTTGTGAGAAAAAGACAAAAAGATGTAGTAGGGAAGGAGTGTGTGGAAGACTGAATGGGACTGGTGACATTCTCACCGCTATGAGGAGGATCTTAGATAAACTTGTGTTGTTATTGTGTTTCATTGCAGCCACTCAGGCTATGTACATTCTGTTTTAGACTTTAGTTTATGTGTATGTGGTGTACATGTTTGTGAACATGCTCATGTGTGTATATCATAAATGCTCGTACATATGGAAGCCAGAAGTTGGCGTTGGGTGTCTTCCTCAGTCACTCTCTACCATCATATACTCTAACCTCTGGAACCATAAGTCCAAATAAACTCTTTTATTTCTAAAAGGTGCCTTGGGCATGGTGTCTCATCACAGCAACAGAAAAGTAATTAATACACAGGGCCATACCGTTAAAGAAAACTGGCCCTCCCTGGGCAGCCATTTACTGTCCCTCAGTAAGAGGGAGCTCATGAGCTCCTCTCCCATCCATATTTACACTCAGTATTGTAAACCTAGCTGAAGTTTTTTTAAAACCTGTTACTAAAAAAATTTTTAGTCCAAGTGGTGGTGGCACACACCTTTAATTCCAAAATGTAAGAGGCAGAGGCTGACAGATCTCTACAAGTTGGAAGCCATCCTGGTCTACAAAGTAAGTTCCAGGACACCCAGAGATACACAGTGGATATTTATCTTGAAAAACCAAAATAAATAAACAAACAACCGTTCATTGTTCTCGAAAGAAAAAACTAAATGTTTTCATAAGACACCAAAGTGTCAGAGCCTGAACTCCACCCATAATTTCAGTAATAGCTAGATCCTCTCACTTTGTGTGAACCCCAGATCTTTGCACATACTGTAATCTGGGAAATTTTGATCTCCACTCTTTTAAGTATATACTTCAAGCTGGGTATGATCATATGATGCCATCAGTTGGTAGATGGAGGAATGAGGAATGGGGTTCAAGGCCAGTAGTGAGTTCGAAATAACCTGTTCTACACATAACTCTGTCTAAAAAAAAAAAAAGATGGTTAATCCAAAATCCACTCAGCTTATGTGCACTCAGCTTATGTGCAACAGTAGCAAACTCTAAATGGGAGTGTACCAATGAACCAGTAAAGGAAAGAGTAGGTAGGAAAATACTTCATGGGCAAAATGAAAGAAAGTAGAAAACCCAGTTATTGGAAAAACAAAGGTTTTTTGAGTAAAGCAATGACATAGCTCCTCTTTCCAATGCACTAAGACATTACTTTTGCAGTTGAAGTTTCCATATGCCTGGGAGCCTTCTGGGTCAAGTTGGAAGCCAGGAAGGCAGCGGCAGGTGTAGGAGCCTGGGACGTTGGTGCAGATAGAATTTATTCCACATTGTAATGGATCTTGGACACATTCATCAATATCTGTAAAAAAAAATCGAATATACAAGAAAGTCATAGGAGCAAGGAGAAGTGTATACCTAAGCCCACTGGGAAATCCTCTGCTCACCTTCACATGCCACTCCTGGGTCTGTGAAATTCACTTGTCCATTGCTCGGCACAAAGCCAGGGTGACAAGTGCAGAAGTAACTCCCAAGAGTGTTGGTACAGGATGAGTTGGAAGGGCATGCGTCATCACACTCATCGATATCTACACAGTGGAGAGTGAGTATGAGGGCAGGCTCAGTGGGGAGAGAGCTTGCAGTGTGAGCATAAGGACCTCAGCTTGACCCCCCCCCACGTCCCCAGGTTTCACTTCTGTTGCTGTGATAAAAATACCCTATCGAAAAGCATTTTAGGAAGAAAGTGTTTACTTCAACTCACAACCCCAGATTGAAGTCATCATTGTGGGGGAGTCAAGGAAGGAACTTGAAGTAGCTGTTCATATCCACAGCCAAAGCAGAGAAAGAATCAATGTAGGCCACTGGCTTTTGCTACATGCCAAATTCAATTTGCCAAAACACCTTGAATGTAACATTCACGTGATCCCTTGATTGTTTCATGGTTCTTCTTGCTGTATGTAATTTTTCTACTTATATGTAATAGAATAAATGTATATCCCCGAAAATAAAATAAAATCTAAAAAGAACAAAGGAAAAAATAAAAGTAAATAAATGGATTGTTGGGGGGATTCTGTCAGAATATCGAGGCATATATTTAGCAAAACCTGGACTGCGTACAGAGTCTGTGTATGGAGGCTCTGTGTGAGGAGAAACTCTGAGAGCTTGTGAAGAAATTTCAAGAAAACAAGACAAGAATCTGGTGACCTCTGTTCTTCCATAACATGGGTTGCTCTTGGAATATGCTTCCACGTCCCTCCTTAGTGTAGTAAATAAGAGTAATAACAGTAAAAATGGGTTTACTTCATTATCTTGCTATTATTCAGATGATGATTCCAATCACAAGTTGTCCTTGTGGCTGTGCGCAGTTTAAACTTACATGAACACACCTTGCCCTGTGTTTATAGATAGCTTGGACTCATGTGACCTTTGCTCATATGACCTTGCTTAACCCCCAGAACATAAATCGTCTCATGCTCTGAATAAAGTTGGCCATCAAAGGAGACTTTAGTGTACCTCTATTTTAGGCTCCATTCTCCCAGGTTCACCTCACTAACTATAACAGTAGCAAACTCTAAATGGGACTTCTCTGTGCAGCCAAGAAATGGTAGATATAAAGTATGTGAGGATGCTTCTGGGTTCAGGGATGTCTGCTTCACAGTAAGTGTAATAGCACAGGACCAGCAAGATGGCTCAGCCTGACAACCTGAGTTCAATCCCCAGAACCCCCATGGTGGGATGTGAGAACTGACTGAGAATACACACACATACACACACATGCACACACATACACACACATATACACACACATATGCACACACACACACACACACACACACACATACACACACACACACACACATTTTTAACATCTGTGAAGGATTACTTAGATTAGAATGCGGCCCACCCTCGATGTAGGCATCACTGTTTGGAGTCCTGGGGAGCATGTAAAGAAGAAGTATTCAGCAGTCATATCTCTCTCTCTCTCTCTCTCTCTCTCTCTCTCTCTCTCTCTCTCTCTCTCTCTCTCTCTCTCTCTCTCTCTCTCCTTCCTGGCTGTGGGTGAAATCTGACAAGCTTCCTCAAGCTCCTGCTCCCCATGCTTTCCTAACAAGGATGCAGAGCACTCTAGAACTGTGAACAATTGTATAAGCCCTTTGTTAACTTGCTATTGTGGGATAAGTTTTAATTTGCTTTTTCGTTGCAGCAAAGAGGAAAGTAATTAATATGGTGAGTAACTTCTGCCACCTGCTGTTGTCATGGTTTTGCCTCACCACAGGCCCAGAATCCATGGAGCCAAGCACTGAAGGCTGAGCCTTCCTCAATAACTAGCTAAAATAAACCCTTTATCCAAAATATGTTTTTCTCAGATATTTGTTACACTAACAGAAATGGCCTTATCAGACTTGACAGGGATTCTGAAAAGCTTTGTGAGAACTCATGAGGCCAAATCAATTTACCTCTTAGGTCCTTTTAATTTTTTTCCATTCCATTGTGTTTCTTATAACAATATCATAAGCTAATGAAGGTTAGTAAGTTGTGAAAAATAGAATTTTTATTTTTTATTAATTTATTCTTGATACATCTCAATGGTTATCCCATCCCTTGTATCCTCCCACTCTTCCCTCCCTACCATTTTCCCCTTATTCCCCTCCCCTATGATTGTTCCTGAGGGGGATACACTATGGAATACTGCTCAGCTATTAAAAACAAGGAATTCCCGAAATTTGTGGATAAATGGATTGAGCTAGAAATAATCATAATGAGTGAGTTAACCCAGAAGCAGAAAGACTCAAATGGTATACACTCACTTATATCTGCATACTAGCCCAAGGGGCATGTCCCACAAAAGCCTTCACTTACCAGGAAACTGGGACAGAGGGGAGGACATCCTAATGGGACTCTAGATCAGAGAAGCATGGGAGAATAGCAAAGTAGAAGGATCCAGAGGGTCCTAGAAGCCTACAAGTAGAACATTATGATAGGCAGATTTGGGCCCAGGGGTCCCGCTCAATCTAAGGCACCAGCCAAGGACAATACAGGTGATAAACCTTAAACCCCTACCCAGATCTAGCCAATGGACAGAACACTTTCCACAGTTGAGTGGAGAGTGGGGTCTGACTTTCTCACGTACTCTGGTGCCTCACATTTGACCATATCCCCTGGATGGGGAGACCTGGTGGCACTCAGAGGAAGGACAGCAAGTTACCAAAATAGAATATTTTAAGTGGGAAAAAACAAGTCCCCTCATGGAGACTGAAGGAAGTGAGCTGGGCTCCATTATATGATAGCTACACCAAAGATGGCTGCTGTTTTCCCCTCCACTTCCTGAACACACACATGGCTCACTATCCTAGTCTTTTTTTCCTAGTTACTTTAATAAATAATCTGGGGGGGGGAAGCAATTTATGGGATAAAGAATTATTAGGCTTACAATTTTATCATTGCAGAAAAACCAAAGTAGGAACTTGAAACATCCAGCCACATCCACAGTCAAGAGCAGATGGAGGGAGGGGGAGAGAGAGAGAGAGAGAGAGAGAGAGAGAGAGAGAGAGAGAGAGAGAGAGAGACAGACAGACAGACAGACAGACAGACAGACAGACGACAGACAGACAGACAGAGAGACAGAGAGAGAGAGGGAGAGAGAGAGAGACCTGCTGAGCACCATACTATGTGGCACACATGGGGAAAGATGTCCACAGACCATCACCATGCCACGTGGACAGGCTGTAACCACCTAGAGGCATACTAGCCACCACACCACACAGCACAGACAGAGGAGGTCACCCATAGACCAGTGAGCTGGGTGGCCAGCCTGCAGCAAGCCACTACAGTGTACAAGTACACAGTAGACAGATGAGAAAGAAAGAAAAGTGGAACAGGTTAGGCGTTATAAAGAGAGATGGAACTAGAGATACAAGGATAGAGAGGAATAGCCTGTTGTGAGTAGCCAGACCAAAGGTCATGGTGAAATCTCAATCTGTGTTGACATTGAGAGCCCATATCTGGGTCTATGGCTATGTAGGTGCAGGGGTCAGTGTTGATGTTCATGGTGCATATTGCTACTAAAGATCACAGGGACATTTCTGGTCTCAGCAGGCTGCCAGTGACAATGTGAATGCCCAAGGGTTAAGCAGAACTGTCTGTGTCCCTCACTGTGGCTGTGGTGTTCTGAAGAGCTGGCACCACCTCTCACCAGCAGCAGCAGCACTCAGGAGAGCGGGCTTTGCACCTTGCCTGGAAGCACAGAAGAGCTGGCCCTGGTGGCAAAGGTGTAGGTGAGACAGCCCCAAGGTTATGAGACAAGAGATGTCCCAGCCCTTTGCTTGCTGCAGCACTTGGGAGAGTGGACTGAGCAGCACAATGGATCTGGCTTTAGAGGCATGAGTATCAGAAGGCCAGTGAGTCCCAGGCTCAAGGGTGTGATAACAGAAAAGCTGATCCTGCCTCCTGCTGACAACACCATTGGATTGTCTAGCCAGCAACCCCAGAAGTGCAGGAGAAGTCACCCTGGTTTCAAGTTGGCCCACCCAAAAATCTACATAATATTAAAAAATCTGCATAAATCTGTTGGGAGGCAGAAAAGATCCAGTCCTAATGATTCAAAACTGCAGGATCTCCACGACACAGGGTAACAACAGGATAACCAGAAGGAGGCCCGATGAGTCCTCAATATTGATGGTGTCACAGAAGCTAGAGACCTCAAACCAAACCAATGACTCATTGCAATAAACATTTGAAAGTAAAAGTGTGTAGACAGGGGGTGTACACTGTGGAACACACTGTGACATGCTACAGTTTCCACAATGAGATATTTTCTATGTTTCATTTTAGTTTTGGGTTTTGAGGGTGTGTGTGTGTGTGTGTGTGTGTGTGTGTGTGTGTGTGTGTGTGTGTGTGTGTGTTGGAGAGAGTGGTATAAGAGCAGATGATAGATAAAAGGGGATGGGGAGATGAGTGGAGTTGAGGTGCATGATGTGAAACTCACAAAGCATCAATAAAAAGTTATTTTATTTTTAAGAACAGAGAAGTGAAGGCATGAATACTCACTCCTCTGCCTACTTTCTTTACTCTAACATAGTCCAGGACCTAACACACAGAATGGCACTATCCATGGTGGGAGGATCACCTCACATCAGTTAGCACAATCATGACAATCCTCCACAGACATGCTGTTCTAGTTAGCATTACCATCAGATTGACACAGCTTAGGAACATTTTTTTTTTAAAAAAACTTCATTAATTATCTTTATTGGTCTACGAGTAGTTGCTCTCATTGTCTTAATTGATGGAACCATGTCCACTGTGAGTGGTATCATTCCCCAAGCAGGTAGTCCTCAATTGTATACAAAAGCTATCTAACCGCATCAGTCTGTGAGCAAATATGAAAGTGAGCTAGCAATAAACATCTTTCCATGGTCCCTGCCATAAGCTCCTGCCCCAGTTTTCCTCAGTGACAAATTGTGACCTGGAAATATAAGCCAAATAAACCTTTTCTTCCTCAAGGTGCTTTTGGTCATGATGTTTGTCACAGCAACAGAATGAAGCTAGAATACATACCCACAGATCAACCTGACCTAGACAACTCCTCATTGAAACACTCTTCCAAGGTGACTCTAGATTGTGTCAAACTCACAATCAAAACTAACCAAATGATATACAGAGCCCCCCTCCCCCCGCAACTTTGGACTCTAGGTTGGTTCTTGGCTGTTAGGATGAGATGTTATTGATGTTCTGACATCTTTAAGCACAGACTCAAAACACCTGGCATATTCTGCATTCTTCCTCTTGGAAACACATTTTTTTTCTAAACAGGAGCCATATTCAAGGAAGCCCCAAGTGTCACTGTGGACAGTGGGAGTCTGAGTAGAGTACCCAACCAGAAGAGATCAACTATTGGAACCTACCAGCAACTGTAGGCACAGCTGCTAAGAACACTAAATAAAACAGAAGAAAAAAAAACTAACCTGTTGTAAACAAGAACAAATGGCCACTGCTATAAGCCACTATGTTTGAGATTCATGTAATACCCATTGGCAAGTCTTCTACATGGATGGGGCGATTACCTGTACATTCCTCATGACCAGAGATCTGGGAAGCTGACAAAGAGAATCCAGATGGGCAGGAGCATTTGTAGGACCCCAGGGTGTTGATGCAAATGAAGGTAGGACCACAAAGGGTTGAGTTTCTGGAGCAGTCATCCACATCTAAACAGAAAGTCAAAGTTATACAAAACAATGATGTCTGAGCTAGGAAATCTCTGGCTGTAACTAAATGCATCTTGCATTATGATATGGCCACAAGCTTGTGAAGGCCAGGCAGTGGAATGTGGTGGCTTGAATAAGAATGACCTCCTAGGCTCAGGCACCTGGACACTTGGTCCCCAGTTGGTGATGCTGTTTGGAGGTTCTGGTGAAGCTAGAAGAAGTATGTCACTAGGGAGTGTGCTTGGAGATTATATAGCTTCACCCTATCCAGGTTGCCCTTTCTGCTCAATGCTGTGGGTGAGCTGTGATCTCTTAGCTTCCTGCCTCTGCCATCACATCTCTTACTCCTTTTCATGCCTTCTACCCCTTGACATGCCTTCACATCATGATGAACTCATCCCTCTGGACACATAAGCCCAAATTAATTTTGTCTTCCTCAAGGTGCCTTTGTTCATGGTGTCTTTTTTTTCCACATCTCAGAAGTAGCTATATGCTGTGGGATTATATGGACCCAAAGCCCATGTACCACTGGCTACTCACAGCACTCACACAGTAAGGTGAGACACAAGAGACAAGAGAATCCTCAGAATCTCATGGGCCAAGTAGCCTGGTGTAGACTGTAGTGAACAGAAAAGAGACCCTGTCTCTAAGAAGGTGGGAGTCAAGGACTGACACCAAAAGTTACCATCTGACACATGCCATGGCATACACGCATTCAAACTCACACACACGTGTTGCACTCACCTTAAACCCAAGTCTTTTATCACTGTCTTTTCAAATAGGTTTAACTTGAGTTCCCAGTCAACACCTCCACCTACCTTCACAGGATCCTTCCGGGTCCTGGAACTGTGGCCCTCCACCACTAAATTCAAATCCTGAGTCGCATAGACAATAATAGCTTCCATGAGTGTTGTGGCAGGTTGCATGCAATGGACAAACGTTATGATTCACACATTCATCCTTATCTGATGAGTTGGGATAAAATGCAGGAAAATTTAAGTGAGAGAGGAAGAAGTGAAGAGTACACAGTAGAGATGCACTCTGCATGCTAAATGGTAGCAGACGAGATGAAAACTCTCCAATACACACGTGTTCTCCTTTTCTCTGGGCACAAAGAGATATGCTTTCCATCTTCCCTTTAAGCTATACAAAGGCATAAGAATAAATCCTGGCCAGCGGTGTGTAAGCAGAAATGTTGTGAAGAATTTAAAAAATAATTATCAACATTCAAAAATAGCCATAGTCCTCCATATCTCCTGTAACCACACTCTGGGATGTGGTTTGTAGACACCATGTGGATTCTTCACTATTCCCATGAGGGAATGACATCTTGCTCCCCAACTCCTTGAATCCATCTTGTCCTATTACTTGTGTTGGCCAATAGAATGCACAAGTGATTCCAAAACATGAGCCTCAACAAATCTGATTGCCTCTGCTTTTCCTCTGGGACTGATTGGCATTTCCACATGAATGAGGCCCAAACTAGTGTAAAGAATCAAGAAGTGCATGGAAAATGGGGCAGAAAAAAAATGTAAGATCCAGAGGATGAGAAGTACCGTGAAATACAACATCTTCTGGATGTGACAGAACTGTTGTGCACATGAACTCACAACCCAATGTGGCTATTTCTGAGGCACCGCCCACCCCTCCCTGAGAAGCTATGGTTACTGATGACTATAGGGAGGGAGGTTTTCTTCAGTGGTGTAGACACTGTTAAGTTGTCCTTGATAGAGTAAAAAAAAAATCTCACACATAGTCACACAAGCACATCAATAAGTCAAGCACAATGGGGCCAAGACAGAGGCATGAAAGGAGGGAAGAAAATTGTTGCAAAGAAAAGGGAGTTTAGCAGGAGGCTTTGTGAACAATTAAATTTAAAAAGAATCGGTGACCAGGTGAGACCCCTCTACCCAAGTTCAGTGCCTACAGGGTCCCACCTGGCAAACTCAGCCACAGTGATGTCCACACTCCAGATCCTGGCCTCCAGCCCTACCAGCTATCCCAAAGGCAGCAGCCATCAGAGAATGACAGGTGAGACCCCTCCCTCAACTCCCTGCCTGTGGTATCCCACCAGGCAAACCAGCAGTGGTGTGGTCTGCACCATGCTATCTGGGCTCCAGTTCCTGGGTCCTAACCCTGCTTAAAATCCCAGAGACAGCAACCATCAGAGACTACCAGGTGAGAACCACCTTCTGCAATGTGGTCTCCACCATGCCCTCAGACCATCAGGCCCTAGCTCTACCTGCAGTCCCAGAGGCCATCAACAATCAGGGTCCTCCAAGTCTGCCAACACCAGGGACAACCAGATGGGTAAAGACTAGCATAAGAACACACTCAACAAAACCCAGGACACTATGGCACCACCCGAACCTAGCTACCCTACTACACCAAGCACTAGATATTCTAACACACATGAAGCACAATAAAACAGCTTTAAACCTAATGTTATGGAGATGATATTGACCTTTAAGGAAAAAATAAACTCCCGCAATGAAATATAGGTAAATACAATCAAACAGGTGAAGGAAATTAGTAAATCCCTTAAAGAATTACAGGAAAATACAAGCAAATGGGAGGAGGAAGTTAATAAAACTGTTCAAGACCTGAAAATGGAAATAGAGTCAATAAAGGAAACACAAACTAAGGTAATCCTGGAGATGGAAAGCCTAAGAAAGATAACAGAATCAAGCATCACCAGCAAAATATAAAAGATGGAATACAGAATCTCAGGCATAGAAGATGCAATAGAAGAAACTGATACATCAGTCAAAAAAATACTAAATCAAAAAGTTTCCAAGACAAAACATCCAGGAAATTTAAGACACTATGAAAAGACCAAACCTAAGGATAATAGGATAGGAATAGGCCAGGTGTGATGGTGCATGCCTTTAATCCCAGCACTCGGGAGGCAGAGGCAGGCAGATCAATGTGAGTTCAAAGCCAGTCTTGGCTATAAAGTGAGTCCAAGACAGCGAGAGCTACACAGAAAAAAAACCTGTCTCAAAAAAAAAGCATAATAATAATAATGATGATGATGATGATGATGATGATGATGATGATGATAGGAATACAAAAGAGAGATTACCAGATCAAAGGGCCACAAAATATCTTCAACAAAATCAAAGAAGAAAATTTTCCAAACCTAAAGAAATAGATGCCTATAAATGAACAAATAGCTTACCGAACACCAAATAGATTGGACCAAAAAAAGAAAATCCTCCTGCCACATAACAATTAATCACTAAATGTAGAAAACAAAGAAAGAATAGTAAATGCACAAGGAATAAGGGCCAAGTAACATATAAAGGCAGACCCATTAGAATGACACCAGACTTCTTAACAGAGAAAGGCCAGTAGAGCCTGGGCAGATGTCTTGCAGATCATAAGAGACCATAGATGCCAGCCCAGACTACTATACCCAGCAAAACTGTCAAAACAAGGTATTCCATGAGAAAACAAAATTTAAACAATATTTTTCTGTTAAGCCATCCCTGCACAGGATACTAGAAGAAAAACTCCAACATAACAAGGGAAACTAAGCCAAAGAAAACAAAGGAAATAAGTGATTTCATGCAAGCCAAGCAAAAGAAAGAGAAGCACACACATTCACAGTACCAACAACACCAACATTAAAGTTGGTTGCCAAATACAAATGAGCTAAACATCTTAAATGCAACTTTTACATATGGCCTTCTTGATTATTTCATAACTGTCCTTACTGTATGTAGTTTATTACAAATAAGTAAACCCTATATGCATTTGGAAAAGATAAATATTTGATGCAAGTGTATTTTAATAAAATTTTATAACAGTAAAAAATAAAATAAAAATAACGGGGTGTATCTGAGTGGCCCGCCTGGCAGGTGCTAAGCTCTAGGTTCTTCCCAAAGCACAGACAAAACCATCTGAGAAATGACAAGGACCAGGTGCTGCGAACCTTCACAAGTGGAGCCATTCAAGATGAACCCGGGTTGGCAGATGCAGCTGTAGCTTCCCACGGAATTAAAACAGATGGAATACTTAGGGCAGATTCCAACTGTCAGACACTCATTAATGTCTGCAGGGCAGAGAAACAGAGGAGAAAACCGATTTTAAAATACATTTTTAAAAATAAATAAATAATAAAAACAGGCCCTTCAAAGGAAGAAGAAGAACGTGGATGGAGTTGTGTTGACCACCAAAAGCCCACAGCAAAGTACCAGAAAGTGTTACCTGTGCAGAGAAATTGACCCGGACTATCCAAGATCCAGATCTTCCCAAGGGAGGAAGAGAAGCCACTAAAACAGCTGCACTTGGCTCGCCCCAGGAGATTGGTGCAGTTTGAGTTAGGACCACAAGGTGAATTGCTTCTAAGACATTCATTAATATCTGAGCAAAGAAAAAGGTTGGAGTGATGAACTGCTCTTGCCCTAGAAATAATGGTTGAAATAAACCTCTCTCTGTGAGCTCATCATCATTTTTTTTTGGTGATTTTTGGTAGGGTCTAGGGGTCCCTCTGTTTAAATCTGAGAAGTCTTACATCTCTGCTTCCCAGTTCATAAAATTGGGTGGCTAAGGCAAACACCATATGTTTTCTTGAGATACTGAGTCTTGAAGTACATCTATCTGCGAACTTTTACAGGGAAGAAGAGTCAAAAAACAAAAGAGGATGGAGGAGTCCATGTCAGAGGCAGCCTGTATTCCCTACATTATGGAATTCACATGGACTCTGTTGCCCACTCATTGATCACTTCCCCCCTGGCAGGGTGGTCTTGCCAGGCCACAGAGGATGAGGATACAAGAAGTCTACATAATACTTGATAGGCTAGGGTCAGATGGTAGGGGAGGAGGGCTCCCCTTTCTGAGGACTAGGGGAGGGGGAAAGGAAGGGGTTTGGAGCCAGTAAGAGATGAGGGAGGAGGCTAAAATTGGGATGTAAAGTGAATAAATTACAAATAAACCAATTTTTTAAAAATGAATAAATAAATCGGGCCCCTAAAAAAAGAAAGTGGATGGAGCCAAGGAGAGAAGGGTGTGTCTGGAAATGAGTATCCCTATGTGTGGACAAATGGATGGATAGGTGAGTAGAAAGAGAAATGAAAAGAAAAGGAGAGAGTGGGCCAAGAAGGGAAGGGAGTGTATATGGGTTTTCTATGTATGGATATGTATGAATAAATTTATAGGCATAATGGATGGGCATGCAGATGGATGGATGGATGGATGGAGGGAGGGAGGGAGGGAGGGAGGGAGGGGTGGATGAAGGGATGGATGGATGGACAAATACATGGATGGTGTATAGACAAAAGCAGGAAAGAAGGGAGAGAGGGCATGAAGGAAAAAGAAAAGCTTCATGCATATTTAGATGTACCAATGGATAAATAAAAATAAAATAAATAAATAAATAAAATAAAATAAATGAAGAGTGAATAGGAAGGGAAGGAGAGAGAGAAAGAAATTTGGGGCATTTGGTAGGAATGACAGAGATTAACTACACCCACTACCCAGCCACCATGCATGTGACCTTCTACCCCTACCAAACACTAGAATGCTTTGATAGAATATAAACACTTTCTAGTGATTTCTTCTGAACCGAAGAACTTCCCTCCTGAGGGAGGTGAATCCTAAGACTAAGGAAGTCAAAATACATTCTGCATCAGATTCACAAGACCCTCCACATGGTTATATGAGCAATAAACAAAATAATTGCCTAATCGTGGTATGGGGATAGTTTCTTTGGCCTGTGGCCAGTGCCTGATCTAGGGTGAGAGTGGATTACATTTGTGTCTCCCCAGGAAGTAACAAAACATAAACTCACCTTGACATTGCACTCCTCGACCCTTAAAGTGTGTTTGTCCATTGCTGGCCAGGAAGCCTTTTTTACAGGTGCAGTAATAACTGTCCAAGGTGTCAGTGCAGGTGGCATAAGATGGACATGTGGTAGTGTCTTCACACTCATTCACACCTAGGTAGCATGGAAAGAAGAGTATGGGTGTGTTTAAAGCACTTAGTGGGCCTTCCAAAGAACCATGGAAAGGGATGGAAAAGCCACGCCCTAAGAGTTTACTGCCTGTGAGAGTGATCTTCTCTGTGTCTTATGGGTGCGAGAGACAGAGGTAAATGGACAGAGTATCTAGTCTTTATAAGAACAGGTCACAGACAAGCATGGTTGCTGCTGTATTCAGTACCCAAGATTAGGTTCTTAAATATGAGCATAAGAGATATCCAAACCAGAACAAGAAGGAACAACAGAAATGAGAAGGAGCCAGGTGGCATGATTCCTACAAAGACTATGACTCAATGACTACTATCCATCAATGCTGATGTGAGGAAAATGCTGAGTGAATATCTATGCTAATGGCACACTATCCCCTGGGCTCCATATTCTGGCTTACAACTGTATGCTTTCCAGGAGGCCACACTGGTACCAGGGACTCCTGGAAAGACCCAGATCTCTTCCTGCCAACTCCCATTAAAGCAGAGACAACAGCCTCAAACTGCACAGCATTTCTAGGTCTCTGTATTCAGGCCCACAACTTCAGCAGAAAATGTCTTTCTCAGAAGCAATGTCACTTCTAGGAGTGCAAGAGGCAATGTTTGCACCCAAAACACCAGGGGTCACACAGGCCACAAAAATACCAGTGGAGACACTTTACTGAAACTGAAGAATCTGGTCACCAGGACCCCAGTCTGCTCAGGCCAGAAAACCAAAGAAGAAACAGAAAAAAGAGGGAAAACATCCCCCCACAAACCCATCTAACAGAAATAAATTTAAAAATGAGTGCCTAAACCTACAATAACCCCAAACCCAAATGACTAAAGGCCATCTAAAGAACACAATCAAAAACAGCCAGAGCAATATGGCAGCACCAGAGTCCAGCTATTCAACTACAGCAAGGCCTGGATATCCCAAGACAGTTGAAGCACAAAAAAAATTACCTTAAATCCAAATTTATGAAGATGACAGGGGCCTTTAAAGATGAAATGAATAAAATCCCCTTTAAAAATACAGGAAATACAATAGAACAGGTGAAGGAAATGAATAAAACTGTTCCAGACCTGAAAATGGAAATCAAAACAACAACAAAAAACACAAACTGAGAGAATCATGCAGCTACAAAAACTTAGTTAAGAGAATAGAAACTACGACGTAAGCATCACCAACAGAATACAAGATATGGGAGAGAGAATGTCAGGCATACACAATACAGTATAAGAAATTGATATACAGGTCAAAGAAAATGTGAAATCTAAAAAGTTCCTGACATAAAACATCCAGGAAACCTGTAACATTATAAAAAGACGAAACCTAAGAATAATAGCAACATAAGAAGGAGAAGATTCCCAGCTCAGAGGAACAGAAAACATTGTCAACAAAATTGTAAAAGAAAATCTCCCCAACCTCAAGGAAGAGATGCCTATAAACATACAAGATTCTTACAGAATGGCAAATAGAGTGAAACACAAAAGAAAAGCCCCCCGCCATATAATATCAAAACACTAAATGTATATAACAAAAAAAGAATATTAAAATCTGCAAGAGAAAAGGGTCAAGTAACATAAAGGTAGACCTATTAGAATTGGACTCAAGTTCTCAGCAGACTTTGAAAACCAGAAAGGCCTAGTTAGATGTCTTTCAGTCTCTAAGATACCACAGATGCCATCCCAGACTACTATTCCAGGCAAAATTTTCAATCACCATAGATGGAAAAATAAGATATTCCTTGGTAAAATCAAATTTAGACAATATCGATCCACAAATCCAGCCCTACAGAAGATACTAGAAGGAAATCTCTAACCCTGGAAGGTTAACTACACCAAAGAAACACAGGAAATAAATAATTTTGTACCAGCAAAACCTAAAGAAAATGCACACACAATCATTGTCAACATCAAAATAGCAGTAATTAACAATTATTGATCATTAATATCTCTCAACATCAATTGATTCAATTGCCCAAAGAAAGACACAGGCTAACAGAATGGATGAGAAAACAGGATCCATCCTTTTGCTGCATACAAGTAAACACACCTCAACATCAAAGCTAGACATTATCTCAGAGTAAAGGGCTGGAAAAAGGTTTTCCAACCAAATGGATCATGAGAGCAAATTGGAATAGCCTCTCTAATATCTAAAAAAAAAATAGACTTTCAATCAAAATTAATCAAAAGAGATGAGGAAGAACACTTCATATTCATCAAACAAAATATCCACCAAAATCACATCTCAATTCTGAATATCTATTCCCCAAATGCAAGGGCACTCACATTTGTAAAAGAAAGATTACTAAAGCTTAAATCATACATCAAACCCCACAATTAATAGTGGGAGACTTCAATACCCAACTCAACTCTCTCCAATAGACAGGTCATAGAGACAGAAACTAAACAGAGAAATAATGGAACTAACAGACATCATAAATCAAATGTACAGAAAGTTTAACTCAAAAACAAAAGAATATACCTTCTTCTCAACACCTCACAGCACCTTCTCCAACATGAACCATATGCTCAGTCACAAAGCAAGTCTTAACAGATACAGGAAAATTGAAAACAAAAACCGTATCTTATCAGACCACAGTGGACTAAAGCTGGCTTTCAACAACAACAGAAGCAACAGAAAGCCTACAAACTCATGGAAACCAAACAACTCTACTCCATGACCACTGGGTCAAAAAATAAAGAAAGAAATTAATACTTTCTAGAATTCAATGAAAATGAATGAACAACATACTTAAACTTACAATAAAAATAGATAGATGATAGATAGATAGATAGATAGATAGATAGATAGATAGATAGATAGATAGATGATAGATAGATGATAGATAGATAGATAGATAGATAGATAGATGATAGATAGATGAATAGATAGATGATAGATAGATAGATGATAGATGATAGATAGATAGATAGATAGATAGATAGATAGATAGATAGATGAATAGATAGATAGATAGATAGATAGATAGATAGATAGATAGATAATAGATAGATAGATGATAGATAGATAGATAGATAGATAGATAGATAGATGATAGAAATAGATGGTAGATGGATAGATGATGATAATAGATGATAGATAATGCAGTAGCAATATTTCTTTTTAAAATGAGTTACAGAGATAGATAAGTAAAAATAATAAATGCAAAGTCCCTACAGCAGAACCGTTCCTGATTCTTCAGGTAGCTAGAAGGCCAGTGCAAAGTTGAGGCATGAATGAATTATTTTTTAAAAAGAGGAGGAGGGGAGGGGAGAGGAGACCCACAGTCAGATCACACAGGACCTCCTAGGTCATTGCATGATTCTGATTTTTTTTTATGTATAAATGACTGTGGTTCTGCATCTTCATTATCAGTTTGACTGAATTTAGAATCACCTGGGTGACACATCTGTGCATGAGTATGTGATATACTTCCAGGGAGAAATATCTCCCTGAAGTGGGTCAGCACCCCCATTGACTTGAGACCTAGACAGAGCAAAGGGACACCATCTCATTCTGCTTCCTTACCACAGGTTCGATGTAACCACACATCCCAGCCACCATGCCTTTCCCTGCATTAGCAGACTATATCCTTTCAAGCCAGAATCCAAAATCAATCCTTCCTACCTCAGGTTGCTTCTTGTTGGGTGTGTGGTCACAACAATAGGAAAAGCACTCATGAGCTAAACAGTGGGAGCCATGGCGGGTGTTTCCGTAGCAGAAGCATGGTCACAATTTTAGCAACTCTTCTGCAGTTTCTGGAACCATAAACTCCAGAGATTAAAAAACAAGATGTGTTAGGGTGGAGCAATTGCCCTGTACCCATGAGCGACAAGTTCAGTATAATCCGTGTGGGAACAGGAAGAGCATGGGATTCTGGGTAAGCTTTAAAATGACATGAGTGATGGATGGGATGGATGCAGGTATTGGTGTGAAACAGCTCTTGTGCCAGCATCACGTTCTCTTTCTAACTTCAGCTCTGTGACATAATATGACATCAGGGAGTTGGCACTGCCAGCTCTGTCCTTTCTAGTCAGAATTGCTTTTGACTCTCCAGGGTCTATGTTTGTGTGTTATGTGTCTGTGTTTGTGTCCATGTGTTTGTGCATGTGTGTACATGTGTGTGTCTGTATACTTGTGAATTTGTATTGTTCAAGTGTACTTGTGTGTGAATATGTATATTTATGTGTGTATGTGTCCATACTTGTCTGTATGTGTATCTATGTGTCTATGTATGCTTATGTGCATCTGCTTGGTGGGGGCATGTATGCGTGAGTGCATCTGTGTATGTGTCTTTTCATGTTCTGTTTGGGTTGGGTTGGGTTGGGTTGGGTTGGGTTGGGTTGGGTTGGGTTTGGTTTGACTTGGAGCTATTATGAGTGGGGTTTGTTCCCTGATTTCTTTCTCGGTGTTTATGTCATTTGTACAGGAACAGTACTGATATTTTAATTGGGAAGAGAGACATCAACAGAAGTGGGGAGTGAAGGCACAAGATAAGGCAGTGGGGTGGATGGGATAAAAATACACTATATACATGTAAAAATATGTAATAGCAAAACCCATTATTCTGTATATTCTATGTGCTAATAAAAAGCATAAAAAAGCAATAATAATGCAGACATCATATGGGAAAACAGGAACCCCTTAAAGGTGCCCTAAACCTCAAAGACAGACCACACTGCTCTTACTTTTCTCTCTTGTGTTCTTGCTACACTGGTCCTGAAACCCAGCCTCTACCCTGTAGTCTACGCAGTGTTTCCCACCCATGCGCAGTGTCTCAGATCATATCTCTCTCCAGCTTCCTCTTTCTCTGCAATAGCCTCTTTGCACACTTCCGGGACCTTCTGTCTTAAATCTCTCAAACTTCAAGTCTTTCCAAAACCAGAATAAAAACCTTGTCCTGGACTGCTGGGCACTTCCTGACCTCCCCAGCTCACAGCTTGCCCAGTCCTAAGAGCCAAAGCCTCTGCAGCCCCAGGACCTTTGAACATGCTATTAGGATGGCCTCTTGTCCCAACTACTTTAGCCAGGCCTTTTCAAAACCCCCACCTTCAACAGATCTCCTTTTTAAAGTCCTACAGGAAACAAGTGATGCCTCTCTTTTTTTTTTCCTCGAGACAGGGTTTCTCTGTGTAGCCTTGGCTGTCCTGGATTCACTTTGTAGACCAGGCTGGCCTTGAACTCACAGAGATCCACCTGCCTCTGCCTCCCCAAGTGCTGGTATTACACACACACACACACACACACACACACACACACACACACACACACAAAGCAATTTTTAAGATCCTGGCTCTCCCTCCCAGAGCAATGATCCCACATCCGTGTATGTACAGAATGTACAGATCTGTTCTCTCTTATCTGAGGTTCTAGCTCCACATCCTCAGGTGTGAGTACAGATCCTGGAGTAACTGCAGAAACTAGGAAAGTAAAAATGGGCCACAGTGGGAGGGCACCCTAAAGTGGGGAATAGAAGGATACAGGTGATATAAAGAGGAGATGGAAAAAATGGAGAGGGAGGAGGGATAAGCAACTAAGGATTTTTAGGAAATCCATAAAGAGTCATTATTTTATATGTACCTAAAATTATATACATACATATGTGTGCTATATGTAATACATATACGTGTGTATATTTATTGTGTGTAGATAGATGATAGACAGAGAGATAGAGATATATACATATATAAAATAAAGTCCCACTGGAGCCGACAATGATGACCAATGACAAGACGTCCCTAAAGGCCCATTAATGGCACTCACAGCTCAGAGGTAACCAACAGTTGCCTAATTGGACTTAAGGCCCACTAAACAGAAAGGAAATAATGCCTGGTATTGGAAACCCAGCCAACTACCCTGGGCTACGAAGTCATGAACCTTAAAGGACAGCCTGTTCCTGCTGCTTGGCTAAAGAAGCACAACTCCTAACTCCATCCTAAAACTCTATCCATATACCCACAGATCAGTGTGCTTCCCACCATAACAGAAAACCACGGCACAGCTGGTCAAAACACAGAAATAGCTAACTGGTCATGGGAAGCCCAGCCCCTAAGGAAACATCTGCGTCACAACTCCTGCACCTAAGGCTGAGGAAACACCACAGAAGACAGGGTCAGAAGACTGCAAGAGCCAGAGGACCGGGAAGTCTGCTGACAGATCTTATCTCCAAGAAGTGACAGAGACGCTCCACCCGTGATACCTCAACAACACAGCCTCCTAAACATGACCCCGAAATGGATGACACCAGCAGACATGCTAATGTGGAAGGGGAACCCTTACAGACCCCCCACCCCTAGATAAAGAAGCACAGACAACCAAGGAATGTAGAGAGAGGGAGAACCATTCTTCCTATGGGAAAGCCCCCAGTGAGTTATTCCATGCCAGTGGTCAGCCCTGAAGCTATATACATACATACAAGTAGTACTATCTGCACTGAACAGGTCATGTGTGTGTGTGTGTGTGTGTGTGTGTGTGTGTGTGTGTGTGTGTGTGTGTGTGTGTAACAATAACACAAGAAAAATTAAAGAAAAAGAGTGGCAGGGGTGGGAACATGAGAGAGATTGAAGGGAGGAAAGAGAAGGGCAAAGGTATGTAATTATATTTTTTTGGTTATTTTAAAGAAAAATAAAGAGAGAGAACATGAAGTTGGGAAGAAATGATGAGGAAGACAAAGGGAGCACTGGAGAGGAGGGAACTCGGCTGCTAATATTAAATATTTAAATAATAAAATAATTTCTGAAAGCAGGCATAGACCTAGGAGACGTAGTGAGGGTGGTTCCAGGAGGAAATAGAGGGAAATGAGAGGTGAATAAAATCACAACACACAGCGTCCTTGTATGACCTTCTCAAAGAGCCAATACAAATATCACATTTTAGCTAAATTTCATATCCCTGACATTATTAGTTACTTTTCTTGATTCTGTGACAAAATGCATCACAGAAGCCACTTCAGGAGGGGAGTGTTTGGTTGATTTCCAAGGAAAACGTGACCACAAGAGCAAGAGGTCCCACTGCATCTACACTGTGAAGTAAGAGAGGTAAATGATTGGCTTCCCCCCTGTTTTATCCAGTCCAAGATCACCACCTTGGAGGCTAACCAACCACACAGGCGGAGATCCCTATCAACATAAGCCAAAATAAAATCTTGTCTCTTTGTAAACTGATTGACTCAGATATTTATTATAGTCAGAGCTGGATTACACAGGACTGAAAGCAAGCTCAGAGCCAATGACCAGGTCTGGTAACAGTGTTCCAGGAATACAGAGCAGAAAAGGATTTCCTAGTGTCCCTACCATGATCTCAGAAACAGGGACTGGAGAACTAGAAGAGAGAATGTATGTTAAGACTTCAGAATATGCCTAGGGCGAGACTTTTACCAGAAGAGAGGCTTCACAGCTTCCCTGTCTCTAAAGCCCTCTCCTGAGGGAACTGAAGACCAGAGAGGCTACATATCTTGCCTGAGGTTGCACAGTAATTTCAGCGACAAAGGAAATGTCCTGGAACGGAAGATGCACACCCATTCTGTTGCTTCAGCCTGTGACTCAGTCCCACAAAGGATAAGGCACATCTGCTGGGACACAGGAGCTCTCAAAAGAAAAAAAAATTTTGTCCAGACAAGTCATTTGTCGCTTTAGCTAACTTACCGTTAAGACTTTGTACCAGTGTGAGGAGTGTGACCATCCCCCATCTGTGTACACCACTGAAGCCTGTGAAGAAAGGGAGGGAAAGGCATGAGCTGTTGAAAAGTCGTCTGTGCTCAGCCAGCAAAATCAACCTTAGCTTTGCCTGATGGAAACCAGTTTGACCAAGCTGCATGGAAACCCTGCTATGGAAGCCATAATCTCCATAATGTGCTCCAGATTTTGATGGGTTTTGTTTTCTTGGGGGTTTTGTTTTTAAAAGGGTGCAGTGTCGACAAAAACTAGAAAGATCCCCCGGATCTAGAGTTACAGGCAATTGTGAGCCCCTGCTGTGTGGGTGCTGGGAACCCGGATCTGCAAGAACATCCCTTGTCCTTAACTGCTGAGGCCACCTCTCCAAGGGTAGTGGTTGTGGTTCTTATATTTGTGAATTTCTGATTTGTATGCTCTGTACTGTGCCCATGCCTCCTGCCATGGTCTGCTTTTATACCCCCTCTTCCACACCTCTTGACCTTCTCCTTACCAACTAACCCTGTCACTATTTTCATGTTTCTTTTTCTGTGAGGGTCTTATTTTGCTTTTATCTCCTGTGGTTTCTCCCTTAAAGATTTGTCATTTCTTTGTGTGGGGAAAAAAAGCAGTTTCAGCCCCACAATCCAACCATGAACTCTTCCGAGACTTCCCCAACGTAGCTGACCATACCATCTCAAACTGTGAGGCAAAACAGATCCTTCTTCCTTTAAGTTGATTCATAGTTTGTGTATTTACCACCATCATCATCAGTATATGTGTGGTCACCACCATCATTGATATCTGTGTAGTCATGACAATAATTGATATGTTTGTAGTCACTACCATCATCATCACCTATGTAGTCGTCACCATCTTTGCCATCTGTGTAATCACCACTGTCATCACCACCTGTGCAGTCACCACTGTCATCACCACCTGTGCAGTCACCACCATCATCACCACCTATGCAGTCACTACCATCATCACCACCTGTGTAGTCTCCACAGTCATCACCACCTGTGCAGTCACCACCATCATCACCACCTGTGTAGTCACCACTGTCATCACCACCTGTGCAGTCACCACCATCATCACCACCTATGCAGTCACCACCATCATCACCACCTATGCAGTCACCACCATCATCACCACCTGTGCAGTCACCACCATCATCACCACCTGTGTAGTCACCACTGTCATCACCACCTGTGCAGTCACCACAGTCATCACCACCTGTGCAGTCACCACCATCATCACCACCTATGCAGTCACCACCATCATCACCACCTGTGCAGTCACCACCATCATCACCACTTGTGCAGTCACCACTGTTGTCACCACCTGTGCAGTCACCACCGTCATCACCACCTGTGCAGTCACCACCATCATCACCACTTGTGCAGTCACCACAGTCATCACCACCTGTGTAGTCACCATTGTCATCACCATCTGTGCAGTGACCATTGTCATCACCACCTGTGTAGTTACTGTGATCATCCTCCTGCTTCAGCACTATCATCATTAGGAGAATAACCGTCATCATAGATTTTTTTGAGATAGGTTCTCATATAACCCAGGCTGGTCTCAAATTCACTGTGTAGCAGTGTTGGGGAGGAAACCCACAGCTCCATGAATTCTATGAATGCACCCTGACAACTGACATATGTCAGATGGTAGGTGGATAGATATATGATATATATAGAGAGATGAAAGATAGAGTGATAGGCAGATGATAAATAGGTAGGTAATTGATATTTGATAGACAGATTAGATACATACATACACCCATACATATATAATATGCATACCTGCATACATATGTGCATACATACATACATACATACATACATAGGCAGATAATAAATATAGAGAGCTGTTAGAGAGACATTAAACTAGACAGACACCCATCCAAGCAGTGGGTAGAAAGAACACTGACAATGCAAGCATGAGGAGCCAGCTTCAGATCTCCAGAAAACCCATAAATTAACCGTAGTGCATCTATAACCCCAGCAAGATGTGAGGCAAAGACCATGCAATTCCTAGAAGCCCCAAAGTCAGCCAGCCTAGAGAACACGAGAGGCACTTTCTCAGCAATGTAACAAGTATGGACCAACCCCTGAGGCTGCCCTCTGACCTCTAGGGTTATGTGTGTGTGTGTGCACTTCATCACTAAAACAGAAAATCTGTATCTCTAATCTTTAAATTAGATTAATTTTGTAAAAAATCTTACAAACATGCAAGATAACCAGCAAAGTGAAAGATCATGCAGTGAGACACACTGGCACCCCCCAAGAAAGCAACAGGAACCAAGAAGAAAACCTGCAGCCCCAGTCTGGTCCTAGCACAGGACTGTCATTCCTGACTCCCTACAGCACAATCCATCCGCAGCTCAGACTTTCTCATAGAATTCACACTCACCAGAAATTATTTTACCCATCTTGAACAATACCAATGCTGCTTTTACACCCCTCATTAACTAAGTCTTATTCACTGTATTTCTTTTTGTATTCATAACTGTACATGTGCATTTGTGTGTGCATTGCATGTGTGTTGTGTGTGCACTGTATGTGTGTGTGTTTGTTGCATTGAGTTGTATGTGCATTGCATGTACATTGAATGGGTATTGTACATACATTGCATCATGTGCAGCATGTGTGTAGTGCAGGTGACATGCACATGTGTGTACAAGCATGTATGGACCATAAAGATGACCTCAGACATCTTTCCTCAGCTGCCATCCACCTTAATTGTTTAGAGACAGTCTCTCATGAGCCTGGAGCCCACCAAGTAGGCTAGGCTGGCTGGCTATCAAGAGCTAAGGATCCTCTTTCTCTACTCCCCAAAGCCAGAAGTAGGCATGGCTTTTGAAATGGACTCTGCGATCAAACTCAGGTCTTCCTGCTTCCGTGTTCTGCTCTCTGAGATGAGGGTGATAGTGACTTTGTGAAGATGAAGTGCTGTGCAATAGTAAGGGGATGGCTGCCATTGCTGTGTGGGCTTCTGTTCCCCTTACATCATCCTGGGGGACCTAGATACACACACACAGGAGCCCCATGTGTTTACTCAGTGCTGCGTTATACCTGGAACTGAGGTGGCTCATAAAACATATGCACCAAATGAACAGCTCCAGGAAGAGCTACCCTGTGGATGGGCTTCCCTGAGCAGAGAAATTTTGTCAAAGGTCTCCCTGAGGTAGAGGTTGGCTGTGTGCAACAGACCTGGGACAGTAGCCTACGAGCTAGACCCCTCCAAGGCTGTCTCTTCTCCCTGCAATCCGTTTCCAGCCCACACCTCAGCCATCCCTTCCTTGTCCCATTCAACCTCACACTCACCCAAGAAGAGGAGCAGCCAGGAGCTCCACATTGTACTGTGGCAGTCATTCAATGACGAGACTCTTCCCTTTAAATGCTTGCTTTGTGGAGAAAGGAAGGGGCGGGGCCAGGGTTGCTCAACGCAGTCAGACAGAGCCCAGGCAGCTTTCTGCTGAGTTGTCACCTTCAGAGGTGGTCAGCCTGGCAATCCCCTAATTTCTCCCTTAAATCTGGCTGGTGCACACATTTCTCCCTCTCCTCCTTCATGCCCTGATGCTTGCTCTCATCCCCCCCCCCTTCCACCATCTCCCTCCCTCGCTCAATCTCTCTCACCTTTTCCTCCTTTCCCCCTCTCTTTTTTCTTTTTTTCCAATATCATCACTTATCCCCACCTCTCATCCATTTCTCTCAAACAAGTGAGATTGCATGTGCTTCACACAGTGAAGCAAATCCAAACCTTCAAGATCTCAAAGGCTTTTCCACAATCATGCTGCATCTGGCACTGTGATCAAAAAAAAAAAACCTTAATTCTGCCTTCATGTCAACCTTGTAGAATATACACACACCACATACCACATCATACACACACACACAAACTCACCACACCACACCACACACCACACTTCTGTCCTCATGAAAACCTTGTAGAATGCACACACACACACACCACATACCACATCACACACACACACACACAAACTCACCACACCACACCACACACCACACTTCTGTCCTCATGAAAACCTTGTAGAATGCACACACACACACACACACCACATACCACATCACACACACACACACAAACTCACCACACCACACCACACACCACACTTCTGTCCTCATGAAAACCTTGTAGAATACACACACACACACCACATACCACATCACACACACACACACAAACTCACCACACCACACCACACACCACACTTTGATTACCCCCATAGAAACCATTTCAATCCATCCCCAGACCTTAACACACGTTCAAACACACCCTCAGAAATGCAGAAGTCAAGTCGTCAGGTATTAGTTGGGGGTTCTTAATGTATCAGAGCCCAGGACTTGCTTCTTCCCCTTGAAGCACCCAAGTACAGAAGCATGCAGGTGCTGGACCTGCAAGAATGAAGCTGAGCCAGGCAGGTTAGTGGGATCCACGTCTGGCAGTGAATGCCTGGAGGGAGCAAGCCTTCTCCAGTGCAGCCCTTTTTCAGTGACAGAGATCTTCCCCCATACTGCTTCACTGGGGGAAATAAGGGTTAGATAAACCTTGAAGGAATGGGTAGAGGTTTTCAGGGGCTTAGGTGCTGGGAATGTTTAATTTACATCGAGAGGGATTTGGGTGCTAGATCGACAAGTCCTTATGGGGAAACCTGAAGCCTGGCCACCAGACTAGGTTACTACCTCGAGGGTGGCATAGGTGAGGTTGAGAGATGACATGCATCAAGACACACATACCCAGAACTGACAGGGAGCAATCCTTACTCCTTCAGTCTCAAGATGAGATGTTTTTGGAGTTAACCCCACTCTTACTCTATGCCGGTTCTACTGGTCTCATGGTTCACGTGCCCCATACCCTGCTCTGACACAGAGGTGCAGATCAAAGTAGCTTGTCAGATTGGGGGGGGGATCATCTACCCCAGGATAGACCTGTTAGGGAGCAGAGAAGTGAGAGAAGAGCCAAAAATGAAGGTCATCAAATTAGTGTCTGGTATGTGGAACCTACGGAAGCATCTGTCTTACTCAGGGTTTCTATTGCTGTAAGGAAACACCATGACCAAAGCAACTGGGGGAGTAAAGGGCTTACTTGGCTGATACTTCCAAACCACTGTTCGTCATCAAAGGTAGCCAGGAAACCAAACAGGACAGGAACCGAGAGGCAGGAGCTGATGCAGAGGCCATGGAGGGTGCTGCTTACTGGTTTGCTCCTCATGGTTTGCTCAGCCAGCTTTCTTATAAAACCCAGGAACCCAGGACCAACAGCCCCTAAGATGGCACCACCCATGGTGAGCTGGGCCCTCCCCCATCAATCACTAATTAAGAAAATGCCCTACAGACTTGCCTACAGTTAGATCTTACGGAGGCATTTTCTCAACTGAGATTCTCTCCTTTCAGATGACTTTAGCTTGTGTCAAGTTGACCTAAAACTAGCCAACACAACATCAGAGAACACACACCCCAGAGTGCTCCTGAGGGGTGTTGGCATTCCCACTGCTGTCAGTCATCCAGTGGGGTTTTCTCTTAGGGGGTTCCAGCTTGATGACACCCACACAATCCTGTCAACAATAAAACGGTGCCTGTGGGATGACAGGATAGTGTGTGCTGGTCAGTTAAGAACCATGGGTGTGAAGCAGCTGATGGAAGCACGTGCAGAACCAAACATAAGGTGGAGCGCAGTAAATCTGGGCAGGGGAGGATGTAGGACTCAGAAGGGACAGGAGCTCCATAGGAGGACGGACAGTGCCAACCAACCAGGGTCTATGGGGGGCACTGTGGAGACTGGGGCTCCTGCCAGGGACTATGCGTGGACTGGACCTAGGCCCCTTGCACAGATGTAGCCAATGGAAAGCTGGGTCATAATGTGGGTACCCATGTGAAGGAAGGGGGGCTGGCTCTAACTCCACTGCCTGCTTTTTTGTCACTTTCCCATGGGAGACGGGCTGCCTGACTGGGTCACAGTGGAAGAGGATGATGCCCTCAGTCCTGATGTAATTTGATATGCTGGGGTTGGGGAGCTCCCTTCTCTGGGAAGGAGGGGAAGGAGATGGGGGAAAGAGAGGGAGGGGGAACCAGGAGGAAAGGATGGGAACTATGGCAAGAATGTAAAATGAATAATTAATTTTTAAAAAAGCAAAAAATTATGGATGTAATCAAACAAGGGCAGCATTAGATAGAAATACAAGTTCAGAGTCTAGCTCTTGGGATGAACACGCCAGTCACTTACTGGTCTTGTGTTGTTGTTGTTGTTCTTGGTGGTGGTGGTGGTGGTTGGTTGGTTGGTTGGTTGATTGATTAGTTTGGTTTGGCTTGGGTTTGGGGGGGTTGGGGGGTTTTTTTGGTTTTGGTTTTGTACACTTCCTTTTGCTCTGTGAAATGCAGACTCTATTCTTTTTGCTTTGTGTCAAAACTCTGACATTTCGAGAAGTTTATTTTCCCATTAAGCAATGCAGAGATCATAACAGGTCAAAGGGAATAACCAACTCTCAGATGCTCATTCATCCCTAAACTGGACATCAGCATCACACCCACCAAGGCTAAAGAGATTGTGTGGAAGAAGGGAGAAAAGAAAGTGAAAGTTTTAGGATGGGTTGGAGTGCTGTGCTGTTCTGCATTGCAGGCATGGTGTCATGACATTTACAAACTCACAGAAGCTATGGTCACATGAGCAAGACCTGTGCTGGATTGGGCCATCAACATCTGCTGGGGGAGGAGCTCCCAAGGCACCACCCTTTCCTGAGAATTTAAAGGCAGTTAGTGGTAGCTGTGGGAAGAGGTTTGCAAAGCCCATTTACTGCCTGAAGATACATTGGCAATTAATGGTTGATGGAGGAAAGAGAGATATTCATAAGTGTTGTGTCCATTGGTGAAGTGTTAAATTCTAGAAATAACCCCATACCCACTTGCATGCCAGCAACCCCAATGAAATTCACTGGGTCACAAAGAAAATAAGTAACAAGGAGGACCCAAGGAAGGATGCTTAAATTTCACTCAGAAGGGGAAATAGAATAGACAGAGGTAGTGTTTAAGAGGGGTAACAGGAGGGAAGAGGGAGCACAGAGGGAAATAAGAATGGATATCAAACCTGAGGAGAGTCAGGGGGGAGGCAGGAGGACAGAAGGCCTGCAAAGAAAAGAGAAATTGTAAGCAGAAGCATCTCAGTGGCAAGATGTAGGCCTAAGTCACGATAGGCTTCTGGGAGGACATGAGGGGGGACCCTAGCTGAGACTCCTAATAGCAGGGTCATATAGACTGAATAGGACACTCTCTAACTAGACAAGAGGGAAGAGACCAGCAACCCACCCACAAAAACTTCAACCCAAAATTGACCCTGCCTACAAGATGTGCAGGGATAAAGATAGAGCAGAGATTAAGGGAATTGCCCAACCAATGCCTGGCCCAACCCAAGACCCACTCCATGGAAGACAGCCAACACCTGACACTATTACTGATACTCTGCTATGCTTGCAGACAGAAACCTAGCAGAGTTGTCCTCTGAAAGGCTCCACCCAGCGCAGAGGTTCGAAATAGATGCTGAGACTCACAGCAAAACATTGGGTGAAGCGCAGGGACTCATGAAAAAAAATGGAAGGAAGGACAAAAGGATCTAGAGGTGGCAGGAGCTCCACAAGAAGACTAACAAAGCCAAGTAACCAAGACCCAAAGGTGCCTGTGGAGACTGCAGCACCAACCAAGAACCATGCATAGACCGGACCTAGGCACCCTACACAGATGTAGCCAATGGGCATCTCAAGCTTCATGTGGGTTCTCTAGTAAGGGGAGTAGGGGCTGTCTCTGACACGGACTCTGTTGCCTGCTTTTTTTTTTTTTATCATTTCCGCCTAGTGGGACTGCCTTGCCAGGCCACGGGGGAAGAGGATGCGCTCAGTCCTGATCCAACTTGATGCTCTGGGGTGGGTAGGTAGGGCGGATCCCCTTTTCTGAAGAATAGGGAAGGGGTGGGGGAAGAGGGAGGAAGGGGTGCAGCTGGGAAGAGAGGAGGAAAGGGGCTACAACTGGAATGTAAAGTGAGTAAATAAATTAATTAATTAATTAATTAAAATTGAAAGCAGAAAGAAAGAAAGAACAAAGAAACAAAGAAAGAAAAGAGAAGAGAAGAAAAGAAATTCACTGAGTCACCCAAAAAAAAAAAAAAAAGGCACAGACGTAGAAGGGGGAGTTGGTGGAAAGATGAGTGGGGCGCTGGAACGAGCAAGGGAAACATGTTAGCAACAAGGGGAATGAATGTGCTCAAACTACCTCATAATGAGACTTGTCACTATGCACAGTCAGTACCTTCTAAAAAACATATTTTAATCTGACGTGATCGCCACTGATTACAGGGCCCTGCAAGCAATTCAATCAGAGTAAGACTTAAAGGCCCAGTCGGTGCTGATAACAAAGTAGTTAGCTAATGGGGGACCAAGAGAACAGAGACTGTTACCAATTATCTGATTAATGTCTTTGTCTTTCTATCTCTTTTTGAGCTTTTTTTTCCTCCCAACCACGGCAAGATTTTTTTTAATTACTCCTGATTAATAGGCATAGCAACAACAAGTTTCTCACAAAGCCATTCATAGTTTCCTTTTTCTCATGAGAAGCAAGTCTAAGCTGCTCCAGTTTTGTAGGGCCATTTCTGCTGTTTGAATTCAGAATGCCTCTAGGTCCTGATCAACCTGCCTACTTGCTTCGGAAAGCATCAGAAGAGGCACATTATTCAAGCCATTAGTATATGCTCACAAAGCAGCCTCAGGGGCCCAGTGATACTGCTGTTGTCCAGATGAATTAATCCATAAGGCAGAATGAAAAGCGTCAGAATAAGAGGAATTGTCTAGGTTAAAAGCTTTGAGTATTACACAAGTTCCAGACCCTTGCAGGTCCCCTAATGTGAATTAGGACTGCCACCAGTCATGGTGAGTTTTATCTGTCAATGGACTGATAGTCTGCTTAGTTCCTGTCCCTATGTAATATGAAAGGGGCCAGGTATCTAAGCATAGCCAACAATCTTGGCGAAATTCTGGGTGGGAAGGATTAACTCATTCCCTAGGTCTCTTCCTGTAGCACAGAGTCTGATTCTCCAGGTTTTCCATTTTCCAAAGACCAGGATGTATTTTAAAAGGAATTTCCAGATTTTTAATTTTATGGCCTTTGGATTATTTTTCTATTTTTCTATTGTGTATTTTTAAGAGGAGGTGTTTTTTTTTCTATGTATATTCATCCATGTGTTTTTAAGAAGCCTCTGTTTTACAACCCCAAATTTTGCAATGGAAACTCCCTTGTTTCTGGTAAGCAGGGGGCCCAGCCCACAGAGCATGATTAGAATTGTAACCTCTAAATTCTTTCTCAAAAGATAAACTCCTACAACTTCTCTTTTTTTTTCAGTACAAACAGATACTTAAAGTGGGTATCAGTGAGCAAAGATCAGGATAGACTATGGGTTGCTGTTCTGTAGTCACGCCAGCTAATACCTTCCTGGTATCTATCTGTCTTTCTCATTGTCCACTCCAGACCTGAGGGCAATGGAAGTTGGACTGTAACCCTGTACTCATACCAAACAAAAGTCTCAGGAAAAGAGAGTAGGGCAGGGAGTTGAAGGGCCCAGGGCCCAAGGAGACCTTAATTTCCATGAGTCCACAGTCCAGAGACAGTCCATTTGGTAGTGTCTGCTTTCTTGACCTGAATATGGAGGATCCACAGAGTAATGCCCATCATCTTCATCACCGTAGGGGTGGAAATAATCACCTTGTAGGGACCTTTCCAGGTTAGTCCCAGTGCCCCCTTTTGTTAGCTGCTTGACCCAGACAGTATCATTGGACTTGATCAAGAAAAAAAACTGTGTGATGGGCTCACAGATGAGGTGGGTCTTTCAGATGGTCCAATGAATATAGTTTATGGAGTACTGGAGTGTTTGTGGTGAGTTGAGAGAGGAATGGTTAGAGAGTTCTTCCAGCTGCTTGCTTCTGAGCTACGAACTAGTTGGGGATGCCTTCCAAACATAATTTGGTAGGTGATAAATCCCTCTCTATATGAGGTGTGTCGGGCACCAAGCAAAGCAAAGGAAGGAGCTCTATCTACCCTTGGCTGGACTCTAATGAAAGTTTTCTTAGAGTTTTTAAAAATCCTGTTCATTCTTTCTACTTGCCTGGAACCCTGAGGTCTATATGCACAGTAAAGTTGTAAACTTTACCTACTAATTGAGATGGCTTGGCTAGGAAAATGAAGCCTCTGTCAGACCCCGTTGCTAAAGGGAGGCCGAATCAGGGGACCAGTTCCTGGAGGAGATTTTTAATCTACTATCTGAGTAGTTTCAGTCTGGGTGTGGCACACTTTTACTGACCCAGAAAAAGTATAAAAACTAGCAACTACTCGTGTCCTCCAGATCTTGGTGAATTCACCTTTCCCAGAGTTCTTGAAGATCTTGCTCTCCCACTTAGACCCTTTCCTGGGTAAGGGCTCTCTGTCTTGGATTCACTTGAGCACAAACCTGGCTGCTGGCTGAGACTTCCCATGCTAGGCTGTTGAGTCTAGGTAGAACATTCCTTGGTCTGAGCAAATCCAAAGTGTTGTGGAGCCCAAATGAGCAGCCTGATGAAGGTTAGCTTCCCACAGTCCTTCCAGTTGTTTGGGGAGAATGTTCTTTTCCTCTGGACTCTTCCATCAACCAGTGCTGTGGCTTTGATCTGTGCATTTCTTCTTTACCATGGAGTCTCAGGCCAAAGTGACAATTCCACTCAAGCCCAACTTGGTGAACTAATGAGTTCATTGAACTTAGTGACAGGAGAATTGGTGAGGGTAACTTGTAGGGGTGTAGGTAACCCCAAAACATCCTTACCAACAAAACGTCTCACCCTTGAACGGATGACAGCTTCCCCATAGTGACAAATTT
Organism: Acomys minous; assembly: GCF_964271855.1. NCBI lineage: Eukaryota > Metazoa > Chordata > Mammalia > Rodentia > Muridae > Acomys > Acomys minous. Next base: position 84,632,908 of record NC_140490.1, on the reverse strand, counting down.
AACCTCTGTATGCTCTAGCACCTTCAGGACCACATACAGCTGGGGCACAAGAGAGAGACGCTGAGCCCTGAGGAGATGAGCTGATGATCTGGAGTCAGACCCACCCTCCATCCCTTCAGCACATCTCCTTAGTTCCCCTTAGCATCCTCTCAGGTGGAACAGGCTTATGAGTGCTTTCACCACAGCATCAGCAGTGACAGTCCCTTGTTGCACAAACTCATGCTATACCTGAAGGTCCTCTGTGACAAGAATATATAAATTTAAATGTTTTGCTAACATATGTCAACTATGAATAAGAATGGACTTGATAATAACATTTTCATCCGTGTTTTAGTTACTCTGATCATATTCACCCATATTCTGTGAGGGAATGTCAGTGGGCCCCTTCTCTACGGTCTTTCATGGAGTCACCATGGCTCCTTCTAATGAAGATGGAAATGGTTGGTATGCTCAGAGAACAGCACTCCACAACTGGCATGGTCGTAGGAGTCAAACACAAAACATTGTGCATGCTTGGCAAGTGCTCTACCAATGAGTACAACCACAGCTCTTGTCTCTTCTGAAAATGGATCTTACAATGTCACCCAGGCCGGCCTGGAACTCACTCTTAGTTGAGACTGGCCCCGCTTTGGCCCCCTGAGTTCTGCCACACTCAGCTGGGCGTTAATTTCTTATCTAGAAAATGAGAGCAATTGTCAGTTTTTATCCCTAAGGGCGCAAGGTGGTTTGTAATGACTGTCAGCTTGACATGGATCTGTAATCTCTCCTAGGAGACAAGCCTCCATGCACACCTGTGAGGGATGGCCTAGGTGGGGGTAGCCTTTGGCTGTTCCTGTGGGTGGTTACCTTGATTAGGTTTAATTAAAGTGGCAAGAAACATGCTAAATATAGGTGATGCTACTTACTGACCTGAGGACTTGGACTAAATAAAAAGGAGAAAGCAAGCTATCTTCTTGGTGATGGCAGATGCTGCTTCCCTGTTGTCATGATGGGCTGTACCCTAAAACTGTGAAGCAGTTTAAATTGCTTTGTCGATTGTGCAATGAGTTCAAGGTTCTCCCGCACTTTTTCTTTTAACAGATTTTGTGTGTCTGGTTTTATGCTGAGGTCTTTAATCCACTTGGACTTTAATTTTGTGCAGGGCGATGAATGTGGATGTATTTGCATTTTCCTACAGGTAAATATCCAGCTGGACGAGCATCATTTGTTGAAAATGCTATCTTTTTTCCCATTACATGGATTCAGTTTCTTTGTCAAAAATCATGTGTCCATAGGGGTGTGAGGGTTTTTTTGTTCTGGGTCTTCAGCTCTATTCCATTGATCAACCAGCCTATTCCTATGCCAGTACCATGCCAGTTTTATGACTGTGGAGGTCAGAGGAAAACTGCTGGAGTAGGTTCTCTGCTTCCATCATATAGGTTCCAGGGATGAAACTCGGGCTATGAGGCTTGGTGGCAAGTGCCTTTACCTGCTGAGTCATCTCTCCACCCCTCGTCAAAGTGTTGTCTCTCAGCAATAGGATAAGAAGGTAATCAGTCCCTAGAAAACGGCACCTGGGGCTAATGCGCTGTGTGTGCTCAGTGGGGAGCATTGCCCCTGGTCACTGGATGAGCGATGTTGACACTCTTGGCACCTGAGCGTGGGCAATCATTTCTTCTCCTCATTGTAGAATACAAACAGCCAGATCCAGGGGAACACAGACTATAGTCAGAAGTGTGACCCGGGCTTGGGTTGAGATAACGTCCTTCTAGAGGAGCCAATGTGTAAGAGGAAACCTAGAAAATCTCCAGTCTGGTATCCAGCCTAGAGAATGGTGTGAGCCTAATATAGACACAGGCATGCCCACAGGCTAATCAAGGCCATCACTCACAGGCAAGCACAGAGTCATGTCTCCTAGGACATTTTAGATCCTGTCAGTCAAGCTAAGCAGCAAGGCTCACACAGATGCCATGATTCTAAAGAGGGACTTTCCAAGCCCTTTCCCCCAGCAAGATGGCAAGGTACGACCTGACTACTCAGATCACACACTTTCTGGATTGGCACCTGGTGTTTCCACTCCTTCAGTTTCTCTCTGTGAAAAGGGTACATAATGAAAAGAATTACTACAAGGAGAATTGGGTCTTCCTAGACTTTGCAATGGATGTCTACGAAAACCTTTACTCTGATGACATCCCTCATGCTTTGAGAGAAAAAAAGAACCACGATTGTCACTCAGCTGAAACAGCTCCAGGCAGAAACAGAACCAATTGTGAAGATGTTTCAAGATCCAGAAACTACAAGGCAGATGCAATCGACCAGAGATGGTTGACTACCTGTCAGAGAAGCACGGGTTTAGGCAAGACTATTTAGATACACCCTACAGATACACAAAATTCCAATATGAGTGTGGAAATTGCTCAGGAGCGGCAGAGCATCTTTACTTCTTTTAGAGTTTTGGTTCCAGCAACAAACGGAAATGTTTTAAGTTCACTCTGGGGAAAGCTGGCCTCTGAAATCTTAATGCATATGTGGGATGCAGCCATGGAAGACCTTACACAATACGGAAGACCGTAGACAATAATTCTGTGAGTTCTCCACTCCAGTCTCAGCAGCAGCAAACATGGCTCATCAATTGGTCTCTTTTTGTTTTGTTTTGTTTTGTTTTTCAACCATCCAAAAGGCCATGATAATATTATCGATCTCTTCCTTTACCAACCTTAATGCAACCCAATGTTGCATTGAGAATGTGTCCACATACTCTCCACTCTTTGGCCACTGCTGTCATAACAAACAAAGATGTGCAGAAATGCTGGCAGGTGCTGAAAGGTCCAGTGAAGGTTATCCATCAGGAGTCCTACACATAAAAAGACCCAATTCAGAATCTGTTGAGTGCTTGTATGTTAGATTTGATTTCAGTGGCACTCAGAAAAAAGCTGAGGGAACGTGAATCAGCGCTCGTGAATGAATTCTTCTTGGTGGCACATCTTGAGGGCTTCATCAAGAATGCCCACCTCTTCACACTTGAGACTTTTTGTCTTACCCTTCGGTGTATCAGCATTAATCGATATGTTAGCAGATCAACTGAATATGACTCCAGAAGAAGCTGAAAGATGAGTTGTGACTTTGACTAGAAATGTGAGGCTGCATGCCAAGGTTGATTCTAAGCTAGGCCACGTGGTAATGAGGAACAATGCAGTCTCACCCTATCAGCAAGTGACTGAAAAGATGAAAAGTCTTTCATTTAAAAGCCAAATGATACCATGAATATTGAAAAGAAACTCAATTAGAACAGTAGAGCAGAGGCTCCCAACTGGGGGACCCAAGATTCTGGCTTCTATTAAAGGAATATAAAGAAAAGAAGAAAAAGGAATCAATGAAAGGCATAGTAACCATTATGTATAAAGGATGACATACATTTGTAGAAGCAATTAGCATGTTTGCTATAAATTTTAGAGAATTTGAATAAAATTGGCTGTGATTTAAAAAAAAAAAAGGACTTTCCACATTTCTCCTGTTCCAGGATTCCTTTTGTATTTAAAGTGCAGGTGTGTGTGTGTGTGTGTGTGTGTGTGTGTGTGTGTGTATCCATGCATGTGTGTACATGGGGACATATATGTGAGTATATGGCCATATGTGTGTGATATATGTGTGCCTGTGTACACATGTTTATGTGTGCACTTATGTGCACTCATTTGAGTGTGTGTATGTGTGCATGCTTGTGTGCATGCATGTGCACATGTGTTCATGCTTGTGTGGGGTGTGTGGAATTATGTTGTGTGTACATGTTTTTGTGTGTTCATGATTGTGTGTGCGTGTGTGCATGCGCGCACGTGCTACCTTTGAGTATGGAGGTCAGAAAACAACCTCAGGTATGGGTCCTCACCTTCCATGTGGTTGAGGCAAACCTGTCTTGTTTCTGCTGCTCCATACTCCAGGCCACCCGGCCCATGAGCTTCCAGCAGATTCTCCTGTCTCCATCTCTCATCTTGCCTATAAGGATGCTGGAGAAGCCAGGATCCCAGTACTTGAGAGGCAGAGGCAGACGGATCTCTGTGAGTTCAAGGACAGCCTGGTCTACATAATGAGTACATAGTGAGAACCCTGGAGAAGGTGGAGGAAGCTAGGATCACAGGCACAAGCCACAAGCCACCAAATCAGCGCATCAGACCTTCGTGACAAGCGTTTGCTCCCACTGAGCCCTTGCCCAGCCCACTTCTGTGTTTCTCCTAAGCAGACAGACCCACGCTGATGCAAAGGCTGCTCAAACTAGGTTAACTGTGACTTCCCAGCCCCTTACTTAAGATGGCAGCTCTTCTTAGCTAGAGGCACAGTGGCTTTCTCTGCCTCTCTCATGACTTTCTTTGATGGTGACTCTGTAGCCCTGGCTGTCCTGGAACTCACATGTAGACTCATATGTAGACCAGCCTGGCTTGGAACTCACAGAAATCCACCTGCCTCTGCTCCCCATCTCCTCCCCACAAGTGCTGGGATTAGAGGCATGGCCATGATACCTAGCTCCCCCAGAACACTTTAAGATATTCCTGATCATTCAAAGCTGAGTAGGGGGAAGGTCCCAGAGGTGCAAATAGCTGCAAAGAGGATTTCCCCAAACATGCACCAGTGCTGAGGAAACCACAACCGAGTGCCTATGGGGACACTGACAAGCCACAGCCACTGCAAAGTGCTTGTACTTTCTTCTCTACTTCTCTTCTTAAAGCAAAGTGTCTTTATCCATGATAATTTTACACATATAATGAAATATGACCATATCCACCCCATTTCATCTTCCTAACAGCCCTATGCTCTCCCCTCCAAACATGCCCTCTCTCAACTTCATGTCCTTTATTTATAAACCACTAAAGTCCAGTTAGTTCCACCCAGGTGTGCGTGGGGTACAGGGAACACACAGAAGCATGGGCACCCAACCAGTGGCCACATCCTCAAAAATGGTTGTTTCTCCTTCTCCGGCACCCAGCGCATGCCACTAACTGCTCAGGAAGGAGTGGGGCCTAAAGAGCTCCCTTTCATCTTTGCCAGAAGTTCATCCAGTTTGATCTAATGCAGTTCTTAAAGGAGTAGCCACAGTTCCTGAGAGTCCCAGGGACCACTGTCTCTCTGCATTCCCAGGGCTGGGATGGCGAGCATACATCACCACCCGTGACTGCTCTGTGTGCCTGGGGATGCCCCTGCATCTTCATGCTGGCCAGGCAGACACGCTTTACTAATGGCTTCATTCTAATAGGTAGGGTGGCATGTGGCTTCTTCTTCCTCACAATGTCTTGGCGCCATTGCTCACAAACATTGTTAGAATGTCTGAGGATTGTTGTGGAGGACTTCATGTGTCTGAGCCCATCTTGTGCTGCTATAACAAAGTAACCCAAGACTGAGCACATTACGAAGATAAAGGGTCTGAAGATACAGTATCAGAATTACAGCATGTGCTCGGCTTGTCTGAGGGCCTTTTGACAGATGTCATCCAAGAGTTAGAAACATACAAAAGAAATCACCTATTGAGACAGGAAGCAGGAGATTGAAGAGGAGACACACTCAGTCTTCCAGGAACCAGCCCAGTCCCATGAGTGCTGCACTGATCCCACCCATCTGCTGTCCACTGAGACTTAACCACCTCCCTCAGACCAGAGACTCTGACCACTTCTGGAAAGATGTGAGCAAAGGTCTCCTCAGCACCAGTTTCTCCTAGGTGCTTTTTAATTTTTTTATAATAGAAATCACTTCACTGTGAAGACCTTGTGATTAAACAGCACCACAAAGTGAGACCGGCCAGACCCAAGGCTGCACGTCTCAGTGAGCATGGCTGCTCACATTTAGCAGCTGTTCTAAAGCAGGGACATCTCCGCTTTGAGTTTCACACTTTCTCTACTTTTCATAGGTATGCATCCCTCCACCACAGAAACAAATCCACGACAGAACTAAATCAGCTTTCTTTCTGCCTTTATGACTCATGGGTCCTTCACAAAGTACCACCCCAACTTGATGTCTTTTCAACATGTTGTACTGGCTTCCCATCCACAGGGGAATGGATAATTGAAAACCAGGTACAGATAGAAAATGAAATACTATTCATCGCTGAAGAAAACTGAAATCACAAAATTAGAAAGAAAATGGACTGACTTACTATCTAATATTAAGCAAGATGACACAATCTAATAGGTTTGTTGTTGTTGTTGTTGTTGTTGTTGTTGTTGTTTTGGTTTTTCCTTCTTGTTGTTGTTGTTTTTCAAGACAGTGTTTCTCTGTGTAACAGCCCTGGCTGTCCTGGACTTGCTTTGTAGACCAGGCTGGCCTTAAATGAATAGCAATTCTCCTGCCTCTGCCTCCTGAATGCTGGCATTACAGATGTGTGCCACCACACCCAGCTCCTTTTTTGTTTGCTTGTTTGTTTTGTTTGTTTGTTTGTTTGTTTGTTTTTCAAGACAGTGTTTCTCTGTGTAACAGCCCAGACTGTCCTAGACTCACTTTGTAAACCAGGCTGGCCTTGAACTCACAGAGATCTGCCTGCCTCTGCCTCTGCCTCTGCCTCTGCCTCTGCCTCTGCCTCTGCCTCTGCCTCTGCCTCTGCCTCTGCCTCTGCCTCTGCCTCCCCAAGTGCTGGGATTGCAGGTGTGTAGCACTGCACCCAGCTCAATCTAGTACTTTTGAATAATTGTATTATTGATTTATTTCTTATGCAATCAAATGAAATAATAATAAATATATTTTTCAAAAATAGGACATGAAATGGGATTTAGGTGTGTTCCGAAAGCCCAGAGGGAGTTGGGTTGTAGAGGTGTGGGTTAGGGGAGGTAATGGAAGTAGATACGTATATGAAACTTTCAAACAATAAATTTAAAATATGGTTTAAGCTTTCAAAAGGAAAGAATTTGTTCTGAAACAGGTACGACAGTAAACCTTTGTGGTCCCAGCACTCAAGATCGATGAGTAAGGCTGGAGGACTGAGAGATGGAGGCCAGCCTGGACTTCATGGTGAGACCCCCCCCCATCTCAGGAGAAGCTGCTGGAAATATGGTTAAGAGCACCTGCTGTCCATCAGAGAACCTGAGCTGTGCTGCATCTCCCAGGCTCCGACCTCTGTGACAATGCGAATGGCATCCACATGACACTAGAGTCGAGTACTTTAAATGGTGTGCACTGCCTAGGTGGAGTTCAAATGTGCAAAAGAAGAAGAAGTTTGGGGACAGGAGCAAGAACATTTGGGGTACACCCTGGCTATGGACAGGAAGATGAGACAGAGAGAGAGAGAGAAGCTGAAATCTGAGGCTAGGCTACAAGGTTGGAAGGTTCTCCACTCAAGCCCAGGTGCCCATGGGCAAGGGGGTGGGAGGAGATGGTGGTCCTGTGGCTGCTGTGTAAGCTCACACACACACACACACACACACACACACACACACACACACACACACACGGGTTGTAAGAGCACCCAAGTACTATTGTTTGATGCTCTGGAAGTCAAGGCCCTGGGTCTTAGGGGTTCAAATCATAGTTCTGGTAGTATCTGTATCCTTTGGAAGCTGCAGGGAAGAATCTTCTGGCTCCACCTTCTTGCCTTGTGAGGCTTTATTTCCCCCAGAGAGAGAATTGTGGGAGGTGAGGAGGGTCAGTGTGTAGGTATCTGCAGACAAGCCTGGCTGCCTGAGTTCGATCCCCAGTCCCACACTATAGAAAGAACTGACTCTAGAGATAACAGAATAATCTCTCTCTCTCTCTCTCTCTCTCTCTCTCTCTCTCTCTCTCTCTCTCTCTCTCTCTCTCTACCTCCCTCCCTCTCTCTCTCTCTCTCTCTACCTCCCTCTCTCTCTCTCTACCTCCCTCTCTCTCTCTCCCTCTCCCTCTCCCTCTCCCTCTCTCTCTCTCCCTCTCTCTCTCTCTCTCCCTCTCCCTCTCCCTCTCCCTCTCTCTACCTCCCTCTCTCTCTCTCTCTCTCCCTCCCTCCCTCTCTCTCTCTCTCTCTCTCCCTCTCCTTCTCCCTCTCTCTCTCCCTCTCTCTCTCTCTCTCTACCTCCCTCTCTCTCTCTCTCTCTCTCTCCCCTCTCTCTCTCCCTCTTGCTCTCTCCCTCTCTCCCTCTCTCTCTCTCCCTCTCTCTCTCTCTCCTTCTCTCTCTCTCCCTCTCTCTCTCTCCCTCTCTCTCCCTCTCTCTCTCTCTCTCCCTCTCTCCCTCTCTCTCTCTCCCTCTCCCTCTCCCTCTCCCTCTCCCTCTCCCTCTCCCTCTCCCTCCGTCCCTCCCTCCTCTCTCTCTCTCTCTCTCTCTCTCTCTCTCTCTCTCTCTCTCTCTCTTCCCTTACTCACTGATAACATGGTGACATTTATCTAACATCCCCTTCACAAAGTTCTTAACCAAACCCCTTCTTCTTCTTCGAAGCCCCTTTTCTGTGGAAGAGGAAATATTCGGGTCTTGACAAGGACACAGGAATGTGGGGAGTCGGAAGTCATCTATCACTGTACCCACCCCAGGCCCAGTCCTAGATTGTGAGGACTCTGAAAGATGGAAGGGTTCTACACACCTTGTTATAACCTAAAAGATGACTGGGGCTGCCCAGTCTGGACTGCAGAGATCCTAGAGGGACGAGAACAGGGGGAGAAGAGGAAGGACCCAGCAGGGGAAGTGAGTTATTCTAACCGTGCCGCTTGCACAAGCCGAAGCCTTTTATAACTTTCCCAGCAGTGAGGAAAGCACGAGACACTCGCCACTAGAGAAGTCAGCTGAGATGAGCAGAGGCCCCCTGAGCTGTCACTCTAGTCCCTAGGAAGGGAACCAGGGGGACCCCAGGAGAGATCTGCAGGGGAAACCCCATCTGAATTGGCCATGTCCCTCTAGTGCTCCAGGACCTTCCATGGACCCTGCTGAGAGGACATTTGAGCCAACAGGATCTTAAGACTCTACATAGGCATAGTCTTGTCTGGGGTCTGACTCAAGGTCTCTGCTGTTACAATTAACACCATATCCAAAAGCAGCATCAGAAGGAAAGGGCTTATTTCATCTCACAACTCCTAGGTCACTGAGGGAAGTCGAGGCAGGAACATAAGGCAGGAACCTGGAGGCAGGAGCTGGGGCAGAGGCACGGAAGAACACTGCTTACAGGCTCACTCAGCCTCCCATCCAACGCAGGCCCACCTGCCTGGATGCCACGCAACCCACAGTGGGCATGGCCCTCCCACACCAATCATTAATCAAGACTTGCCCACAGGAAGTCCCATGGAGCCATTTTCTCAACTGAGGTTTCTCTTCTCAGACAACTCTAGTCTGTGTCAAGTTGACCAAAAAAGAGAAATCAAATCCAGGATATCTGCCATTTTTATTCATTGCCACGTGCCACTGGCAAAACTTGAGGGCCCGTGTAGTGGATTCCAGGGACTCCCTGACCAGGTAGCATGCAGTGGCTGCAGCACCCACCACCTGCCCATCAGCTCCTCTGTTTGCTGCTATCAGCTCACAGCTTCCTTCTTGGTCCTGAGCTGACCATCTGTAGAAAACCACAGACCCAAATTACAGCCCATATCTGAAGATCACAGAAGCACCGAAACCCGCAGGCCCTGAGAGGAGAAGAGCCATCACTGCGGTTCTCACACTCCCAGGCTCCACGTCCTAGCTGTGATGGTGAGTCAAACTGACAGGGCAGAATCAGCAGGGAGACACGGGGCTGGGGCAGCCTGTAAAGGGCATTTCAGAAAGGGTTAAAACTGCTGGAGGGAGGGAGATCCACACTCTGAATGTAGGTGGTAGCATCTCACAGTCTGGGGCCCCAGGCTAAATAAAAAGCAGAAAACACACACACACCCCACCAAAAAAAAAAGAAGATGTGAAAGTCAGAGGGGCCTTGTTAGGAAGAGAGGTTCGGGGGAAGAGGAACAAGGCTGAAGATCCCTTGTATGTGTGTATGAACTGTCAAATAGTTGTTAAGTGGCGGCCAATGGAGACAGTGGGCTGAAGACCAGCACTTTAGTTTTCTCTGTCTCTGTCTCTCTATCTCCCTCTTCCCCACCCACTCCCGCTTCTCTCTCTCTCTCTCTCTCTCTCTCTCTCTCTCTCTCTCTCTCTCTCTCTCTCTCTCTCTCTCTCCATTCTTGACTGTGAACACACTGTAACCAGTGACCAACCACCTCCTCACACCAGGTGGACTGAATCCTTCAAACCTCCTTCTCACTTAAGTTTCTTTTGTGAGGGTGTTAATGAATTGATCACAGAAAAAAGAAAAGTCACTAGAATACTCGCTGATCCCACCCCCAAGTCCTCTTCTTCTAAGAGCACAGCCTTGGGAACCCCCTAGAGTGGGCTCCGTATCGTTTCACGTCTGCTTTACAGTGCAACATTCTGTATTCAAAACATTATTTGTATGTATACATTCAGGTGAAGTTGTGAACTGGACACTTCAAGTGTTCATTGTGTACACGTACGGCATCTTTCCATTTAACAAGTGTTTCAGAATGCCCAAAATACACTTCGTTTTCATTACACGTTAAAATTTCACAGGAAAAAGTTATGATCTTTGTCTTCAGTTTTTCCACAAATGAAAGTTATCATTTTGCCTTCAGTTGATGTCTGAACGCCACATCTGAAACAAGATCACCTGCAGCCCTGTGTCCCTTCCAGAAGAAAGACCTTTCTCTAGGCTGTGCTGGGTATCAATTTCCCGCAAATTGATATAGTCTATCATGGGGATGTTCTTTGAGCCTCAGGATGTAAGGAACCACTCAACAACTCACAAGGTTCAGGAAGGCCCTGAAGCTTGCAAGACTGGCAAGACCACCCCCTCACCAAGTTGCATAATCAGGGATGGTTGCTGGGAAGGGGACACTCTTCAATGTGGGGAGCTACCGCAAGTACCGCAAGAGAGAGCTCCAAGCTGCCAATAAATCCATCATCACCCATGCTGGGTGACTTTTATGTGGTGCAAGTACTGTTGAGTCATCTATGTTAAAGTTTACGAAGCTAGACCTGTGTGTAGTCATTTCTTTGGTCCGTTGTTAGTGCCCAGAGCAATTAAACATTTACTCATGTCTCTTTCCAGGAAAGTCTCACAACAAATTGTAAGTTAACAAAGACAAAGGATGCGTGAGCTGAGCCCCACAGGGGGCCAAGTATGTATCCAAGGATGGTTGCCCTGTGGAGTCTCAGAGAGCCTAGTCAAGCCCTCCTTCAACTTGTGACATTATGACCTCCACTGAGAACCAAGATCATATAGTCACAAGTAATGTGGTCACCACAAGTCATTCTACTGGATACTAAGTATGACACAGATCATCCCCAAACTCAAATTCCCGGTAGCTGTCCTTGTAAATTATTTTCTACATGGGTGCCTTCCGCTCCTCCGTTGCTCTGATAAAATACTGACCAAAACTAAGTTGGGGAAGGAAAGGGTATATCTGGCTCATATCCTCAAATAACAGTCCATCATTGAGGGAAGTCAGAGAGGAAACCTGAAGGCAGGACTTGAAGCAGAAGCCGAGGAGGAACATTGCTTCCTAGCTTGCTCCTTGTGGCTTTCTCATCATCTTCCACCTTCTCGGGGGGTGGCAAGGCCCCGCCCCCACTACAATCATCCATCAAGAGAACACACCACAGAGCTGCCTACAGGCCAGCCTGATGGAGACAGTTCCTCACTGAGGTTCCCTTTTCCCAGGTGGCTGTAGTTTGTGTCAAGTTGACAAGAACTAACCGGTGCATCTGATCAAGGCGTAGAACAGACCGATCAGAGCAGACCCCAGATGCATGCCCAAGGACCACTCCTGGCCTCAGGTCCTGATCCATGAGAACTAAATCATGGGGGATGGTCTGATACTGTGATGCTTAGCATTGATTGGCAGCTCGGCAGGATCTAGAATCACCTAGGAGACGAGACGTCTGGGCATGCCTGGGAGGCACCTAACAGCTGCCCTCAAGCTCCTATGGCTGTACTTTCCCACCATGATGCCAAAGCTTCACCAGCCAGTTCACCGAATGCTTTGCCTTCCCCACTTCACCAGATGCGGAAGCAGCAATGGGAGGAGCTGCTGCCCCATCCCCCAACCCCCACACCAACAGAAGTGGATTCAGAACGGGATGTGGAGTTGCATAGGCTATAGAAGGATAAGAGTCCATCATCATCATCATCATCATCATCATCATCATCATCATCATCTTTGCAACCTCAAAGTGGGGCCCCAGAGCCTCAGGAGGAAGGAGTTCATGGGAAGTTGATGGTAAAAGAATCTCAAGTTGGGGACGGGAGCGGTAGCACACACCTTTAATCCCAGCACTTGGGAAGTAGAAGCAGGCAGATCTCTGTGAGTTGCAGGCCAGCCTGGTCTACAGAGAGAATTCAGGACAGCCAAGATAACACAAAGAAACCTTGTCTCAAAAAATATATAAAATAAAATAAAATAAAATAAAATAAAAAAGAAGCTCGAGTTAGTTCTTCAGTGTAACTGGGAGGGTTGTAACTGCATTCAACTTTCACCTTCCAGATCTGGCCCCATCCAGTCAGCCCTTGACATGTGACTTGGCATCTCTGATCCTTGATGTTTGGTACTCTTTTCTTTTTAAGATTTTTTTTTTTGAGATGGTGTCTGACTGTGAAACCCTGTCTATTCTGGAACTTGCTACATAGACCAGGCTGCCTCAGACTTACAGAGAAACATCTGCCTCTGCCTCTGCCTCTGCCTCTGCCTCTGCCTCTGCCTCTGCCTCTGCCTCTGCCTCTGCCTCTGCCTCTGCCTCGTGTTGGAATTAATGATATGTGTTACCACACCTAGCCCTAGATTTATTTTGTATTAAATTATGTGTGTGCATGCTGTGCACATAAATACAGTCCCCAAGGACGCAAGAAAAGGGTGTCATATCTCCTGTAGATGGTTGTGAGCCACCCAATATGGGTACTGGGAACTGAACTTGGGTGTCAAGGAAGACCAGTGTTCACTCTACCCACAGAACCATCTCTCCAGTCCCTCAGTGATCATTTTTACTTATTTGTTTATTTGTTTGTGTGTATGTGGTGTGTGCATGTGTGTGTGCAAGCTCACATTATACATGCAGGTGAAGGTGTGTGTATGTACATGTGCTCACATGCATGTGAGGGCCAGAGGTTGATGTCAGGTGTCCTCCTGTACCTTATAGTGAGACAAGGTCTTTCACCATTTGAGTAGTGTAACCAGTTTATTCCTCAGGCCCTCTTGTCTCCGCCCCACACACACTGCGGTTACAGGCACAAACACTACGCCTGGCTTTCAGGTGGGTGCTGAGGGGTTCAAGCTCCACCCACGCTTGTGTGTGGCAAGCACTTTGCTGGCTGAGCCACCTGACCTGTCCCCTCGGCACTCTTAATGCGCCTGAAAAGTATAACCTGGAGCATGGGCTGTAGCTAGTGTGTTTCAAGGGCTTAGGCTTGAGTCTCTGAGATGGAGAAGTTTCCAGGGTCCTTTTAAGAGATGCATCCTGGGGTGCAGTAGTGGCACACATGCCTCGGCAGTAACCATCAGCTCTCTAATTGGACGTTAAGACCGGCTCAACAAGAGGGAAACCGTGCCTGGTCCTGGAAGCCTAGCCGACTACCCAGGGCTAGTGACGTCCTGGATCTGAGAAATGGTGGGGTCCTCTACTAAACCAGCAGGCTCTCTAACTGCATTCTAAACATCTGCCAAAGCAGATGGGGGCAAGCCCCTGAGGCCTCAGCCCTACATAAGGAATTACAGGCAACTAAGGAATATGCTGAGAGCGGGAGAAATAGTCTTCTCCAGAAAGGAGCCCTCCAAATGGCTACCTAATATCACATGGTCAGCCCTAAAAACATACACACAAGTAACATTATACAGACCGAGCAACAAGTTATACTTAGAAGTGAGTGCGAGAGAGAGAGAGAGAGAGAGAGAGAGAGAGAGAGAGAGAGAGAGAGAGTCTGTCTGTCTGTCTGTCTGTCTGTCTGTCTGTCTGTGTGTATGCATGTGTATACATATGCCTGTATGCATGCCATAACAATTAATGGAAAAGGAGGCCATGACTCTGAAGAAGAGCTGGGAGGAGCATAAAGGACGGTTTTGAGGGAGGAAAAGGGAAGGGAGAAATGGTATGATTATATCATAGTCTCAAAGATTTAAAAAAAAAAAAAAGATGCAACCCAAGCACTAAATAGAAGAAGAAGGAGAAGGAAGAGGGAGAGGAGGGGGAGGGGAGGAAGTATCAGAGATATCTCGGGGGACTTGGAGGGGAAATGGAAGTGATTACCACCATATTTTATTGTGAACCTTTACAAAACTCTCCGAGAGTTTTTAAAAGGATCAACTTAAACAAAGGACAAAGCTGCCCATGATGGTTCATACACATGACCTGAGCACTCAGGATGGTGAGGCAGGAGGATTGATGAGTTCAGCACCAACCTAGGCATTGCTGTCTTGCTAAAGTGGGCATGATGTGTCCGTCCCGTTGTCTCCTGGGAAACTATCTTTATGCCCGTAGACTAGCCCTGTTCTCAGCTGAGCTCAGAGAAGCTTTTGTGAATAGGAGCAGTGACAGCAGAAACTCATATAATCGGCCAGAGTACTGAGGCCATAAATGGGACACTTCCATCATGCCTCCCAAGACTCAGAACATCGTGGGAGAGCTGTGAATGTGAAAGTCGGAGGAAAGAGGAGGGGTACAGAACCCTGGCTCCTGGGCGTGATGCGAACTCACACTGGCTGGAGCTGCCCTCCCAAGATCTGGAAAAGATGGTGCCTTTCAACAACCTGTCCCGGAGGCTGGAGGGGCTCATAAGACCCTGCCCACCAGGGAGAAAGCACAGGCAGTTAGTGCTTACTGGGGAAGGAAGAGACAATTTCTTCAGTGGTGTAGTCACTGGCGAGGTGGCCACCCTTTTAAATGACCCCAATTAAACTCATTGGGTCATCGAGAACAAAATTAAAAACAAAATGAAAGTAGAGAGGGGATCGTTTGAGAAGAGGAGGGGAGCTGAGGGAATGGAGGGGACAGGAAGGGGCAATGGGGTACATGTTATCAAAATGCATCGCAGGTGTGTGTGAAGGTGTCATAAACCTAGTACGTACAATGAATGTAAGGTAGCAAGGAAATGCTAATGAATTAATAAATATAAAATATAAGGAATCTGAAGAGAGAGGGGGAAGAGGAGGAGGAGGAGGAGGAGGAGGAGGAGAAGGAGAAGAAAAAGAAGAAGAAGAAGAAGAAGAAGAAGAAGAAGAAGAAGAAGAAGAAGAAGAAGAAGAAGAAGAAGAAGAAGAAGTCGTCTAAGGACAAAGGATCGTAGAAAGGTCTCAAGATGGGCTGAAAATGACTGGACAGGAAACAAAGGGAGACATTACTCCAGGAGATGTCAGTGACCAGGAAGAGGCCAGGTTACAAGGTGGGGAAATACCAGAGGAGATTCAGAGAGTTCACAGGCTATGGCCAGCCAGGCTGATGAGAACAGAGGGTAGAAAGACTGTAAGAGCCCGATCAGGCAGGACAGAGCAGACCAGTGTCCTCTGGACATGGCAGAACCCCAGCACTCATGACAGCACAGCAGCTGTGGTTGCTGCACAGGGTCAGGCCAGTCCATCTCCCAGCATGGGGGGAGGGGCCACGGGACCCCAGGCCTAACTGAGGGGCTGGACACTGATGGCTTCTGGGGGAGGGAGGGGCAGCTTTCTTAAGGGATGTGATTTGTGATAGGTCAGCCACCCAGGAGTACATGGGCTGATCAAGCTGGATTCAATGGGTTATGAGAGGGAGAGAGGAAGCGAGGGAGGGAAGGAGGGAGGGAAGGAGGGAGGGTGGGAAGGAAGGAGGAAAAGAGAGAGAGCACGACACTGGGAAAGGGTGGGTGAGGGATCTGTGAGAAGTTGTAGGGATGAATGGTGAGTGAATGTGATTAGGGGGATGGAGAGGTGGCTCAGTTGTTAAGAGCACTCACTGCTCATCCGGAGGACGTGGGTTCAGTTCCCAGCACCCACATGGTGGCTCAAAACCATCCATAACTGCACTTCCAGGAGATCTGATGCCTTCTTTTCGCCTCTGCAGGCACCAAGCATATGGTGTAGATAAATTACAAGTAAGCAAAACACTCATAAAGTACGTCTAAATGTTTTAATTTCTTTTTTTAAAAAAATACGCTGGAAAATACATAAATGAAATTCTTGAAGAATTAATAAAAATAATCATATTTCTGAAAAACAGAAAAGAACCAACTGAGAAACGAGGGGCCGTCCTGAGCTCTGGGGAAGGGCTGTCCCTTTATTTGGAGCCATGGTCACCATGGTTACAGGTTACAGGAGACTCAGAAAGGAGAAGTTTGCAAACCCTGTTTACTGCATTTTCAGTTTTGTCAGAGCGAGGCAGAAGGCCATGACCCATGATAAGGCAAAAGATTCTAAGAATCAGACAGGACTTGAGAAATGAAATAGAGGCCACCCTTCTCTCTCTCTCTCTCTCTCTCTCTCTCTCTCTCTCTCTGTGTGTGTGTGTGTGTGTGTGTGTGTGTGTGTGTGTGTGTGTGTGTTGTGGGGGGTGGACGCACGCTAGTGCACAACACACATCAACTTTAGTATACTCATCCTGCAGCATCCCCTTGTCCTAATTGTTCTAATGTATTTTTCATTAGCTCTTTGAGAATTCTCTACACGCATGGATGCGTGCATGCATGCATGTATTCTAACCATATTTGTTCATCACCGCCTGTTCCCCAACCCTAACTCCTCTCTTCCATCCACTGCTGCCAACTTGGTGCCTTCCTTGTTGGTTGGCCTTCTTAACCTCCCAAGTCAAATTTGCGATGCTCATGTACAAATGGGTGTATTTTCCTAAGACTGGGGTAAGTAGAAACATGGGTCCTCATGTTTGTAAGGCAAGCACTAGACCAGCTGGACCAGTTCCTGAGTCTCCTCTTTGTCCTTTTACCCAAAAACCTTCAGGAAAAGCAAAGCATCCACAGAGACCTGGCTTCTAATTAGGAGTTCAAAAAGATCCAAGCTCCGTGGGCAGCGTGTGTCGATCCCATCATCCACCTCTCTGCCCTGCTTGCTGACGCCGAAACACACAGGCTGTGTGGCTTTTCTTTTTTTTTTTTTTTCCTTTGCTTGGTGCATAACTTAATAACTTGATCATTGATGCCCACCCCTTAATAATTAGATACATGTATTAAGCATGAAATGGCAGAATCTTGAGGCAGTTAGCACCTCCCTGCTCTTCAAGGTTTCTTTTTGCATTTTTCATTTAGTTGTCTGAAAAGTGCCACAGGGCGCATACGTGTGGAGGTCAGAGGACAACTGGCAAGAGTTGGTTCTCGCCTTCTGCCACCTGACTCCCAGGAGGCAAACGTGGGTCATCGGAATTGGCAGCGAGCACCTTCACTGCGGAGCCATCTTCCCAGCCACCCGCAGCCCTTTGTTATGGGATTTTTGAGACACAGTCTCTCTGTGTATCCCTGGGTGGCCTGGGACTTATTCTGTAGACCAGGCTGGTCTCAAACTCACAGAGATCCACCTACTTCTGCCTCTCAAATCCTAAAATTAAAGGCCTATGTCACCACGCCCAGCCTCGGTTTTTATTAACATATATAATGCTAACATTAGCCTAGCCTTGTGGCACAGGGTTTTTTCTGTTTTGGTTTGATTTGGTTTGGGGTTTGTTTGTTTTGCGTTGCTTTGCTTTGTTTTGCTTTGCTTTGCTTTGCTTTGCTTTGCTTTGCTTTGCTTTTTGCTTTTTTCTGTCCTGGAACTCAGTCTGTAGACTAAGCTGGCCTTAAACTCTGAGCTCCACCATCTGCTGAGGCAGGAGGATTATAAGCGGAAAGCCAGCCTCGGCTGTCGGCAGAGTGAGGCCCAGACTCAGGAGAAAAGGGAAAGGGAGCACCTGGGGAGTCAGGCTCAGTCAGCAAAGTGTTTGCTAAGTGAGCACGGCAACCTGAGTGAGTTCTGCAGAGCCTCAAAAAAAAGTCCAGGCATGGGCGTGAGACTCGGTAATCCAGCCCTGGGGAGCAGAAGGTAGTGGGGACTGATGTATCCCCAAGGCACGTTGGCCGGCCAGCCTCCATACTGCGCTTCATAAACTATCTCAAAAAAAAAAAAAAAAAAAAGTAAAAGAAGAGGGGACAAGAAGACTAGGCTGTAAGAGCCAGGGGTCAGGCACGACCCCAGCACTCATGAACTTCAGCAACTGTGGTTGCTGCACAGAATCAAGGCAGCGTCAACCTTGCTGCAAGGCTCGTGCGGCCCACCCCTAACTGAGGAGCCAGACAATTGGAGGACGGGTTGGGTTTTCTTTTGCGTGTGCCCCTCCCCCTGGCAGGTTGACCTTGCTCCGGTGGATAGCCACACAGCAAGGACTACATGGACACCCCAAGTTGGATTGTATAGGTTATTGGGTTATTTTTAATTTTAAAAAGAGGACATGATGTTGGAAGAAGGTTGGGATGAGAGCGGATCTGAGAGTTGGGGAACATACAAACAGAAGTTGAACCCAGGCGCCATATCACTCGTGGACGGTAGGTGGCAGCACACGATTGCGGTAGAGAACACTACCCACTGGAGTCCCAAAAGCAAGCCACCCCTATGCCTGACTTCATCTTAGGGAATTCCACCAGTAGAGGGGTCATTCCTTTGGATAAATGCATTTCTCTTGAAAAATAAAGCCGTCCAGGGTACCAATTCAACAACTTCGCTTAGAAATCGCTAGAGATAATAATGGGCGAAGGTGAGATGGCTCAGAGAATAAAGTAGCTTGCCACCAAACCTAATGACCTAAGTTCGGTTCCCCGGACCTACTGTGGTGGAGAGAGAGGACTCCACATGTTCCTGTGACACTCACGCACTCACACGCGCACACACACACACACACACACACACACACACACACACACACACAATCAAATAAATTTAATAAGAAACTTTAAACATAAGTTGAAGCCACCACATCACCCCAGTACTTACAGCTGTCCCTTCTAAAAGGATGGATAGAGGTGTCAGAAGTACCAGGGTCTCTTTCTGGCGGCGTCTCCGGGCTCTTATACACAGACTTGTGAGCAAACACACATGTGTACACCCACAAAATGCACCATCTTCCCTTTGCAAGCGTCCGGCCAGTGTTACACGTCATTATCGATCATGTCCACCAGGGGGCGGTCGTGTATTCAATTTCCTGCCGTCTGCCTTGGACCTGTCCTGCAGGGTTTTACAGTAGGCTAGGCATTTGAAGTTTATATCCGATTTCCCACATCTTCGTCCATGTTTTCAAATCCCTAATACAGCTGCGGGGAAGTATTTTGAGGACTGGCCTAGTTTCTGTTGATATAGTAAAATATCCTGACCAAAAAGAGAACTAGGTTATTTGGGTTTACAATTCACTGTGGGGCAGCCAAGACAGACACCTCAAACAGCAGGTGGTAATGTTTTGTGATTATTGTGTGTGTTAGCAGTGTCCCACTTACCTTTGATGGACAGCCTGACGCAGTCTAGAGTCTTCCCACAGGAAGCATCTACTGGAGAATTGCCAGATCGAATGTATGTACGCATGTATGTGAGAAGTTGTTTTCAATTGATGATGGATGCAGGAGGGCCCGGGCCCCTGTGGTCAGCACCATCCAGAGGCAAAAGGACCTGGGATGTATAATTCAACTCGCTGGACATGGCTGGGAGTGGGCAAGCCAGGAAACAGCCTTCCTCCATGGTTCCTCCCCAGATTTCTGCCTGGACTTCTCGTCGGTAATGGCTTGTGATCTGAGAGTGTAAAGCAAATCAACTCTTTCCACCCCAAGTTACTTATGGTCAGGGCATTTATCACAGGCACAGCATGAGGTATCTCTGTGGTTGCATTCACCAGCTACTCACACATGCATGTATGTGTTCACAGTGCAGGCACTTTCATGTGTGTGTGTGTGTGTGTGTGTGTGTGTGTGTGTGTGTGTGTGTGTTATGATATATTTACACCTGTAAGACCTGTATATGCAGATGTTCATATCCTCACAGGCATGGAAACCAGAGGAAGCTATGGCTCCCCACCTAATCCCCTCACACGTGGTCTCTTGCTGAACCCAGAGCTCTGCTGATAGCCAACAAGTCCCAGTAATCCTCCTGCCTCCACCCCTCACAGGGCTAGTGTTACAGGTGCATATGACCAAGCGCAGTGTTTTACTGGGGTGATGGGGATTTGAACTCAGGTCTTCATGTTTGTAGAGCAAGAACTCTTAAATCTCTGAGCCATCTCCCCAGCCACATTGTATGACTTCAAAAAACTATGTCACTGCCTCTCTGGTACCGTGAGGCACAGTCACGAACTAAACGTGCAGTTAATTTCCCAGGGCTTGAGATGACCTCTGAGTCCATTATGACGTTTCAACCACCATCGTCCACTGCCCACAAAGCTAGACATAACATCAGGCCATGGGGACACTCAGTACGATGGTGCCTTCCTGTCCTGTCCTTGGCCACCCCCACTAGCCCTTCTTTTATTTGTGCTTGGTAAGGGTGATCCCAGCTGATCAAAAGAAATCCACACAAAAGGCAACTTCCTGCCTCTTGATTTAGCCCCAAAGTACTACAGATAAAAATCTAAGTAGAGAGAGGAACTGCCAAGACCTGGGGACAGAGGACAGTGGGCTGTGTAGTGCAAATGATGAGAAAGTTCTGGAAGGTAGGTATTGGTGCTGGAGGCATGAATACACTTAGCAATAGTTAAAACGCTCAGAATGGCAAGGGTGGTAGGGTGCATGCTGTGTTTAACCACAATCTTAAAAATAAAGTCTATTCGATAAGAAAGAGACGCCAAGGCATGAATAATACATGTTGAAGAAAATCGGTCTGATGCCCAGGCCTTTTCTGAAAACCAACGATGTTGGGGGTTGGGGGTAGGGGGGCTCATGAGGCCCCGCCCCTTCCTGGGATTGATAGACAGTTGAAGGTCTCCAGGGGTAGACATTTCTTCAGTGATGTAGCCACAGGTCAGTGGCCCACACTCCCTCTAAACAGTTGCTTTTCTCAACCCTGATAGAATTCAGTGATGGGGGGTAAAAAGCATGGAAGTAGACAGGGCACTGGGTGGGAAGAGGAGGGGACCAGCAGGAGTTGGAGAGGGCAAGAGGGTGATAGAGGATATGATCAGAATATATCATACATCAATGTCAACAATCCCCATTATTAGGTATAAGTGATATCCACTTATAAAAACATGTAAAAAAATAAACTGAAGTCTGAAGCCAGGGAAACAAGAAAATGAGCTGCATACCTGTCATCCCAGCATTTGGGAGGTGGGGCCAAGATGATCGGGAGTTCAAGGTCATCCTCACTCCTAGTGAGTTTATAGCCAGTGTGAGACCTTGTATCCAAAACAAACAATAACAAAAGGAAGAAAAGTGAGGTCTCTTCCACAGGAGCAGTGTCCTGCCTAAGGCTGTGACCCAAGTCAAAAGCCCATGTCTGGGAGGTCATGACCAGGACTGGGAGATCATTTATCAGGACTAGAAGGTCGTGGCTCAGGGCCTGGAGGTCATGGCCCATGGCTTGGAGGTCATGGCTCAAGGCTGGGAGATCATGGCCCATGGCTGAGATGTCATGACCAAGGCTGAGAGGCCTTGATTAGAGCTGGGAAGTCATGGCTCAGAGCTTGGAAGTCCTGGCCCATGGCTGGGAGGTCATGGCCCATGGCTGGGAGGTCATGGTCCATGGCTGGGAGGTCATGGCCCATGGCTGGGAGGTCATGGCCCATGGCTGGGAGGTCATGGCCCACGGCTGGGAGGTCATGGCCCACAGCTGGGAGGTCATGGCCCGTGGCTGGGAGGTCATGGCCCGTGGCTGGGAGGTCATGGCCCGTGGCTGGGAGGTCATGGCCCGTGGCTGGGAGGTCATGGCCCGTGGCTGGGAGGTCATGGCCCGTGGCTGGGAGGTCATGGCCCGTGGCTGGGAGGTCATGGCCCGTGGCTGGGAGGTCATGGCCCGTGGCTGGGAGGTCATGGTCCGTGGCTGGGAGGTCATGGTCCGTGGCTGGGAGGTCATGGTCCGTGGCTGGGAGGTCATGGCCCATGGCTGGGAGGTTATGGCCTATGACTGAGATGTCATGACCAAAGCTGAGAGGCCTTGATTAGAGCTGGGAAGTCATGGCTCAGAGCTTGGAAGCCATGGCCTATGGCTGGGAGGTCATGGCCCATGGCTGGGAGGTCATGGCCCATGGCTGGGAGGTATAGCTGAGATGTCATGGCCAGGGCTGAGAGGCCTTGATTAGGGCTGGGAAGTCATGGCTCAGAGCTTGGAGGTCATGGCCTATGGCTGGGAGGTCATGGCCCATGGTTTGGAGGTCATGACCCATGGCTTGGAGGTCATGGCCTATGGCTTGGAGGTCATGGCTCATGGCTGGGAGGTCATGGCCTATGGCTTGGAGGTCATGGCCTATGGCTTGGAGGTAATGGCTCATGGCTGGGAGGTCATAGGCCACGGCTGGGAGGTCATGGTCCATACCTGGGAAGTTATGATCAGAACTGGAAGGTCATGGCCCATGGCTGGGAGGTCATAGCCCATGACTGGGAGGTCATAGCTCTATTGTAGTATAGTAGAAGTTTTGGTTTCTTTAAAAACTCAGTTATGTTGTGTAAATATGTTTTTGTTTTAATCCCAAGTGTGGGATACGGTGCTGCTTTTAGTTTGTCCACAACTGTTAACTGTGATTGCCTCTTGCAGGCTCAGAGATCTTTGCCAGCTGCAGATAGTTTAATTCTGAAGACTCTGGGAGAGTATGAAATGCCAGAGCACTGAGAGGAAGGGAGTCCGCAGATGAAGAAGGCTGCTGCTGTGTTTGTTCGCTGGTTTGCTGGACTGCTGGATATCCTAACAAAAATTGGAACTGCCTCAAGGAATTAAGCCTAAAGAGGTTGACATACCCTTTCCCCTCTAACCTTGTTTCTCTCTCACCTAGTATTGGGGTGCTAGAAGGGAGGAAGGGCTATAAGAGACCCCAATAAAGTAAATAAAAAGTACACCTACAGGGTAGGACCTCCTGCTATTATTTTCCTAAATGGTCATGTTATCAAAGTACCTCCTAAATATGTCTGCGTACATCCACAGTCCAGACAGCCCTCAGCCTGGGTCCCAGAAGCCTCCTCCTACAGTGAACAGTAGTCAGTGGAGCAAAGCATATGGCCAAAGTACTGAGAGCACACGACAGAGTGCTCATTCCTAAGTGGGACAACTACATGAACCCCACCATCACTGAGGCTCAGCGAGCACCACAGAAAAGGACATGAGGAGAGTGTAAGAGCAGGAGGGTGGGGAAGAGTACACAAGACTCCGGCACAGCGATGGCACGCGGGAACTCACAGCAGCTGCGGCTACCTGCCCAAGGCCAGGACAACCAACAGCGCAGCACAGCCGGGGAGAAGTTCTCCAGGCCTCGGCCTTCACTGAGGAGCTCTGGGCAACGGGATCTCCTGAGGAAGGGAAAGTCATTCTTGGCTGAGGGTGCGGCCACTAGGAGGTGTCCCACACTCCAGGGGATGGCCACGCAGCCCAGCACATATGGGCAACACTGACGGCACTTGGTGGTGAGGTTGTTTGTTCATTTGTATGTTTGTTTGTTTGTTTGTTTGTTTTAAGACGTGAAGTGAGGAGGGGACTATGTTGAGTGACATTTGGGTGGACTTGGAGGGGAGCCATGGAGGTATGCATGACCATATCTCATTGTATAAATATGAAATCCTGAAGAATAAAGAAATGGGCTACAGAGAGAAGCCCTGTCTCAAAAGAAAAAAAAAAGCATTTTTTCAAAGTTGTTTTATGTGTGTGGGTGTGTAGCCACCATGTTTGTCTGTGCACAATGTGTGTGCAATGCCTGCAGGGGACAGAAAAGGGCATCAGATCCCCTGGAACTGGATTCAGATTGCTGTGACTTGCCGTGTCATGTGGGGAATTGAACCCAGGTCCTTTGCAAGAGCAGCCAGAGCTCTTAACCACTGAGCCATTTCTCCAGCTCTAGAATAAAGAACTTCTTTGTAGTAGTAGTAGTAGTAGTTGTTGTTGTTGTTGTTGTATTCCAAAACAGCCTGGGCTGTTCTGAAACCTGCTTCTCTGTAGAGCAGGCTAGCCTGGGATTCACAGAGATCCACCTGCTTCTGCCTCCTGAGTGATGGGATTAAAGGCGTGCATCATCATGCCCGGCCCTGAATTTTTTTTATTCTTAAGAGGAGCTTTGTCATCCCTCACTTTCATGGAACCCAGGGAAGACATTGCAGCTGCAGCCCTCCAGCACAAGCTGGAGTGTGGTCAAGGGTGGAGCCCCACCTAGAATCACCCAGTGAGGGCCTGGAGGTGTGGTCAAGGGTGGAGCCCCACCTAGAATCACCCAGTGAGGGCCTGGAGGAGTGGTCAAGGGTGGAGCTCCACCTAGAATCACCCAGTGAGGGCCTGAAGGAGTGGTCAAGGGTGGGGCCCCACCTAGAATCACCCAGTGAGGGCCTGGGGGCGTGGTCAAGGGTGGAGCCCCACCTAGAATCACCCAGTGAGGGCCTGGAGGAGTGGTCAAGGGTGAAGTCCCACCTAGAATCACCCAGTGAGGGCCTGGGGGCGTGGTCAGAGTGAAGTCCCTGCCTAGAATCCCCCAGTAGTGTGTCTTCCTTTCATACTGAAACCATGAGGTCCATTCTCAGCACAGAGGACAAAAAAAAAAAAAGAAGGGAGTGAGAAGTGTAGGCTTGATCTTTGTAATCCAGACCCTATAAGCATAACACTCTCTTTCGCTAGGTAGGAATCCCGGGTCTCCTTCAACCTGTACTGTAAAAGCCAGAGAAGTGGGTCATTGCTGCAAGGCCGGCATTGCCGAGTGAACGTTTGTAGGTGAGCACCCTTCCCGTGTGCCCCCTTACACACACGTTTCTGCTCTCCTCATTTTTATTAGAATCAGTTGCCTCAAGCCCCACCTTCCTTCGGGGACTTGAGGAAAAAAAAATCAGTGTGTTATAAATTAACCATCTCTGGGCTTCATCCTGGGAACCCCGCCAGCTGGCCACTGGCCATCGGCACTCCATCCAGATGCCCCGCCCAAGAGAACAGTTCATGGCCCCTCAACCCTGCTGGCGTCTTGGGCCTTCATCTGCTTCTCTCTCTCTCTGACCTGCAGGGCACCAGACTCAGCAGTATTCGGAATAGTCTTCCTCCACGTAGTTAGAAGGAAACCAGCCAATCTGGAGGGAGACAAGAAACCCATCAGAACAGCCTCTATCATCTTCACTTCTCGTCACATCAAGCTGGACCCCTCCTGCCTTAGGGCTTTGCACCTGCTGTTAATTCCTCCTCTGCACACGCACAAGGATGGCCCTCTGCCCCCTAAGTCTCTGCTCGTGTGCCACCTTGTCAGTAAAGCCTTCCTCAACCTCCCTAACATGATAAGCCCCACCCACTCCACACACACACACCACACACACACACACACACACACACACACACACACACACACACACACACACACGTGCCCTCTCCTTGGCTGTTCTCCACAGGGATCATCATCATCTGAATGGTCACATAGTCTGCTTTGTTTACAAGATTGATTGCTAAGCCAACTCCCCTCCCGCAACACCACACAAAGTCAACAAGGGCAGGGAGTTTTCTCTTCCACTCACCAGACTCCCCAGGTGGACTGCCTGGTTAAAGGTCAGCATGGTCTCACCAAAAATTGTTTCAAAAAGATAATAATTGGATAATGTTCCCCTTGCACCCAGAAACATCTCCACCTCATAGTAGGTCCTCAATAAATAGGATCAAGGTGGGGGAAATATGCTAAATCTCAGTGTCCCTTTGCCCCTCTGGCTCGGGGTGACCTTTATAGAAGCTGGACTCCATCTTACCACAGCCAGGCCACACACCCCACACCCCTCCCAGATGGCCATCCCTCCTGCCTCACCCGGCCATAGATCTCCCCACGCCACCAGCCTTGCTGTCCCTTCTTGTTGAGGATCTTGATGATGTCACCCTCCTTAAGGGACAACTCGGATCGGTCCCGGGCACAGAAGTCATAGCGGGCTTTGGCAGTGCCAAAATACTTGGTGCTTCCTGCTGTGAAGAGAAAATGAGATGGCTAAGCATTCGAGATAAACACCCAGGCATCATCTGGAGACAGTACAGAGAGGGGACATATTACTCTCAGGACGGTACCATCTAGTTGCAGGGCTTCTGGGATGGCTAGCTTCAGCTGTCAACTTGACTCAACCTAAAACCCACCCAGGAAGAGGGTCTCGGTGATGGACTGTCTGCATTGTGTTGGCCATGGCCTGTGGCCACATCTGTGGGAGTTGGTCTTAATGAAGTGAATTGATGTGGAAGATCTAAGCCAATGTGAGTGGCATCATTCCCAAGGCCGGGCTGGAAGGGCGAGCTCTTATACCATCTAAGAGTGGACAAAGTGAGCAAGCACCCGTTCATTCATTTCTCCCTGCTCCTGCCTGCTGGATGCGATGTGACCTCAAGTTCCTGCCTCCTTGACTTCCCCACAGGGATGGACAGTAACCTGGAAGTGTGAAATAAAATAAACCCTCCCACCACTGCGTTGCTTTTTTGTCGTGCTATTTTACCACAGCAATAGACATGAAAACTAGAGCAGCCCTAGTACTAGGCAACCTCTAGGCTGAAGGGATACAACTCTACCCCCACACTGTCCTCCTGGCCTAATGAGTACCCAAATTTAGGAAATTTTAATTTTTTAAGTAGGGCTCCATGATGCAGCCCAGTGTGGTTCCAGCTCACTAAATAGCCCATACTGAGCCAAAACTTGTCATCCTCTTGCCTCAGGCTCCTGAATAGTGGGGGTTGCAAGCATGCACCATCACACCTGGTAAAAGCAGGCCTTCAATAATCTTAATAGTGTTTTATGTACAGTCAACCTCTCTACATCTGTGAGTCCTTAACCTGAATATTTAAGTCCAGATGTGGAGACAAAGTTTACTGTATTTAAAATATATATATATATTCATGGGTGACTGGAAAGATGGTTCAGGGACTTGATTCCCAGCACCCACATGGAGGCTCCAAACCTCCACCTGTAACCCTGGTTCCAGAAAAATCTAACACCCTCTTCTGGATTCTGCGCACACTGTCCTCAAGTGTGCATAGCCATACACAGACACGCATGTCTACACATAATTAGAAACTAAAAATAGGGGCTGGAGAGATGGTTCAGTGATTAAGAATGCTTGCTGCTCTTCCAGAGAACCTAAGTCCAGTTCCCAGCACCCCAAAACCATCTGTAACCCTTTTCTGTACTCATGTGGGGCCCACACACGTGTGCATAGCACACGTATAAATAAATCTTAAATAAAAGCAGAAATCTCCAACATCACACAGTGCCACATAAATAAACACTTAATAAAGAGGCGTTAAAAGCAAAGGTGAGGGCAGGCAGGCCCTGGAATTCCTGTTGCTGTGCAGCCCTCCAAGCTGGGACATCTTCCTACCAGGTGGCTTGCTGATGACTCTCCTCTCAGGTTCCTTATAAGGGAACTGCAAGGTGGTGTCCAGCGACTTGAAGCAATCTTTGAGGGAATTCTGCTGGTAAAACTCCACCAATTCCTGGGGGAAAATTTAACCACACAAACAGTCATTATCCCAGCTGGCCAGGCCATGGTTGAGCTGAGCTCAAGCCCTTGTCTGCACTCCTAACAGCTCCTCAGCTTCTCCCTGTGGTGGTGCAGCAAGGACCGTCTGTGGAAGGGACCCTGTGATGGGCAGTACTGGCTACCAACCTGAAGGACCGAGGCTGACCCAAGACCCAAGCGGCAAGCCTCGGGGGCGTTTCTATGTTAACTGAGGTGGGCGGAGCCACCTGAATGTGAGTGGCACCACCCCATGGGCTGGGGTCCTGGGGTGAATAAAAAGGGGAAAGCAAGCTGAGCACCAGCCTCCATCTCTCTCTCTCTCTCTCTCTCTCTCTCTCTCTCTCTCTCTCTCTCTCTCTCTCTCTCTCCTTCCTGTCTATAGATGCAACGTGACCAGCCCCCTCAGGCTCCCTACCACCACGCCTCCCTCCAAGACAGTCCTCAGCCTCCAGCCATGAGCTGCAAGAACTGGTCCCTCTTCAAGCTGCGCTGCCAGATGTCTGGGTCACAGCAATGAACAAAGTCACCAACAGACACCCCAGGCTGAGGGCCAGTTCTCTACATAGTCAGTTCGTTTTTTACGTCCTGTCAAGTTTACCAAACAGGCTCACGAAATGCAAGGCCTCCCATGTCTTTATAATTAATAATCACGGAAGCGCAGGCCAGCAGGCACACCACACGTTACCAAGGTTCTCCTAGGAACCCTGAGGGGTGTGGCTGTTCACAATTCTCCCATTTAACATTTATTTATTTATTTATTTAAGGGGATGAATGTCACAGAGTGCATGTGGTGGTCAGAGATCAACCCGTGGAAGTCTCACCTTCCATCGTGTGGGTTCGAGGGGTCAAACTTGGGTTTGATGGGTGGTAACCGCCTTTATCCACTGAGTCAGTTTGCCAGTCCTCTAGTCCTCTCTCATGTTATAGAGAAACAGAGACACCAAATTCTCTCTCTGCCCAGGTCCCACAACAGACACAAGGCAATCATGAGTGGCAGCTGATTTTAGGCCTGGCCTCTGTAAAAGGCTTCAGATTTGATTTCAACTTCCCAGCTTGTTGAACTGATGGCTATTTCTCCCACAAATAGCTCATGCTATTTGTGGGTCCAAATTGAAGGGCATTTCACAAACAAAAGCGCCCCCATTCAAGAACTCCAGGCTAAAAATGTTCAATATCATTTTTTTTAAGGGAAGGAAGAAAGAAAACTGGGGGCGGGGCAGCTGAGATGGCTCAGTGGATCAAGTTCTTGCCTAAAAATCCTGGAGACCTGGGTTCCAGCCCAGAACCCATATAAAAGTAGAAGGAGAGAGCTGAGTCCACAGGGACCTCGGGGCTGCACAGGTTCACTGCAGTGAGCATGTGCGCAAATAATAAGAATAATAACAATAATGTAATTTTAAGTTATGAATTGTCTTTCGGGCTCTTTGAACTGATCATGGGTAAGGTCCACATGACTTACACCAATCAGCTTTAAAAGCCTAGAGGAAGATAAAATGAATTAACAGGGCAGTAAACACTAGCTAAACACTCATAAACGCTCAGCAAGACAGGCAGCCCCTCAGGTCAAGTGGAGCCAACTTCAAGATCTGCAAACATGTGGCCTCTTAAAGCCTGTGAAACGGGAAGGCTGTAACAGTGAGTGTCCATGCGCCCACCTGTGTGTGGGTGTGGATATGAATGTGGGGACCAGAGGCTGGCTTCAGCCGTCTTCCTCTACCGTGTTCGACCTTAAATCTAGAAGCAGGGCCTCGCGCTGAGCCTACAGCCTCCTGGTTGCCTAGGCAGCTTCAGCAGCAAGCTCCGGGAATCCATTTGTCTCCAGCTCCCAGAGCTGGGGTTACAGATGTGTGCTGCCACACCTGGCTTTTACGTGGGTTCTGGAGATTGAACTCAGACCCTCGGGAGCTTTATCCCTGAGTCATAACCCAGCTCAACCTACTTGGCATCAATAAATGCTCTTCTGTGAGTACCCGGCACTATTGTGTCAGACTTGTTTTCACCATTGGTCCTTAAGGGGATGACTTCGTGCTCTGCAGCTTCCTGGGAAGGGCTTCTCTAAATACAAACTGAGGACCCTAAGACACGAGTGCAGACAAGTGCTGCATGGGCTTTGAGCAGCTTCGGTGGAGGTAGGGAACAGTGGCCCTTACCGGAAGGCCCCGGAAAGCCTTTTTCTCCGTGATCCGGTACAGCCCCTCTGACGTCATGATTTTAATATGTTTGACCTCGACGTTATACCTGGTACAAGGACGAAAAAAGAATCAGAGGGTTGTAACCCGAGTCTGAGGACCGCTATCATGCCACTGCCCTGGCCACAAGCCCCCAAAGACAGACGAATCAAGCTGGACTCCTTCAAGCAAGAGGAGCCACACCTTTCAAAGACAGGAGCAGTGCGTAACCCATCCCTTCCCTGGGTACCAGCTACTCTAAGCCTTCCATGTGTTAATCTTGTACAGAAGGAGTTTTTTCTTCTTGAGGTAGTTCATCCCGAGGGTCAGCCTGCAGGACCCTGAATATGGGTCCCAACATCCCATGGATTGAAGTTCTAGACAGAGAGAGAGAGAGAGGCAGAGAGATAGAGAGACAGAGACAGAGAGACAGACAGAGACAGAGAGACACAGAGAGAGACAGAGAGAAAGAGAGACAGAGACAGAGAGGGGCAGAGAGACAGAGAGACAGAGAGAAAGAGAGAGACAGACAGACAGAGACAGAGAGAGACAGAAAGAGAGACAGAGACAGAGAGAAACATGAACACCCAACATTCATCACTGTGCTGCCTAGTTTTACAACAGCTTGACACAAACTATAGTCATTTGGGAAGAGGAGCCCCAACTGAGAAAATACTCTCAGCAGATTGCCCTGTGGGGCAGTTTCTTGATTGGTGGTTGATATAGGAGAACCCAGCCAGTTGTGGATAGGGCCATCCCTAGGCTGGTGGTCCTGGGTTCTGCAAGAAAGCAGACTGAGTAAGCCCCGGGGAGCAAGCCGCTAAGCAGTGATCCTCCATGGCCTCTGCATCAGCTCCTGCCTCCTGGTTCCTGCCTTGTTGCTCAGTGACGGAGTGTGATAGCGAAGGATATGCTCACGCAAACCCTTTCCTCTCCAAGTTGCTTTTGGTCATGGTGGATGTTTTTTCCCCCACAGCCATAGAGACCCTAAGACAATCTCTCTGCTCCCTGCATGTGGATGCAGTGTGACCAGCTGCCTCATGTTCCTGCACTGCGCCTTCCCGACGCCACGGTGGAGGGTTCTCTCCCTAGTGAGCTGAAAAGGCCCTTTCTCCATTAAGTTGCCTTTGTCAGGGACTCTTGTCACAGCAGTGTGACAAGCAAACCCACCACCTCCCCTCGGGCTGTGTTGAAAAGCCAGTGGGACGCTGCAAAGAGGACAGTGTCCTTGAACAGAGAGGAAAGGACTCTGCCATGCAACATGAAGGGCAGTAGAATAGGAAGGATGCAAAGCCCAGTGGCTCAGTGAACATGGTGGGTCACAGAGCAACAAAATGGAAAGAGACACCCAACCTCACAATATGGCAGGCCACAAACTAAAAAAGACAACATAAGGGAAAGATGGCCGTTTCTGCCAACAGGGGAAGCTAGGTAACACAAAACCCTAAAAATGCTTTTCTTTCTTTTTTTCTTTCTTTTTTCTTCCTCCTCCTCCTCCTCCTCCTCCTCCTCCTCCTCTTCTTCATCTTCTCTTTTAAGGGGTTGCAAAGATAGCTCAGCAGGTAAAAGTGCTTGCCTCAAAGCTTGTCAACTTGAGTTCAGCCCCTGGTACCCTCACGTTGGAAGATCAGAACTGACTTCGGCAAGTTGTCCTCCAGCCTTCACGGTGCACCGTGGTAGATGGGCACACAGGAAATAAACGCTTTTAAATTGCTGAGCTCTCGCCAAAAAAAAAAAAAAGGAAAACCCCAAAGCTAAAAATAAAGTTGAAAGCAAAGCTAGAGTGGCCAGCCAGTGCAAGTTAATTCCCCGAATGCTGCGTTGAGCTTGGCACCGAAAGCAGCCGTGTCCAACAGTCACGTGCACGGGTGGACTGGGTGCTGGCACGGCAGCCATTTCCCCCCTTGCTTCATGTGACCCCTTCACGAGCACAGGCAGTGTTTCTATCCGCTAATGACCTGGAGATTATGGACTAGACAAAGCTGGCCAGAGAGGCCCTTGGGAGCTTCCTGCCTCTCCCTCCCCAGCACTGAGGTCACAGGCACAGCCAGACATGGTTTCAAGTGGCGGCTGCTGAGAAACCAAACTGAGGCCCGAATGGTGGTTCAGAGGGCACTTTTCGAACTGAGCCGTCTTCCAGCTCCTATCATCATATAGTTTTCTGAAGCTACGGCACCGATGCAAATCAAAGCTATATAGAGGCACCATCTGACCCCAGTCATTATGGCTGTCACCAAAATAAAAAGCACAACCAAAATTCTAGAGAGGATTGAGTGAGCAAAGGACCCTGTGCACAGCCTGATGGAATCACAAACTCCCTAAGCTTGAACACTTCTACCCTTCAGCTCAAAGGGGGTAAGATGTCTATCTGTAGGAGCTGCGGAGACGACTCAGTCAGCAAAGGGCTTGCTGCTCAAGCATGAGGATCAGAGTTCGATTCCCGGCACCCGCATAAGGCGAAGGTGGATTAACACTTGTAACCTCAGTGCTAGGGAGGTAGAGACAGGTGGTTCCCCAGGACTTAGTGGCAGCCAGCATAGCCTGTCCTCAGGGAAAGTAATGCTCCAAAACTCAAGGTAAGGACAGCCAAGATGGCTCAATATGTAAAGGCACAACAGGGGTTCAAGCCCTGAGACCCACATGGTGGAAAAGGAAAGCTAATGCTTGCAAGCTGTCATTGACTGCCACATGCATGCTGTGGCATGTGTGCCCTCCCCTACACACATACAGATAGATGATAGATAGATAGATAGATAAATAGATAGATAGATATGGAATTTTTATTTCTTAAAAAAAACACCAAGCATAATCCTGCAGCCTCCACATGTGGACACATGAGTAAGCTCCCACATACATGTCCATGAATAACAAATAAATGATACAAGTAAAAGTCACATTTCAGTGGTGGGGGGTGTGAGTTAGTACAGTATGGAGACCAGGAAATCTGTCCTAGGGCAGCTAGCACATGACACCAACAAGCCTGTGTTCATCACAGAGCAGACAAGACACAGAATCAACTAAGGTGTCCATAGATGAAGAAACGATGATAGACACACACACACACACACACAGTGGAATATCATTCAGCCATGGAATGGATGGCATCCCGTCACTTATAACCTGGAGGAAGGAGAGGGCATTGTGTTACGTGAAATAAGCCAGACACAGGAAGACAAATAACACAGCTCCTAATTCACACATCAAAGCTAAAAGTGTTCGTCTCAAATAAGAGTAGAGGCAAAAAAAAAAAAAAAAAATGCAAGGGGAAGCGCACAAAGTAAGGAAGGGAAGAGGAGAGGAAAGTAAAGAATGGTACAATGCAGTATTTCAATAAACTGTGTGTGGACAGTGTACACGTTTACATGGTAAAAAGCCAAGATGTCCTTGGCAAGCCCAAGTCAGAAGGAGTATAGTTAGGGAGGAGGAGCCCAAGACAGAGGGGGCGTGGTTAGGGAGAGAGGCGTCCAGATGAGAGGGAGGTCAGCGAGAGAGTGGTGTCTGGAAGAAGCAGCCTAGGCCAGAAGGGGTGTGGCCACAGAGGGAGGAGCCCAGGTCAGAGGAGGCGTGGTCAGGAAGAAGCAGCCCAGGCCAGAAGGGGTGTGGCCATAGAGGGAGGAGCCCAGGTCAGAGGAGGCGTGGTCAGGAAGAAGCAGCCCAGGCCAGAAGGGGTGTGGTCAGCCCAAGTCAGAGGAGGCATGGTAAGGAAGGGAGGAATTACTTAATGCTGATGGCGAATTCTGCTGCATCTTTCACCCTCTGCCGCACCAAGTAGGTCCCATCAGAGCGGTTGATGAGGATGCCCTCGGCGCCTGCTCGCTCCATGGGGCCAGCATACCTGCCGGGACACACCTGAGTCAGTCATGCCAAAGAGTATAGGATTAGGGTGTAGCCCAGGCTTTTGGAGGGCGTCCCTGGAATTCGGTGGATTGGTTTGATGAGCATATTCCTGAGTTCACACTAATCTCTGTGAGCCATAGGACAGAAATAGAGTGAGGTATCAGGCTCAGATATGAAGGTTAAGGGAAGGGTGGGCGGGAGGACTAAGCAGGTCAAGGAGCTTGCTGCCAAGCCTGAGGATTTGAGTTCAGCCCTGGGGAACCACTAGATAAAGAACCAACTGTAAGTTATTCTCTGACCTATACACACACACACACACACACACAGAAATACACATGTACACGCATACATATGCACACACATATACGCCTGCATACGTACACACATGTATACACACATACAAAGTGGGAAGTCCTAAAATAAATTAATAGTATTTAATGCAATGTGTAAAAAAAAAAAAATTGGGGGCTGGAGAGATGGCTCAGCAGTTAAGAGCAATGGCTGCTCTTCTAGAGGACCCAGGTTCAATTCCCAGCACCCACGTGGCAGGTCATAACTGTCTGTAACTCCAGTTCCAGGGAACTGTAACCCTCATACGGGCATACCCAGAGGTAAAACACCAATCCACATAAAAGAAAAATAAATAAATCATTTTAAAAACAGAAAAATTAAAAGCCAACTTAAAAAAAAAGAAGGATGAGTTCAAGCACAGGAGCAGTAAGGCCTCAGGGACACCAGGCTTAGCGTAAGAACCAGACACCAGCCTGACATGGTGGTGCACACCTATAATCCCAGCACTTGGGAGGCAGAGGCAGGTGGATCTCTGAGTTCGAGGCCAGCCTGGTCTACAAAGAGAGTCCAGGAAAGCCAAGGCTACACAGAGAAACACTGTCTAAAAAAAAAAAAAAAAAAAAAAAACAAAAAAAAAAACACCAGACACCAAAGGCCACAGTCTGAGACTCCATGTAGGAAATGTCCTGAGATAGCAGCCAGATTCATGGGTGCTGAGGTTGCTCCGGAAAATCCTGCTTATAGGAATAGGACTGGGGAATGGGTAGAATGTTCTGGAACTAAAGGTGATGACTGCACTCCATTCTGAATGTACTAAAACATAGCAACTACAAATGTAAATATGAATATATTATGATGTGATGTGTTTATATCTCCTTTGAGATATTACTGTTGTTTTGGGTCTGAAGAGGGGCAATCGGTTCTCTCCTCTTGCCAGGGAAACAAGCCTTGTTCTGTTCCCTGAACTTGGGGCCTCACAGCAAGCACTTTTATGCACTAAGCCCTTCCACTGGCCATGTCTGTCTTCTTACACAATACATGCTGAAGTAATAATATTAAATGCATAACTACATGTAAAACGTATTATGATGATATATGTAACATTAATAATAGTTATATGTAATGTATACTTATACAAACATAACTACATTTTTATATATTGTTGGTATAGACATAATATAACATATTTTTATATGTCATCAACACCATCATCATCACTTTCAACACCATCACCAGCACCACTGTCATCATTATCCTGACCACCAATGACTATTACCATCACTATCACTCTCGCCACAACTACCATCACCACAATCACATTCATCACACTCTCTCTCCACCATTAACACTATCATCACCACATCCTCATCACCACTGATACCATCACCACCATCACCACCATTAACCCAATCATCAGCACCATCACCACCATCCTCATCACCATTACCACTATCATCAACATCTCCACCACCATCATCATCACTATCCTCATCACCACCAACACCATGGCCACCACCCTAATCACCATCACCATCACCATCAACACATCCTCATCACTATCAACACATCCTCATCACCATCCCCATCACCATCCTTATCACAATCACTACCATCATCAACAACAACACCATCATCACCATCTCTACTATCAACATTACTCTCCTTATCTCCATCTCAATCAACACCAACACCATAGCTACCATCCTCTCACCACCAACACAATGGTCACCATCCTCACACAGTCACTACCATCATCACCACCACCACCATCATCACCATCTCTACCATCATTATCACTATCCCCATCACCACCAACACCATCGCCACCATCCTCATCCTCATCACCATCACCACCATCATCACCACTACCATCGTCACCACCATTACCGTCACCTCCATCGTGACTGTTACTGTGACTCTCATAATTTCCCAGAATGGGGGACTTTCCTTTCCCCTCTCCCTCTGTAGCAGCTCTCAGCCTAGGGTAGGCTCGGAAGTAAGTGCTTGGGATCCAAATAATAAATTACTGATTGTTCTGAAATCCCCTACATTCAGCCTGAGTTCTCCCGCCCACCCACCACATGCATGCCCATCTTAAAACAATGAAGGCTGATTGTACTCACCAGAGGTGCACAGACAGGTCCTGAGGAGGACCCTGGGGACACAGACAAAAACCCAGACTCAGAAAAGAGGCCCTTGCCTGGAAGTCCACGTTCCAGGCACTGTGCTATTCATGGGAAAAACAACTCTAGAACCTAGTTGTTTCTCCTCATGTCAATACATTATATATAATATAGATATACTAACCTCAAGCTAAGTCAGGTTTCCAACATGACCCAAACTAGAACCACCCAGGAAGAGAGTCTCAGTGAGGTACTGTGCAGATCAAGCAACCAGTGGGTGTGTCTGGGGGGCAGATTCTAAATTATGTTAACTGATGTAGGAAGCCCAGCCCACTGTGAGTGGGTCATTCCCTAGGCAGGAGGTCCTGAACCTTACAAGAAAGGATAAACTGAGCAGAGCACACACAAGCAAGCACATGACAGTGTGCACAGCCATTTCTCTCTGTTCTTGAGATATAAACAGCTGTTTGAAGTTCTTGCCTTGATTTCCCTACAATAATGGGCTATAACATGAAATTATAAGCTGATACAGACCCCTTTCTCCCCCAAGTTTTTTTTTTCTGTCAGAGTACTTTATCACAGTAACAGAAATGAAACTAAGACACAAGGAATGATGTTTCTTTCCTTCAACAATGGACAAAAGTCTACATGACATAACAGATGCATAACGTGGCAGATGTATAGATGACAAGGAAGTAGAAGCAACGAGGCCTGGATGTTGGCACAATGTTCTCGTGGACTGTGTACAGTTTACCCTTATTTATTCAAATGCTGATTTCTCTACCCCACTCTCTGCATCAATCCAGACATTGCACTGTGATGTTTATTCTAAGCATCTCCTGTTTCAAGTTTGTGTAAACATATCACCATTTGTTCTTTGTGCTGCTAATAAAGCAAACTAGTCAATGCTGAGCAATAACAGAGAATAGGGTGGGACATCCCGATCCAATGAGGGGAGGAGAAAAGAGGAGGAAGGAGAGGGCGGAGTCACGAGGAGAAGACTGGGAAACATCAGGAGAAATGAACCAGGCCTAGGAGATGATTTAAAAGCGAGTATAAAGTGGGAAATCAGAATGGGATGAAACTATTCTAGCATGGAGGTTTAGGATGGAGTAATTATTGCTCAGCATTGTATTACAGGCTAATTAAATAGATCGTAGTCAATCTGTGTGGTTATTTGGGTATAAAACTGGTTAAGCAGTAACCACTGATTTCACTAAAATAATAATTCATTATTAAATATTAGTAATCTTTCCACACCTGGAGTAAAGAGTGGGAATGACAAGACTGAGAAGGAGAGATGGGGGAGAAGGTAGGTAGACAGGGAGGGACCAGGAAACACACAGTCAGAGAACATGATACACATGTATGACAATGGCTTCGTGAAGTCCATGGCCTGTGTGTAATGAATATTCACCACTTAAAGTTATATTAAAGAAAGATTTTCCGGACATGTGCAGATGAATGAAATCACTCCTTCCAAAGACAACGAATAGGATCCATGCGTGGCTATGTAGATAGAAGGGGCAGCGCCCCCTAGGCGAGCTGTCTACCGCTCAACTGCATCCTTAACCCGAGATGGTTGCTATTGTTTAGAATTTGTTGGCAGTGTTGGGGTAAAGATTCAAAGCCTTGTACATAAAAGCAAGCACTCTAACCCCTAGCTATGTCTCAGCCCCTCACTGGGGGGATCCTAGGCGGGGAGCTCCACCCCTGACCGTGCCCTGGACCTTGAGATAATCAGTCAGTACTACACAGTCTGGGATGAATGATGGAGTTTGAAACTCACAATGTAATTTGACACTAGAGAAATTTAAGTTCAGACTGAGGGCTTACAAATGTGACATAAAAATAAAGGGGAACTGATGGGGAAGAGGATAGGAGACACCAGGAAGAGACATAGAAAATAGGGAGGACAGTTGTGGGCGGATACGGACAAAAAGGAGAATGACCTAAACATATAAAATTGTCGTCATGAATGCCATCTTTTGATGTTAACTGAAAGTTAATTTAGGACCAGCAAGATGGTTGGAGAGTAAAGGTCCTTGTCACCACATTTAGCCACCCAAGTTCAATCCCCAAGCTCTCTATAGAGTGGAAGAGGAGAAGCAACTCTCACAAGTTGTCCTTGAACCTCCACATATAAGCCATGGAACGCACACCCACACACATGCAAAATAAACGAATGAGTACAGTGTAACAGAAAAGAAAATTTAAAGGTGAATTAAGAATACTGAACTTAGCTGGGCAGTGGTGGCGCACGCCTTTAATCCCAGCACTTGGGAGGCAGGGGCAGGCAGATCTCTGTGAGTTCAAAGCCAGCCTGGTCTACAAAGTGAATCCAGGACAGCCAAGGCTCCACAGAGAAACCCTGTCATGAAAAACAAAACAAAACAACAACAACAACAACAACAACAAAAGAACACTGAACTTGAAGAGTGTGGCCCGTGGTAGATGAACCTAATGCCAATCAATGGCCTCACTTCCACGAGCAGCACAAATTAGACTCAGGATTATGTTTAAAAGAAAAAAAATAAAAAGAGCACAAAGTTGGTAGGGAGGAGAATGGATCTGAGAGGAATTAGGTGCAATGAATGATAGGCGAATATGACAAAAATATATTGTATGCATGTGTGAGATTCCCCAAGAATTGATTTAAAAATAGCTTATTTTTGAAAGAAAAGTAATAATGAACAGGAAATCGCTGAGGAGAAAGCAACAGCTTCTGTCCATCAGGAACGTGGCCAGGAAGGAGGAGGCCATGACACTTCCACAGGAGTCAGTTTAGTGTTTGCGAAAGAAGCTAGGGACTGCCTCACCACCGTCTGCACCTGCTCTGTCCCATACAACATCCCAGGAAAAAGTGCAGGTTCTGTCATAGAAAAAGCAAGACATGTCTGCAAGCAGCAGTTGCATGCTGACTAAAGGTGGCTCAGAGAAGCAGCCGAAGCCTCGGTTTGGGAACAGGATGGGTAGGAAGATGACGGGTGGACACATGGATGATCTATGAGGGTTTCGTGAGGTCACCCCCTGGTTGGCCTAGTCCACTAGGGCCCTATCTAAACCCTCGACCCTCATACAATCTAGAATTGAGGCACTCACGTGAACATAGGGACGCACTCTGTTACAGGGAAACCAGCCGACTTCATTAGTAGCAGTATTCCTTCCCTAAAAAAATGCAGGAGACAAAAACATGAGCAGAATTTATAAGTATCCATTTGTGTGTGTGTGTGTGTGTGAGAGAGAGAGAGAGATGTGTACATCCATTTCTCCTCTCAATGTATACTATGTTTACTCATCTCTCCCTCACCATGAAGAACTAGGAACATGTTTCAAAGGTAGAGCCCCAACCTAGAGTCCCCCCGTGACGGGTTAGGAGCGTGACTTGGAAGTGGAGCCCCTACTTAGAATCCCCCCAACGAAGGGCTACAATTATGACTCAGCAGATACAATATCTGCTTAGCACCCTTGAAGCCCCAAGGACCCAGCCTCAGGACCACAAGACTTTTTTTCTTTTAAATCCAATCCATAAAATAAAATACACTGTAGTATCCTATAGCTAGCAAGGCTCCCAGGAAGGCATCCATCCCCAGATGTCTCCACTGACATACCCTTCCCATGGGGATCAACTCCAGGACCTTATGAGACTATGACCCTAGTCCCTCAGATTCCCCGCACCATGGCCCTGACTTGAGCCCATAGCCATGACCTCATTTACACTTGTACTCCTCAGGAAGCAACTCAAAAGCCTCATGGGGCTGGTCACTGGCCCTTTCCATTTCACCTGTAGCGATAACACCATACTCATGCCTTGACCCTCGCTCCTACAGCCACAGGCCGTACCTCCCACCAGTTGTGTTCAGCCTCAGCCTTAGTGAGCTCCACAATGTCCCCAGGGTTGAGCCGCACAAAAGGTCCAAAGGCTCCAGGTGGTGGAGGGATCCCATAGTATTCCTGAAACACTTCCATCTTAGGCAGACCTGGAGGGTGGAAGGAAATGGAACAACGTGGCTGGCAGAACGCTCAAGGCTGTGTCTTGAAACCCACCAAAGAGGGTCTAAAATGAAAAAGACTGATAATCCCAAGGGGTGATGAGGGTGTGGGGAAACTGGAACTCAAGTGGGACAGCATCTACTAAAGAAAAGTTTATCTACCCTGGTTGCCTGAAATTCCACTTGCAGTGTATACCTTGAGGAAGATGAAAACACACAGCTGCCTAGAGGTGGAGCCCCTGCCTTGAATCCCTTACTAAGGTGCTGGAGTTGAGGCTCAGAGGGGGAGCCCCTGCCTAGAAGCCCACAATGAGAGGTTGGGGCATACCTCAGGGGTGGAGCCTCCTTCCCCTCCTGGACTAGCAACCAGTTTACTTCCTAAAATACTCCACACACTCACCCAGTTCATTTCTTTTCTTGTCCTGAGCCCTTCGGTGTAGCTTGTCCTAGATGGAGAGATAAAGAAAGTAGGTACCTATTCCAAGCCAGGCAATTCCTTAGCCCTTCACTTTCCCCATCTATCCAAGGATGACGATGCCCATTCCGATGGTCTTCTGGTTCCTCTCTCATGAGCCTCTATGATTCCCCAAGTAAAGAACAAATAAAATTGGGTCTTACCTTCTTCATAGTCCCCAAGAAATCTATGGAAGGGAAAGTCCATCATTCAGAAGGGAAATTCCCACCACAGAGAAGCTAGCCCACCACCCTCACGTTGTTTTAGAAATACCTTGTCCATGGCGACCACATGGAGGCACCCTCCCCAGACACTCCTTGTGTGCAGGTGCCCGGCACCTGTGACAGCGATATCCCTGGTAGAATGTGCCTCTGGAAAGCAGAAGAGATAAAGGAGAAGCAGGGGTTATTGCTGCTAATTAACATATGTCCTTTGAAAGAAAACAAAGGCCAAGTGTGGCAATGCCCATCTGTCATCCCAGCATTGGAAAGATGAAGCGGATGGTGCATTCAGGTCTAGCCTGGGCTACTGAGGAAGACACTATGCGAAGGAAGGAAGAGGCAGATGAGAAGGAGACGGGGAGAGGAGAGGAAGAATGGAAGCAGAGGAAGAAGAGAAGGAAAAGGAGTAAAAGAGAAGTAATATATCACAGTACGGTTTCCCTTCCCTCACGCAAGTGACCAGTGAAGGGTCTCTCTCTACAGGGGACAGACGAAGCCAGCTCAAGGCTCAGGCTTTCCCACATACACACCTGAGTAACATCTGGCAAGCCTTGCAGGAAGTAGTCTCCTCAAAGGAGAACATCTGAAAGTCATGTCCATTGGCTGTGGCATTCTCTGGGTAGATGTTGGAGCTGGAGAGAGAATTTGAAATCAGAGAGCCAATACATGGACAAATAGCATTCTACAGAATACATCTGGGCATTCATGCAGGGATGTTTGAGTTGCGTACAGCATCAGGCTACTGTGAATCAAGGTGCTGCGAATATCAACAGAGAGAGGAAATAAGTGGGCAAGTGGGTACCAAAGGCCAGGAGAAAAGTGGAAAGTGATGGATTCGTGGGAACAGTGTCTCCTTTGGGGGTGAGGAAAGGGTTGTGTGCTAAGAGGTTATAATTACATATTTCAAATGTGATAAATGCTATGGAATTGTAGCTATGAGATGTTTGAGATTTAATTATTCTTCACGGCAGTAGAATGAAGGGCATGTGGGGGAGGAGACAGAGCAGAGGGAAGAGGACATTGAGGTAGAGAAAGAGAAAGAAGTTAAAGAAAGAGAGAAACAAATGGAAACGTGGGCGGGGAGTATGTATGTGGAGGAAAACAGGAGAAGGGAGAAGAAAAAGTAGAGAATTAAGGAAAGGGTAGAGGAAAAACACAATGCGAAAGTCTGTTTATTCTTGTCTTTTTGTTTTTAGTTTGTTGCTGCTGTTGTTTTTGTTTGTTTGTTTGTTTTTTCATTTTTCTCTTCTGAGGTTTTGGGGGGAGGGTTTGCTTTTGTTTTTTGGTGTTGTTGTTGTTGTTGTTGTTGTTGTTGTTGTTTATTGATGTTGTCATTTTTGCAGTATGGGGATTGGACCATTGGACCATATAACAGAAAAAAATGGGACTCACATGGCCATTTCAAACTGTTCCATCCACTTCTTCTTCAGCTCCCGAGTCTTGAAGAACAGCTCATAGCCCTGGGCTCCTTGCTCCTCGATCAGAAGGAACATGTGGCTCCACTGTGTGTGGAGAAACATGTCTCAATTGGAACCCCCTGCAGAAGGCAGGACCACGTCGTACCTGCCCCTCACCCCTCAGGGTAATAAACTGCTCTTGCTCCTGGACCTATGCATGGCCATGTTCAATCAGGGCATCTAGACCATGCAAGCACACATCAGCAAGTCCGAGTCACACACAGCCCTCCATGGAAACACACCAAGTCACTCTCCTCCAGGGGGTAGAGAGGAGAGAGTATGGAGGAGAAAGGGGGAAAGAAGAGAAAGGATCAAAGAGTGCAACTTCACCTCAAGCATCATCCCCACATCCTGACCAGTGGGATCTTGTAGAACAGCCCAACTCCCTCCCATACCCATCACTGATCTGGGACCCTGTGTTATTTTCTTTATAGAATCCATTTCTTTTTTTATCCTTAGTTCCTACAAGGTAAGTGTCGTGGCAGAGGGGACAGTGCCTGGTTTTGTTTGGGGTCTTTGCTTTTGTTGTTGTTGTTGTCAGATTTTTGTTTTGTCTCTCGGGGGTTTTGTTTCTATTTTGTAGATGCTATCGTTTTTGCCTCCTATAATCACTAGACCACTGATCTCATCCTCAAAACTCTCAGGACTGATACTGAAGCCACTCTGTAGACCAGTCAGGTCTTGAACTTGGAGTCCTCCAGCCTCAGACTCCCACGTTGCTAAGATTACAAGCCAGCACCGCCAAGCCTACCTCCATCTCTGTTTCTATCCTAGTCTCCAGAAGAATGGATGCAGATATTTAAGTGTTCAGTGTTGGGCTGGGGCAATGGCTCAGTCAAGAAAGTGCATGAGGATCTGAGTTCAAATCCCAGAAGCTACATTAAAAATATGAGGAGTGATGTCATGTGCTTGCAATCCTAGATCTGGGGAAGCATAGACAGGAGACTCTCTGGGCAACCCCTGGTCAGCCAGTCTAGCCTAAAGGGCAAGCCCCAGGTGGATGGCCGCTGAGGAATGACATCTGAGACTTCACCTCACACACAAAATAGAATGTTTCAATAAAAAGATTAAAGGGCAAGCAGTTAATTGTGCTCTCTTCTCCCTCTCTCTCTCTCTCTCTCTCTCTCTCTCTCTCTCTCTCTCTCTCCCTCCCCATTTCTCTCTCCATATATATATATATTCATCCATTTCTTTCTCCCCATTTCTCTCTCCATTTCTCTCTCTTTCTCCCTCCCTCCCTCCCTCCGTCCCTCTCCCTCTCCCTCTCCCTCTCCCTCTCCCTCTCCTCCCTCCCTCCCTCCCTCTCTCTCTCTCTCTCTCTCCCTCTCCCTCTCCCTCCCTCTCTCTCTCTCTCTCTCTCTCTCTCTCTATATATATATATATATATATATATATATATATATATATATATATATTCATCCATTTCTTTCTCCTCATTTCTCTCCCT
The DNA here is from genome assembly GCF_964271855.1 of Acomys minous. Lineage (NCBI taxonomy): Eukaryota > Metazoa > Chordata > Mammalia > Rodentia > Muridae > Acomys > Acomys minous. The sequence continues at coordinate 84,589,399 of NC_140490.1, read as the reverse complement.
CCCTCCCTCTCCCTCTCCCTCCCTTCCTCCCTCTCCCTCTCCCTCTCCCTCTCTCTCTCTCTCTCAAGCTGCCCGAGCAGCTGAGTCCTCATGACAGAGTCCCACCTTCTTGTTGTCTCTCTCCCCGGAGGAGTCATCTCGAACTTGGAAGCTGTGCAGGTTCACCGAGACCTTGAGGTCGTAGGAGTCCCCCCGGCGCTTACAGATGAGCAGTGCCTTGTCCAGCAGGAAGGCATACCTGCAAGCCTCCGGGTCAGGGGCCCACGTCTGACCCCTCCCAGCTTTTCCCCTCATCTTCCGGGCCTCTCCCCACCACGCTGTGGAATTCCACCCTTGACCATGACAAACTTAGTAAACTCACTGGTGCAGCCTAACTTCAATCACGTGATCCGAGTTGGCGTGCAACACTGTAAAACTTCGCTCAAGCACGTGTCCACCAAGGCTCTACTCTAATTAAGGTGACTCCACCAAGCTTTCTCTCAATCAGACTCTGCATTCATCTTGACTCCCCATCCCCAAATCTAGGATGACTTTGCCCACAGGTCTGCTCAGGAAGCTGGCTCCACAAGAATCCTTCAGGTCTATCTTGGGTCTACTGACTGACTTATCTAGCTAGGCGTCTAGCCACGCCCCCTGGCCAGACTGCGCCCCAGATCCATGTTGACTCTACCTGCCTGCCTGTCTAAAACCTTGGCCACAACTAGGCATGATGTCACTTGTCTTTATCCCAGCACTCAGAAGGCAGGGGCAGGCAGATGTCTGTGAGTTCAAGGCCAACCTGATCTACACAATGAGACCCTATCTCAAAAATAAGAGATTCTGGCCTCACACAGATTCGTCTCAAGTCTATGTTGACCCCGCCAACCTACCTGCCCCACCTCCTGCCGAAGCCTCACCCCCGCAGACTCGTTTGACTCTGCTCCACTTTCCACCTAAGCACTGGCCCCGCCTACAACCTCTTCTCCCTTGGTCCAAGTTGGCTCCACCCACCTGTCAGTCTTGGACCGGCGTTCCACTGAGGCGATCTTGAGTTCTCCATCAATCTTAGGCCGGCCGTAGTTGGCCAGAGACTGGTCCTGCACAGTAGGCATAGCGGGGTCTAGCTACCGATGCCCCAGAAGGGGACCAGCACCCTGCCCGTGAGTCCACCCGGCTCCACCCCTCACCCGCTCCACCCCTCACCAGGTTCTCAATGGACAGCTGGAAGTTCGTGATCTGCCTCAGAGTTTCATTGTCTCTCTTGACCTCATTCACACACTGGGCCAGGTCCTGTGAGCAAGAGATGGTGACGGGCTTTCTTGCCTACACCCTTGGCCCAGTCCCTTTTGTGGCCCAGGATAGAGGACCAAGCCCCCTTGAGGAGGCAGAAAAGAGGCTGCCAGCATGGGTGCCCAAGCAACAGCACCCACTCCCTCACCCTCATGGCGTCCAGGGCCAGCCGCAGGTTCTCCTTTTCCGTAGCATCCTGCGTGTGTTTCACTAGCTCCTGTGTGGACCAAGGAGTCAGACTTAATTAACCCGTGCCTGCCCCCATCCTCTGAGAAGAATTTCCAACTGGTGCTGACCCAACAGGTCCTCCTAGAGGCTGGGGTGTGACCCAATAGCTGGCATACTGCACCCCTCAAAGCCAGACCTCCCCCAGCATCTAAGGCTCAGAGTTTAAGCACACCCCAGATGCTGAAATGATTAATTTTGTCTTGTTGGCGTAGTCATGATTAGCAGGGAAGAGACTCTCAGGGAGGGGCTGTCTAGATCCTGTTGGCTGTGAGGGTGTTGATGGGGGATTGTCTTCATTGTGTTCACAGGGGTGGGAAGACCTGTCCCTTGTGAGTGGCACCACCCCCTGGGTTTGGATCCTGGGCCTATGTAAGTGTGGCGATTTCACCAGGCACAGGTGAGCAAGCAGGCATCCAGATGGCTCTGAGCTTGACTGTGGATGCCGTTAGCTGCTTAGACTTCCTGCCTCGACCTCCCAAGGCGGTGGACTCTAACCTGGAAATGTGCTTTCTCCCTTACCATTGCTTTTGCCTGGGCGTTGTTTTTGTTTTGTTTTGTTTTGTTTTGTTTTTCAATTGAAGCAACAAAATGGAGACTAAGCCAGTACCCAACCACACCCAGGGGACCCCGCCTTGTGCTGGCACCTGGAGGAGGAGGTGGTATTTCAGCACCCGCTGCATGGGCACCATCAGTAGATCCCGCAGCGTGAATCGCCCATTGTTGGCTCTTTGAGAACATTCCTGGCAGGGGAGAAAATGGGAGCATCATGGGAACCAGGTGGACACAGGGAAGCCGGGGGAGGGGAGGTAGGGGAGGAGGAACTAAGAGCAGTGGCTCGATCTGTGAGGTGCCTGCCATACTGGCATGGGGAACTGAATTCCACCCCCCCCAATAACCCACAGCAAAATTAAAATTAAAATTAAAAATACTGGGCAGGGGCTGGAGAGATGGCTCAGAAGTTAAGAGCGTCATCTGTTCTTCCAAAGGTCCTGAGTTCAACTCCCAGCGACCACATGGTGGTTCATACCATCTATAATGAGATCTGGTGCTCTCTTCTGATAGGCAGAATGCTGCATAAATAAATCTTAAAAAAAAAAATACTGGGCATGTTGATGCAGGTAGTTGTAAGCTCAGCACTCGGGAGGCAGAGGCAAATTGACCACTGGTGCTCACCGGCTTGCCAGCTGAACCAAATGAGCAAGCCTCAGCTCCCAGGGAGAGACCCTGTCTGGTAAACAAGGGGTTGGTGAGGTGGCTCAGCAGGTAAAGAGACTTGTGGCCAAACCTGACAACCTGAGTCCAGTCCCTGATTCCCTCACAGACAGACTGTGGCATGTGCACACCAATAAATATGTGTACAAGCAAATAAATGTAAAAGAGGGAGTGAGGAGATTGCTCAGTGGTTAAGGGAACTAGTTGCTCTTGCAGAGGGCCTGGGTTCGAGTCTCAGCACCCACACAACCATCCTTAACTTCCAGTTCCAAGAGATCTGATGCCTTCTTCTGGCATCCATAGGCACTGTTCAAAAGTGATGCACACATATATACATGCAGGAAAAACTCCCAAAAAAAGATTAAATTAAATTTAAATTTAAAAGAAATGTGGAATGTGATAAAGACTCCAAGTGTTGACTTTGGGGCACTACAGGAACATGTATGCGTATGGACCCATGCACACATGCACACGTGCCTTGAATAGACATGTATTCAAGGAGCTTCCCACTCCTGTGCTTTCACTACAGCCTACCCAAAGCACAGCATCTCCCAGGGCAACAGAAGCCAGTGTTGCACTTAGCAGGCAGTGGAGGGAGAGGGACCCATGAGCCACACTGGGATCCAATTCAGATCAAGACTCAGCCTGGCATCGGTCTCAGGATAAACTTGGGGCATCATGAATGTTCAGGTTCATTCCCAAACCAAGGTTCAGTGTGAGGTGAGATCTGCATTCAGAGTCAAAGCTCTCCTGGGGTATGGGCTCAGAGTTCTGGGCCATATCTTCCCTGACCCATGGTCTCCACACGGCCTCTGGAAGTCTCACCCTCCCACTAGCGCAGGAGAGATGGCTCAGTTGGAAAATGCTTGCCATGCAAGCGTGAAGACTTGAGTTCAAACACCCAGCACCCACATGAACAGCCACGCACAGTCACATGTGTCTAAATCTAACTCTAGCACTGGGCGAGAGGAGCAGTCAGCGACCAGACACAGACAGATAGATGCTCAGTGCTCAGTGACCAGCGAGTCTAGCCAATCAGTGAGCTTCAGGCTCAGCGAGAGACCTTGTCTCAAAAATATAAGACAGGGAGCTATAATGGAGAACTCCGGGCATCAACTTCTAGCCTCCGAATACGAATACACACACACATAGTCTGGGGAGGTGGAGACCCACAGGTCCCTGGGGTTCCCTGGCCAGTCTAGCCTACCTGGTGAGTTCAAGAGCAGTGAGAGACTCTGCCTCAAAAAACAAGGTAGGTGGTGAACCGTAAGTTGTCATCTGATGTCTACAAGCATGCGTGCGCGCGTGCACACACACACACACACACACACACACACACACACACACACACACCCCTGAATGTGCACACCCCAACCCCATCTGCCCCATGCTCCCGTAAGACAGGATCCCACGAGGGTACCACAGCCCCACCTCCAATTTCATCTGCACATCCTCTCGTGCTGTGGCCACTTGATCCAAGTGCTTGCTGGCCGACTCCACTTGACTGCAATAACGGCCATAAACGAGGAACCTGTGGGCCAGGGTGGGACACCGCGCAAGCATGATCAGTAGGTCAGGGATATCTCAGCACACGTTCTGGCCTCGTCCATCCCAAGTGCATAACCCCAAGCCACAGTTTCCCCATCTGTAACAAGGGCCTGGCAACATTACCTCCCAGAAAGGTTAACGTAACAGTAAGTAACCTAACAGTAAATGGGAGAGTGCAGCATACAGAGTGTGACCAATGGTTGCCGACTTCACAACCAATTACTGAGCACCAACTGTGTGCCAGCCCTGCGCCAAGTGCCTTATACAGTGGTTTGTTCAATCTTCACTGTAACTGTGAACACGCCGATTCTAGATAAGGAAGCAATAGCGTCCCAGTGACACGTGGCAGAAGGAAAGGTTAAACAAGAGCTGGGAAAACCAGCATGGCTTATCTCAGGGGTGGAGCCCCCTCCTAGGATTCCCCCAATGAGGGGCTGGGGGGCGTGGCTCAGGGGTAGAGGCCCCTCCTAGAATCCCCCAAGTCACCTGTATTCACTCAGTGAAGAACTTTGCCCAGTGGTCTATCAATGTCCCTCTCAAGCATGGCTGTGACCTCCAGAACCTGATCAGCCATGTCTCACCTCTCCTTATACTTGATGAAGACCTGATAGAGTGTTGTTGCTCCCGGGCCAGCCAGGGCATCCTTCAGTTCCTTCAGGAAGTGGGTGTGCACAGACAGCAGCTCCTACCCCGAGGGGAAAAGTAAGGGGGAAAAAATGAATCTGGGGTGGAGCCTGGGCACAGACACAGACAGAGCAGCAGGAGAGGAGAGTTACACACCAGAGAGAGAGAGAGAGAGAGAGAGAGAGAGAGAGAGAGAGAGAGAGAGGTTTTATCATTGGAATGGATAAAGTGGTCCAGGGACCTGCTAGCTCACCTCGATGTTGACAAAGATGGTCTCCATATCTTGAGGCCTAAGGAATCGCTGTAGGGGCTTCATGAAGTGCTGAGGAGAGTCAAAAGAGGGTAAGACAAAAGTCGATCAGCTCGCCTTTCAGCTTGCCCAGAGGAACAGAGCAAAGGATGAATCAGGGAGACACAGAAAGGGAAAGAGGCCGAGAAACAGACGTAGGCAGCAATGACACAGACAGAAACAGCAAGGAAGAAAGAGACAGTCAGACTGACTGAAGGACAGACAGACAGAGTGGTAGAGACACAGGGATAGTTACAGAAACACCCAGAAACCAACATGGAGATTATAGAAGTAGAGGCGGAGATACAGACAGGGAGATAGTCCAAGAGACACAGAGACATTAAGATGTGCAGAAACAGAAATAGAGACAGAAGCAGACATAGAGAATTGGAGATGGAGACAGAGAGCAAAAGAAAGACAAATAGAAAAAGGCAGATAGACAAAGGAAACTGAGACCCAGGAGTGGTGGATGGCACATGCCTGACGTCCCAGTGTGGGAATGTCTGGGGCAAGAGCATCATACGTTCAAGGCCAAGTGGGCTACATAGTGAGGATATCTCAAAGAAAAACTGAGCCATGAAGAGATGGCACAGCCCTTAAGAACACTTAGTGATCTTGCAGAGGACCTGGTTTCATTCCCAGTCCCCATGTGGTGGTTCTCAAACTCAGTAACTCCTGTTCTAGTGGATCTGATACCCTCTTTTATTTTCTGAGACAGAGTTTCTCTGTGTTAGCCTTGGCTGTCCTGGACTCACTTTGTAGACTGGGCTGGCCTGGAACTCACAGAAAGTCACCTGCCTCTGCCTCCCGAGTGTTAGGATTAAAGATGTGCACCACCACACCAGGCTGATACCCTCTTCTAACCTCCCCAGGCACCAAGCACTCACATGGTGCACACACATAGATGCAGCTAAAACACTCACTTAAAATAAAATAAATTTAATTTTTTAAGAGAAATCAAGAGAAAGGGAATCTCCATACAAAAAGAAATATTGCCTTCAACTGTTCCAAGGCAGAGTTATCACTCATAGGCCAAAGTGGACGCCGTGAAATATCCACCAGTAGATGGAAGGCCAAGTGTGGTCCAGTACTCAGATTATTCAGCAGTGAGCAGGCTCTGGCACATGTGGAGGGACCCCAGTGATATCTTGCTAAGTGAGAGAACCAGACACAAAAAGGCCACCCAGTGGGGGCATCTCAACAGGGGCAATCCAGAGACAGAAAGTGGATTCCTGGGTTCTGGAAGTTGGGGAGAATGGAAAATTGAAAGGTAAGGTGTACAGCGTGTCTGTCTAGAACAGTGGCATTTTCTATAATTAGACCGTGGCATTGGCTGCCCATGGCTGGATTTAACAACCAACTGACTGTTTAGCATATTTATCCATCTCTATTAAGCTGGTGATTTTTTTTTTTAAATGATGGGCTCAGATGTAGCAGCATATACTTGTCATCCCAACACTCGGGAAGCTGTGGCAGGAGATTGTGGGTTTAAGGGTAGCCCGGGTGGGGAGACAGCCTTGGCAGGACCCCTGGGTGCAACGCACCTGCTGGATGGAGCCCAGGGTGTCCGTGTACTTCTCCTCAGTCTGCTGGATCTCCCGCAGGCAGCAGCAGCGCTTGTCATGCTCGGTCATCTTGGGCTGTGAGCAGGGACCACAGAGGCTGGTGAGACCCCGCCCTGGAGCTCTTCCCACCCTTCCCCACCTGCCTAGTCCTTCCCAGACCCACGCACCGGGGTGGGCACCGACTCCGAGCGCATGAGGTCCTCATAGATCTCATCTCCTTCTGCCTCCTCATTCTCCACGCAGTCATAAAGGTCCTCATCTTCCTCTGCGGTGTCACTGGAGGGACAGATTCAGACCGCGACCCAAGCCGGGAACCCATCAGATCCCTTGGGAATCAAGGCTGGATATACAATGTTCCCCTAGCCTTGTAATGTGTCCCCCTCGGGCCCCGGGACAGATTTGTGTCCTCTCAAACCCTAGGACAGATCTATGACCCCCCTCAAACCCTAGGACAGACTCGAGTCCCTCAGAGCACGGGATAGATCCATGTCTCTCGGGCTCCAGTCTTCACTGTGTCCCACAAACCCTGAACCTATCGGGCCCCAATACTCACTCAATCTGGTCTGAAAGGCCACTGTAAATATCTTCATCACCCAGGGCACTGTCCTCTGTTGGGAAGGGCCTGGGGAACCAGATGGGCATAAGCAGGGCTGTGGGACAATGGGCTGGAGCTTCAAGGAGAACCCAGCTTTTGACTGCTACTCACATGATGCCTTTGTTCTGGGCAATGGGTGTCCATGACAGAGCAGACAGAGTGTAGATGACCTGTGACAAGGACCATAGCTGCTCAAAAATCCTTTCTATACTTACCCCCTAAGGCCCCCAGCTCCTGAGATTAGACATGTCCAGACTTAAGGGAGCATAGTTCAGCATCTCTCATGCATCCCTACAACCCAAACAAAGCCTCCCCACTATCAGGTCCATGGGATCGCTCAGGCACAGCAAGGCAATAGGAAGGATGGGGCATCAGAGAGGCAGAACCACGCAACACCAGCCACAATGACACAGTAAGTAGGTGAACAGACCCTGAGCTTGTCCCATATGCCTAAAGTTCATGATGTGGGCAGCATCCAGGAAGGCCAACCTGGCTTTGCTACCAGATCCCCAGTAGTCTATGGGCATATGTGCACACGCACACACGCACACACCAGGATATACTGCAAATAAATTAAACTCCAATCTCTGGGCACCCCCTCCAATCCAGCTCACCTTTCCAAAGTCCTGTACATCAAAGAGGTCGAAGGCCTCGAAGAGTTCACTGCGCTTGAGACCGAACTTCTCACAGCAGGTGGACAGGAAGGTTCGGATGTTCTTAAGACAAAGGAACTATGGGGAAGAGAAATGAGGCTGGAGACACCCTGTGGTGTGTGCACACACAGGAAGACTCTCTCTGTGTGTCTCTCTGTCTCTCTCTCTGTGTCTGTCTGTCTGTCTGTCTGTCTGTCTGTCTGTCTGTCTCTCTCTCTCTCTCTCTCTCTCTCTCTCTCTCTCTCTCTCATGCACATACACATACACACAGGCAAATCAGAAAATACAGACATTAAAAAAATAAATATATGGGTAAATAAAAATAAAGTAGGCCTGGCAGGATGGCTCAGCAGGTGAAGGTATGTACTGTGCAAGCCTGAGGACCTGAGTTCAATCCCCAGGAACCCACACAAATATGAAAGGAGAGAACGGACTCCTTTCACCTCCACACGCATCTATGCCACACCCACAACGATACTGATAATAAGCAAAAACTCTGCTGGCCTTGAATTCACTATGTAGCCTTGGCTAGTGCTGAACTTATAAAAAAAACCCTCCTGCCTCTAGGTAGTAACGCGTGCTGGGATGTGTCACCATGCCCAGCTAGGAAACGTAATATTTTTATTACATATATTTATGTATGAACAAGCGTACACGTGGAGGTCAGAATACAACATGCAGGAGTCGGTTCTCTCCTTCAACTACGTGGGCGGAGGGGATCAAACTCAGGTGATCGGGCTTGGTGGCAAGCACTTTTACCCCTGGGCTCTGAAAATGCTATTTTTAAGATAAGATAATGTTTGCCAAATCCTAGAGCTAGCTCAAGGAGTGGTGATGGGACTCAGCAGCAGTGGCAGGGGGGAGAGGGGGCGGGTATCAACTCAGAAAGGAGGCACAAAGGATGAACACAGTCTTTATTTCGGGAAGAGTGTGGGCTGAGCAAGGGTTCACAGTAACCAGCAGTGACTGAGTGGAGAATCCAGAGAACTGAGCATCTCATAGGAAAAGTGGATTTTGTGCTGAGAATAAGAATAAGTGATTGGCATTTGTATTAACCGCACCCGAACCAAGGCTTAGGGAATGCTGTGCGGCGGGTTGGGGGGGGGGGGGGAGGAGGCATGGAAGGCGTGGAAAGACCATGAGAGCCGGAGGAGGACGGGGAGGAGGAGAGCTGTGAGATGCTATCCATCCGTTGGCGTAGCCATTGCTCAGGAAGTGACAGCAGCTGTGGGTGCCTGCATAGCATCAAGCCAGCCTGACCCCAGCAGACACTGGTAGATGAACGAGGCCCCACCCTTGCTAAGGAGCTCTCGACAGCAGATAGCACCTGGGGGCAGAGAGTCAGTCTTTGCTAAGGGTACACAGTGATTGGTGGGGTTCCCAAGCTCCAGTGGGTGCCCCGCGCATGGGCAGCACTAGCAGGCTGTAGTGAACTATGCTAAGCAGCATAAAGTTGGGAGGCAGTGTGTTGGGTGGGATATAGGAGAAGTGGGAGGGTGGATGGAGGCGAGGTCATATCTCATTGTACCTATAAAGTCCACAAGAGTCATGGCTGAAGGGACGGCTCAGTAGTTACGAGTGCTTGTTTCTCTTGTAGAGGACCTACCTGGGTTTGCCTCCTAGCACCTACATGGTGGCTCACAACCATCCACAACCCAGCTGCAGGGGACCTGATATCCTCCACAGACAGATACTCAATCACATAAAACAACTGGGTTTCAGTTTTTCCGAGACAGGGTCTCTCTATGTAATAAACAGCCCTGGGTGTCCTGGAAACTCACTTTGTAGGCCAGGCTGGTCTTGAACTTATAGAGATCCACCTGCCTCTGCCTCTGGAGTGCTGGGATTAAAGCCATGTGCCCCCCACCCAGACTAATATTTTTATTTAATATAAGGAATAAAGTAAACCTTTTAAAGGAAAACTGGACTAAATTTCCCCCATACTCCTTTTTCTTCTTAATATTAATTTTTATTTATTCTTGAGAATGTCATACATGTATACAATGAAATACAATGTTGTCCATCCCATCTGCCCCCTCAAATCTCCCCCAGAGGGGTCCCCTCACAACTTCACGCCCTGTTTGTTTGTTTTTTTTTTTTTTTTTTACAGCTCACTCAGTCCACTTTGTGGGGCCCATGAGGGCATGGGTGTGGAGCAATCACTGGCACATGGCAACACCCCCCCCCAGCGGCCACACTGTCAGCAAAGAATGGTATTGGTACCCCTGGAAACTGTGCACTGCCAATAGCTGCTCAGAGAGCGTGAGGCCTGGCATCATCTGCCCGCCATGCTAGGGATGGGTAGGCTGGGCCCACAGCTGTGGTCAGTTCATGAGAGTGATGGCAGAGCCATTCCAGAAGACAAGCCGTTCACAGCACCTCTCCTGGCTCTTCCTGTCTCCTCTGGTGAGACATTCTGTGAGCCTTGGAGTGGGGGGCGGGGGGAACGACGCATTTCAACAATTCCAAGACTGAGCTATAAATTCAGTGCAATTTCTACTAAAATCATTTTTTTCTTTCTTTTTTTCTTTTTTTAAATTAATTTATTCATATTACATCTCAGTTGTTAGCCCATCCCATGTATCCTCCCATTCCTCCCTTCATCCCACTTCCCCCCTACTCCCCTCCCCTCCCCTATGTCTGTGTCTGAGGGGGACCTCCTCCCCCTGTATATGCTCATGGTGGCACTCAGAGGAAAAATCATTTTTTTTAATCATTGGGCTTGATGCATGACTCATTAAGATTGTGTAGATCATATAAAGTATAACTACTCATTGAAATGTTCTGACAATGGGAAAATTCATGTGGGGCTGCTTGCCTTGCGAGATATTAAAAATTATCAGAAATTTGGGGTTCATGTGTGTGAGCAAGTGCACTGTGTGTGCCAGTTGAGACCAGTTTGACACTGAACGTCTTCCCCACACACTCTCCAGTTTGTCTACCCTGAACCAGAGCATCTCAGTAAGCCACAACTCACTAACTAGTCTAGGCTGGTTGGCTCCACCTCCAGTGCCAGGGACCATAGGTACATTCCCAGCTTTTTATGTGGGTGCTGGGGACCCAAACTCAGGTCCTTATACTTATGTAGCAAGCACTTTACCCACTGAGATATCTCCCCTGTCTCCGAGAATGAAAATCATAGATCTACAGCTATTCCAACAGTGTGATAATGGCTGCCAGCCTCCAAGATGGCACCCAACTCCCAGGGTCCATGAAGGAAACATAGCAAGCTCTCTTGTAACCTCCTCCCATGCTGAAGTGGATGGCTCCTGTGTGACTAAGAGTATTGGTTAAACTAACGATAAGGGACTCTTCAAGACTGGGCACTGTGGCCTTGTGGGTTCTCTTTGGCTTCTTACATCATTTGACCACAGCCATGTTGTAAGGGCTACCCAATCAGTGCTGTGGAGAAGGTCTGAGGCTGAACCACCTGAGATGTGGATCATCAAATGATAGCGCATCATCCAACAATTGGCTGCGACCTCATGAGAAACCTCAAAGGTGAACTGCCCAGCTAAGCGACTTCAGAACTCCTGACCCAAAGAGCCTATGAGAATTGTACTATAAAGCTATAGAATCATTCGTTACACACTGATAAGCAGGTAAACGGGGATAAGACAAATACAGTGAGAGCTTGTCTGAGGCATCTGATAACTCAGTGGTAAAACCATTCAAGGAGCTTGACCTAGTGTAAGCCCTTAGTATCTGAAAATTATAGGCATTGTCATCATAGTCATGAAAACGACCACCATCATCACCACTGCCATCACCACCATCACCATTACCTCATTATCAGTAGCCATCAATACCAGCGCCATAATCACCATGACCATCACCATCACCACTATCACTGTCAGCACCATCATGACCAACATCATTATCATCATTATCACTATTATCACCATCACTATCATCAGCCTCATCAATCAACACCACCATCACTACTAATGGCACCATCACCATCATCATCGCCATCGTTACTATTGCCATCCTCACCACCATCGTCATGACTACCACTGTTACTATCAGTACCAGCACCACAATCACCATCAACACCATCCCCATCATCATTGCTACCACCATGTCCATCACCATCACCATGCCCACAATGTGCACATCTCTCTCCCACCACCAACCTACTGTTCCCATGGCTAAGTGTCTGCTAATGAATGCTTGGTATTATAATCACATCATGCCATAACTGTCTGAACTGATGGTGAGAGCCAGTGAACTCATCATTCATCATGAGGACAGTGGTCAGTTCTCGGCAACTATGGGTGTGGCCATTAACTCATTAAAGACCTATTGAGTAACTGTTGAAGCTAAGCTTATTTGCTCTTTGCCTATGAGAAGTCTTGACTCCTCTTTGTTTAAGACTTTGTGTGTGTGCATGGGTGCTTGTGTGTGAGTGCTACTACACATATACACACATGTGTGGAAGTTGGATGACAACCTCGGGTGTTGGTACCTGGCTTATACCTTGCTTGAGGCAGGGTTTCTCTTCTCTGTGCTTGTGAACATCCAGGGACTCCCATCTCATCACAGGGCAACCTCCATGCCTGGTTGTCCATTGGGTTCTAGCAAACAAACACCAGTCTGCACACTCCCCCGGCAAATGCTTTCCTTTTCAAGACATCTCTCTACAGCACTTCTTTCTGTTCCCATGTAGCGCAGGATGGCCTGAAATTCACTATATATCCAAGGATGAGGATGCACTCCTGATCCTTCTGCTCCACGTCTTGGTGACAGGAATGTACCCCCAAGATATCTGGGTGCTGTAAATGACACCCAGGACTCCGTGTGTGCCAGACAAGTGTTCTACCCACTGGGGAACAGCCCTAGATCCAGACTATTACACACACACACACACACACACACACACACACACACACACACACACACAAATTTGTGTGTGTGTAATAGTAATAATAAAGCTAAATGTTTTTAAAAGATACACTCTGAAGACTGACTAAGGAAGACATCATAGGCTGTTGTCCACCCTCCACACACATATTCACAAGTGTGTGAAAACATAAATACATGCATGAATATATACAATACACAGAGAGGGGGGCAGAGAGAGAGGGGAGGGAGAGAGGGGCACCAAAGACTGAACAAATGAAATGGCTGAACAAATGACTTCTGTCTGATGGGTGGGATAACTAAAGCCTGTCAAAGGGCTGTCACCTGCCCAGAGACACCCATGTGAAAGCAGGAGTGTGGAGAAACACAGACCATGGACGCCAAGCCCTACCCTGCTCCACCCTGGCTCCATGAGCCACACTGGGCCATCACAGCCCCTTACCCCAGGCCTCAGGGACATAGTAGGGACCAGCATTAAAGAGGAATTATATATACCACTCAGAAGTCCTGTGGGCCCTGGACTAGCCCTAGACAGGCAGATAGGACTGGAGGCCACCACCAGAGGTGAGAGATGTCTATCTGGCCTAGGAGAGGAAATCCCCTCCTTAACCTCAGAGGATCAGCTGAGACTGCCTTCCCTCCAGTCACATGACCCCTCCAAAAGGAGTATGATTCATCACCCCTTTCAAGGCTTCAGAGTGGCCAGTTAGAGAACAGGCCTCCTTCAAAAAGCAGCAGTGACTGCGGTTAGACCACCAAAAGAACTTCCCGGTATCGTGAGGCATGTGAAAAGGTAATGAAGGACAGGAAGCCACTGACTATAGTAGGCATGTGGAAGAGGAATTCCTCCTTGTTCTGTGGGGACAACCCCGCAACTTCCCTTATTCTCCAAGACAAAAGAGGACCAAGGCATTTGGGCAAGAAACAAGATCTTAGGCAAATCAGGAGCTGGCACTGTGGTCAAGCCGGAAGTTGGCTTTTGGTGCCTCTGCAGAAAATAGAGAGAATTGTGTTCAAGGAAGTAGCACTCGGGGGGCCAAAGGCCTCTGTTGGGGGCTGGGGAAAAAGACACCAAGAGTCAACACAAATTCTGTCTTCTGTGCTTTCCACACCCACAACCCCAACCCAAGGAGACGGCAGGAAACAGGAAATGCCTGCTACCCGGCCTGGCTGGGGAAGTTAGAAAAAGGGGTAGAGGAATGGCTCCCCGCCTTCCTTCAGCCCTGCAGTCTTTCAGGCACTGACTGGCTCTCTGAGGCAGCCATGTGGCTGCCCAGAGAGGGTCGTCATGCTGTGCAGCCTGTCCTGAGCTATGAAATGGAGGAGCTGATGACACACTCAACCTGAGTCTAGAACATTCTGGGAGCCAGGCTGCCTCTCCTCTCCCCTTCACCTCACACCCGAGCACACCCTCAACATCTAGGTGTCAGGTTAGCCTGGTGGTTCCCAGCTGAAGGAGGGTCATTACATCATGCCTTCGGTTCTCCAACCGTCAGGAATGAAATTGCAATGTGCTGGCCTATGCCTGTGAGCTCAGCACTCAGGAAGGTGAGGCAGAAGGGTGGCTATAAGTTTGAGATAATCTTGGACTACATAGTGAGTTCCAGGTTGGCCAGGGTACCACAATGAGACCCTATGCCAAAAGTGGGTGTGGGCGGGGAGGGAAGAGGAGAGGGGAGGGAAGAGGGGAGGCAAGGGTGTTGTGTAGCAATTTCCTCTAAAACGAAACCCTCCACCTTGGAAGGAAGCTCATGAAGACACAGGATGTGCTAAGGGGAGGTGAAAACTCTCCTGTCCAACAGAGAAGCATTTAAGGTTCAGGAAATAATACAACAGGAAGTAAATAGGAAGTCCTTGAACCAGACCAGATTCTCTAGGCTCCTCCCTCCCCAAGCACAAGCTGTAAGGACTGCTGATGGCCACTCTCGGACAAAGCTGAACTGTCCAGAAGATGCTCAGACAGGACAAGGCACCCGGAAGAGACACATTATCCACCCTGCGGAGTGGCCTGCCGACTGTGCAGTGCCTGTCCTCCGGGTTTCCAACTTTCGTGGGTCACCCACCATCCATGCTGGGCTTTGGTGATGCAATGTCTTTGAGTAATTTCTGCTCCGGGAAGTGACCCCCTCACTCACATTCTTATATGTAACCCAGTAACTCTCAGTGGTTCGCCAAGTTGAACTTTGGCGGCGTCCTCGCTGTTCTCCGCTGCCGGCTCTCTATCTGGGGTGAGTGGACGTGTGCTCATGTCTTCCCCGGAAGACGTAGTAATCACACAGTAAAGATAAGGGAACAGAAAGAAAAGGGGTGAAGATGAAGGGGTTGGAAGAATGGCAGAGAGAGGGAAGGAGAAAAAGAAAGAGGACAGACAGGAGAGGCAAAGAAGGAGAAAGAGAGAGACGGAGATAGAAAAAAGAAGAAAGTTCTTCTAGAACTGAGCACCGACACAAAGCCTGAGCAAGCATATATTAAGTGTTTACTGTTTACCCAGCACTAAGACCCAGTCATGGACGAGGAATATCGGACCCTGATGCCACAGTGCTTGTAACCTGGAGACGTGGGATAGATGAACAGGCGGGACTCTCAGCACAAAGCAATCCTTCTCTCGGTTGGTGACAGCACTGGGGACTAGGTGGGAGGAAGTACAGATAATCTGTGATATGCAGTAACAAGGACAGGTAACAGCTTTAAAACAGTGGGTGGGGGAGGGGGCAAGGCAGAGCTCAGTCAGCAGCCACAGCAAGTCAGAGGAGATAGACCATGTAGGGGAAAATGGTGGACAGCATAATCTTCAGCGGTGCAGGTGCATCCATTTTAAAAAGATCCTCTGGTTGAAACACCAACCAAGGACCATGTAAGGACTGGACCGACCTAGACCCCCTACACATATGTACTCCATGGGCAGCTTGCTCTTCATGTGAGTCCCCCCTAGTAAGCGGAGCAGGGGCTATGTCTGTCTCTCACAAGGACTTTCCTGCATGCTTTCGATCCCCTCCCCCTGGTGGGGCTGCCTTGCCAGGCCACCTTGGTGGAAGATGCACTCAGTCCTGATGCGACATGATGAGCTGAGGCGGATAGGTAGGAGAGGCCCCCCTTTTATAAGGGCCAGGGGTTGGAGGATACAGAGAGGAGGGAGGGAGGGTAGGGCTGGGAAGAGAGGAGGGCAGAGGCTACAATCGGGATGTAAAGTGAATAAGTAAATGAATTAATTTTTAAAAAGAAAACTATGCACACAACTTTTAGGTTCTACTTTTTGAATTCCAACACTGATAAGTTCATATTTTGAAGAAATTAATCTCAAAATAAAAGACCAAATTTTATAACCGCGCCCCCTAAAACACCCCCAAGTCTCCCAACTTCTATGATGAGACACACAATAGCTGTGCAACCTTTGGTCCTGACAAACAACTCTACCCAAAACATAAAAAATACCCAAGGGCTAGATTGTGGTCAGGGATGGAGTCCCTACCTAGAATCCTCCAGTGAGGGGCTGTGTTTGGCTATGTGCACATGACTGCAAGTAGCAGAGGAGGCCAGAAGAGGGCGCTGGAGTCCCGGAAGCTGGGGTTTTTTAAGATTTATTTATTTGTTTGTTTGTTATGCATACAGTGCTCTGCCTGCATGTACACCTGCAGGCCAGAAGAGGGCACCATATCACATTCTAGATGGTTGTGAGCCACCATGTGTTTGCTGGGAACTGAACTCAGGACCTCCGGAAGAGCAGTCAGTGCTCTTAACCTCTGAGCCATCTCTGCAGCCCAAGCTAGATGATTTGTGATGACCAACACAGGCAGGACTTCCCTCCTCACTGCTTCTGTTCACCTTGCTGTGCACATCTTTCCTCAGGATCTATTCACAGGGTCTCTCACTGGCCTGGAGCCCATAGGTTCAGCTAGGCTTGCTGGGCTTTGAGCCCCAGGAAGCCTGGCTCCATCTCCCTACTGCTGGGGGGGCTACAGGTGGACAACGCTACACCAGGCTTTTTTTTACCTGCTCCAAGCGCTGAGGATTTGAACTTAGATCCTAAGGCTTGCAAGGCAAGCGCTTTACGGACTGGGCCATCTTGCCAGCCACACACTTTTAAACAAGGGAATGTCTCTGAGCCATGACTGGCTAAACTCACAGACATAGCACAGTTAGATATGGAGGAAGAAATGAATTACACATCATTTTATATCACATGTGTGCATGTGTGTGTGCATGTGTCCGTGCGTGCATGCGTGTGTGTGTGTGTGTACGCGCGCGCGCGTAAGTCATTTTTTTTTCTTGCACCATGTGGGATCCAGGGATCAAACTCAGGTGGTTAAGCTTGCCAGCAAGTGATTTCACCCACTGAGCCGTCTCACTGGCCCTCATCTCCGTTGCTCTTGCATGCACATGCATGTGTGCACAGTATCATGCACTTGACGGCACAAATGCTTGTACCGGTCTCTCCCAGCTGTGTATCCCACACCCAGACCTGGCATGCACTCAATAACGTTTGCTGAACCCGTGAAGAGGTGGCTGGCTGAACAGGAACCTGCTGTGTACTCTTTCCTGCCAGGAGCAGTCTTGAATCCCCCCATGGCTCTAAGAAAAATGGATTTGCATAGAAGCTGTACATGCTTCCCTCTGACTTGGGGTGTTTATTAGCAGAGAAATGGAAACATGAACAGAGAGAGTGTTTTGCGTTACTTGTCAATGGTGGCTTCATTTTTCTCTCATTACCCCATCCTTCTCAGCCCTCGTCCCTGTGAAGGCTTCGGCCTTTTATAGACTGCTGATTTTACGAGACAGACCAGAGCAGGCTGTAGCTATTTCCTTCCTGCCTTGTTCTTTTCTTTCACTTTCTTTTTATCGTGTGTGTGTGTGTGTGTGCGCGTGTGTGTGTGTGTGTGTGTGTGCAGTATGTGAGTGTGTATGCTTGCATATATGTGCATGTGCGTGCGTGTACAGTATGAGCTATGCACGTGCGCACGTGTGTGGTGTGTGTGTGTGTGTGCACATGTGTGTGTAAGCCAAAAGAAGTCAACCTTGGGTATCTTCCTTCCTTGAATCATCTCCAGTTATTTTATTTTTATTTTTTAATCACATCCTTGCCTATACAGTGAAATCAAGGGCAACCTGAGCTACATGAGACTCTGTCGGAAGAATTTTTTCTCACTAAATTATGCTGTGCTCAGCTCGCAGGGTGGTTGGCTGTCACCGTCATCCCCTAAACAACAGAGTACATGGCTCCTTCTGTGGCTGTGGGGGGAAGGGGGGGTCGTGTCACCTACAGATGACTTAGAAGCCAACGGAGGATACAAGCAGGTTTCATCAAAAGAGCACGCCATTTTCTACAAGAGATCAAATCGTAGGCTGATCTTGCGCTCCATGAAACTAGCCTCTCTCGTGGACTGAGGGACTACGTATGGCTAGTCAGAAGGCTGTGGGCATTATAGGAGAAGAATACATGAGAAAATTATGGGGTGTGGCTAGGGAAATGACTCAGTGGGTAAAGCACTTGCTGTGCAAGCACAAGGACATGAGTTCAACTCCAGAGCACCA
Organism: Acomys minous; assembly: GCF_964271855.1. Classification (NCBI taxonomy): domain Eukaryota; kingdom Metazoa; phylum Chordata; class Mammalia; order Rodentia; family Muridae; genus Acomys; species Acomys minous. The sequence goes on along the minus strand of NC_140490.1, from coordinate 84,571,024 downwards.
GCATAAGAGCTGGCATAGTGGTGGCACTTGTAATCCCAGCACTGGGGGGGGGGAGGGCAGACAGGAGGATCCCTAGAGATCACAGGACAGTTCCCCCCCCCCAAAAAAAAGATGGCGGGGCTGGAGAGATGGCCAAATGGTTAAGAGCATGTTTCTTTGTGGGGACCCAAATTGGGTTCCCAGCACCCACAGCCGTGGGTCATTCCAGATCCAGGAGGTCCAGTGCCTCGGGCTTTGCCTGGCTCCTGCACACAAACACACATATCCTCACAGACATGTACTCAAAAAACGAAAACCTTTTGTTTAAAAAAATGCTTTGAGGTAGAAAAAGAAGAGCCCTTGAGTAAGACCCACATCATCAACCTCTGGCCTCCACAGGCCTGTGTACACGCATGCACACATATGGGTGCGCTCACAAGCACTCAGACCCACAAAGAAAGAGAAAATGATTGAACAGTGCCAGGAAAAGATGGGATTTCCGTGACATGTTGGAAGCCTTGTTGAGAGGCTGATGTTTAAGCGAAGGCTGGAAGGAGGTGAGGGGCCAGCCAGGTGGATACCAGCATGAACAGTGTCCCAGACAGAGGAAACAGACAGCACAAAAGACCTGAGGCAAGACTGTGCTGGGTGCATTGGGGGAGAGCTTAAGAGGCCTGTGGCTGGAGTGGACTGCCAGAGGAGGGTAGAAGGGAGATTGAACCAGGTGTCTGAGGAACCAAAACTAGGGCTGCTGAAACAAACACACTTGTGATTGTCACCACAAGACCCAACCTGGACACTTTTTGTCCTTGAAAGGAAACCAATAATGACTGAATGACTAGCTTTCCAGTGAGGGGCTGGGGGGTGTGGTCATGGATGGAACCCTTGCCTATAACACCCCCCAATAAGGGGCTAGGGGCAAGAGGCTGAAGGCACAGTCATAGATAGAACCCTGCCTATAATCTCCCAGTGCCGACTGGGGGTGTGGTCATGGTTTGCTTATAATCCCCCAGTAAGGGGCTGGGGGCATGGTCATAAATGGAACCCTGCCTAGAATCCTCCAGTGAGGGTCTGGGGGCGTGGTCAGAGGGGAAGACCCCTGCCTAGAATTGCCCAGTGAGGGGCTGGGAGAATTTCTCAGAGGTAGAACACTGGTTTAGCTCAGGAAGTCCTAAGTTCCATTATAGCTGAGACAAAGATATAAATAGGGAACTGAGTCATGGAGATTTCCAGTAACTTCCTGTCATGTTTAGTGTCATCGACTTGACTGGATATGGGGTTAGGTAGGAACCAGGGCTCCAAACACACCTGTGAATGATTATTTAACCTCTGTGCGTGCCTATGAGAGACCGTCTAGATCAGGTTAACTGTAGGTCTCACCATGGGCTGGGGGCCAGGACGGAAGGAGGAGAAAGCAAGTTGAGCACCAGTACTCATCTCTCGCTGTTTCCTCACTGCTGACGCGAGGCGGCTGGCCGCCTCACTCCCGCCACCACTGCGTCTCTTCCATGACAGACTGTGCCATGGAACTTTGAACATAAATAAACCTTCCCTCCCTGTGATGGTTTGGATGAAAAAATGTCTCCCATCACCTCTGGCATTTGAACACGTGGTCCCCAACTGATGGCATCATTTGGTAAGGCTCGGGGAGGCAAGGCCATTAGAGAAGAATGTCACCGGAGGCAGCGATTGAGTTTTCTCCCTCTGCTTCCTGCTTGCTGGTCAAGATGGGAGCTCCCAGTAATTCCTGCCACAGGACTCCCACCTTAATGGTGATGGACTCTTAACCCTCTACACCCATAAGCCCAAACAAACTCTTCTAAAGATGACCTTGGTTATGATGTTTTATCCCAGCAATAGAAGAGTAACTAAAACACTTCTCCAAGATCCTGCAACTGGAATTGAAACTCGGAACCTAGCAGACCACTGACCTCAGGGCCCCATACTGAGTCCCATTGAGCACGCACTGAAATGTGGGATGGGAGATGAGTTCCTGTTCACTGCGGGATAGTCATCAGCGTCATTGGCTCACACGCTGTGCACAGCAACAGCTTCCCAGTCTCCCTGGACATGACAATGCACCCAGGCACTGCTAAAAAAAAGCCCCCTCAGAGGAGAACTGTGCCTCCCTCACACTCATGTGCACCTGTGGTTAAGACCACAAGCTGCTTCTGGGCCTGAGTGCATAGAGAACTCACCCAGTATGCATGAGGCCCTGCGTTCCGTCTCCACTACATAAACCAGATAGTGTGTGTGTGTGAGCACACGCACATACACACACACACACACACACACACACACACACACACAGAGAGAGAGACACACACTCTCCACTACATAAACCAGGTAGTGTGTATGTGAGCACATGCACATACATATACACACAAACACACATACACACACACACACACACACACACACACACACACACACACACACACATCATCTTGGCACTCAGAAGGCAAAGTGTCAAACAGGACTGTCATCTGAACCAAACTGGCATGGTCTTCACGAGCTCAGCTGCGCTTCCTACAAACGGTCATCACAGGTGAACTTGTAGACTGTCAGCATTCCCTCACAGGAGGATGGTCAGGAGGGGTCATTGGACCCTGATCTGAGCATCCAACCAATGCCCCCAGCCACTGTATGGAACTCAGCCCTAACTGCATGTGGCCTTGGGGTCTCTGAGAGGGGCTACTGTATACAGCTTGGAAAGGGGTCCATATCTGCACTGCCACAGCAAAGCCATCATCCATAAGGGGTGCAGACCTTCCAGTATCTTCCATAAGGGGTATCTTCCATAAGTATCTTCCAGTATCATCCATAAGGGGTGCAGACTTCCAGTATCAAAGTGTCTGCTTTGGGGTCACTCTCTTGCCCATAACCACCTGAATTCCTACATGCTGCTTGCATGCGTGCACCTCAGGGAGACTCGGTAAATGACAACAACAAAAAAAAAATTCAAAAGGAGAGTACCTCCCAGCAAGAGCATAGGCTGAGGGACAGCATTGGGAGTTCCGTGTCCCCACATCTTTGTACTATCTCAATTGTACAAATGTGTCATTTAGCCAAACACCTTCCAGTCTGGGAGGTCCTGCTGTGTTCTCTGACATCCAAACATGGTCTGACACCCTGAGGATAACCCTGCGCTCTGTCCATGCTGTGCTGTGTAGGTGTGTTTTTACACTCCTGTTTCAGGAATCCTGTCTTCCTGTTTGAGGAAGACAGATGTGGAGTCAGGCATCCTGCCCCATCACTCTCCGCCTGGTTGAGACAGGCTCTCTAACAGCTAGGCTGGCAGCCAGCAAGCCCACAGCTCTGGGGTTGCAGAGAGGGGTTCACAGCCATGCCTGGCTTTTTTTTTTCTCCTGAGACAGGATTTCTCTGTATAACAGCCCCGGCTGTCCTGGACTCACTTGGT